>NC_056628.2:192569446-193306946 GCF_002870075.4 Lactuca sativa
CCTGTATGCTATTATTTGTTCGGATCTATGGTCTGTTGCCGACCAAATCCGGAAACCTTATGTGTTTAGGAATCTAAGCGTACAAGTATGATATTAGAACTAGCATGTAACGTTTCGGAGTGATAAGGGGAAATTAAACGTCTATCGTGAATAAAGATCTAAATTCACCTAATTTGATGTATAAATCAAAATGGCAAAGACTCGAAGTGGAGCTGGAAATGCAAATGAAAACAAGAATCAGCGGCCTCGTCCCGAAGTGATTGAGTAGGTGTCGATAGTCGAAGTTGCACCTGAGCCAGTCACAATGGCTGGAGTTTAAGCCATGATTCGGGCTATGATGGCGGAACAGAGGGAAGAAATGAGACAAATGTTGCTGGATAATAGAAGTGAGCCTTCAATGCATGTTGAACAACCAGAGCGAAGTAACAGAGAGCCTGAAGAAGGGAATAACAACCGCACTGTCAGTCAGGTGGAACCCCTGGTGATTAGGAGAAACAACCATGATGAAGGAGACAAGAGGAATGAATGCAAGTATAAGGACTTCAAAACCTGTAAGACATCAACTTTCACGGGGAAGGAGGACCCAATTGGAGTCATGGACTGGATTCGGAGATGGAATTGGCTTTCATAACATGTGGTTGCAAAGGCAAGCTACAGACCACATTTGTAGTGCGTCAGTTCAGAGGTGGCGTTGTTCGCTAGTGGAATACCCTGGGGAAGACCCTAAGCCCCAATGAGCCACTGCAGCTGAATTGGGCAGAATTTTTCGTACACTTCAAGCGCAAGTACTGTTCAGCCCAAAATATGCTTGAGCTAGAGAACCAGTTCCTGACATTGAAAAAGGGAAACATGTCCATTGATGAATACACCAATGCCTTCACTAACAAAATGGAGTTTGCTTTGCGCATCGTTCCAGACGAGATGACGAAAGTTGACAAGTATGCAAAGGGACTTCCATGGGAGTACGTTGTGCTAGTCCGCCAGACACCTACTCTGGAGGCAGCTATCTGGTCCGCTAAGTCTGTTGAGGAAATGATCAAGGGGAGAGCCTCCAGCAAGGTTAAGGTTGGCGAAAAGAGGCAATTTGAGGGGTCGTCAAAATCTAACAAAAAGAACAAGTCTGGTTCAAAGAAATATGGAGGAGGAGGAAACGAAGCAAAGTGGTGCGAGAAATGTAAGAAGAAACACTCGGAGAAATGTAGCGAGGAGGTGACTTGCTACAAATGTGGAAGGACAGAGCATTACGCCAACGAGTGCACATCCAACAAGAAGGTGTGTTATGGATGTAATGAGGAAGAGCACATCGCTAAGGATTTACCGAAGAATAAGGAGGCGGCAAGGCCCATTGTCCCACCGAATCCAAAAGCCAAAGCTTTCCAGATGACCCTGGAAGCCGCGAAGGAAGCAGCAGACGTCGCTTCAGGTACCTTTCTTGTAAATGGATTGCCTGCCAATATATTGTTTGATTCTGGAGCGAATTACTCCTTTATATCACATAAATTTGGTGAAAGACTAGCCTTGCCTATAGAAAAACTAGATGATGCCCTAATTGTAGAAGTTGCCAGTGGCAAATTCATACATGTTAGCAATTGCATTAGGAATATCGTCATCAACAAGAACGTAAACGAATTCCATGACGAGCTGTTACCTATTGAGCTAAATAGTTTCGATATCGTACTAGGAATGGATTTACTTAGCACCAATGATGCCGAGATACCGTGCAAGAAGAAGATAGTAAGGGCGAACCCGCCTGGGAAAGAGACATTTGTGGTCTACAAGGACAAACGTAGAGTGAATTCTGGAATCATTTCCCTAATGAAAGCCAGAAAATGTTTGTCCAAAGGATGCACATCATACTTGGCATTTGTGATCGATGCTAAAAAAGAGAAGAAAGACATGAAAAATATACCAGTGGTGTGTGACTATCCGGAAGACTTTCCCGAAGATCTTCCTGGATTGTCCCCTGATAGACAAGTGGAGTTTCGAATAGACTTGTTACCAGGAATAACACCAATACCAAAAGCACCATACCGATTAGCACCGAT
Source organism: Lactuca sativa (assembly GCF_002870075.4). Taxonomy (NCBI): domain Eukaryota; kingdom Viridiplantae; phylum Streptophyta; class Magnoliopsida; order Asterales; family Asteraceae; genus Lactuca; species Lactuca sativa. Next base: position 192,571,492 of record NC_056628.2, read on the forward strand.
GGAGATGAAGGAGCTTATGACACAACTTCAGGAGTTATTGGACAACGGTTTCATTGGGCCTAGTTCCTCACCCTGGGGAGCTCCAGTGTTATTCGTGAAGAAGAAAGATGGAAGCATGAGGATGTGCATATATTACAGAGAGCTGAACAAGGAAACAGTGAAGAACAAGTACCCATTGCCGAGGATTGATGACCTTTTCGATCAGCTGCAAGGTTTGAGTTATTTCTCCAAGATCGATCTTAGGTCAGGATATCATCAGCTGAATGCGCGAGAACAAGATATTGAGAAAACCACCTTCAAAACAAGATATGGGAACTATGAATTCTTGGTTATGTCGTTTGGACTAACCAATGCTCCAACAACATTCATGGATTTGATGAACAGAGTTTGTAAACCATTCCTCGATAAATCCGTAACAACATTCATAGATGACATTCTGGTTTACTCTAAAAGCGAGCAGGAGCATGACAAGCATCTTCGGGAGGTGTTAGAAGTTTTGAAGAGGGGGAAGCTGTATGCAAAGTTCTCCAGATGTGATTTTTGGATTCGAGAAGTCCAATTCTTGGGTCATGTGACTAACCAAGAAGGTATCATGGTTGACCCAGCGAAGATTGAAATTGTGACGAAGTGAGAGCGACCAAAGAGTCCTACGGAGATCCGAAGCTTTCTAGGATTAAATGGATATTACCGAAGGTTTATCCAAGGGTTTTCTTCAATAGCTGCACCATTGACAACTTTGACCCATAAAGGAGCCACTTATACTTGGAGTGAGAAACACGAAGAAGCATTCGAGAAGCTAAAGAAGAAATTATGTGAAGCACTGATTCTTTCTCTGCCCGATGGAGTTGAAGACTTTGCAGTTTATAGCGATGCATCTGGAATTGGGTTAGGTTGTGTTCTGACCTAAAGGGATAACGTGATAGCATATGCATCGAGGCAATTGAAAGAACACGAAAAGAACTACCCCACTCATGATCTGGAGTTGGCGCCATTAGTATTTGCACTAAAGATATGGAGGCATTATCTTTACGGCACGAAGTGCAAGCTTTTCACAGATCACAAGAGTCTTCAGTATCTCTTTGATCAAAAAGAGTTGAATATGAGGCAACAACGCTGGCTAGAGTTGCTTAAGGATTACGATTGCGAGATACTTTACCACCCTGGTAAAGCAAATGCCATAGCTGATGCTTTGAGCCGAAAAATGAGCCTTGAAAGAAAAGGCCAAGGGCGTTGAGAATAGAAATTGTCTCGACTATTGTGGAAAGTATCAAGAAATCTCAGGAAGAAGCTTCAGAGAAAAATGATCGAAAGGAGGAACGTTTGGGCAAAACATTAGTGTTCGGTACAAACAGTCAAGGATTAAAGGTATTCCAACATATGATTTGGGTACCTAAAACGGGAGGAATGAGAGATCTTCTGATGGAAGAAGCTCACAAGCCCATGTACTCGATTCATCCCGGCAGCACGAAAATATATAGGGATCTGAAACCCTATTATTGGTGGCCGACAATGAAGCTTGATGTTGCGAAGTATGTGGCAGAGTGTGTAACCTGTGCGAGAGTTGAGGCACAACATCAGAAACCATATGGGAGTTTAGAACCTTTACCTGTTCCCATGGGTAAATGGGAAGACATTACTATGGATTTTGTCACTAAACTGCCTAGAATGAAGGACGGTCACAACATGATTTGGGTAGTCGTTGATCGTTTCACTAAGAGTGCACACTTCATACCAGCTAACGAAAGATGGTTGATGGATAAGCTCGCAAATGCTTATGTGAAGGAAGTGGTAAGATGTCACACCCCCGAACCAGACGGCGGAAACGTCCGAGGGCTCGTGTGACTTAAATTGAATATCATCACAATGAATATACATGAATCATAACATAAACATCACCATGCATCAATATATTACAACTGATATTGTTCACATCAAGTACATTGTTTTAAATATTACACATCCATACCATAAATTATTTGATAGCTTTCAAAACATAACATCCTAATATTACTTGATATTACCCTTCCGCTTACCTATTACCTGAGAATACAAGTTATTTTGGAAAACGTCAACATATGAAATGTTGGTGAGTTCATAAGCAATGTTGTTGTAAAAATGATTTGTGTAGTTTATAAAACCCAGAAAATCCGATATTTTCTGAAAGGACCATTGTTTATAAAAAGGTGTGAAGATCCGTAAACATATATGCATGAAGATTTCAAAACATGTATATAAAACGGAGTTTTGTATTATTGTTATAGAAATTACAAGCGTGTAGTGTTGGATTTCCTCGAAAAACCCGATGTTTTCCGATAACGCAAGATATACTTGTTTACAAATTGCTATACTGCTACAACGAATGATTTTTGATTACTCTTCCTTGATTACTCGGGTGGTGTTGGATTAATTAAGGGTTGTGAATCGTTATAATCATGCATTGATAATTACTAGTTATAACTATAGAATACGAACGATCCTTAGAGGCGTCGCCCGTTATCACTCACTTAATCCAAACAACCTTGATTACTATTGATTACGACCCGGATCTGTTTACTTTGATTACTCATAAGCCTAAAAAACGAGGAGAAGAGGAGTACGAAGTCATGCTACTTCCGTGAGTTATTTTAGGCTATTGGGGATGCGAAAGACACGTTGGCCCATCTCGCATTTGATTACTTTGACCTTACCGACAATACTAATGGGTCCCTAGGGCCCAATAACACTTAAAAGCCATTGAATGTCCCTTTATATGGAATTGGGTCATAGAAGGCCCAATAACATATAATCATTATCCTCTTGGGCCCAAAGATCATGTTAATGGACTTCAAGATCCAACAAGCATGATTTGAGACTTTCAGCCCAAGGTTTTTGGAATGTTTACTTTTCTTAGGCATTGTATAATTGTTGGAGGGTTTGATTAAACGATTTGTTACTTTTGTATCGACTCGAGACCGAACGATTTGTTTATACGATATTTGGAGTCATACGTGTATTTGTCTTTCAATTTTTGTAAGCCGTAGATTAGTATTTTTGACTCATTATTCTATAAATAAAATAACTGGTTTAAAATAGTGGTTTGACCCTTTTCATCCCCTTTCTTTTTATAAAATAATAATTTTAGTCCTTTATATAAAAGAAAAGTCATTTTAAGCCCTTAAAACATTTTCTTGACACTTTTGCATTACAGACTTGTTTAAATGATATTTTTAACTCAAGGCTTATTCTTTGGTTGTTTCAGCCCTTCCAGAATAGTATATTTTTCGGTTAAAACCCAACTTTTTGCAATTTTTACAATTTTAGCCCAAAAATCTAAAAACTTTGCATTTTTGATACTTTTTGGAAAAGAAAAACATTTTAACCCTTGAAATAGTTTTGTTACACTTTTTATCCACTGTTTTGAAGAATTTACCATTTCAGCCCCTTTAAATGTCATATTTTCGCAATTTTTTGGGCTTATTGGGCCGAAAAGCCCAAAATTGAGCCCATTAAGCTAATACTTACATTTTAAGTCCTTTGAAGGTCATAATGTTCATAAAAACAACTATTATAACTGTTTTGACTCTTTTGACCTTTAAGAAACCGTGATTGGCAACTTTTAACCCAACTTTTGTATATTTGACAATTTAAGCCCAAAAATGGGTTTTATGTTAAAATATGTTTATCACAATCTTATAAGTTAATATTCTTCACTTGTTTAGTGTAATATAACTTAGATCATGCTTGTTTTCCTTCTTGTGACATAGATCTCGAGATTTCTTCCCTTTTTGTTTACATATTCAACACAAAAACACATAAAATCACACATACATGCTTAAAATCATACATAGCATACACATACACATAGATCTACACATTTTACTTGTATTCTCCCCCATAAAACTTATGAAAACCGAAAAGAGAGGGGTATGAAGCTCACCTTTGCTTGCTGTTTTCGGTTTAGAAGGAAGAAATGAAGAAAGTTTCGATCCTAGTAAGCCTTCTTGGAAGATCTCGAACTTAGAGGCTTCTAAGATGGTGTTCATGAGTTTGAATAGGTTAGGAAGGTATTTTTGATAAAACAAATAATCTAGATCATAGATCCAAGCATGAACTTACCTTAGATGAAGATTTTTGTGGAACAAACTCCTTGAAAAGCTTCTAAACTTCGAAAATTTGATGAAGAATGGAGAGAGTCCTTATGTTTTTGAGAGAGAGTGTTGAGAGTGTGTGTGTGTGTTTGAGTTGGTTTCGACCGAGAGAAAAAGAGAGGGGAGAAAGAGAAGTGAGTGAAGAGATAGTTGCTTGGATACATGAGTTATTTGCATGGAGAACCAAGAAATAATGGTGAGGTGGCAAGTACAAAAGTCAACTTCTCCTTCCTTTGTGTAGTTGAGCCGAGAAGAGGAGAAGAAAGAAAAAAAATTGGGCTTTTTGTTCTTAAGTCCATCTTATGGCCCAATTAGGTGATTTTTGGCCCAAAATAAATCAAGGGATGATTTTTATGATCCATTAGGGCTAATTAGATTTGTTATGGCCCAATAATGCCCATTAAAGATAACTAGTTCATTTTAGGCTTATAAGGCCCAAAATATTAAGTTTCATGTATATGGGTCCAATTAGAGCCCATTTAAGAGTTCTAAGCCCAAAAAAAATCAAATTGAAAACTTTTTGGTCCAATAGGCCCAATAGGAAATTCCTAGTCCAAAATGGACTTAAATCGGGATTTCTAGGGATTCTAAATCTTTGTTGATTAGTTGTAGTGCTTGTATAAAGTGTTTGATGGAAGTTTTGTTGTTATTACACAAGCATCATACATGCTTTCACATTTTTGGTTCACAATTGTTATCATTGTTGTTGTTACAAGCATCCAAACTCCTAGTTGTGACATAAGACTTCACAGTGTTCCTTTAACGATTGTATCAGATCGTGATAGTCGTTTCACGTGAAGGTTTTGGAAGAGTCTACAAGAGGAATTGGGTACGAAATTGTGTTTATGTATAGCTTATCATCCGCAAGCTGATGGTCAGAGCGAAAGACCGATTCAAACGTTGGAGGATATGCTAAGAGTGTGTACCCTAGAGTTCAAAGGTAACTGGGATGAACACTTACCTATGGTAGAGTTTTCCTACAACAATAGTTACCATTCGTGTATTAAGATGGCACCTTGTCAAGCCTTGTACGAACATAAGTTTCGTACACCGTCTTGTTGGCTTGAAGTCGGAGAAAAGCAGTTTATGGGCCCCGAGATAGTCCAACAGATTGCTGAGAAGTTAAAGGTAATTAGGGAAAGGATGTTAGCAGCTTAGGATCATCAGAAGAGCTATGCTGATAAGAAGAGGCGACTGGTGACATTCGAAGTTGAGAATTCAGTTTTGCTCAAAGTCTCACTGTGGAAGGGACTTATAAGATTTGGGAAACAAGGAAATTTGAGTCCAAGGTTTATTGGACCGTTCAAAGTTCTTCAGAAGATTGGGAACCAAGCTTACAAGCTCGAATTACCCGAAGAACTAGATGGTATTCATAACACATTCCATGTGTGTTATTTGAGGAAGTTCACGAGAGAAGTTCCCGACATAATTCCAATCTCAGAGTTAAGGAAGGATGAGAATAAGAGGCTGATCGAAGAGCCCGAGTAAATTGTTGACCGTAAGACTAAGAAGTTACGACGCAAGATGGTCAACTTAGTGCTAGTCTGATGGAAACATTCGAATGGGCCGAATCTCACCTGGGAAACAAAGAGTGACATGATGAGTCGCTACCCACATTTGTTTGCTGATGCGTGATTCCGAGGACGGAATCATCCTCAGGGGGAGAGAATTGTAACACCTGGGTTTCGATGCTAAGCATTTTTAGACGATGTAATAGTATAGGTCAACTATTGTAACTCTTTTTGAAGTAATAAAAAGGAATTCTTTGAGTACTATGTGAGTTATGTGTATTTATATGCTTATTACTTATTTATAAACGTGTAATAAATAAAGAATAAAAATAAGCGTCAAAGTTAAAGTGTGATATAAACCCGATACATTTACATAAAGTTGTAGTGGTCGGAACAAGGATTACGGGGATATAAAGAACACTGAAATCCGAGTTATAACTGTTGAGTGCTCATTTTTCGATCACTAAATGAACTAAAAAGATTATTTTTGTCCCCGAATTTTACAATTTATGTTATTTTTTTGAGCTTAAAAAGATAAATTTACGTTAATAAGTGTAATAGACATAATATTTCCCGGTTGGTATTTTTGTGCCTATTCAGTTGGGTTTTTGACCTGTCTTGCATGGGTTCCTCATTTCTTATTCTACAGGACGATGGGAGTTGGGCTTCTTCTTATGAAGTCCAAAGTTCTTAAAGGAATTGACGGCTCATTAACTTGTTTTTACAAGTTCACCTAAGCTTCTTAGGTCCCCTCCTCCTATTCTACAGGTTGGTGGGAGATGATTTTCTTGCACGAAATCCATAATATAGCACCACGTGTTTCTCATTTAAATTGACGGCTTTCATCATCACTTGTCATAACAAAGTGCAACTCAAGTTTCTTGAGTTCTCCTCCGCTTATTCTACAGGTTGGTGGGAGTTGGTTTTCTTGCACAAAATCCAAAATATAGCACATCGTGCTTTGCATCGGAATTGACGGTATTCATTTTACTTGTTAATGCAAGTGCAACCTATGTTTCATGGGTTCCCCACCGCCTAGTCTACAGGTCATGGTGGGAGTTTGACTTCCTCTTATGAAGTTAAAAAATCTAAAAGAAATTAACGGATTTTATCATGTGAATACAAGATTACCTAAGCTTCTTAGGCCCTCACCACTTATTCCACGAGTCTTGGTGGGAGTTGGACTCATATTATAATGTCCCAATGGTTTCGGCAAGGAATTGACGGATTCGAAAGAAGAAAATTTTATCACGAGCAATTAAGGCGAATAAAAGATGTTTGACAGATTGACCACGTCTCAATGTTTTCATCATATCTGGCTCATCGGGACTCCGATTTAGGCGATTCAAGATGTTTCGGAAACTAGACACAATCATCTACAAGTTTGAAGTTTTGAGTTTTTGCTGAATTGGTCGTTTTCCTGCTCATAATCGACGTTGAAGATGAAGTTGGTTTGCTGTTAGAAAAAAATAAAAGCTGAAAATTGAAAATTGAAATAAAGTTGAAAGATCAAGGGCTAGAGTTGTACCATGCTGAAAGCTGAAAGCTAAGGGATAAAGTTGTGCAATGCTTGAAAGTTGGAGGATCATTCATGTAATTATGATCTATATATACTTGTTACGTGATCAACCAAAAAAAAATATATACTTACGCACGGAAACCCTACGGCAGAAAGTGGCAGCCATTGAAGAGGACATATGACTTTGTGCTTGAGGCTACATATGCAGTGTGGAATCACATATACGAAGTAAATCAATTTGATCCTTGACTTTCTAGTTATTTTTTTTATTTAATTATTTTTGTATGTCCTTTGCTTTTCATCGTGGGTTAGTTTTATGGTTCTTTTTAATATGACGTTTAAACTTTGTTTATTTACTGTTATCAATTTTAATTTTATGGAGTAGTAATTTTGTGGGTTTGGTTGACTAGGATAAGACGGTAATTTTAATGTAATTGATTTTGTTTGAACCAATTTTGTTGAAATCGAATAGCATATTCAAATGTATGCTTATTTTAAAAATATGAATTTGACGGGTAAATTTGATTTTGGCTAGCACTTGATCAACGTTAGTTAGGGTTAAATTCCTTGGTTTAAATTTAATATTTACATGCTTATATTGACTTTGAGAGAAGCTTTATTTGTGACATCGTTTGAATATGAATGTTCGGTTTCCTTATCTCTCTTAAACTTAACATAGACGTGTGTTAGGACATTTTTAACAAAACTATTGGACTTAATGTTTTTTAAAGTCATGAACTACATAGAGATATGAGTGAATGTTTTTTTTTTTTTTAAATCGAATCATGAGACCGAGCAGTAATTGATAACTTTTGTTGGTGTTAAGTTATTCGTTTCTATATAATTGGTTTGACAAATTAGTTGCATTAGAAGAACCATTAAACCCGTATAAGTCAACTAAACCCCATATTTCTCATAATTGTTAAATCGTTTAATTGTTTGCCTTGTTTGTTCGATTATTCTAGTTGTCATTTTTACGTTGTTGAATTTAGTTTATTTTTATTTTAATAGTTTCTTTAGTTTAATAAAATCAATCACTTTTGCAATCAATTGCCTAGTTCTCTCTTCCTTAGAATAGGATAGTCCATGTGGGTTCGATATCTGGTCTTACGACTATATTACTTGCATGACCTCGTATACTTGCGAGTACGCGTTTTCGTCAACAAGTTTTTGACGCCGTTGCAGGGGAACTATTTTTATTTTTAAGTTAGAACATTAGGTAGTTATTAGATTCTTAAACAGCTTGAGGATATTTTACTCTGGCCGGTCGAAGATTCAGACCACCTGAATTTGCGCTTGATTGGGAGATTGAAAGAACTTTGAGTGGGTTGAGGAGACTTCGGATTCAAGAAGATATGGGAGACAACGTAAACGAAAACAATAATGGAAATAGAGGTTTCAAAGGAACAAACCCGCCGATTGTCAGCGCAACAACTAATGTTGACAATTTTGAATTCAAGCCTGTGATGTTTCAGATGATAAACAACAATGGTTTCTTTGGAGGCATGCCTGGTGATGAGCCTTTGTCCCATCTGCGTTCCTTTAACCAGATGTGCGATAATTTCAAACAAAGAGGCATGACGGCTGATGCATTTAGGCTGAGATTATTTCCTTACACACTACAAGGGAAAGCTCGAGACTGGTTTGAGTCTTTGCCTTCTGATTCCATCACCACTTGGGAGGAATTAAGAGAAAAATTCCTAAAGAGATTTTTCCCACCCACACGAAATGCAAATCTAAGAAATGCCATCACATCATTCCGACAAATGGATGGTGAATCATTATGGGAAGTGTGGGAGAGATGGAACAATTTGTTGGGAAAATGTCCAACACATCGACTCCCTGATGATGTTAAACTGGAGACATTTTACCAAGGTTTGGATGCTCAAACACGCATGCTAGTAGATACATCACCTGGAGGAGCTTTACTCAAAAAGAGCTATGAGGAGAGCATGGAGATATTGGATAGAATAGCAACCAATAATTTCCAGTGGCCCACAGATAGGGTACATGCAAGTGGTTCGAAAGGAAGTACACCGGCTGAAGTTTGTCTTGCAGGTCAAAATGATGCATTAGCAGCCGAGTTGGCCACAATCAAGAGCACGATGAAGAATATGATGTCAAACAATGGGATGAAAGAGAAGAAGGTTGACTTTTGTGCAGTTTGTCAAGGCGTCCATGATTATAGTGAGTGCCCACAGAATCCTGAATCTGTATTTTTCATGAGAAGTCAAAATTTCCCACGACAAAACAATCTATACTCTGAAACATACAATCCAGGATGGAGAAATCATCCTAATTTCTCATGGGGTGGACAACAACAACAAATGCATCCTCAGCAAGAGCAGTTTCAGCAAAGGCCTCAAAACCCACCGGGGTTTCGTCAAATGCCAAATCAGCAAGTGAGACCACAAGGAGGTGCATTCCACCAGGCATCAGGAAGTAGTTCAAAACCAGCAGCGTTTTTCGATCACTAAATGAACTAAAAAGATTACTTTTGTCCCCGAATTTTACAATTTATGTTATTTTTTTGAGCTTAAAAAGATAAATTTACGTTAATAAGTGTAATAGACCTAATATTTCCCGGTTGGTATTTTTGTGCCTATTCAGTTGGGTTTTTGACCTGTCTTGCATGGGTTCCTCATTTCTTATTCTACAGGATGATGGGAGTTGGGCTTCTTCTTATGAAGTCCAAAGTTCTTAAAGGAATTGACGTCTCATTAACTTGTTTTTACAAGTTCACCTAAGCTTCTTAGGTCCCCTCCTCCTATTCTACAGGTTGGTGGGAGATGCTTTTCTTGCACGAAATCCATAATATAGCACCACATGCTTCTCATTTGAATTGACGACTTTCATCATCACTTGTCATAACAAGTGCAACTCGAGTTTCTTGAGTCCCCCTCCGCTTATTCTACAGGTTGGTGGGAGTTGGTTTTCTTGCACGAAATCCAAAATATAGCACATCATGCTTTGCATCGGAATTGACGGTATTCATTTTACTTGTTAATGCAAGTGCAACCTGTGTTTCATGGGTTCCCCACCGCCTAGTCTACAGGTCATGGTGGGAGTTTGACTTCCTCTTATGAAGTTAAAAAATCTAAAAGGAATTAACGGATTTTATCATGTGAATACAAGATTGCCTAAGTTTCTTAGGCCCTCACCACTTATTCCACGAGTCTTGGTGGGAGTTGGACTCATATTATAATGTCCCAATGGTTTCGGCAAGGAATTGACGGATTAGAAAGAAGAAAAATTTATCACGAGCAATTAAGGCGAATAAAAGATGTTTGACAGATTGACCACTTCTCAATGTTTTCATCATATCTGGCTCATCGGGACTCCGATTTAGGCGATTCAAGATGTTTCGGAAACTAGACACAATCATCTACAAGTTTGAAGTTTTGAGTTATTGCTGAATTGGTTGTTTTCCTGCTCATAATCGACGTTGAAGATGAAGTTGGTTTGCTGTTAGAAAAAAATAAAAGCTGAAAATTGAAAATTGAAATAAAGTTGAAAGATCAAGGGCTAAAGTTATACCATGCTGAAAGCTGAAAGCTAAGGGATAAAGTTGTGCAATGCTTGAAAGTTGGAGGATCATTCATGTAATTATGATCTATATATACTTGTTACGTGATCAACCTAAAAAAATATACTTACGACACGGAAACCCTACGGCAGAAAGTGGCAGCCATTAGGACATATGACTTCGTTCTTGAGGCTACATATGCATTGTGCAATCACATATACAAAGTAAATAAATTTGGTCCTTGACTTTCTAGTTATTTTGTTTATTTAATTATTTTTGTATGTCCTTTGCTTTTCATCGTGGGTTAGTTTTATGTTTCTTTTTAATATGACGTTTAAACTTTGTTTATTTATTGGTATCAATTTTAATTTTATGGAGTAGTAATTTTGTGGGTTTGGTTGATTAGGATAAGACGGTAATTTTAATGTAATTGATTTTGTTTGAACCAATTTTGTTGAAATCGAATAGCATATTCAAATGTATGCTTATTTTAAAAATATGAATTTTGACGGGTAAATTTGATTTTGGCTAGCACTTGATCAACGTTAGTTAGGGTTAAATTCCTTGGTTTAAATTTAATATTTACATGCTTATATTGACTTCGAGCGAAGCTTTATTTGTGACATCGTTTGAATATGAATGTGCGGTTTCGTTATCTCGCTTAAACTTAACATAGACGTATGTTAGGACATTTTTAACAAAACTATTGGACTTAATGCTTTATATTGACTCCGAGGTTACGCCCAACTTAACCGACGGCTATGCTCATCGTAGGTCCGAAGTCCAACCCTATAAATACCATGCAAAATGTTCCGGATTTCTCACTCATTTCTTCATTCTTTCTCTAAATACTTTCTCTCTCTCTAAGGTTTTTAAACCCTCCTAACCCTAGGTAAACCCCCTAGCACCCGAAGGAAGCCCCGAGTCTTCCAGAGTCTTTGAGAAAGAAAGTTTTTCGGTTTGAAACTCTGCCCGCACGAAGCCCGGTTTTCAAGAAAACTTCCTAGTTTCGTCAAAGAAGATTATTTTAGAAGCGAGGTGTTGTCTGAATCACTCCGTATCAGGTGAATGTATAGTCATTTTCGTCTTACACATAGATATGAAGTATTTTATATAAATTATGTGCTATGTGTACATATATGTTATTGGTTTACCTGAGATGTTTACTAGATGAGAAGATCTATACTTCTTTCTTTCAGATCTGAAACTTTTTCCTTTAGATCTACACTTCTCATCTCAGATCTAAACTTTTTCTTCATATCTAAACTGTATACTTTGAGATCTATGTTGGATGAAAGATCTGAACTTCTTTCTTTCAGATCTGAAACCTTTTCCTTCATATCTACACTTTCTCATCTCAGATCTAAACTTTTTCTTCATATCTAAACTGTATACTTTGAGATCTATGTTGGATGAAAGATCTGAACATCTTTCTTTCAGACCTGAAACTTTTTCCTTCAGATCTACACTTTCTCATCACATATCTAAACTTTTTCTTCAGATCTAATCTGTATACTTTGAGATCTATGTTGGATGAAAGAACTGAACTTCTTCCCTGCAGATCTGAACTTTTTCTTCAGATCTAGACCATATATGTATTTTATGCTTTGAATTTTATGTTGGATGAAAGATGTAAACATTATTTTTCAGATCTAGACTGTATAAATATTTTATGCTTTGAAAATTATGCTGGATGAAAGATGTAAACATTTTTTTTAGATCTGGACTGTGTATATATTTTATATCTACAAATATGTTAGGTAGAACAATGGGTAGATGAAATAGATGACGTGTGTTAAAAAGATGAGAGGCCACGATGTTTAAGATGATCCAGTCGTCTAGCGGAGTATAGATGACGACCACAGAATTTTCTATGCAGTCCAGTGGAACGCTAGCATGCTTGCAACCCGTAGGTGTTTTGAAGATGTACTCCATCCCCCCATGGTTGCCTTACGGACACATATGGCTAAGGAATCCCCTTAGCAGTAGTGCCCATCCCGATGAAATTCCTTAGGATAGGTCCCTTACAATAGATGCTTTAGGGACATAAAGTGAGGATAACGGGAACGGGTAATCGGGTTAGTGATTTGATGAAAATAAATAATGAACTTATTATTGTGGGTTGAAAACCCTATATGCTCACCAGGCTCCCCAGCCTGACTTACTCAGTTTCTTGTATTACCTGTAGTGGCAGAAGCATAGTTGGATGATTTGACGAGAGATTACAGATTTGAGGCCAGATAGTGTTTTGTGGCCTAAGATGTTTATTTCTTATAGTTTATGCTTATGGTCTGTATCGATGATGGACATCCCGAGTTTTTGTAATGAAATAGAAATACGTTTCTTTAAGAAATGTTTTGATAAAATTTATATCATATTTTGTTTTGGGAGCAAATTCCGCAATACTTTTCTTAAGATGTTACTCTGATTTTTATTAAAAAGCGTAAACAAAATCAGTCTTTTCCGGCCGTAAAAGTGGGGATGTCACAACCTATACACCCGGTTCATGATATCCATGAGCAGTTCTGGTGCGTTGGTGAGCCCAGAAGGCATCACCACAAACCCATAATTCCCCATAGCGAGTTCGGAAATCCGTCATCGAGATATCCTCCTCTTGAACCTTCATCTGATGGTATATGGACCTCAAGTCGATCTTGTAAAACCAAGATGCCCCCAACAACAGATTAAAAAGGTCTTCAATCCGCGGTAATGGATATTGGTTCTTCACTGTCAATCTGTTCAATTCCTGGTAATCAATGCACATCTGGTTTGAACCATCCTTCTTTTTGACAAAAAGGATCAATGCTCCCCACGGTGAGCTACTAGGTCGAATAAACCCCTTCGCCAATGACTCCTGCAGCTGTGAGGATAACTCTTGCATCTCTGGTAGTGCAAGGACATATGGTTCCTTTACAATCGGGGCGACACCAGGGATCATATCGATCTTGAACACGACATGCCTATCGGGAGGCATGCCAAGATATTCCTCTGAGAAAACATCATGGAACCCCCTCACGATTGGGAAATCGAAAACTAACATCTCCTTCCAAACTCGTGTGTCAACCACGTACGCCAAATATCCCATACATCCATGCTGGAGGCACTATCTTGCATCGCGGCAGAACAAAAAGTGGATCCAACCCTGGTACCCTCACTATAGATGGTTAGTATGACACCCCCAATTTAACGGTCAGAAATGACAAATTTGTTTACGATTATTCAAAATCAAAGTATGCTTTTTGAGGAATAATACTACAAAATTTGTTCCAAAAATCATGATAATGATATCATCAAATCATTTCTGAAGAAATGTATTTTATTCATATATATTAAAACATTGAGATGTTATCGTCAATACAGAAACATAAGCATAACAAAATATTACAAGCCTTACAATAATTAAAATAGTGGCATAATACTCCTCGAATCTCTCAGCAGAATGTATCTTTTAAATTGCTATGTGATACCATAAATTGAGTGGGTCAGGTTAGGAAACCTGGTGAGTACATAGGGGTTTCTGTAACACCTGAAATCAGAAAGGTCAAGAAAGGAAAGGAAAACCATAAGTTAAAGAGGGTCGACTTGTCGAGTCCAGGGAGGAACTCGACGAGTCAGAGCGGGATCCGAGTGTAAAGTAAGTGACCGACTCGGTGAGTCGGCAAGTGGACTCGGCGAGTCTGGTCTGAAGAGAAAAACCCTAAATCGGGGACTTTGTGCACTATTTAAACATCTCATTCTCTTCCTATGGGTTCCTTTACAGTCTCTCTCACCTAGAATACCAAACCCTAGCCGCCATAATCCCTTTTGGAGCAAGATCTAGTTTTGGTGAAGGAAATCTTGAAGATCAAGAAGCCTAGATCAAGGAGACTAGAAGAAATCCGGATTATACTTCAGTGGGAGGTCATTTTGGAGGTAAGGAATCGTTATCCTTGGCCTTCTCCTTTCTATTTCAACGTTCATGGAGTTTTAGGGTTTGGTTAGAGAAATATTGATGAGATCTTGAAGCATGAGTTAGATCTGGAGTTGAAACTCCAGATCTGAGCTCTATATGAATCATTGATGCAGAAAGCCTTTCTAGTTATTATGCAAAAGCCTTTCCCCTAGAGTTAAGTCCCTTTCTAGCTTGGTTTTGGTATTATGAGACAAGAATCACGTAAAGGTAGCAACTTTATGTTGCTAATGGACTCTAGGAACCCAGATCTATTGTTTGGAGCAAAGGAGTAGCTCTGTGACTCGAGATTATGAGAACACACGAAAGGACTCGACGAGTCTGGGAGATGACTCGACGAGTCGGGCTAGATATCAGACTTACAGTCGCATAGTAACTCGACGAGTCACATGGGTGGACACGACGAGTTGGATGAAGATAGGCAGGAACTCGACGAGTTGGAAGAACAACTCGGCGAGTCTGTTGAAGATTGCCTTGGACTCAACGAGTCTATTCTTGGACTCGACGAGTCTTGTCGCAGAACCCCAACCTTTTCTGGTTAAGACGCAGATCAGTGAGTTGGGTGGTGACTTAGTGAGTTGGTCAGGATGGGACTCAGAGATCGTTGAACTCGACGAGTCTTGGTGTGACTCGGCGAGTTGAGTCATATTTTGGAGAGTTCTGAGTTTAAGAACTCAATGAGTCTACGGGTTGACTCAGTGAGTAGAGTCAGTCTGGAGAGTTGACTTTGACCAGGACTTTGACTTTGACAGAGTTGACTTAGTTGACTTTTGGAGGACAGTTAGACTAAGTGTTATATTTGGTATTAGTAGATCGGAGAGTTTTTGGAGCAGCAGTTCGAGAGTGTCTGATAGCAGTCAGAAGGGTATCGGCAAAAACTCCAGCAGTGCAGGTGAGTTTCCTTCCAGTAGGAACGGGTCTAAGGCCACAATGCCATCCCGTTTAGTTAGCAGTAGTTTCTGGACTTCGGTCCGATGCAGTAATTAGTATGTTTGATGCCTTCGTGGCTCTTACAGGATTATGTGTTATGTGTTCATGCTAGTTCATATGTTATGCGATGCTATGTTCAGTCAGTTCCAGACTTCGGTCCGATGCAGGGGACAAGGTCCCAGTTAGTCTGGACTTCGGTCCGATGCAGGGGCATGGCCCCGGTTAGTCTGGACTTCAGTCCGATGCTGGGGACAAGGTCCCAGTTAGTCGGGACCTCAGTCCGATGCAGTGGGCAAGGCCTAATATGTGCTTTATATGTTTGTATGGTATGTGGTAGTTTGGGGGAGCTCACTAAGCTTCATGCTTACGGTTTCAGTTTTTGGTTTCAGGTACTCAGTTTTCAAAGGAGGAGCTCGGAGAGGTTGCAGTGCACACACCATAGTCAGTTAGCCTGGGATGTTTTACTCTGATAATAAGTTTATGATTTGAATTAATACTATGAAATTATGTTACGAATTATGAAACGGTTTTTATAAATATGGTTTTAGTAATGTTTTAAAAGAAATTTTTAGTCGTGAAAATTGGGTCATTTCAAGTTTGTATCAGAGCCTTGGTTTGAGGGATTCGGATACACTTCGGGTGTGTCTGAACTCAAAATAAGGAAATGGTAAAAGGTTTTCAAAAGAAAAACATTTTCGAAAAGAATTTTTGAGAAAAGAAAAGAGTTTTAGAAAAAGCGAAAAGAATTTTTTTTAAAAAGAAAAGAACTTTGAAAAGAGAGAAAGGATGTGGTGCATCCAATCAGCCGAGCTCAAGTAAGTACTCCCAAAATACCCATACAAGTTTATGACTATCAGTTGAAAGTTTCAGTTCCAGTTTCAGTTTCAGTAGAACAGCATGCTAGTATAGGACTAAGGATCTAGGAGGATGCCTTATGTGCCTGCTTTATGTGTTTCAGCCTTATGAGAATTGCATGCTAGTATTGAGTAGACAACAGTAGGATAACATGTTTAGGTTATGCCTGATAGTATGAGTTCAGCATTGTATGCTAGTACAGATTCTTGGTTATGAGAATAGATTTGCTTGAGTTAGTTTCCTTCTGGTCTGAATGCTGCTTGCTTTGTGCTTTGTGGGATTGTGAGTGATGGGAGTTAGCTGCTAGGTGAATACGTTAAGTCACATTTGACAGCAAGAAGTGCTACGAATGTGGAAGTAATGGGCATATTTCAAAGGACTGTCCAAAGAAAAACGAAGCAGCAAGACCAAATGCACTGCCAAAACCAAGGGCATTCCACATGATCCTCGACGAAGCAGAAAACCATGCGAGGAATCAAGGATGGGGACTTCATATCCGAAGATCAAGTTATGTAGTAGCCATAGTATCGTATGATGTAGCCTATTAGAGGCATAGTCTAGTGCAAACTTGAACACCTATGTAATAATTTCGAGAAATAATAAAGCCCTCGTCTTGTTATCTGATGTTTTAAACTGTTATGTGATTTTCCTGTATGGTGCCTTGGAAACTGCGAGACAATACTTGGGACGAGTATAAGTAGGTGTCAATGGTAGTAGAGGCCTATACTACCGGAAGCACATGACTCACACTTGGATCAGGGAAAGTCACAAGGTTACCAAGAAGCTAGTAATTGATTTTGTTTTATTCAAGTATGTCATTACCATTGTTTCGGTAGGTTACGTGGTTTAGAGAACCAAGTTTGATGTAGCGTCCGACTTAAACCAAACTATTGAAATCAAAGCGATCAATAGAAGTATCGCGCTCGTTGTTAAAAAAGTTGGTAGCTAGAAATGTTACATGTTAAAATGTGATTATATCACATTAGACCATGAAGGAAGGCATATTCTATTCCGGAATTTGACTCTAAGAGACCTGAGTCTAAGCGTCGCTACATACGATGATAGGTCATTAGAATATGACACATCGGTCAATTGTAGTAATCAAATTAACTTATCCTAAGTTTTTTAAGAAGAAGAAGGAGTCTCTAATAAAGAATGAGGTTGTGACACGAAGGTCATGATTGAAAGTCTAACAAGCAAGTGCAAGACTGAGCACCGCCTGCAGTCAAGGAGTCCAAGAGTTAAATACTCGTTCGAAGCAACATAGAAGTTACAATTATTACCTAGGATGAAGAGATAACGTATGGAGTCATTATAAAATCCTGTTTCATTGATGATTCCGGGACGTAATCATCCTAAGGGGGAGATAATTGTAACGCCCGTAGATCCGGGCAAGTCAATTTAGAGATAACAGGGGTCGAAAACGACTTTTCGACAAAAGATTATTTATAATAAATAATCTTAACCAAGTTGTAGAATATGTCTCAAGGGTTCGGTACATATAAAGAACGCCGAAATCCGAGTTATAACGAAGAAGTTATGGCCCGTCGAAGTTTTTCGGCAAAACCGGCACGACACCGGGAGACATAAATAGTGAATTTAAGATAGAGGACTTTTTAGCCTTAGGGATCTAAATGGAAGTTGTAGAATACGTCTCCACCTATGCGTGGATATAAAGAACGTCAAAAATGGAGTTCGTATGCAAAAGTTATGGCATTCTGAAGATTTAGCTTTTAAAAACCCTAAACTAGCTAATTCACGACATGAGAATTATGACGCTCAGGATATTCTGTCATAATACGGAAACTAGAAGCTGCGAGAGGATAAGATCATATTCACGACGTCATCTTTATGACACTCACCACGTGAGGTGTCATGGCCACCATCTGAAGCTAGGGATGCAAATGGCAAGTCTACGGAGCGAATCACGAGATTCACGACGTCAGTCTTATGACACTCACGATGTGAGTGTCATAAAAACTTACTATAAATAGCATGCGAGCCATTCCGAGAATCTCACACCTTTCTTCCTTTCTCCTGTCTAAACTTTCTCTCTCTAAGGGTTTTAACCCTCCCCTAAGCCTAGGTGATCCCCTAGCACCCTAAGGAATCCCCGAGGCTCCCGGAGTCCCGAGAAAAAGTGTCTTTCGGTTTCGAAACGCTGCTCCAGCAAAGCCCGGTTTTCTTTAAAATCCGTTGTAAGTGAGCTACGCCTACGCTATTTTTAATATAGCTTCTAATAAATTATAGTAACATTATTAGGACCTTAAAATAATTATTTTGGCTATTATTATGAGTTATATAGTGTTGTTTAACGCTTATATAATAATAATAATAATAATAATAATAATAATAATAATAGCTAGACTATTAATTAGTCGCGGTTAACGTTAGACTAAACCCTAGTGGTATTGATACTAGGTTTTGTAGAGGAAAATTGTTCTAAGAGTTACGAAGTACTGTCCGAGAACCGAGTCACCACGTACTCAGGTGAGTTCATAGTTACTTTTATCTTACACATAGATATGAAGTATTTTACATAAATTACGTGCTATGTGTGCATATTATCTGAATACTTGTTGTCTATGCTGGATGAATGATTTTATACATGTTTTAAATGATTTAAACTGTATATTTATTTTATATCTACAAATATGTTGGGATAAAACATGGGTAGATGAAATAGTTGGTGTGTGATGAAATAAAATAATGAGAGATAAGTGATGATAATTAGGTGAGGATAGATAGGTGATGATGAATCGGTGATGTAGGATACTACAACCTTATCCGACAATTTGGAGATGTAGTCATCTACCAGAGTATAGATGGCGACCACAGACTATCTAGACAACCCCGTGGAAACACTAGCAGGTTCATAACTTGTATGTGATGAATTACGAGTTCAGGCGATGTTGTAACTACGTATTCATGCGATGATACTCTAACCCCTTACTATGAATTACGAGTTCAGGCGATGTTGTAACTACGTATTCATGCGATGATACCCTAACCCTTGTTGGGCACGTATTGAGGGAGTAATCCCTGAATCAATACTGTCTATGTGATGTAGGTGATGATCCTTAGGGAGAGTCCTTAGGAACAAACATATAAGGAAATGCGATGAAAGGAGATGAGAGGAAAATATGATGTAGGAGACGACCCTTAGGATAAATCCTTAGGGAAGGTACTTAGGAATAAAGAAGATAATGGGGATGGGTAATTGGGTTAATTGTTTGTTGATTAAACATAATAATTATATTATTGTGGGTTGAAAACCCTATGTACTCACCAGGTTTCCCAACCTGACCCACTCAGTTTACTTGTATCACAGGTGACGATGTGAAGTTACATTACACTGAGAGATTAAGGAGATATAGATCACTAGTGTAAATGAATGTAAGTTTTGTTTATGCTTATGTTTCTGTATTGACGATGACATCCCAAATGTTTTGAAATGAATAAAAATACATTTCTTTGGAAATGCTTTGATAATGAAATTATCATGTTTTTCTGGGAACAAATTCTGCAACGTTTTTATTAAAAATAGATACTCTGATTTTTTTTATAAAGCATAAACAATAATTGGTCTTTTCTGGCCGTGAAAATGGGGATGTCACAAGTAGTGTTGTAAGTCTACGGGGGTAGCCATAGCATTCACTAGCAGCCAGATAGTAGTAGAATGATGTAAGTCTGCGGGGGTAGCCGTAGCATTCACTAGCAAGCCGGATAGTATTAGGGAGTTGTAAGTCTGCGGATGTAGCTGTAGCGTTCGTCAGGTTAGTAGATAGCATGAGCATGTTGTTTGGACATGGAGGAAGCAGTAGTACCCACCAGTTCGGGTGCAGCAGTGAGGATATGGGAATCCATGGGTTAGATTTCGGATCTCCCGAATGGTTCAGTTATGGTTGAGCCGATGATTCGACAGTTGGATCGTCACCACAATTATGAGATCAGGGAAGCAGTGGACCCCTTAGGTTCATTCACGTTAGGGGCTACCGTTGGTTTTGGAACCATCGTTTTTAGTCTTGGATCTGATGATGTCAGGATTCGACGTATGGACCCGATCAGTTGGATCGGTAGGTTGTTAGGGTCACAATGACAGGATAACCAGTGGAAACAAGTTCCAGAGATGGAATTCGTTCAGAAGTCGTGGGAGCGACTAAGTGAGGAGTCCTCGGACTCCACAGTTGAGTTAGAACTCGGTGTTGCAGATAACTGAAGGATGATTGGACACTAGGAAGGTCTCGAGATATTTTGGGAAGCAGCCATATAGTAGTTCAGTGTTCCAGATAGCTCAGTGTTTCAGGCAGTTTAGTTTTTCAGGCAATTCAGTGTTTCAGTCAGTTCAGTGTTTTAGGCAGATCAGTGTTTCAGGCAGTTCAGTGTTTCAGGCAGTTTAGTTTTTCAGGCAGTTCAGTGTTTTAGTTAGTTTAGTGTTTCAGGCAGATCAGTGTTTTAGGCAGTTCAATGTTTCAGCAGTATTGATTCAGTATGAATGGCAAAGTAGATAGAACAGTTATAGATAGTCGAAGTATCTTCAGAAGTTGATTGGGGCGACTAGGAGATTGCGATGGGGTATAGTGACCGGTTGGAGTCCGGTAACCCATATATTGGCAGATTAGTTGGACCAGGGTAGTCTCAGTTCATCCGGTAGGCGGATAAGGGGAAACATAATTTTCAAGTCAGTAGTAGTAACGATAAGGGAAGTATGGTAGAGGCAGCAAGTTAACTGAGGGTGCTACGCCTCTCACAGCAGGGTTGGTTAATCTCATGGGGGAGGGTTTGACCTTGTTGCGCAGCTCTCGTATGAGTCTTAACCATTGCAGGGGTGAACCTTTTACTCGAAGGATTATCTGATCCATTCGCCGGGACGGGTGCTCAGCACTAAGTTATAGCTGTAAGAAGCATTCAATATGTACCAGCAATAGTGACCAGCACTGGGTGTGGCTGAAGTGATGGACATCGTGAAGGGTACGGTCCTTCATAGTGATAGGGGAGGTAGTTGGTTATGGAATGTCGACTTGGGGAGTCCAGAGAACACACAAGGAAAAATGGAGTGAACTCGAGAATATTATCCGCAAGGATTAATGATAGTTAGAATGACCGGGCGGAAGGCCAGCAGAGGTAGTCAGCGGGTGTTAGGTTTCACAGACAGAGTGTTGGAGGCAGAGCATATGTCAGTTGGCCATAGCAAACTTCGAGGACGAAGTTTAGTTTAAGTGGGGGAGAGTTGTAACACCCGAAATCAGAAAGTTCAAGAAAGGAAAGGAAAACCATAAGTTAAAGAGGGTGGACTCGTCGGTTCCAGGGAGGAACTCGACGAGTCGGAGCGGGATCTGGGTGTAAAGTAAGTGACCGACTCGGTGAATCAACAAGTAGACTCGGTGAGTCTGGTCTGAAGAGAAAAACCCTAAATCCGAGACTTTGTGCACTATTTAAACGTCTCATTCTCTTCCTTAGGGTTCCTTTACAGTCTCTCTCACCTAGAATACCAAACCCTAGCCGCCATAATCCTTTTTGGAGCAAGATCTAGTTTTGGTGAAGGAAATCTTGAAGATCAAGGAGACTAGAAGAAATCCGGATTATACTTCAGTGGGAGCTCATTTTGGAGGTAAGGAATCATTATCCTTGGCCTTCTCCTTTCTATTTCATCTTTCATGGAGTTTTAGGGTTTGGTTAGAGAAATATTGATGAGATCTTGAAGCATGAGTTAGATCTGGAGTTGAAACTCCAGATCTGAGCTCTATATATCATTGATGCAGAAAGCCTTTCTAGTTGTTATGCAAAAGCCTTTCCCCAAGAGTTAAGTCCCTTTCTAGCTTGGTTTTGGTATTATGAGACAAGAAGCATGTAAAGGTAGCAACTTTATGTTGCTAATGGACTCTAGGAACCCAGATCTATTGTTTGGAGCAAAGGAGTAGCTCTGTGACTCGAGATTATGAGAATACACGAAAGGACTCGGTGAGTCTGGGAGATGACTCGATGAGTCGGGCTAGATATCAGACTTAGAGTCGCGTAGCAACTCGACGAGTCACATGGGTGGACACGACGAGTTGGATGAAGATAGGCAGGAACTCAACGAGTTGGAAGAACAACTCAGCGAGTCTATTGAAGATAGCCTTGGACTCGGCGAGTCTTGTCGCAGAACCCCAACCTTTTCTGGTTAAGACGCAGATTAGTGAGTTGGGTGGTGACTCAGTGAGTTGGCCAGGATGGGACTCAGAGATCGTTGAACTCGACAAGTCTTGGGGTGACTCGACGAGCTGAGTCGTATTTTTGAGAGTTCTGAGTTTAAGAACTCAACGAGTCTACGGGCTGACTCGGTGAGTAGAGTCAGTCTGGAGAGTTGACTTTGACCAGGACTTTGACTTTGACAGAGTTGACTTGGTTGACTTTTGGAGGACAGTTAGACTAAGTGTTATATTTGGTATTAGTAGATTGGGGAGTTTTTAGAGCAGCAGTTCGAGAGTGTCTGATAACAGTCAGAAGGGTATCATCAAAAACTCCAGCAGTGCAGGTGAGTTTCCTTCCACTAGGAACGGGTCTAAGGCCACAATGCTGGCCCGTTTAGTTAGCAGTAGTTTCTGGACTTCGGTGAGTTTCATTTGTAACGCTTATTATATCTTAATTGACTAGACTGAATGACGAGTGTTATAGTCGGTACTCCCCTAC
Source organism: Lactuca sativa (assembly GCF_002870075.4). Lineage (NCBI taxonomy): Eukaryota > Viridiplantae > Streptophyta > Magnoliopsida > Asterales > Asteraceae > Lactuca > Lactuca sativa. Next base: position 192,594,581 of record NC_056628.2, read on the forward strand.
TGGGGTCGCAAATCCTCACTAACTGATTCTCGCAGTCGATTGGTTCTCGAAGTCGACTCAGCCAATCCATAACCGCAATCAAGCAGACATCTCCCATCACAATAGGGATAAGATAAATCGGAAACCCGACACCAAAAAATCTGCAATAAAGAATCCCGATAAACTTTAGTCGCTGAAACCGTGCGATCATGAAGTATAGCAACCCTAAAAGGTTGTATTATGGCCTTACGAGCAACAATGAAACCTCTACAAGAAAATGTAGATACAAAAGACCGACTCGCACTCGAGTCAACTAACACCAAGGCAGGTACAAAGCTCACAAGAAATGTACCCAATAAAATCATATCATAACCATAAAAAAGTAGTTTAGTAGGAAAATAAAAGAGATACATACCAGCGACGACATCGAGTGCTGCTCTGGCCTCATATCTAGTCAATTGTAAAGCACGAACACTGGCCTCGGGGCCTCAGCCTTACCTTGACGCCCATCAATGATGCGCTTGGTAATAGGAGCAGGAGTCTGAACCGGTGTAACACTCGGATCAGGTGTACATTATTATTATTATTATTATTATTATTATTATTATTATTATTATTATTATTATTATTATTATTATTATTATTATTATTGTCACACCCTGCTAAAACGGAAACACGGGGCGTGGCAGTACAAGGGTTTCATAGCAAAAGATAAAGATAACACCAACCATAGTATTAAAAGCATTACAATTTATAATGAGTTTGAACAACCTTTTAAAATAAATTACAATGTATTTGAAATATAACACATGCAAATGACCCTGTTATTTTTGACAAACTCCAAAAAAGACCATTTTGCCCTCTATCCATTTCTTGTCCCAAAATATCCGACCTCCTTTAAAAATCCCCTGATATCTTCTCCTTTTGATTTTCTTTTTCCCTCTGTATTAATCCATAACCATAAAACCAAGAATAAACATGTATCTTAAATAATAACCAAAAAATGACCATTTTGCCTTTTAGAAAGATCTTAATCAATTTTTAGTTGTTCATCACAAATTTAACCGCATGAATGATAAAATCATCAAAGTACAAAGATTTTAAAGGTAAAGAATTTACTTGTTGTTGTACTTCTGTAAAGATCCCATGTTTTTTTTACAAATCAGTCTATCTAAAGCTTCACATTAAGAAATCTAATCATCACTGCATTACTAACCAATACCTTAAACATAAATTTACAAAAAGAAAAAAAAAAGAATAAGTTAGTGTTTTGACATTAATACCCTTCCATCTTAAAACAACACTGATAATTAGCAAAAGAATGACCAAAAAGATCATGCTTCCATTTTATATCTTTTTTGATAATGTGATCTGAAAGAAAGATGTACCTTTAGTTGAAATTTAGGGCTTGCAATCATAGGCTTTCTCCTCTCTCATGTCTGAAAAAAATATCAAGATTGAGAGTGAAACAAAACTAAAATCCATATAAAATGTTCATAAAAAAAACTTTTTGGGATTACCTGATTCAGAGGGGTTTATGTAAGAACAAATAGAATAGAGATATTCATTTCCTGATGCTATTCCCAATTTTATCCTACAACAATAGAAACCTGAAAATCAAAAAGTAACAAAGAGAAGTCACATTTTATCATTAAAAAAAATACTGATCTGGATCTAATTTTAAGCAGAAGGAAAAAAACTAAGCCATATTAGGTTTTAACGCCTGAATTGTATTCCTACAACTTGTTGTGCACCACTTTCATAAAAACCGCAATGATTATTCAATCTAGAACTCAATGTTACCACTTCCAGGTTATCAGTTCACATAACTAATGACATATAATTTAACAACTTACCTGCCCCAAACCCATTGTGACACCACAAGACTAACATGACACAGGAACAATGTTTTTATTGGCTGCAATGTGAACAACTTCCAATACTTGTTCAACTCTTCACACTAAGAAAAACACTCTTTCAAAACAGGGAATATCTAAAATAAAAAAAAGAATAATTTTAATTGCTTTTATTGTACTAATCGTTATTCCTCATCCTTGTCGGGACGTATAGAGGAATCAAACAAATTTGTGAACCAAATGATGAATATATATATATATATATATATATATATATATATATATATATATATATACACTTTCAACTTCTGAACATTCACACATCACACATGAAGCAGGAGATGAAAGAACAAGAACTTTAGGTAGCCATCTTGCTTCATGACCTTCATCTATAAAGTGGAAATAGACCAAAATTAGTATTGAAGAAGCACAATTTCGAAAAAAATAAAAATTAAAACAGAACAGAGAAACCCACTGCTGGTTAGACTGAATTGAAGAAGCACATATTGGTGTATGAGTCAATAAAAAAAAAGTCTTACCATACCTTGCTAAATTTTAAACCTTGTCATCATAAGAAAGATTTCATAGTCAAATTCCAACAGGTTAGACTAAAGTGATAATACCCAATCTTTTGTTCTTATGTTGCAAGCCCTACAAACTTCCATCATTTACCCTCTCCCCATGGCAAGCTATTAAGTTAAGATGGTGACTAACCTGTGATGGTACTTGAAAACTTTATGTGATGGTAATTGAAAACTTTAAGTATGACAAATAATAGATCTATTTCCTTATAAAAGGTTTGTATCTTTAGGTGCCATGGGTCACCTACCAAATATAAAATGATTTTGATTATGTTATCAAAATAATTTATTTGTTATATAAAACATTATCTTTGATAAAAAGAAAAAGAAAAAAAAGAGTTTAAAAGTTATCCACCAAGGAGCAAATCATAGCAGTATCTCCTTGACTCATGACATACCATCCACTAAAGCTCTTCAAAAACCAACATGAACCTAATTTAATCTCCACTTCAGTTAGATCTAGTAATTTTTCTCTTTTACCCCTGTTTTCAACTTGGAGTGAAGTAAATTGCATAAAAACAACAAATCTAGCTCTTCTTAAGTCATTATGCCATAAAAATCAAAACTTAGTGTCAATAACCAAATAAAATACAACTATCTACAACACTAACCGGTTGATAACCAAAGAAAATAAAAGAATCTAAAACACCATTAGGCATAAGGCTGAGCCTTTAATAGGGTACTCGGATGAAAAGATTGAAAAAGAAGAAAATGAGAAAGGAACAAAGCCTAAAAGAGAGAAAAAAAAACTTTCATATCTTAAAAAATTATCAGCCAAAATATGAATTACCTCGATGAGGGAAGGAAGAAGCTGGTGGTGATGTCCAGATTTTCCCTAACCATTTGTTCAAACAAAAAAAAACATACAGAGAAGAGAAGAATATATCAGGTGTAATAATTTTTTATGTTTAGAAACGACAACCATGGGGTTTCAAGGTCAAGGCATAATCACAAAACATACACACATTAGCAAAAATTAGAAACATATAACCGTTGATATAACTTGCATAAATAAATTTCAGTGACTTCTTCATTTAGGCCTACCCTTTGTTATAACTTCACCTCAATAACCGGAACTACATCTATATTCATACCTAGTCTTATCAGTTGCCTAGTTCCCTTTTCGCTCTGGCCTACAATTTAAAATTCTTGAAATTAAAGCAAATACAAATTATAAAAAGGGAGCATATATGATTATTTTAAAGCATCAAACTATATCAAAGGTGTAAAGCTTACTTTCATACAATTTTTGACTCATGTACCTGTAACTCTAAAGAGGGAAGAGCTTAAAACTCTATAATATTGATGTTACCTAAAAAAGCAACGCTAAAATCTTTGACCAAAAATGAAATTCATTAATTAAACACATATCGCCATTTTCACATCATACAATAAATCATACCAATTAAACATTTTCCAAATATATAACCATATGAATGAGGTAGAGGAGAATACCGGAGGATTGTGTGATCCATAAGTCGTATATGTCATTTGTTCTATAAATATGGAACACTTGTACCACATAAATAAGAAAAATAAAACCTAATTTCATAACCAAAATACAGAAAAATAGAAAAACCAAAAGAAGATACAAATAAAAAAATGTGTTTACCTATCTATGAAGCATGTCTCACTGCAGAGTCTACTCCTTGATAATCCGATTATCCGACTGGAACTGGTTTTACTGGTGGTTGTGTTAATGAGTGTTGTGGTGGTTATCGTAACTAAGTGGTGGCGGGGATGGAGAACAATTTAGGGTAGAGAAAGAGTGAAACTGACGGATCACGATGGGTTGGCATTACTGGAAAAGTTATGTGAAAGCACAAAGTTCGTGGAGACGACGATCAGAAATGGCGGTGTTGTGAGGTTGGAGAGCGGGTGGTGGTTCACTGCCATGGTGATGAGGACGATGACTCGGGCAGATGAGTTGCGCTTCTGATTAGGTTTTTGATATTTGTTTAAGGGCTTTATCGATTGTAGAGGTACATAAGAGGAAAGTAGAAATTATTATTTAATTTCTTTATTTAGTTTCTAAACATAATTTGTGAAACGTAAGTGTAAAGTGATGTATTGATTGATAAGCATAAATTGATAGTACATGAGGTAATAGGTATTGTACCTCTTAATTTTCAAGAAATGGGCAATATCCTTAATAATATATATATATATATATATATATATATATATATATATATATATATATATATATATATATATATATATATATATATATATATATATAAAGACTTCAACTATATAGGTGTTTCTACATAGCACGCGGGCATTGCCTACTATATATATATATATATATATATATATATATATATATATATATATATATATATATATATATATATATATTCCTATTCTAATAAAAGAATAGTTTTACTATCTTTTTGTCATGTGTCTGTATAATACACATCCTAACTAATACTATGTCATGTGTTACTTTAATGCTTTTCAATTTTAAATTTACCCAAATCAATCAGTAATAAATGTGGCTCAATAAATCAAAATATAATCCCATAAAACCAACATTTCGTTTCCAAAATGCTATAAATAAACAACTATTAAAAACTTAATCAAGTTAAATACTTTAAATGATTAGATGTGTAAATTATGTAAACAAAATATTTGTTTGCATTATTAATGATTGTTATTCTTATAGTCTCTTTGCTGTTTTATTAATATCAACCAACCGTACAGTACACGGATTATCACCTAGTATATATATATATATATATATATATATATATATATATATATATATATATATATATATAGAGAGAGAGAGAGAGAGAGAGAGAGAGAGAGAGTTAGGTTCAAATGTTTTTAGCAAGTATTGTGTGCCTAAATGCACCAATGAGAATTCAAGAAATAATAAATCATTAAATAAATCATTAAAGGGTATTGTGGACATTTTGTACTTTTAATTAAGGAAATCATTTAATTTAAATCTTACAATTAAGGAAATAAAGAAATATATTTGACCTAGTCTTTTTTGTTCTCGTTTATAGGCGTGCATATTGTTTCGTTCCAACCCTAGCACATCTATTTTTTTTTTGCGGCCTTCTTTAGCAACTTGTCGGAGTTATAGAAGACAACCGGATATCACTCTCCTTAAGCCGACCACCCTCCTCTGCGGTGGATGCATAGTGTTGAGAAACGACAGCCGACATGGGTCCCCTTCACCGACAGGTAACCTTTTTTCTCCTTGTATTGGGTATTTAAGATTGGTGGTGAAATTAAGTGAGAATTAATCAAACGATTTGTTGTGTTGCTTGTTATTCTAATGAAATTCCATTTTCTCTTTGTGTTGAGTATTTAACATGTATGGCTAGTTATTCTAATGAAATCCATGTGAAATGAGTAAGAATCGTCGAACAAAAGCCATACCATTAAAAGAGAAATGTGAATGGGTAATTAAAAAATTAAAACATTAATGTAATAAATGGAGGTTTCGAAGGCAGTTAGCTTACCTTTCTTTCTTTCTTTGTGTAAAAATTATTTTTGTTGTTGGTTTATTAGGTTGCTGTCATTGTTTTCCACAATCAATTTAGAAATTTGCAAGATAATCAATTAAAGCTTTAATTTTTAATTAAAAGATAAAAAAAAAACGGTTGCACAACAACTACTAATTATTTCAATTTATGATGTGTTGGTATTAGTTTGATTTATTATGTGAAAATATTAGGTTTTTGATTTGCTTATGTGAAAAACTTAATTTACGTTTGATTATATAGGACCTATTTTGTTTGGCAACTTTTATGATTAACAAATCAATACTTACCTTTTGGCTTGTTTTAAAATAATGTGTAACAAGTGTTTGTTGAAATGCCTGAAAGAGAATCTAAAGAATCTAACCATATTGTAATGTATTCTGTCAGAATTAATTTATATAAATGCACACCAACTGTTTGTTAATATGTCTCAGTGAACTTTAGTTACTTATTCTAAAATTGGTTCTTTCTTGCTTAATGAGACACTTTCAGTTAAAAGGAAGCATAGAAAAAGATGTAAGTTTGTATGGTTCTAGCTCTTGTATCGGGCCTTATAATGTAAGTAACATTCTTTATTAATGTGTTCAAGTTGATGAGTTTCAATTTCTCTTATGTGGATGCTCTTATTTCTTACAAAATAATGTTTTCAAATCTTATATGAAAACCGTGTTTCTATGCATTATTGGGTCTGACATATATTTTTTTTTCTTTCGGTTATGGAATACAATTCTAGGTTGTTTGTGCCTTTTTATTTTTTATCAACACAAATTAATTTACTCTTTGAACTTTCTGGTATGCATTCTAAATCAAATATGTTGCCGGAAATTATGTATTCTACCAGAATAAAATCGATGTATTCTGCCAGAATGTTTTATATGTATTCTGTCATATTCTATTTATTCTACCAGAATATATTAAGTGATAGTCAATTGCAAGTAACATGTTTTTAACAATTATTAGTTTTTGTTGTATTTGTGATAGGAATGGCTGGAAGAACGCATTGAAGACCTTCATATTCTTTTAGAATATGTATAATTATATTAAAATGTATAAGAATTTTAGTCTGTAAGAATATTAATTTATATTTAAGTTCGGATGTATAAGAATATATTAGAATGTTTGTTATTTTTCAACATCTGATTCAACAATTTTGTTTTTCTTCAATGATATTCTATTAGAATAAAATTATGAAAGAGCATTATTCTAACAAAATAATACTCTATTAGAATAAAATTCTGAAAGAGCATCATTCTAACAAAAAATATCCTAACAGAATATAATCGGTAAAAATTGAAATTGAATTAATTAAAAAATTCAGATTTTTTTAAATTAGGAGAATTAATCATCCCTAAAAATCCGAAAAATTTCCTTTTATAAATGTAGTTAATTGTCCAAAATACCCTTTTGCTAAAAATTGTGTGATTATATGGTACATGTTACCCCATTGTAATATCATACACTCTCAAATCATGTTCATTGATTAATTTCATCCGTTGGTCCAGATCTGTGCATTCTGGCACACAATACTTAGTAAAAACAAAATAACCTAAGCATATATATATATATATATATATATATATATATATATATATATATATATATATATATATATATATACTAGTCGTTTACCCGCGCAAAGCAGCGGCGACGAATAGTTTCTTTCAGCATTTAGTTCTATTCGGAAAGATGTTATATTTATAGGAAGACTCATATTGTTACCATCGGTTTTACAACGATGAATAGTTATAACCCTTGAAATTTGAAATATGTACTTTTGCCTGTATCTTTGTTATTATAACATACATCTACAATCCACAACTATAAGTATTTATTCAGAATTTATCATCTCTTTTATAATATTTTGAAAAAAACAACATATTACTATATATTTAGACCATAAAATTCAAATAGAATCACGTTTTTATATCAACATGTCCTAAATCTGCATGCATGGTGTACATCATCATTAAGAACTCTATGATCATTCTCTTTAATAGAATTTGAATACAAATAGTTATAGTTTATTGACAATAAGTTAATTTTGTTGTATCCAAGTATTGTTTTAAGTTTGTACAATTTTTTTATTTAAAATCAGAGAAAAAAAAAATCGATTAATTTTGTTTTTTTAAAAAGGAAAACAAATTTGGGAATCCCACAAAGCCATCACTAACCAATTTTAATTTCTTTAATACTTCACATAAAAAATCACCGAACCTTTTGTATTTTTCGAATTTAACAACATATCTTTTTGCTTTAATAAAACTACAAGCCTATCAACATATTTTGACCAATTTTACCGTCACTTTCTCCCATTAATATAATATATTATTTTTTAGCTATAGTTAGGTTAATTTTTTGACACCAAGAAATAACAATTAGATGAAAAATATAATAAAAACGTTTGATTTAATACCGACCATTTATCCTTAATAATACAATACAACACCGTTAGGCATAAAATAAACTTTTCTATTAAAACCTTTATTTAAGTTACCTAACATAACAATGCTAAAATTTTGCAAATGCAATTAATTTCTTAAATTTTCACATTTTACATTTCAAACACATCTACATACAATTTGGGTGCAACTTGTGTCTGTAAGTAGCCAATAACTTTTCATAGGAGTATCAGATGAAGTTATTAAGAGCACGACGGAGAAAAATTCTGCAAATGCAATGAATGTGATTATGATGACAATAGCTTTAGTACACCGTGAATAGAACTTGCAAACCATCAGATAAATTACAATTACAACTACAAAGTAAATTGAAACAAAAGATCATTCTAATCCCTCTAAAATAAATATGGACCATCTAATATCTCTATTTATCTAATGTTCGTAACCTGATCCTCTCATGTTGCAATTATAATAACCCCCGTTCACATACACATTTTAGTTTGCTTAATAAAAATAATCATACCTTAACTTAATACCTCAAAATCCATTTCAAAAACAGCAAAAAAAAATGGAATAAAGGCTCATAAGTTGACACATGATAGTATACAAAGAGTAAATTGAGATAAAGAATAAATTTAAAAAGCAGGGTAGTATCCAGTGTAAGAAAACTTTATTCCAACAAATGGCTTTGAGTCCTAAATAATCATGAATTCATGATATAGACACTTGTAACTCATTACCTTCCCAATGCTATCTTTAATAGCGGATTCCTAGTTCGCAATCTTATTACTTCAATTTAAATCATCATCTGAATCAGGATCATTGGGTGTAACAACCAAAAATCCAAAATTGTGATGATTTGCTGACTTTCAGTCCTAAAGAATCATGATAAATCATCTTCTTCTTGATGATTTTTTAGCCTAATTTGCAAGCAAAAGCATGTAACAGACCTGTTGAAGTTGTCAGATCAGATTTGCTGAGCTGTTGGATTGGATTATACAACAACAAACTCTACAAATAATATAAACCTGAAATCAAAAAGAACAAAAAATAAAAAATCACATCATATGAAACAATTAGTCATTAAAAGTACAGACAATTGATTGGAAGACCTCACTTCTAGCAATTTTAGGAACACATGATCGATAGAAAGCAAAGTTGAATTGACACAATCTTGAGAATTTTGTAACTTCATCCTTTAATGTTATAGTTGATTATGATACGCTTTTGAAATGAAAGAGAGATGTTGTGATCCCAATTTTGCTCTAAATGTGAATTCAATATGTTTCATATTGAATTCATTATGTTTCATTAACTTCATATTAGTAATTATGACCATATTCATATGTCATTTGGAAAAGTTGAAATAATGTTATCTATAATCAAGGCATACTTAGTATGCTTGTTATTTTTGCAACATTATCAGGACCTTTACATTGCAAGAAGCGAACATGGAACAAAAAAAAAGGCATGGTTAGAATATTAGGAACACCCATTACTAAAACATAAAATAAAAAAATTATTCCCAATTGCAAACACAATGCTACTAAAAGATATTGTGGCAAGCAAGTTCACAGAGCATTAAATAAAAACAAAGACAATTAGAAGCTATGAAACTTGTGAATATAAACAAATAGAACATACAATACGTTCAAGCAATTTAGTACCTGAATATACTTTTGAATAAAAGGATAAAAGTTCAATAAATTCAATTGTGAAGTCCAACAATACAACCAACAACTTTCACAATCTTCATTTATCTGCAATAAGAATTTAATACAAAACATTAAACATGTAGGTATAGAGATGCTTACTGATGCAACTTGAGAGGCGAGAAAATGGTGCAACAAATCCCAGTCACATTAAGTGTGATTTAGACCCAACCTCCCATTTGTAGCCTCACTTAGAATAAACGTAGCATGGCATTATTCAGTGCTTGGACAGACTCACATTAGGGATCTGCAATAGAAAACCCAGATCTCCTTCTTCAAAGTTTACTGATTTCGAGGAAAGAAAGAATGGTATTAATAAAAGCAACAAAAAACAATATAAAAAATTTCATAAATCGGTAACATTGTGTTAGGATTTATAGATATAATCGAGATTTAAATGTAAAATGATTATGTAAAAGCTTACTTGCTTTGGGTTCTGATGATCAATGGGGGTTTAGGCCGCCAATTCAGGGTTATGTCACCGGTGAACCATAGTCAACAGATTTTGAACCCTCCATGAGAGTTCAGTTCCAAATCCTTTCAATCGTAATGTATTTTTTTTATAAATTCAAACAAAAGATAATAATAAAGCATGCATATGAACTATGAAAGTTTGGTAGCTTAGGTTATATCTTCAAAGTCACACCAAAGTCTAAATAAAATCGAAGTAAAAAGGTGAGGCTTTTGACCTTTTACGACCCAAAACACCATGTCGATGTGAAACAATATAAGTGTAGGGCAAAAAATGTACCTGAGGTTTTGAATGAAAAACAAAATATAAGCACTCTTACAGAAAAATATGAAAAAAAAAAAAATAAACTCATTTATTCAAATCTCCTAAAAGAAAATCTTGAAAGATAAAATCAAATCATATACAACCAAAGATAACTTGCTTAGAACCTTCAGCCTTTGAAAAAAAATGGAAAATGATAATGAAAATAAAAAATTAGTTTTATTGAGTGTAAATGAGAAATACATGAGACTTTAAGTGATTGTAGATGCACAATTGGGTTCCTGTCTTTTTCTTCTAAACCTTAACCAAAACTGATCAATCGAGAATCCTAAATGTATGCGTATTCTGGACTGCAAAAAATTGAAACTGAAATAGATTTCCATTAAGGGATGGTAAATAAAAAAACAAAAATGAAGTATCAATTTTGAATCGTATTGTAGTTGGTCTTCAGACCATAGAAATGCAAGAGCGGCTAGGGTTTCTCATATCTCATTTGTGTTGTAATACATGATTAATTAAAAGGTGAAGATTGATTCAATAAAGGATTAACGGAGGTTGACATGATGTAGTTTTAAAACAGAGTAAAAAGAACCATAAACAAACATAGATTTTTTGCATTATAAAATCCAAAATTTACCTTTCATGTTAGAACGGGCAATGGTGTATTGTTTCAGATGAGAGTTCATATCTACGAATTTGGAATAGATGAGATGGAGCCAGACTCCACCTTGGGTTGTCCCTCGAGTTTCAAGCATCTTCATAAGAAATAAGATTATTAGGGTTTAAGTGTGCGTGTGTAAGAGGGAAAGAAAAAGAGATGAAGGATGTGAGACTGATGTGCCTTTTGAACTTGGTGTGGTGTAGCTACGATTTCAAGAGAGCGGTGAAGAACTCATTCCTCTTCAAAGTTATTCATCCGCTACTACTGCAACAAAAATTCAAAATTTTAAAAATCAAATTAGTAAGATCTGGTTCAGGTGTAGGTGTAGAGAGACAATCAAGATTAAAATGTAAAAAGTATATATAAATCAAAGAAAGAGCCAATGAAAAGTGTGTGTTTGTCTGTGACAGCAGTTCTAGTGGCGGTCGACAGAGGTGATAGCTTTGGGAGTTCCGACAAAGACGATGGAACAAATGCTTGAGTGGGTCGTGGAGGACGTTAATGGAGAAGACGAAGGTGGGGGGAGGCTACATCAATTATGATGAAGATAAACGTGGTCATGAATAGTGAATGGTCTTAAGGTGTTTTTCACTGAGAGAGGAAGAAAACTCATTTAGTAGAAAGAGAAACGGGTTGAATCCTGCGAAGGAGGATAAGAACGTGTATAGGGGAAAGGGGCCCAAGAACTGAAAGATTTTTTCCGGGATCTTAGGTTCTTCACAACTCATATCAGGACTAACTTGGTCAAACCTGGTAGAGACAAGAAGTTTATATGCATTGGTTAATTGTACTTCGTCTTTCATTTTTTGTACGACTTAAAATATATTATTATTTTATTGATGACTACTTGTACCATTAGCTTAATAATTTGAACGTTTTAAAAAAATAATATTATTATAATGAATCTATTTATAGAAATAATAAGATTTCTTTTATAAGGTAGTATATATATATATATATATATATATATATATATATATTCCTATTCTAAAAGAATAGTTTTACTATCATTTTGTCATGTGTCTGTATAATACACATCCTAACTAATACTATGTCATGCGTCACTTTATTGTTTTTCAATTTTAAATTTACCCAAATCAATCACTAATAAATGTGGCTCAATAAATCAAAATAGAATCCCATAAAACCAACATTTCGTTTCCAAAATGCTATAAATAAACAACTATTAAAAACTTAATCAAGTTATATATTTTAAATGATTAGATGTGTAAATTATGTGAAAAAAAAATATTTATTTGCATGACTAATGATTGTTATTCTTATAGTCTTTATGTTGTTTTATTAATATCAACCAACCGTACAGTACACAGATTATCACCTAGTGTGTGTGTGTGTGTGTATATATATATATATATATATATATATATATATATATATATATATATATATATATATATATATATATATATATATATATATATCTACTCTAATAAATGAAGGTTTTTTTTACCACATGTCCTCGTCTCATTCATTTGGACACATGACATTTTGTAAAATTTTTAAATTAATTATTTTCCACTTGTCATTTTATGGTAGTTTTCATTTTATTAAATTAAAATTCAACATTTAATGTGTAAGGTAATATATATATATATATATATATATATATATATATATATATATATATATATATATATATATGTAATGTATTTATTAAAAATGATGTATATATGTAATATATTCAATATATTAAAGCCTTATTAATTTTAATAATTTCAAAAAATTTCTCATTTTTCTTACAAATTCAAACTTTTCAAATTATTAAAATTTCATATTTATTTTTTTTAAATAAACCCATGTAATACATGGGTCTCACACCTAGTCTACTATAATAAATGAAAGTTTTTTTGCCACATGTCCTCTTCTCCTTCATTTGGACACATGTCATTTTTTCTAGAATTTTTAAATTTTGAATTTTCCATTTGTCATTTTATTGTATTTTTTATTTTATTAAATTAAATTCACATTTAATGTGTAAGGTAATATATTTGTAAAGTATTTATTAGAAAGTGTTTATATATGTAATGTATTTAATACATTAAAGTATCATTATCATTAATTTTAATAATTCAAAATTTTTCTTATTTTTCTATAAATTCAAACTTTTTAAATTGTTAAGATTTTATATATTTTTTTTAATTAAACTCATGTAATACACGGGTCTCACACCTAGTATATATATATATATATATATATATATATATATATATATATATATATATATATATATATATATATATTAGTCAAAGTAGAAGATCAACCTTGCCGTAGTTCATTATCATAAGTTATATATATATATATATATATATATATATATATATATATATATATATATATATATATATATATATATATATATATATATATATATATATATATATATATATATATATATATATATATATAACTTATGATAATGAACTACGGCAAGGTTGATCTTGTACTTTGACTGCAATAAATAATATAAGAATTAAATAATGAAATGAAAGGTCATCAGTAGAACTAAATATTTATAAATCTACGTGCCTAGATATGGGGAGGCAAGACTTTTACCGTTTTACGTTATTATTTCTATATTAAATCTTATTAATATATTTGTAAAGGTATTGACTATGGACATTTGTAACTCTACCTTTTGGTATTTTACAATGGGTAATTATATATATAAGGGGTATTTACTATGGAAGAAATGTGTAGGAAGTGGCCAATCAAGCTTTTATCTATAAATTAATGCGTAGCTAAACATCATATTAAATATATGTTTGAACTTAATTTGAACATAGAGATTGCTAATGAGCATACATGACAAACAAATTCTTTAAAAAAAACACACATAAGTGCCTTCGCTTAGATGTTACATTACTGAGTATATTTTACAATGTATTACTAATTACATGAAGAAATAGAGTAAATTGAAGATATACCAGTGACACAAAGCAGCAATCATGAACAGTATCAAGATTTGCAATGGTGTGGAAAGCAAACACACAACGGAAACAACAAATAGAATAATAGTAAAGCTGTGTACACAATCTGCATAACTAGCAGCAGAAGGACAAACCCACGAGACCATTTTTGCCACTTGGGTAAAAGCTTATAGTTACCCATGATCATCATCTTTATCACAAACCCTAAACTGAAAAGATTAAATCTTTCTCATCGTATGCACCTCTTACAGCTTCGAACCTCGGTTCTTTTGGGAGGAACTTCTGTTCGGTATATACGGACATGTAGTCACCAAAGATGAACTTGGGGTAACCAAATTGTTTAGCCTCTTTGTTGTCTTTTTCAACTAGTTGTGTTGCAGGTTCTATGGTGGCATTAAGAGATGGATTATAAAACGAGGCTATTGATCTCCTAGTCCCATTGGGCATAGCCTGAACACGATGCCAAACACTCTTGTATCTTCCATTACTCAAGACTTCAATCTGGTCACCAGTATTGATGACAATCGAGTTGCGGAGTGGTTGAACATCTGTCCATTTACCGTCTTTGAGAATCTCAAGACCACCGACCTCATCGTCCTGGAAGAGGAGGATGATGCCTCCAGCATCAGTGTGAGCCCGCAGACCTGTCACCATTTCTGGATGAGGGCAAGGTGGATAATGGCTGACCTTTGTCCCAAAAAACGCCTTTTCTCCTTCTCCTCCATTGAAAGCCTTCTTGATGCACCCCTTCGGTAATCCCAAGTTTTCATCCATCACTTCCATTAGCTTCTCTGCCAGTTTCTTCAATTCTGCTCGGTATTCAGTCATGGTTTCCCTATATATAAACCATTTTATTCACAAGTTAGATCCATGTAAAATCCATTACTTAGTAGTACTCGGAAAATAGTATTAGTGCTTACTTGAATCCTGCGGTCTTTGGTGGCCATTCGTTATCATCTGAGAGAAGGAAGACATCTTCCCAGTCCATGTTATCTACCTTGTCTTCACTTTTCTTATGGACTAACTCCTTCAATAGCTTTACGGGTGCTGAGTCTTTGAAGAAGTGCTCTTCCCTCTCTAACTTATAGCAGTCGGTGCTCACCTTTTTCACCCTCTCAAGAAGCTCAACTGGAATCCCATGATTCACCAACTGCAAATGAAAAAACACATTGCCAACCCTTATTACAACGACATGCTATATATATATATATATATATATATATATATATATATATATATATATATATATATATATATATATATATATATATATATATATATATATATATATATATATATATATATAAGGTGTGTGTGTGTGGGTGTGTGCATGCTCATGCGAGATGAGTACCTGAAAGAATCCCCATTCTTCACATCCATTTGCTATCTGAGCCATAGTCTGAGTTCGCTGTTCACCATTAAGCTTGGAGAAGTCAATAACCGGGATCGGCATTTTTCAGAGGGAATTTGAAACACGTTAGTATTGTTGTTTGAGTTTGAGTTTGATATTCAAGTTACACTGGTTTGGCAATGAAAAGATCGTTATGGTATGGCTTATTTATAGCCTCAGTAGTGTACATGAAAATGTCAACTGTACGATATATTATAATCATTGCTTGCGTGAAAGCATGATTTGGCAGCCATTAGAGGAAGGTGGTTGATTGGTGACTGATGATTGGGTGCAAAGCAAGGTCAATGCCATGCTTTGTGAGATAGCCTACCGAGATGCTGCTAAGCCGCATTGTCTTTCGGTTTATAATGATTGATGATTATTTTAACATACATATATAGCAACAAGTAATTTACAATTGCACCGGCCCTTCTATTATTTCAAATGTAAGATTGGGAACTAGGACATTGAAAGATCAAAAACACAAGTCATTTAATAATATTGTGAGTGGTTTTTATTTTTTGATGGGGAATTTCTGAAAAATTACCTTATTAAATATCTTCCACATCAAAAAATATGACAACCACACCATAAAATAATTTTATTAGTGCGGTTTCCAAAATGACACCACTAAAGAATTTTTTGATGTGTTTTTCCAAAACTGGTTGCGAAGGGCTTTACTTAAATTCATGGAGTTGATTATGATGAAACATTCTTGTCAGTAACGAAGATTAAATCTATTAGGGTTATGCTAGCCATAGCTGCATTTCATGACTATGAAATATGAAAAACGGATGTCAAAACCGCTTTCCTTAATGAAAAGTTAGCTGAAGATGTTTACATGAGTCAGCCAGAGGGTTTTGTCAATACATGAGTCGAGTACCATATGCTTCCGCGATTGGCTCGATCATGTATGTTATGACTTGTACTCGTCCTGATGTGGCCTTTTCCTTGAGCATAGTCAGCAAATATCAAGGGAATCCTGGTAAAGCTCACTAGACAGCGGTTAAGAACCTTCTCAAGTACCTGTAGAGGACTAAGGATTGAGTATTTACCGTCAGTAAGAGTGATGACAAGAGTGACAAGGTATAGTGACGCCAGCTTTCAGACCGACAAAGATAATTTCCGCTCTTAGTCAGGATGGGTTTTACCCTGAATGGAGGAGCAATAACTTGGAAAAAAATCCAAACAAGAGACTGTAGCTGATTCAACGTGCGAATCAGAGTACATAGCAGCAAGCGAAGCGTCGAAGGAGGAGATATGGCTGAAGAACTTCATCGAAGACCTTGGAGTTGTACCAGCTGTAAAGGAGACTATGGATATTTTCTGTGACAATGAGGGTGTGGTCGCCTTAACCAAGGAACCAATGGATCATGACAGATCCAGGCACATCGACAGAAAATATCACTTCATAAGACATCGTGTGGAAGCAGGACTCCTCGTAAAGTTACTTGTATTACATAAAATGTAATTGACATTTGATGATTAAATAAAAGATGTTTTATTTATAAGTAAAGTTACTATCTCATGTCAATTGTTTACTATTGTTTCATTTTGCATGTTTTCACTTCCACTATAATAAGATTATTCAAATTATCCACGGTCGATCATACTTTGGAAGTAGGTATTGAGGCAAGACTGTCATGAATTTGGCTTGTAGATTGTCTGAAGTGTTTAGACATAGCAAAAGATTGCTATAACATTCATGAGTGCTCATAAGGTATGAGTATTGGATTAAAGCCATGCTCACATGAATCACTTCATGGAATTTATCACGAGTGATTGTGAGATGATAATATCATATAGGTCTTCAAACCAAGATATATGATTTGCTGACTATGAGTTGGTTGTACAATGATAGTGTGAAAACACATCAGTAACTTGATGTTATAAAATGCACTGTTGTGTAGGATTTAACGAATAGTCAGTATAAACATATAATGTCGAAGTTTATCTGTTCCTTTTAATTCTTGGAGGATTAAAAGCGATATTTTGGGCCCCTCGATGATTTTGTCTTGACTTATGTGTCGGGCCCGGTCAGGACTCAATTGATGTGTTCAGTTAAGTTCAATGTCAAAAAAATTGGAAATCGGGAAACAAACTGCTGGACAATAAGTATGACATTGTTCTCCATGTATTTGTCCGACTAATATATTGAAGAACAGTGGACTATATGATCTCTTACCTAAAGGACGCGTTAGAGTTCGACAGCAACTTTTAAGAGCTACGATTGCTTGTCGGTTTTTGAGTCGTACTTGCAATTATAGTTATTAGACTTATCCAAGTGGGAGACTGTTGGATTAGGTGTCTAAGTGAATAACTATAATTGGTATGTACTTGACCCGAGAGTAGCATGATCCTTTTGGGTTGGCTTCACCAAAACAATCTGATAGGATGGACATTTGAGAAAGCGGTTATTTATGATTTATTAATATATTACAAGTATAATATATTAATACAAAATCATGTTATTTAATTAGTATTTATGAAGAATTAATTTGTAATTAATTTAGTGATCAAAAGAGACTAATTAAATTAACAGGGACTGATTATGTAAATTAATGATATATATATATATATATATATATATATATATATATATATATATGTGTGTGTGTGTGTGTGTGTGTGTGTATGTGTGTGTGTGTTTTGGGCTATTGATCCATGATGGGATAAGTTTATGTAAGTTTCCATAAAGAATTAGCCCACATGAGATATGAATCATAATCCAACTGTATGGATTAGGGTTTGCCCACGACTCTTGGATTCCTACACTATATATATATATATATATGTGTGTGTGTGTGTGTGTGTGTGTGTGTGACCTCATGGCCTAAAATCGGTTAACCCCTGTGTTCTTAGAGTTCATAGAGCCGATATTAGTGCATTGGAACCTCTCTCTCAAGTCATCCAATTGTTGGTGGTGTTTGTGACTTATTAGGGGCATCACATTTGAGGTGTTAAGTTGTTAAAGGCCAAAGATAGCAAGTACAACAAGAGTTGAACAATCTAACTAGTCTTATGATTCAATTATCAAATTTGGTATGCTAGTTTAGGCTTCATGCTTTGGAAAAAAATATTGCGTGTATTTGTAGAGAAAACTTAGATCCAAAACATCTAGAGTTGTATGTGCACCATAGGATTGTTATAGTTCTCAAAACCCTTCATGATCCATGATTGATTAGTGATGGACTAAGTTTATGTGAGAGTCCATGAAGTGTTAGTCCATAAGGCTTATCATATGGATTATTGGATTAAAGGCCCAAGGAATGAATTAGGGTTTACAAGTTGAAACCCTAGGAATTCCACACTATAAAAGTAACCCCTTAGCTCCAAATTCAACACCCTAAGGGTTCTAAGAGAACCCTCTCTGATTTTGGTGGTTCTAGCCTCCCTCTCAAAGTCCTCCATTTTTCATGGTGTTTGTGAATTGTTTGAGGCATCACACTTGAGGTGCTAAGCTCTTGAAAGGCCAACAACTACAACCTACTAGGTATTCTTCTAACTAGTTTTATGATTCATGTACCAAATTTGTGTGCTAGACAGGTTTCATGCTTTGGATAATTTTTGTTGCATGTATAACTAGAGAAAAATTAGATCCAAAGCATTAGGGTTGTATGTGCACCATAGGAGTGTTATAGTACTTAAAACCCAACATGTTTTTCTATACACCTCCGGACCACCAAGATGTATCGAGATCTAAGATTCAGTTACTGGTGGCCGTGTATGAAGAAGGAGATAGTCTGATATGTTGAGAGGTGCTTAACCTGTAGGATGGTCAAGGCCGAGCATCAGAGGCTGCATGGGAAGTTTCAGCCTTTGGAGGTTCGCATGTGGATGTGGGAACAAATTGTTGGATAAGGTGTCTAAGTCCATAACTATTTCGGGCTTGTACTTGACCCGACCCGGCATGGTCCATTTGGGTTGCATGGCACCATGCAATTGGATAGACTAAATGAGAGAAATAACACTTGGAGATTATTAATATATTATAAGTTCTAATATATTAATAATATTATTTGATTAGTTGATCAAAGAATTAATTTGGAATTAATTAAGTGATCAAAGAATAACTAATTAAATATATGGGTTGATTATGTAAATCATCCATATCTTGTATAGTGGGCTAAGAGGCTCCATGGATTATCAAGTTGGGTTCTACCCATAGGATGCTCCATGGATGCTCCATGGGAGTTACAAACCCATGGGTCATGGAAATGAAGAGTCATGACACATTAGGGTTTACATGGTGTAACCCTAGATGTGTCAACACTATATAAGGATCATATTCTCCGCAAAATCGGTGACACACAAGTGAGACATAAGAAACTAGAGGGCTTGGCCGATTTTGAGAAGTGTGTGTTATCTCAAGAGTCTTTCCAAGAGCATTTGGTGTTGTGTGAAGCATTTGAGGCATCACACTTGGGGTGCTAGGCTCACAAGGTTTCAAGGAACATAAGCAACCACAAGGTAAGTTATTCTATCTATGATTCAAGTTAAAAATTGTTCCCCATGTATGCTAGATAGGAATATAACCTTGGAATTCAACTTTGCATGATAATTAGACAAACATAGATCCAAGGTTATTAGGGTTGCATGTACACTTAGGAAGTGTTAGAATGCTCAAAACCCATCAGTGGTATCAGAGCCTAGGCTTGTTTGTTTGGTATTTGTGCTTAAAAGTTGAAGAAAGTCGAAAATTCTGCTGTCTGACTGATGGACTCGGCGAGTCCATGGGGAGGACTCGTCGAGTTCATGTGTATCTTCAACCTACTCGGCGAGTAGGTTTATGCACTCGGCGAGTAGGGTCGACAGAGTGCAGAATTTCGACTTGAGTTGCTGGAAATGGATTAGAATCATTACCCTAAAATGTTTTGGTACTTGAAAACTTATTTTAGAAGGTGTAATGACTTTTCTAACTCGTTTACAACAACTAGTTATCAAAATTACAAAGATTAAATGTGATTTTGATTTTTGAAAGTGTTCATATTCATATTCTTGTTCTTATGGTGTTTAGATGATCATAGGAATTATTTGTAACCTATGTGGTAGATTAATTCATGATCATAATGTGTTTTAATGGAGTCCATAACTTGTCCTCAAGTTATGGAAAACCAAAAGTCTCTTGGATTAAAAAAACCATTAAAAGAACACAAGAGTTAGAAAAATGAAAAGTCCTTATTTTATTACTCTATTAAACTCATAAGTTACAAGATATGAAAAATTTTGAAAGTTTACAAAACTTGCCCTCAAGTTTTGGAACAAGTAAAGTTAAGTTAAAACTTTAGTTCCAACCCCTAGAATTTTAAAAGTTAAAATTCAACCCTTATACTTATATTATTATGATTTAATAATTACATATATATGTATAAGAACAAAGTCGTCTTACCGCTAGTACGCCTCATTCACGAAGCCGGTCTATAAGGTGGGTATAAGGTTGTTGCCTATAAAATGGTGACTTAATGGGTGTCCACTCTCACCCACCGCTTGCTTGATCGGTGGAGGGTCGTTAGCCGAACGGGTAAGACAAGGACTTATTAATTCTCATTCAAAGTATGATGAATGTTATAAAGTAACTAAATGTTTTATTAAATTCCCAATCTTAGTTACTTTAGGAAAAATGTGAATAAGGTGCTATTCCATGAAATTACACTTTACACTTTGATTAAGTCGTTGGTGGAGCGTGTGTGGTTAACCGGCACACTAACTTGGACTTAACAAGGTAGGTAAAGGGTGACTTAGGGCTTATTATAGTATCGATGGAGCGTGTGTGGTTAACCGGCACATCGATTGAGTGATAAACTTTAAGGGTACCAAGTGATTTGCATGGTTACTTCACACCTCGTTTTGTGATCCTCGGTATCCCAGTCACAAAAATTGGAGGGCACACTTGAGATTGAAACATGCCTTTGAAAAGTTCATTGAATCTCAAAGAATCTAGGAATTTCTAAGAACCATTCAAAAACCTAATACTAAAATATTGCGGTTTTCGTGGTGGAAATTGGTGAATCATCATTCACCTACCTTTCAAATATGATATAGCTTAGATTACGGCATACCTCTTCTAAGTTATATTATATTGTGATTGGATCCTAGCCTTAATATTACATTTGGGTGTTTTATTAAGGATTCTCTTATATCTAAACTAATCTTGTCCTCTTTCCTTCAGATGTCTTTCAACAATGCTTCTGGCTCTAATCCTAATGGCTCCTTTTCCCTTATGAACTTGTGTGGGAAAGTCACCTTTGATGGATCCAACTTCAATGAGTGGATCAGAAACATCAGGATGATTACCCGCTACGAGGACAAAGAATATGTCCTTGACAAGGAGCTTAAGGAGATTGATGAGTCCACTGCAACTCCTCAGGAGATCGCTGAATTTCGGGCACATGAAAGGGATGCTACGAAAGTGGCATGCATCATGATGGCCACGATGACAGCGGAACTCCAAAAGTCTTATGAGGATTTCTACCCTTATGAAATGCACCAAGATTTGATGGAAAGATACCATCAAAGTGCACGACAAGAGAGGTATGAAATCATCTGCTCCATGATAACAACCATGATGAAGGACGGGGAATCCGTCACGAGCCACATGCAAAAAATGCAAAGGTATGTGGATCGTTTGCTGAAGCTTAATGTGAACTTCCCGGAGGATCTTGCAATAGATATTATTTTGCATTCCTTACCATCGTGCTATGATCAATTCCGCATGACATATCACATGAACAAGGAAGAAGTCACCCTCAGCAAACTTCAGGGACTTCTCAAGACCGCAGAAACAGGTCTTAAGGGGAAGTCGGTTGCTATCACTCCTACTCAAAACTCTACTCCGGTTTTGGCAATCGGGAAAAGTCGAGGGAGGAAGAGAAAGAGCTCTTCTAAGGGTACCAAGGCTCGGACCCTTGATGGCTCTTTTTCAAGTGGAACCAAGAAAGGTTTCGTTACTCCTTCTTCTGACCCAAAAGAGGCTGAATGCTTCTATTGCCATGAAAAAGCTCATTGGAAGCGGAACTGCCCAAAATACCAGCAAGATGTGAAGGATGGGAAAGTTAAACCCAACCATGCAGGTATTTACACTATCATTTCTAATAACTCACCCCATTCTAATTCTTGGGTCCTTGATACCGGGTGTGGTATTCACATTTGTTGTGACTTGCAGGGACTAAGAAGAAGTGAGGATGTGGAGCAAGGAAGGATAAACTTGATCATGGGGAATAGGAAAGCTATACCTGTTACCAAGATTGGAGTTTATACTTTATCTCTAAGTAGTGGGTTTAGTTTAGATTTGAATAAGTGTTGTTATTCGCCAGGAATGGCAAGAAATATTATTTCCTTTCATGCTTTGTACAAACAAGGGTTTACCTTTTCATTTAATAATGAAGTTGGTTCTATAGATGTTTTCTATAATAATGTCTTTTATTTTAAAGCATTACCTTGTGATGGTGTGTATGAAGCTGTATCTGTTGTAGATAACTTGGGAAATAATGTTTTGTGTATTGATTCTACTAATAATAACTTGGATAAAGCATCTTTATAGCATTGTCGTCTTGGACATATAAGCAAGAAACGCATAGGCCAACTCCAAAAGGATGGAGTCTTGGAGTCGTTTGACCTAAAGTCAGATGATAGTTGCGAATCATGCTTACTTGGAAAAATGACAAAGTCACCCTTCACAGGTTCGTGTGAGAGGGGTGAAGGTTTGTTGGACCTTATACACACGGATGTGTGTGGACCATTCAAACATGCCACAAGGGATGCTAATCGTTATTATTTGACTTTTACTGATGATTATAGTAGATATGGATATGTCTACTTGATCAAGCATAAGTCAGAGACTTTCGAGAGGTTTAAGGAATTTAAACAGGAAGTCGAGAATCAATTGGGCAGGAACATTAAGATGCTTCGATCCGATCGTGGTGGTGAGTATCTTAGTTCAGAGTTCCTCGACTATCTAAGGGAATGTGGGATAGTCTCACAATTGACACCTCCCAGGACACCACAGTTGAATGGTGTGGCTGAGAGGCGTAATCGAACCTTGTTAGATATGGTTCGTTCCATGATGAGTCGAGCTACGCTACCAATCTCATTCTGGGGGTATGCCTTAGAGACTGCCGCCCATATTCTTAATCTAGTCCCTACAAAGAAAGTTACCAAAACTCCTCACGAGATGTGGACTGGTAAAGTACCTAAACTAGACCACATCAAGATTTGGGGTTGCGAGGCTTTCGTGAGACGCGAGACTCATGATAAGCTCGAACCTCGAAGCGAGAGGTGTATTTTCATCGGTTACCCACAGCGATCCTTTGGTTACCTCTTCTACAGACCCAGTGACAATGTGGTCTTTGTAGCAAGAAGAGGAGTCTTTCGAGAAAGAGAGTTTATAAGCCAAGGAGACAGTGGGAGGCAAATTGATCTTGAAGAAATTCAAGAATCAAGCGGTGAAGGAACTTCAAACTCTAGCCCTCAACTTGAGGAGGAAACTCCTGTTGAGCAAATTGACAAATCTGTACCTCTGAGACGTTCCACGAGAGTTAGGAGTGCAACTGAGCATTACTATGGATTCCATATTACTGCAGAAGGTGAGACACTTATTAGTGATGGGACACTAGTAAGTCAAGATGACCCTAACAGCTACGAGGAAGCCATGGCAGGCCCCGAGTCTGCTAAATGGAAAGAGGCTATGGATAGCGAGATACAATCCATGTATGACAATCAAGTTTGGAACTTGGTTGAAAATGTACCAGGTCGTAAGACAGTAGGGTGCAAATGGGTCTTCAAGAAGAAGACCGACATGGATGGTAAAGTACACACTTATAAGGCTAGACTGGTTGCAAAGGGCTTCTCTCAAATTCCTGGAGTGGATTATGATGAGACCTTTTCTCCGGTAGCCAAGATTAAGTCTATTCGGGTTCTGTTAGCCATAGCTGCATTTCATGATTATGAAATATGGCAGATGGATGTCAAAACCGCTTTCCTTAATGGGAAGTTGGCTGAAGATGTTTACATGAGTCAGCCAGAAGGTTTTGTCAGCAACGAGTACCCTAATAGAGTGTGTAAGCTTGAGAAATCCATTTATGGATTGAAGCAAGCACCTCGCAGATGGAATCTTTGCTTTGATGAAAAGGTCAAGGAATTTGGCTTTTCTAGGAGTGAAGATGAATCTTGTGTGTATGTCAAGGCTAGTGGGAGTATAGTTAGCTTCTTGGTATTGTATGTGGATGACATACTACTCATAGGAAACGACATTCCAACCCTACAGGAAGTAAAGTCCTGGCTTGGGAAGTGTTTCGCTATGAAGGACCTTGGTGAAGCTGCCTATATTCTAGGGATAAGGATCTTGAGAGATCGGAGTAAAAGACTAATTGGACTTAGTCAGAGTACCTACTTGGATAAGGTGCTGAAGAGATTCAGCATGCAGGATTCCAAGAAAGGAGAGTTACCCATCCAGAGTAACACCAGATTGAGTAAGACACAAAGCCCTAGCACTGAGGCTGAGATAGCAGAAATGAGTCGAACGCCTTATGCTTCGGCTGTAGGATCGATCATGTATGCTATGACGTGTACTCGACCCGATGTAGCCTTTGCCCTGAGCATGGTTAGCAGGTATCAAGCGAACCCTGGCAAGGCACACTGGACTGCGGTAAAGAATATCCTCAAGTACCTACGGAGGACTAAGGACTGGGTCCTTACCCTTGGTGGAAGTGATGACTTGAGAGTTGTAGGGTATAGTGATGCTAGCTTTCAGACTGATAGGGATAATTTCCGCTCTCAGTCGGGCTGGGTCTTTACCCTAAACGGAGGAGCAATTTCTTGGAAGAGTTCCAAGCAAGAGACAGTGGCAGATTCTACTTGTGAATCAGAGTATATTGCAGCTAGCGAAGCAGCAAAGGAGGCTATATGGCTGAAGAACTTCATTGGAGACCTTGGAGTTGTACCAGCTATTAAAGAGCCAATGGAAATTTTCTGTGATAGTGAAAGTGCTGTTGCCTTAGCCAAGGAACCAAGGGATCATGGGAGATCCAGACACATCGACAGAAAATACCATTTCATCAGACATCGGATCGAAGAAGGACTCCTCGTGCCAAAGAGGGTATCATCGGATGAGAACCCTGCAGATCCCCTCACGAAGGGACTGAGTAGGGTTAAGCATCTCCAGCATGCTCGGAGCATAGGGCTGAAGGATGATATAAGTTTTAGTAGTTAGATAACCCAGAAATTTGTAAAGTGTAATTGACATTTGATGATGAATAAAAGGTGTTTTATTTATGAGTAAAGTGTTGCTATCTCTTGTCAATCGTTTACTATATTTCTTTTGCATGTTTTGACTTCCAGAATAATTTTGTTTGGTGTAACATATTATTCAAACCTCCACAGTCGGTCATATGTCGGAAGTAGGTATGAATCAAGACTGTCATGATGGGTTGTAGAGGTCTAAGGTGTTGGACAAGGCTACAACAATCATGAGTGCTCATAAGTTCTGAGCATTGGACTCAACCCACGCTCACTGGAATCACTTCATGGAATTTTATCTCGAGTGATCGTGAGACGGTAATATCATATAAGTCTTCAAACCTAAGAGATATGATTTGTTACTTACAAGTTGGTTATGCATTGACTGTACGAAACCGCATTGGTAACTCAATGTTATAAAACGTACTTTTGTGTGTAATTCAATGAGTGGTAGAACAAACATATGAGTCGAAGTTTATATGTTCCTTCTTGGATTAGAAGCTGATATCTGGGCCCCTCGATGATTTTGTTTTGACCCATGTACCGGGCCTGGTCAGAACTAAGTTGATGTGTTCAATTAAGTTCTATGTCAAACAAATCGGAAATCGGGAAACAAACTGCTGGACAATAAGTAAGACATTGTTCCATGTATTTGTCCGGCTAATATCTAGAACGGAGGATTATATGATCACTTATCTTAAATGGCGTACCATCATCTTCTCAGTTCCGAGAGACCTTGAAAGAGCTACGATTGCCGGTCGGTTCCTGAAGTACTAGAGATATAGTTATTAGACTTATCCAAGTGGGAGACTGTTGGATAAGGTGTCTAAGTCCATAACTATTTCGGGCTTGTACTTGACCCGACCCGGCATGGTCCATTTGGGTTGCATGGCACCATGCAATTGGATAGACTAAATGAGAGAAATAACACTTGGAGATTATTAATATATTATAAGTTCTAATATATTAATAATATTATTTGATTAGTTGATCAAAGAATTAATTTGGAATTAATTAAGTGATCAAAGAATAACTAATTAAATATATGGGTTGATTATGTAAATCATCCATATCTTGTATAGTGGGCTAAGAGGCTCCATGGATTATCAAGTTGGGTTCTACCCATAGGATGCTCCATGGATGCTCCATGGGAGTTACAAACCCATGGGTCATGGAAATGAAGAGTCATGACACATTAGGGTTTACATGGTGTAACCCTAGATGTGTCAACACTATATAAGGATCATATTCTCCACAAAATCGGTGACACACAAGTGAGACATAAGAAACTAGAGGGCTTGGCCGATTTTGAGAAGTGTGTGTTATCTCAAGAGTCTTTCCAAGAGCATTTGGTGTTGTGTGAAGCATTTGAGGCATCACACTTGGGGTGCTAGGCTCACAAGGTTTCAAGGAACATAAGCAACCACAAGGTAAGTTATTCTATCTATGATTCAAGTTAAAAATTGTTCCCCATGTATGCTAGATAGGAATATAACCTTGGAATTCAACTTTGCATGATAATTAGACAAACATAGATCCAAGGTTATTAGAGTTGCATGTACACTTAGGAAGTGTTAGAATGCTCAAAACCCATCACAAATCACCATAGATTTTATCACCAAGTTGTCGAAGACGGTCGAGGGTTTTGATACTATATGGGTCATCGTGGATCCATTGACCAAGAGTGCCCATTCTTTGGCCTTCCGGGAGAGCTCTTCGGCCGAAAAGTTGGCCGATGTATATTTTCGGGAGATCATTACTCGTTATGGGGTTCTGGTTTCTATTTTTTCTGACCGAGATGTTCGGTTCATGTCTCAATTTTGGCAGAAGTTCCATGAGGAACTAGGCACGAGGTTGTATTTTAGCACCGCTTATCAATCGCAGACCGAAGGTCAATATGAGTGGACCATCCAGACCCTTGAGGACATGTTGTGGGTATCCATCATTGATTTCAATGGGAGTTGGGACTCTTACCTACCTCTTGTGAAGTTATCCTACAATACCAATTATCACTCCAACATTGGTGCCTTACCTTTTGAGCTCTTTTATGGTCGGAGATGTCGCACCCATGTATATTGGGTAAAGGTTGGTCATTTGGTAATGGGAAGGACTGAAGTAGTCCTTCAGATCACGGAGCTTATTCAACAGATCAGGTGAAGACTGCAGACATCACACAGTTGGCAAAAGAGTTATGCCAACTAGCCTCGGTCTGAGTTAGAGTTTTAGGTTGGTGATATGGTATTATTGAAAGTCTCACCTTGGAAGGGTGTGATACACTTCAGGAAGAGGGGGAAGTTGGGTCCCCGGTATATTGGACCTTTCTGTGTGACCGCCAGGGTAGGCAAGGTTGCTTATCAGCTGATTTCAACGAGCGAGCTCAGTCAGATACACAACATTTTCCATGTCTCTCAGTTGCAGAAGTGTGTGTTGGACGGTGAGGCAGTGGTAGTGGTTCCGTTGGATGATATTCATGTCAATGAGCTCATGAACTATATTCAGAGGACGGTGGCTATTCTGGAAAGAAAGAAGAAGGTCCTACATAAAAAGGAGATAACTTTGGTAAAGGTTCAGTGGCAGCATCAGAGAGACTCCGAGAGGACCTGGGAGCTGGAGGCTAAGATGTGGGAACATTATCCCGAGTTATTCGCCACATCTAACTTCGAGGATGAAATCTAGTTCAAGTGGGGGTTGATTATAACATCCCAACGCTGAGGTACTTCTAAATTTGACCCTATAATTGAATTATATTGCATTTTGGTCCTTAGGTTTAAGAAAGAATGCACAAAGGGCCCATAGTGGCATTTTGGTAAATTGGGACTTTGAGGAGTATGTTGTGCGTATGTGTGTACGTTGAGCATAATAGGACGTGCCTTAGTATGCGAGGCGCAAACCTAGTATGCAGGGCGTACGTAGAAAACATGCAAACCCTAATTTTTAGGGTTTTTGCTCGTATTTAAGCATCCTTAAGGCCTCACATTTCATTCTTACCCAGCCTCCTTCTGTGACATCGACCCCCAAGTAACGCTAAGAGCAAGAGAGAAATTTGTGAGCCTTTAAGATATTTTGAAGTGGTATTGAAGAAAGAAGAAGGTGGTGAGAAGATCTTGGAATTCAGAGCACTTTGGATCTGTGATTTCTACCTTCTTTGCAACATCTTGAAGGTATAATGTTTGCAAATTTACCCCTCCATCTTGGATCTGTGGTCCCAAAATGGTGATTCTTGAGCATGGATTGTTCTGGACCCATTAAGCCGTCCTTTCAGACCTTAGGAAGGGTCTTGAATCGTAAAAATGGGGTCTTAATGGTTGGTTTTGCTCCATGCATTCTCTAGAAGGTCTTAATGTATTAAGACCTTAAGTTAAGCACTTAACGAAATTGAGGATGATTTATCCTTGGATCTGAAATTTGGACTTAAGAGCTTAAGGCATTAAGCTGTTAATGAGCTTTTGGGAAAACTGGGCGTACAACCTGTGTAATCTGAGTACGCAGCGCGTACGTGTTCAACCACCCCGATAGTGGTTAATGCTCAAGTACGCCCAACGTACCTTAGGAGTACGCCCTACATATGCTCACTGTGTCGACTCGGCTGATTTGACTCACCTGGGTTGACTCGGATGACTGAACTAGTTTGACTTTGACTTTGACGAAGTTTGACCTAAGGGTATTTTAGGTATTTTGGGATTGTGATTGAGGATGGGTCAATTGGTTGGATAGGTGATAGTTAGAGCTGAGATTCGGAGTTGAGACCTCATCAGCTTTTCTTAAGACTGTAAGGTGAGTTTTTCCTCACTGTACCTACGATTCTAAGTCACCAAGGCCGGCCCATTGGATTAGATATCTTGTTATGTGATAGTATGTTATCGTGTTGTAGTGATCTGTTAGATCTATATCCTGGTATATAGGATGATGTTATGCTTAGTGATCTGTAGATATGTCTGATTGTCTGTTGACTGATTACATGTTTATATGTTATATGTGCACATATTTTGGTTTGTGGTTGAGGCTTTGCTGCTTTGTGTGTGGGCCAACAGACCAAGGGAATTCCTACCCGATGGTTGATTGGGCCCGAGTGTATTTGATGTTGTCATATTTATACATATTTTTAGGCAATATTTATTTACACTTTGATTAATATTTTGGTTATTTTCATAGATAAATGGTACTTATAAGGTTATATTATGTTTTGCAGCCAAAAGAAGACATTTTGAAGAAAAAGGACTGAAAGCATTAAAGATTGGAACTTTGGAGGTTAAGAGCATCAAAGATGAAAAATCCAGCAAAAAGTGTTCTCACGACGTGAGGAGTTAAGTCTCACAACGTGAACTCGTACATTCTTGAAGATAGACATCGCGAAGCAAGAGTCTGTGTTGGATACGGATAATTACTAGACTCAAGACGTGAGAATCCTATGCTCATCCATTTAGTTTTTTTCTTAGTTTAGCTTTTAGTAGTTATTTTATTAATTAAATATTGTTACATGTGATCGATACCCGACTTACCTAAACTATTATACAATTCGACTAGGTACACTGCATAGGTGCATTCTAGCTAGTTAAGATTATTAGGTTATAAATTCAAAACTATATAGGTATAATTTTTGCACATCAGTATTCCATCTCGAGGATGAATGGACCCGTTGTATGTTGGCATTCCAACCCGATGGTTGACTGGGCCTGGGGTATTCCAACCTGATGGTTGACTAGACCCATTTTATATTGGCATTCCACCTAGGGTATTCCATTTTGAGGATGACTGGACCCAGAGGGTGACTGGGCATGGGGTTTTCTAACCTGATGGTTGATTGGACCCAACATGTTGTTGTATATGTTATCTATTTATGTGTTGGTACTTTGGGGGAACTCACTAAGCTTTGGCTTATAGTTTTTAGGTATTGTTTCAGGTACTTCTGATGATTGCGGGAAGGTGAAGGTGTGACCTTACACATCCTCTGTTTTATGTACTTTCGATCTATGGGAGAATCTGATCTGGAAGAATACTTTGAAAACAATGATTTTGTAAACATTCTATGATTTGGGGTTGTTTTCAAAAGTTTAAATTTCTTGTGATTTTTATTGATGTTACACTTCTATACTACTACACAATAATATTCACCTTATATAATGTATATATAAAAATTGCTAATAGCATGATATAAATCTACCTAATATGCAACAACACACATCTATATCACCACGTGCTAGAGTAGAGTTACTCACCTAGCTAGTTAGTAGATTAACTCAACCTTTAGTATCTAGCCCGCGTTGCCTCACTGCTTGCTATGTATCAACACCTATTCAATAATTAAAAAGTTCCTCAGAACTTGTAACAAATTACTACTTGCTAAACTTTGTGACCATTTGTCACCAAAATAATTAAACTCCATAATACAATTTCCACTAACTCAACCCCATAACTCATAAGCTAAGTCTTATACATCCAGTAACTTCTGTAAATTGGGGTTTATAACCCTCAATATCCATACTATATTTATGATCATATGATTTATCTACTAATCTTACTACCGACTTCGTAATAGCACCATATCATTAACTCCTGTAACATATATTCGGGTCTAACAATTTGTTGGATAAGGCGTCTAAGTCCATAACTATATTTAGTATGTACTTGACCCGGCTTGGCATGGTCCATTTGGGTTGCATGGCATCTCAACAATTGGATAGAGAAAATGAGAATAAGGATGCTTATGATTTGTTAATATATTCTAATATATTAATATGAAATCATACTATTTAATTAGTATTGATCAAGAATTAATTTGGAATTAATTTTGTGATCAAAAGAGACTAATTAAATATATGGGGATTGATTATGTAAATCTTTCATTCTTATATAGTGGTCTTATGGTCCATGATTCACTAGATTGGGCTAGGACCTGTTGGATGCTCCATGGATGCTCCGTGGAGGTTAAAACCCATGGATCATGGGGGAAATGAAAAGTCATGCACATTAGGGTTTACATGGTGTAACCCTACATGTGACACACTATATAAAGAACCCCATATGGAGTAAAATCGGCATCTAAGATTAAAAGGGTGAGGGCTAGCCGCTTTTGTGATCAAGTGTACTTCTCTCGAGTTATTCCAAGAGTTGTGGTGTTGTGTGAAGCATTTGTGGCATCACATTTGGAGTGCCAGGCTCACAAGGCCTCCCTTCACTGGTACTTGTGCTAGGGGTGAAGGTTTGTTGGACCTCATACACACAGATGTGTGTGGACCCTTCAGAACCGCCACAAGGGATGCTAACCGCTTCTATGTAACTTTTTCCGATGATTACAGTAGATATGGTTATGTCTACTTAATCAAGCATAAGTCAGAAACCTTCGAAAGGTTCAACGAGTTTAAATAGGAAGTGGAGAATCAGTTGGGCAAGAACATTAAGATGCTTTGATACGATCGAGGAGGATAGTATCTTAGTACAGAGTTCCTTAACTATCTTAAGGAGCGTGGAATTATTTCACAATTGACACCACCTCCCAAAACACCACAGCTTAATGGTGTGGCTAAGAGGCGCAATCGAACCTTGTTGGACATGGTTCGTTCCATGATGAATCAAGCTTTGTTTCCAATTTCATTTTGGGGTATGCCTTAGAGACTGCCGCCCATATCCTAAATCCAATCCCTACCAAGAAGGTTGCCAATAAACCTCACGAGATGTGGACAGGGAAACTTCCCAATTTAGACCACATCAAGATTTGGGGTTGCGAGGCTTTCGTGAGACGTGAGACTCAGGACAAGCGCGAACCTCGTAGTGAGCAATGTATATTCATCGGCTACCGATAGAAATCCTTTGGTTACCTCTTCTACAGACCCAATGAGAATGTGGTTTTTGTGGCAAGGAGAGGGGTCTTGAGAGAGAGAGAGAGAAAGAGAGAGAGAGAGAGAGAGAGAGAGAGAGAGAGAGAGAGAGAGATTATAAGCTAAGGAAACAATGGGAGGAAAATTGACCTTGAATAAATTCAAGAGTCAAGTGGTGAAGGAACTGCAAACCCTAGCAATCAACCTGAGGAGGAAACTCCTGTTGATGAGTCTGTACCTCTGAGGCGTTCCACAAGAGTTAGAAATCCACCTGAGCATTACTATGGTTTTCATATTACTGCGGAAGGTGATGCATTTAACAATGATAGTATACTGGTAAATTTGGATGAGCCTAACAACTTTAAGGAAGCCATGTCAGGCCCTGAGTCTGCGAAATGGAAAGAGGCCATGGACAGCGAGATTTAGTCCATGTATGACAATCAAGTTTGGAACTTGGTTGAAAAGGTACCGGGTCGTAAGAAGGTTAGGTGCAAATGAATCTTCAAGAAGAAGACCGACATGGATGGGAATGTACACACTTATAAAGTGCGACTGGTTGCGAAGGCTTTTACTTAAACTTCGGGAGTTGACTATGATGAGACCTTCCCACCAGTAGCGAAGATTAAGTCTATTAGGGTTATGCTAGCCATTGCTGTATTTCATGATTATGATATGTGGCAAATGGATGTCAAATCCGCTATTCTTAATGGAAAGTTGGCTGAGGATGTTTACATGAGTCAGCCAGAGGGTTTTTTCGATGCTATGCACCCTAATAAAGTGTGTAAGCTTGAGAAATCCATCTATGGATTTAAACAAGCATCTCACAGATGGAATCTTTGTTTTGATGAGAAAGTCAAAGAGTTTGGTTTTTCGAGGAGCGAGGATGAGTCATGTTTATATGATAAGGCTAGTGGGAGTATAGTTAGCTTTTTGGTATTGTATGTGGATGACATACTAATCATAGGAAATGACATCCCAACCTTGCAGGACGTTAAATCCTGGCTTGGGAAGTGTTTCGCTATGAGGACCTTGGATAAGCTGCCTATATCCTAGGGATAAGGGTATTAAGAGACAGGAGTAAGAGACGAATTGGAGTTAGTTAAAGTACTTACTTAGATAAGGTGTTGAAAAGGTTCAACATGCAAGATTCCAAGAAAGGTGACTTACCGATCCAGAGTAACGCCAAACTGAGTAAGCCTCAGAGCCCGAGTACAGAGGCTGAGATAGCTGAGATGAGTCGATTACGGTATGCTTCCGCTGTAGGCTCGATCATGTATGCTATGACTTGTAGTTGCACGCCCTGATGTGGCCTTGGCTTTAAGCATGGTCAGTAGATATCAAGGGAATCCGGATAAGGCTCACTGGACTGCGGTGAAGAATATTCTCAAGTACATATAGAGGACTAGGGATCGGGTCCTTACCATTGGTGGGAGTGATGACTTTGGAATTATGGGGTATAGTGATGCTAGCTTCCAGACTGATAGGGATAATTTCCGCTCTCAGTCGGGCTGGGTCTTTACCCTAAATGGAGGAGCAGTTACTCGTAAAAGTTCCAAGCAGGAAACAGTAGCTGATTCAACTTGCGAATCAGAGTACATAGCAGCAAGCGAGGCAGCAAAAGAGGCAATATGGCTAAAGAACATCATTGGAGACCTTAGAGTTGTGCCAACTATTAAGGAGTCTATAAAGATTTTCTATGGTAATAAGAGTGCAGTTGCCTTAGCTAAGGAACCAAGGAATCACAGCAGATGCAGGCACATCGACAGAAAATACCACTTCATTAGACATCGGATAGAAGAAGGACTCCTCGTGGCAAAGAGGGTATCATCGGATGAGAACCCAGCAGATCCGCTCACGAAGGGACTGTATATGGTTAAGCGTTTGCAGCATGCGAGGCGTATCGGGCTGAAGGATGATATTAGTTTTACAAATTAGATAGTTTTTCTAAACTTGAAAAATGTAATTGACATTTGATGATTAAATAAAAGTTGTTTTTTTATTTATAAGTAATGTGTTGCTATCTTGTGTCAATTGTTTACTATTGTTTCAATTTTGCATGTTTTAACTTCTAGAATAATTATTTTATTCAAACTCTCCACAGTCAGTCATATTTTGGAAGTAGGTATGAATCAAGACTGTCATGAATTGGGCTTGTAGATGTCTAAGGTGTTATACATAGCAAAAGTTGCTAGAACATTCATGATTGCTCATAAGTTATGAGTATTGGATTAAACCCACATTCACTTGTATCAATTCATGGAATTTATCTCGAATGATCGTGATACGGTAATATCATACAAGTCTTCAAACCTAGAGATATGAGTTGGTTGTGCATTGATTGCACGAAAACGCATCTGTAAATTGATTTTATAAACTGTGCTTTTGTGTAAGATTCAACAAGTAGTTAGTACAAGCATATGGGTTGAATTTTATCTGTTTCTTTTAATCCTTGGAGGATTAAAAGCGATATTTGGGCCCCTCGATGAGTTTTGTTTTGACCTATGTGTCAGGCCCGGTCAGAACCAAATTGATGTGTTTAGTTTAGTTCTATGTCAAACAAATCGGAAATCAGGAAACAAACTGCTGGACAATAAGTACGACATTGTTCCATGTATTTGTCTAGCTGATATCGAGAATAGAGGACTATATGATCACTTATCTTAAATGGCGCATCATCCTAGTTCCGCAAGACTTTGAAAGAGCCACGATTGTTGGTCGGATCCTGAAGTCATACCTATAACTATAGTTATTAGACGTATCCAAGTGGGAGACTGTTGGATAGGGTATCTAAGTCCATAACTATATTTATTATGTAGTTGACCTGGCTTGGCATGGTCCATTTGGGTTGCATGGCATCTCAAAAATTCGATAGACAAAATGAGAATAAGGACACTTATGATTTGTTAATATATTCTAATATATTAATATGAAATCATATTATTTAATTAGTATTGATCAAGAATTAATTTCGAATTAATTTTGTGATCAAAAGAGACTAATTAAATATATGAGGATTGATTATGTAAATCTTTCATTCTTATATAGTGGGTTTATGGTCCATGATTCACTAGATTAGGCTAGGACCCGTTGGATGCTCCATGGAGGTTAAAACCCATGGATCACGGGGGAAATGAAAAGTCATGCACATTAGGGTTTACATGGTGTAACCCTACATGTGACTCACTATATAAAGAACCCCATATGGAGTAAAATCGTCATCTAAGACTAAAAGGGTGAGGGCTAGCTGATTTTGTGATCAAGTGTACTTCTCTCAAGTTATTCCAAGAGTTGTGGTGTTGTGTGAAGCATTTGAGGCATCACATTTGGAGTGATGGGCTCACAAGGCCTTTAGGAATCCAATCAACAAGAAAGGTATTTCATTCTACTAATTTTATATTACATGTACCCCATTGTATGCTAGTTAGAATGAGAACCTTGGAAAACTCTTATTTGCAGGTATATTAGAGAAGACATAGAGCCAAGGTTTCAAGGGTTGCATGTACACCATAGAAGTGTTAGAATGCTCAAAACCCATCACAATTATGTACGAAATACCTCGTTGAATCTCGTGACTCAACCTTTGTATCCTCGTAAACATGTATAACTTTGCGGTAATAAGCATCTGGAAACTCCTCCATAGTCTTTCCCCTGATTATGTGTGCCAAAACTCTCCAAATGACACAACTTGATAATATTTATACTTTATGCCACCATGTCGAGGCAAGCATGTGGTTATGCTACAAACATTTGCTTCTCCAAAAAGATGTTGAGTGTCTTCATCGTTGCCACGTGTCGCTTGAGGTCACTACGTGTCATGTATAATCACCATGTGTCCTAGTGACTCACATCATCTCCGTGTTGTGGCAAGGAATTGCCCGCGCCACATAGGGTCGTTGTTGACCGTTTAACCTTGACTTTCGTTGAATTTCTCATAATGACAATGTACTTTATCTCAACTACGAATAACCATAACTTTCTCATACGAACTCTAATTTTGACAAATTGTATATCCACGTAATCGTCATCATAGTAACTACAACATTCTTCAAGTGCACTTTATTAAACAATAATAGACAACCTAAAACAAACACCATACTTTATTTCTCTTCCTTGTCATATAAATAAGCTATACTCCTTCGAATAATACATTTTACGAAAGCATGTATTAGACATCCCATAAGCCACTGAAAGAAATGAATCATCAATGCGTTTTTTTGCCAATTTTTTCTAACTCGTGTGATTTTTACATCATTTATTGATTATTTTTTATTTTTTATTTTTTATTTCGCCAAACAACCATATCAACCATATCACTAAAGTCGTGATTCCCAATGATCAAACAACCATATTGACACCCATTCCATCCATAAACAAGAACACGAATCAAATTAATCAATTGAAACATAATTGGTTCACTGCTTTTAGTAGAATCATTTCGAATACATGAAAAAATGAGAAAGGGAGAAAACCTGCATGAAATCGATTGTATACTTAAATAAAAAAATGGCCTAACACGATATCTGCGTGAAATCAAAGAGGAGCACAAGTACTGTAGGTTCGATGGTGACTGATTACGATGGTTGAGAATGAGAACAACCAAAATTGAGATGACAGTCATCAAATTTAAATGTATCTAAATCCCGATGTTTCGTCGTTTCATGGTCGTAATCTTATAGCCACTCGAACTCTCCCATAAACGACGTATGAAATCATCGAACCCGTGTTGATGAAATCAAAGTATGAAATCGTTGCACCTTGTCGATAGAATGATGTGATCTACAATCGTTGGACATGTATCGATGAAAGCGTTGTCAATGGGCTTATTAAAGAAGTAGCCAGCAGCAACCTAGTCAGATAGTTTCCAATAGATCATTTGATCAGATCATTAATCAACAAGGATCATGTCGAGCTGGAAGTGGAAGTAATTTTGAGGGTATAGAGGGTTAAAGTTTCCCACATCGCTGGTTGGATAATACATGAAGGAAAAAATATTCTATAAAAGGGAAGCCGATTACTTTGAAAATAAAACCCAGTTATTCTTTGGGCTAGGTTGCTCCTTTGAGCCAACGGGTCCATAAGAGCTATTTGGTCTGATTTGGAGTCCGATTGTAACATCCAAAGATTTTATAGGTATTTTCGAATCCTCTAATTTATTATTATTTTGTCATTTGTAGTCCCTAGGGATGGAAGAGTGCAGCCATGAGAAGCCTAAGGGATAAAGTTGCAACTTTGGGATCAAGAAGAGTACGCTAAGCGTACATAAGGTAGTAGAAATGATGTCCTAATGGCTAAAAATGATGTCCTAATGGCTAAAAGTGTCCCATGCATGTAGTAGAAAGGTCTTAATGGGTTAATACCATGTATTAAGAACTTTCTGGATGTCCAAAGTCTTAAAGTTTGAGACTTTATGGTTCTAAGACACATTTGGTCGATGGATCTGGAATTTAGGCTTAAGTGACAAGTCATTAAGCACTTATTAGAGTTTTGGTAAAACTTGAGTATGCCCCGCGTATGTTCTGTACGCCCAACATACTGAGTCAACCACCCCGATGGTGGTCAACGCAAGGCAGAGTATGCTCAACGTACCAGAGGAGTACGCCCCACATACACCTTCTGTTGGGTTTTTGACGAAATGGGCTTCAGGACTGGGCCGCCTTTAGATCAGTTTGACTTGGGCCTTGCTGGACATTCTGAATACGTGTGCTTTGGGCCAGTTTTGGTAATGGATCTTAAAATGCGGCCCAATTAGGGAGTTGGTCCAAATTGGGAAAGTTGGGGCAATAATAGGCCTTGTATATGTGGACTTTTTGATCATGGATTTGGTATTAGGCCTTGGCCCAAATTAGAGAAAACGCAAAATGGACTAGTACCCTATGTGGGACCCTTGGTCAAGATTGATATCCTAATTGTTGACTTAGTATTCATTATTTTGGATAGTTTGAGATATTCGGTGAGAGAATGGTCGGAGACTTTCTGTCCAGTTTAGCACTACTTGTGAGGTGAGTTTTCTTCACTATATTCAAGGGTCAAAGGCACCATGGCTGGCCCTTTGGATTGTTATCCTGCTTTATTGTTAGTGTGATCAGTTAGATCGGTATCCTGGTAGATAGGATGTTGCTATGCTTAGTGATCTGTTGATCGGTTTGTCTGTCTGTAGACTGTTTTGTGATTATCTGATATATTTGCACATGATTGATTGGTGGTTGTGGCTTATCTGTTTTGTGCTAGAGCCAACAGACCAGGGCATTCGAACCCGATGGTTGTGGGACGAGAGTATTCCATCCTGAGGATGATTGGACTCATAGTATGTGGGCAATGCAACCCGATGGTTGTGGTCCGAGGGTATACCATCTTGAAGATGATTGGACCCATAATATGTTGGCATTCCAACCCAATGGTTGAGGGCCTGGGGCATTCCAACCCGATCGTAGATTGGGCCCAAAGTATGTTGTTATTATATATGTATTAGTTGTTATTGGGTATTTTGCGGGAACTCACTAAGCTTCGGGCTTACATTATTGGATTTTTTTTAGGTACTTCGGATGATCGTGGGAAGGCGAAGGCATAATCGTGCACCTCCTCACATTTTATGTTTTAGTTTTCTAGGATACTCTGAATGAAACTATTTTGACAACATTTTGTAATGAACAATGAATTTTGGATGTTGAAAAAGTTTGAAATTTTTATGAAATTTATGGGTGTTACACCGAGTTGGCCTGATTTAGTCTGGTTTGAACTGATTTGGACCGATTTTGACTGATATTGACCAAGGTCGATAAGTGTAACAACCTGAAATATTTTATCTTGTAAGTACAACCAATCAACCAAAAGTTAGACTTAATTACATTGCCTTCTAGCCTTGTTAAGGGTCATTCTAATGAGTTCTAAGCCTAGTACACTATTGGATTGGATGTTGAGAAGTGTTAGCTTAGGATTACAGGAATGAAATTGATCCGGAAAACCCATCAAAAGGTGTTCACGACCGTGAACCCAAGGGTGACCGTGAACCCGTCCCATATATATATATATATATATATATATATATACTACTCTTTCATTTATTCCTCACTTTTCTTTCCTTTGGCCACAAACAACCTCTTTCTCTCTCAAGTATCATAAGTTGAAGAACACCATTTCCACTCTTTTCACCCTCTTTCCTTTGTATCTCCTTAGAATACAACTTAGGATCTTCAAACACTAGCCAAAACACAAAGATGTTCAAGTGTTCTTCAAATTTGGGCCGTCAACCACTCAAGTGGGTCGTGAACCACTCAAGTAGGCCGTGAACCACTCATCAAGTTGGGTCGTGAACTCCATTGGGCCATGAACTATCCTTCATTTGGATCCTGAACACTCCTTCAACCTCCTATCTTTTTTCCAAGACTTCTTTGGTGAGTTATCCTTGCATCCTAGGTTGTTTCATAATCACCTTTGTACTTAGATTTACTAATTTCATGCATATATGTATCAATATATGTCATTTAGGACTCGTTTGTGTCTTAGGACTTCATCCGTGGAACTTCTCATCCTTACGCGAATCTTCAATTGAATCACCCACATAAGGTGAGTTCATACCCCTATAATCAATCTTTTAAATGTTTTATATGCTTTTAAGGGGGGGGATACAATTTGAACACAATGCTAATTGTGTAAATGTTATTTGTGATAACCATCACGTTAAAGGATTTCTTATGCTTTTATAAGTGATCAAAACCATTTCAAAAACTCTTTTAAATTATGTTACTTTATTGCTTATAAAACACAGTTTTTAAAGTACGAGCGTAACTCTATAGATAATCAAGTCTTTTCTACAAATCAGAGACAGTTCAAAACAAACATACTAGTAAACTATAATAGGTATAGTTTAGGGGTTCAGAACATACTATAACAAGAAACAAAAAGAACATACTATAAAGAGAAACAGGGAGGAATATCCTATACACTAGAACAAAAGTAACATACGATAACAAGAACAAGATAACAATAATGTGAAACCACTACTTCACGGCTTAGCAATATACTTGTTATGTCGCGTTTTGTAACCGAAGTCTCCTGGAGGGAGATGATGAGTTTGTGTATAGATCTATAGGGGATTGACACCCCACACCTTGCTGCTAGCTACAGTGGGACTTGCAAGTCTAAGGGTGACAAATGTCACATCAGTTTCGGCACCATTAGGTCATCGTGTCACGTGTCATATCAGTATAGTTACAACCAACTCATATTTTAACCTTAATTAACAAACTGGTTTTAAGGTAATTAGTGATTCATAAATTATTTATACAATATTACTAAATACTTTCTTTTTCCCATTACATTCATATAGTGATCTTCTCACATAAAAGGTAATGCAGATTATTTTCTAGTAAAGATAGTCTTAAACTTGGGAAAACTTACAAAAGACAAACAGTACAGTCGAGTCATAGTACATTCATTTAGAAAGGGTCCTATAATGCTAACTTTATGATTCCTCAGTAGGTACATCAGGGATATATATATATATATATATATATATATATATATATATATATATATATATATATATATATTAATCGGGTCCGGCAGACAGTAGGATGTGTGCTTTCCGCTTCATTCCGTGTTCCTTGTTTGGTTGTGGGCTTAGAGCAGATGCACCCATTCTACTATCTATTCGATCTTAGCTATATATATATATATATATATATATATATATATATATATATATATATTCCGTATATACCAAGTAATCATAAGGAGTACCAGGTATGGGTCAGGTCATAGTATACAAATTCAATACACCGTTTTCTAGTACAAAAACATAGTTTTCAGTTAGAACATTTAGTAGGCTAAACTAGAAACTTATATGTGAAAGGGTTTAATCCATTTTATTAAACCAGTATAACTTAAAGGACCTTTAGTGGTTAATTCTATAATACCTTAGTTTATATATCAGGGTTATATAAAATTAATATCTGATAGGCAGTTGGATTTGTGCTTTGCGCCTTACTTCCTGTTCCTTGTTTGGTTGTGGGCTTAGGGAAGATTCACCCATTTAACTCTCCGTTCGATATTAGATTATATATAGCTTGTATAAACTAAGTGATTATAGAAGGAACTATTGTGGTTACCATTTTTACTAATGGAAATATATGATTTTCTTAAAGAATGTTTTCATCAAATAATGAACTATTACAGTTAACTCCGTAAGTACCAAATGAATATACCAGGGTTATATACATTGAAGATCTAACAAACAATGGGATCTATGACTTCCGCCTCATTCCCTATTGCTTGTTGGGTTGTGGGCTTAGGGCAGATTCACACAATCGATTGTCTATTTATTCTAAATTGTATATAACTTGTATCCATTTAGTACTCATAGAAGGAATTGTAGAGTCATTTTTACTTTCATTCATCAGATCAGGAAATATATGATTTTCTGGAGGAACAGGTGAACTTTTCTAAAAAGAACTTACAACATACTTTACATCACTTAAATACTTATAAACTCACCAGCTTAAATGTTGATCTACTCTTTTAAAATAACTTGTATTCTCAGGAAACTAGTAGACAAGTACGCGCATTTGGATTCAGAAAATGGAACATAGTAGCTTCATGTCTTGTTTTGTTATTTACTTTTGGAGTCTGTCTTATGTGAACCACATACTTTGTAAGCACTTTAATATTACTACAATGGTTGTTTGCTACTTTGATTACTATGATGCATCTGTTGTGGTACTAAACATGACATGCTCCGCCCCCGAACATTTCCGACGTTCCGGTGTGGGGGTGTGACAATAAGCCTAACCCTCTAACCCTTATTCGTAGCCGGTTTAAGGTCGTCAATCATCTAGGCGCCGAGAGTTAGGTTCAAATGTTTCTACTATCTATTATGTGCATGTAGGATTGATTCTGGACCAATCATTTTAGTTGTTTTAAGAAAGTAATTACTGCATAATAAATGCTAAATATTTAATTAATACTCATTATATCTTCAACATGTAATATGCATTAATTACTTACTTAAAATAACTAAATTGATTGGTCCACAATCAATCCTACATGCACACAATAGATAGTTAGAACAACCATATCAATCATATCATTGAAATTGTGATTCTCAGTGATCAAACAACCATATCGACACCCATTCTATCCATAAACAAGAACATGAATCAGATTACTCAATTGAAGTATAATTAGGTCAATGCTTTAAACAGAATCGGTTTGAATACATGGAAAAATGAGAAAGGAGAAAACCTGTGTAAAATCAATTGTATACTTAAATCAAAAAAAAATTGGTCCAACACCATATATGCGTGAAATCAAAGAGGAGCACAAGTCTTGGAGGTTCAATGGTGACAGATTACGATGGTTGAGAACGAGAACAACCAAAATTGCGATGACAGTCATCAAATTTGAATGTATCTAAATCACAGTGTTTCGTCATTTCATGGTCGTAATCTTATAGCCACTCGAACTCTCCCAAAAACGACGTATGAAATAGTCGGACCTGTGTCGATGAAATCAGAGTATGAAATCGTCGGACCTATGTCAATAGAATGACGTGACCTATAATTGTTGGACATGTATTGATGAAATCACTACCAATGGGCTTATTAAAGAAGTAGCCAACAACAACCTAGTCAGATAGTTTCTAAAAAATCATCTGATCAGATCATTAATCAACAAGGAGCATGTCGAGCTAGAAGTGGAAGCAGTTTTGAGGGTGTAGAGGGTAAAAGTTTCCCACATCGCGGGTAGTTTAATTGACGAAGGAAAAAATATTCTATAAAAGGTGAGCCGATTCCTTTGAAAATAAAACACAGTTGTGCTTTGGGCTAGCTTGCTTCTTTGAGCCAGCGGGTCCATAAGAGCTCTTTGGTCCAATTTGGAGTCCGATTGTAACATCCCGAGATTTTTCAAGTATTTCCGAATCCTCTCTTTTATTATTATTTTGTCATTTGTAGTCCCTAGGGATGGAAGAGTGAATCCATGAGAAGCCTAAGGGCTAAAGTTACAACTTTGGGATCAAGAAGAGTACGCTAAGGTACATAAGGTACGCTAAGCATACTAGGCGCGCCCTAGTACATTAGGCATACACTTGTGTATGCTGGGCGTACTTACGTTAGATGAAAACTCTAATATTTAGGGTTTCAGTGATATATAAACGTTCTTATGCGCTCATAACCCTCCCTCATCTCAGCCTCCGTAGTTTTGAGCTGCTTTCCCCAAACCCTCACCCATCTCTTGAGTGTGTGAGCTAAAAGTGTGTGTTTTGAGTTGTTGGAGAAGAAGGTATTGCATCAAGAAGTTGGAGAAGGAAGGCAAACTTGAAGATCTGAAGTTATCTTGAAGATCTGAAGGCCTCCTGTAGCTCCAACAAGGTATCACATCTCTGCGTAGACATGAACTGCCTGATATCCCTCTTGAGCATACTCAGATACCGGGTCATCTAAGCCTACTCTAAAGCAAACTTAAG
Organism: Lactuca sativa; assembly: GCF_002870075.4. Lineage (NCBI taxonomy): Eukaryota > Viridiplantae > Streptophyta > Magnoliopsida > Asterales > Asteraceae > Lactuca > Lactuca sativa. The sequence continues at coordinate 192,638,849 of NC_056628.2, forward strand.
GCAAAACATCGCCCTCTCCGTGAACATCCTGGTGATTTCCGTTAATGACTATGAATCCTGCTTCAGCTCCAAAAAATCCTGAGCCAACCTCTCCCGCTCAACCCGCGGAACATAACGAGTACTGAACATGTCCCAAAACTGATCCCAAGTAACCGCAGCCCGCTGCGCGTCGGAGTATGATCCCGTAGTCAATCTCCACCAATCCTTTGGCCCGAGCCTCAACAGGTTCAGAGCACACCCCACCCTCAGATCAGTAGGGCATGAACACAAGAAGAAACATCCCTCCACATCCGACAACCATCTCATAGCAATTATCGGATACTGAACCCCGTCGAAAGTAGGGGGCTTCATATTATTAAAGTCCTGTTACTGAAAGCCCATACCGGCTCCTCCCCTACCGCTGCTACAGCCACTGTAGCTGCTGAGGCAGCCGTCTCTGCAAGAGCTGCATAACGCTCATCAAAGTACACAACCATGGTGGTCTTGATCGACCCAAACATTTCCGGTAACTGATCCCGGAACATAGTAGCAACCTCATCATGCAGGATCTCACGAATCCTGGCCTCCAACTCATCCGTCCTCATCTGACCAATGACCTCGGGTGGTGCTGATCCATCCTGACCACCCTCTCCTGATCCTGATCCCGAACTGGATCCTGCCCCAAAGTGTCTCGTAACCACCATACTGAAGTACATCCAAAAAGGACATTAGACACTCCTCATAATAGCCCGGATACTAACTCCCAACCAAAACCCTAGGGGTTGTGACTTCCTTGATACGTAGATGGGTCTTGTGCTTTCAGTAGTACAGGCCCATACTACCTTCCACACCTACCCATATTTGTCTCAAGTATCATCACAACACCCTAATAACATACACAGACATAGAGACTACTCAATCCTCACTCCTAGATGAGTGCTAAATATCTCATGACCGACCTATCGGTCCCACAACCCACCCATCCATGAAACTTCCACCAACCCTGCAACACTAGTATATGCTAGTCATACATAACGATGGACCCTATAGACTTTCGAATATCCAATCCTACCCTAAGCTCCCAATCATACAAGAACAGACATAAGGCCAAATCAAACATTCTCAGGCTATAAGATCTTAGTTATGAATAACCGTGATGTATACACTAAATAACTACTGTAATGATGTCAATTCCATATAAAGAGAACCCTAGGCTAGCAGGAATCATGTAATTAGACAACACTATCATCCAATTCCTGAAGATTCCTAGCCTAGTACTAACATGCTATTCTATCATATCAAAAAGTCGAATAACTGTATGGTATTTTGGGGTCTACTTTCTGGCTTCGGCTGGTCGTTCACCCTGCATCCTCTTTTACTTATTTTGAAACCCCTTTTTTGAAATCATTTTGAAAACTTCCCTTGATTTGAGACTGGATTCACACGAATGTTCCTCCAATTCACTCAAACCAAGGCTCTAATACCTACTTGTAACATCCAAAAATTTCCAACCAATTTAATCTTTTCAAAAACAACCCATGTTCCATTGGTTATTACAAAAAGGTTTCCAAATATTATGTTATCAGAGTAACCCAAAAACAACATCATAAATATGAGGAGCGGTACGATCAAGCCTTTGCCTTGCCACGATCTCCTGATGTACCTAAAAACAATAACTGAAAATTGTAAGGCCGAAAGCTTAGTGAGTTATCCCCAAAATACCCATACACATACAACCATACACATTAAGCAATGAACAACATACTATGGGTCCAGTCAACCATCGGGTTGGAATACCCCTGGACCTCAACCATCGGCTTGGAATGCCAATATACTACGAGTCCAATCATCCTTGGGGTGGAATTCTCTCGTCCCACAACCATCGAGTTGGATTGCCCACACTCCTACACATACAATAACTACTATGGGTCCAATCATCCATTAGGATGGAATACCCCAGGCTCTCAACCATCGGGTTGGAATGCCCACCTACTATGAGTCCAATCATCCTATAAGGATGGAATACTCCTGGCCCACAACCATCGGGTTGGAATGGCCACCTACTATGAGTCCAATCATCCTACCGGGATGGAATACTCCTAGCTCACAACCATCGGGTTGGAATGCCCACATACTAACAAACATGTGCACCTATCAGATAGCCATATAACAGTCTATAGAGACAACATACTAGGGCCCTATCATCCTCGGGATGGAATACCCTCCACTACCAATCAACCAAGTGCACATATAACAGGTAATCTCCCACCAACATACAGACAGTTAGACCTGACTATAGGTCACTAAGCATAACTGTTGGGTCAAAAATATGGTTTATACTTTACTTTTCTAGGCAATTATTTTTATGTAATATTTTATTAATTTATGGCCATGTTTACGGCTGAGTTTACGGCCGTAAACACCTTACGGCCATAAACTCATTTACGACCCATTTGTTTCCGGCCCATATCCAACATGTATAAATAGAGGTGTTAGGGTGAGGAGTAGAGATTGATGAACTAGAGAGCTTACGGCCAGAGAGAACTAGAAAGCATTGTATGTGAATCTTTTGTATCCGGATCTTAATTCATATCAATTCATACGAAGATTCATCTCATTCTTCTTCTCCTTCTCTTTTTATTATATATGACATCATCCGTTTGATTGGGATTCCGCACCATCAAACGGATCTGACTGATACATGGGCAGTTTAGGGACTTACAATTGGTATCAGAGCCAAGTTGTATCAGTCAAAAGGTTTTACAATTCGTTTGGAATCTGAATATTTTGTGTTTACGGTCCAAGCTTACGGCCGTAAACACCGAGTTCTTGGGCCGTAAACTCTATTTGGGCATTATTTGATCTTATTTTCGAAATATTTTTGCGTTTTTGGATAGATCTCGCAAAAATAAGGGGGGTTTGTTCTTTGTGTTTTTCATAAAAAGGGGTTTTTGATTGAGTTTTGGAGCTTCAAAGTCGAATTTTCACGTAATCTGATATTGTTTACGGCCGGAGCTTACGGCCGGAAACAGTTCACGGCCGGAGTTTACGGTCGGACACAGTTCATGGCCGGCGGCGACGATTGCGTTTACGGCTAGGGTTTCCGGTATTTGCGGCTCGGCTCGGACATCGGCTCGGCTCGGATCACGACTCGGCTCGATTTGCGGCTTGGAGATCGGCTCGGCTAGGCAGTGGACTACAGCAGCACTTTAAAAATAGAAACGGCTTCGCGTCTTGCAAGGATCGAACCCGGGTCTTGGGAGGAGAACCCGCGCCTTTCCAACTCGACTAGAAGGCTCTTTGTTTCTTACCTTCGGAATTTAATTCATAAGGCGTCTTTTTCGCTTCAAGTTTTGATTTTTGACACTTTTAACCCCAAAACTCAATTTCTTTTATTTTTAAATTCATTTTTCATTCAATAAATAAATAAATAAATAAATAAATAAATAAAATAAAATAAAATAAAATTTAATTTTAATTTTATTTTTGACTTTTTATTTCAAGTTTTGATTTTGACTTCCAAGTTTGACCTTTGACTTTAAACCTTGACTTTTTCGTTTAACTTTTAAAATTTCAAATTTAGCTTTTCGGTTTGACTTTTCAAGTTTAATTTTTTTTAAATTTGACTTTTAAGGTTGTTTTTAAAAATTAAAAAAAAAAAATTAAATTTGACGTTTGCTTCTAGTTTTTTTTAATTAATTAATTTTAAGGTCTACAAGGGGTTTGAAAACATGAAAGATAGTCGTCAGGATATGTTAAAACAAAATTTCAACTTTTTCGATAATATCCCTGGAGAAACCCTCGAAACTCAATTGCAGAGATTTACTACACTCACTACTGAGATGAATATAGCCGGGATCTTCTTGTCCAAATCAGATATAAACAAAAAGCTGCTAAATTCACTTCCGAAATCGTGGGATATGAACGTAGCTGTCATCAAGAAGACAAAAGATCTCAATCGTCTTAGTATTGTTGAAGTAATTGAAGAGCTTGACGCTTTAAAGAGTTCTGTAAACCTTCCGGTCAATGAAGTGTCATGTTCTCATTCATGTGAAGTTTCATCTTCTCAGTCATGTGAAGATACGATTAAATTTCTTCGAGAACAAATTGATGTATTTAAAAGAGAATTTGAGGACCTGAGATATGAAGGATATCAACTCAGGAAAGGACAGAAACCCCTGAAGGCTGAATTAGAAGCTAAAACCAAGGACTTTAGAAAACTTCAGGAAGAGTACAACAACAAGTGTGAAAATTATGATTATGTTAAAAGTCAACTTGCTGCTGTAACTGAAGAACTTGACGCTTTAAAAATCAAGTGTGGAAAAACTGATGTCAGTTTCAAAAATTATACTGCGTCAAGTCAGACAGTCGAGTCCTTATATGAGACCCAGTTAAAATTCAAAGAAAATCAAAGCAAGGGTCTAGGGTATGATAGTGTACCTCCTCCTTACAATCATAACTACACATCCATCCCAATGAAACAAGAAGAAATTGACAGGGAGGCACATCTTCAATATGGAAAACAAGTTGGATTTGTGTCAGGAGGAGTTATTAATTTTGAAGATACTAATGTTGCTACTTCATGTGCAGGTAAAGTAGCAGAAGATGAGAACAAGGAGAACACTATTGAACAAACAAATGTCTCTTTGAGCTCTGAGTCTGTTGCTTCGAACTCAGCTGCTTCTGATAAACCTGCCGTTGAGAAATACAGGCCTCCAATTCCAACGCAACAGAGTGCCTGTCGCAAGTGTGCATGTGGGAACAACAAGAAACGAGGCAAGGATACGCCACCAGGGGCAGGAAGAAACAATTTCCCAGTCAAGAAAAGGACTTGTTTTCACTGTGGAACACCTGGACACATTGCCCGAAACTGCCCAAATCGCGCATACGTTCCCTACTATGCACAAGGGTGGCAGAACATGCCAAGAGGGAGATACTCCAAAAGAAACCCCTCAAGGTCACGTTCAGACAATGCTGATTGGAACGCGCAGAAGGCCAAGAATCAATCTTCCAAGGCCAAAAATCAAAATCCCAAGGGCAATGAGGGAATGCCGACCAAGAAGTCCAATCCAAGAGATGCCCCAACAAAACCAAGACCGGCTAGGTCAAAGTCATCTCGAAGATCGGCTTCAAGTGCCAAATCAAGTGCTGAGCCACCCATCGGATCGAAAAAGAAATGGGTTAAACCCAACTACAAATGGGTTCCGAAGGCTCAAACTCCCAAAATTCCTAATGCTTCTAACATTTCTACATCTTCTGTTTGTGATAAGTAGGACATGTCATGGGAGAGAGTATCGTGTAAGGATGACAAAGGTCGACCCCGTTTCAAAATGGACTGGGTTCCGAAGACCAACTGATCCTGCTCTGTGTCGGAGCAGCTATGGAGGCATATCATCAGACTTCGGTTTGTTGGTAGTGGCTGCTCCTGGCATATGATTGGGGACATCTCTCAACTGTACAACACTCAGAACATTGTTTGAGAGCATGTGTCCTTTTGCGGGAAAGGAAGAAAAGAAGGGATCACATGGGGTTTGTGCTTAATGATATGAAGAATTTTCGGATCTATTCTGAGATTACGTGTGTTGTTCTCAGACCTTCTGGATGCAGATTCAATCGGTGAATTACGGTTTGCGTTTTCTTCTCTATACTCCTAAGTTTTTCTTAACCTGATTCGCTTTAAAGACTAATTTTTGTTTTAGGATAGTTTAAATTTGCGCATTTACTTTCGTTTCTCTCCTATGCACAAATTTAGGGGGAGAAATAAAAACAAAACACAAATTAGAAAAATTTTTAAAAAAATCCAAAAACATCAGAAAATCAAAAAAAATATATTGATTATGAGTCTGTGTTTGAGGGAGATGTTTTGGGAAGTGATATTATCAAGTGATAACAGGCAACCTGAGTCTGCGTAACGTACCCGAAGTTGAAGGGTCTATGCTCTGACTTGATGCGTCGGTAGGCACAAAAAATTTTAAATGGACTTGACTAGGGAGATTTGAACTTAGGAAATTTATAGACTTGACAAATCTTGACCTAGTTAGATACGTTCAGCCTGACAATACGACGCTCAGATAGGTTGAGCAGGGAGATATATATGAGAATCTACTCGTCACATTAAATGAACCCGTACTTGGAACCGTGGCTTAACTTTTCCTCAATGTGCGGATTCTGTCCTTAATTCCGGTTGGATGGGGCGACTGGTAAATTCCGATAAATTAGGTTTGTAGAAAATCGTTTTCTTTCTTTCTGTCTGTTAGTCATATGTTGTCTCCTTTGCGTGACTTATAATCCGACCTGGTACACAACATATGCAACTCTATTTCTCTGCAGGATATATATATATATATATATATATATATATATATATATATGTGTGTGAAATATATGTGTGAAATACTTCTGATCTGTTAGCAATATGCTGTCTCCTTTGCGCGACTTCTAATCCGACCTGGTACACAGCATATGCAACCTTCTTCTTCTCAACCCCTCTGAAGTAGTTAGCAATAGAATTCTGAATCTCTTCTCTCTCTGAATGGTTGTCTGCTCACCCGGTGTAAGGAGTACTCTGGATGTTCTTGATGGCCAGGGCATATCAGGAAGCGGGAATCACGTTCGAGTACAATTAAAATTGAACACATACAGATTGTCTATAGATATCGCTGCTGAATTTAGGTGGACAACAATATCCCTGGTCGTCGTCTGATGAATGGTCCTTAAGATATAGTATCTAAGGAATTAGGATCAGATATAATTTTTAGGAACTTAAGTTCACCTTGTCTTGTATCAAATGGTATGTCCTAAATAAGTCACAAATTTTTCGTGTTTAAGTGGACAACAATACCGACGATCGACCAAACAAAAATGTGAATATGGAAGGTACCGACAAGTGGATAAAGGCTGTCTAAAAACTTTGATCCCAAATCACTCTTAAAGTTATAAATTAAAAATAATAAAAAAAAATCAGAAAAATTAAAAAAAAATCCAAAAATAGTGTTATTTCTGTTTTATTTATTGTTCAGAAAAATAAAAAAAAATCCAAAAATATTTTGTTTCCATTTTAATTTGTGTGCTAAGTTTTCTTTTAGTTTTGTTTTGTCTTAAATAGTGATTTCAAATATAGATAAAACTCATGGAGTTTGTGTTGAAGATTTCTGAGCCAAAGCCTCGTCCGTGAGCATCGAAGAATTCTCATTCGAAGGAGCAAGAAATGAAGATTATTCTTTCAACATTCAATCCTTCAACCCCAGAAGCAAGGTGAAGCTGAAATTGAAGAATATGTGACGGATTGCATTGAAGCCTCCTCAATCAGTCTGCTGCTATTGTTGTACCTGCTGAAGTGATCTAGAAGATTTGTTCTCTCTAATGTTCTCTCTGAAGATTCTCAAGCTGAAAGTGCCATCTTTCAAGAATCAGTACAAGAAGCCTCCTCACCCAATGTGCATTCAATGCCAAATTCTGAAGAAAACCTCAACCGCTCAAGATGAAGTCAATTATTGAAGATTCATATGTTCATCCTGATGCTGTGAAGAAATCGAAGGTTAAAGCTGAAGCCAAGCTCTCGTTAAAGATTGACAAGAAGAGCCAGCTACTTTTTAGGGGGAGCTTGTTGGGTCATTAAGAAAAGAAAGCTATAAACCAAGGGGGAGATTGTTGAGTCAAAAATATGGTTTATACTTTACTTTTCTAGGCAATTATTTTTATGTAATATTTTATTAATTTATGGCCATGTTTGCGGCTGAGTTTACGGCCGTAAACACCTTACGGCCGTAAACTCATTTACGGCCCATTTGTTTCTGGCCCATATCCAACATGTATAAATAGAGGTCTTAGGGTGAGGAGTAGAGATTGATGAACTAGAGAGCTTACGGCCAGAGAGAACTAGAAAGCATTGTATGTGAATCTTTTGTATCCGGATCTTAATTCATATCAATTCATACGAAGATTCATCTCATTCTTCTTCTCCTTCTCTTTTTATTATATATGACATCATCTGTTTGATTGGGATTCCGCACCATCAAACGGATCTGACTGATACACGGGCAGTTTAGGGACTTACAATAACCACATCCAATCTACCAGGATACTGATCTATCATGTCACAAACGTAACTATATCAAATACAAATCAAAGGGCCAGCCTTGGTTCCTTAGACCCTTGAGTACAGCGAGGATAACTCACCTTGCAAATGTCGAACTGAAGAAATGAGATCAAAACTCCCGATCACCGCCACGAACACCACCGCCTAAAACTTCATTGAAACCATAACCATCAGAGCCTGAATTACCAAAATACCCTTTTGAAGTCAAACTGGTCAACTCTTGGTCAAATTCATAGTCCTGGTCAAAGTAAACCTTCCTGGTTGACTCTACTCGCTGAGTTATCCTAGTGACTCACCGAGTTCATGAACTCAGAACCCCACAATTCGCGACTGGACTCGCCGAGTCACCCTGTGACTCTTAGAGTCCTTCAATCCGAGTCCTAGCCTGTCCAACTCACTGAGTCACCACTCAACTCACTGATTTGCATCATAACGAGCTGGGTTAGGGTTTGCAACCTAACTCGTCGAGTCCAAGAACAGACTCTCCGAGTCTACTTAAGTCATCCCTATTCAGACGATTGCAGACCATCTCACTGCTTCCAACTCATAGATCTGGACTCCTAGGGTTAGTTACGCACGTAAAGTTTCCAACTTTACGTGCATGCAAGGCAATATAGGCTCAACACAAGCGAGAAAGAAGGTTCAAGAAAATAATGCTCTTATACATGCATAAAGGCTGATACTTTATGCCTCTATGGACCAAGATAAGTCTGGATCTAAAGTTGCAACCCCAGATGTAACGACCCAATTTTCACGTCCAAAAATTGCATTTTTAAATCAATACTTTGGAAAACATTTGTGAATAAACATCGTTTGATCATATCATTTCATAAGCATATTTCGTGTCTGAAAACCAAAGCATAAAAACAACCATAATGTCAGAGTACAAAATCCAGAATAACTCATGGTGCGGAAAACAATGTGCGTGTATGATGTGCCGCTACCGCGTCAGCTCCTTACCCTTAGATGAAGAGGTACGTGAAAACAAAACTGTAAACTGTAAACATGAAGCTTATTGAGTTCCCCCATCGTACCACATACCATACAATCACATAACATACAAATACTGTCAGGCATATCTAGGTGCCCACCTACCCCTTCGGTCCTTTCGACCGGATACTGCCTATCATATCTAGGTGCTGGCCTCCCCTTCGGTCCTTTCGACCAGATACTGCCTAGCATATCTGGGTGCTGGCCTCCACTTCGGTCCTTTCGACCGGATACTATCACACCCCGGCCGTCGGCGGAAACACAGGGCGGTGTAACGTCATTTCTCGTATCATAGTTATCAACTTCTTGAAAACACATGCATTTAAAAATACGTCAACATAAAGTTGGTGAGTCCACAGGTTTTGACTCCATATAAAAATAATACTTTTTCCAAGCTCAAAAGTATAGTTTTGAAAGTATCATTTTGACTCTCCAACGTTTAGTATATATATCTTAGGTATAAAAGTTTACTTACCAAATAAGTAGTTTACCTATAAGTCTCATATACTATGAATATAAGTGTTTGTAATTCCATACAAATGAGAGTTGCTACATATAAATCTTATTTCAATTCTATACGAGTAAAACCGCTACATATAAATCTATTTCAGTTCTATACAAGTATATGTGTTAGGTATAATTATCTACTTAATATACAAGTAGTACCTAGGGTATAAGTAGGGGAAACTTATAATTAACATTAATACTTGTATAGCGACGAAGTATAATGTTTCTAACAAGTTGCTACCATGAGTCTATAACCGCTGCTTGACAACAAAAACTCTGACAAAACAATACACTCATGATTTACCATGAGAAACAATACACTCATGATTTACCATGAGAAACAACACCACGCGCTTCATCAACGCCGGAATAAAAATAAAAGGAACAAATCGTCACTCGCTTGTCTTGGGTTGTAATTAACAACCACGAGTGGGGTTGCAACCCGTATCTTATTCATACACGACTTCCTCGCTCACATGGGATTAACGGTTATAGGTCAGAGGACTTCCCCTAAGATCCCCAATCTTAGTTGATGAATGAGGTAGCTCATGTAGACTTTGACGGCTTCCTATAGCTCTAACAACAAAAGCATTTTCATGTCTAAAAACCTAAGTTACTAGACTATGCTTTTAAACATTACTCAAAACTTCATAACATTTAGGCAGTATAACAACTATCTCTTGAAGTGAAACCAGGTTTTATCTTGACCTAAAACAAATAATAACAACATATAATGTTCCTAGTTTTATCTTAACATAAAACTATCAATAACAATACCAAGTTTTATCTTAACATAAAACTAACAATAACAACATATAACATATCTAGTTTTATCTTGACATAAAACTATTAATGGCAACATAATTTATAACTTAACAGATAAATCTTCTGAATATAACTTCGGAACTATATCTCACACATCATATATATATATATATATATATATATATATATATATATATATATATATATATATATATATATAGAATCTTAAGTATAACTCAAGATCTACATTAGTAAATTAACATACTGATAAGTTGATAATAGTTGTATATATTCAAAATATTATATTTAGAACAACTATATATCCTGGCTATTATAACTATATACTATCATATAGACATAATAATAACATATATATAATATCTAGCATGTGTTTTCCCCCGAAATATTAGAAAGTGGGGCCGTGAAACGCACCTTAGCAGCGTGATTTTATGTAATCTAAGCAGAAACGGTCAGCGGTACGAGGTCGTCGGGGCTCAGGAAGCGAAACGGCTTCAGCAAGCGAGAGAGAGAGAGAGAGAGAGAGAGAGAGAGAGAGAGAGAGAAAAGAAATGGTGTAAGGAGAGCGGAGGTTGGACTTGCTATTTATAGGCTGATTTTTGGCCTCTCACAATGTGAGAATGATAGATTCACGTCGTGAGCTATGGCAAGACTCATCCCGTAGCTTTAACGCGTGTTTTCTAGCCCCGATTTGTGTCTTGCAACGTCCTCACGTTGTGAGAAAATCTTGCTCACGTCGTGAGCTTTTGGGTTATCGTTCTATAGAATTCTAGCTTCGAAATGTGGCGTTTTGACTCCTCACGTCGTGAGTTTTGATGCTCACGTCGTGAGCCTAGTCAGATTAGGGTTTCTGACAGGTGTCGTGCTCTCAGACAGCTGTAACTTCAGAAGGTCGTACGAACTCCGTTTTTGACGTTCTTTATATCCACGTATATGTAATTCCGAGTACTACAACTTTCTTTTAGATTCCAATAGCTAATTCTGAGTCTATTTTAAATTCCTCTTATTATATAGATTTATAGTGTTAGGGTTTATCATAACTTCTTCACGCGAAGTCAGATTTAGACGTTCTCTATTATTTTGGATTCGTGTGGACGTATACTTTGAGTTGTATCATAAATTATGTATGAAAGTTCATACTTTATCATGAGTTACATAGAAAGTTTGTCACTTTACTAGTTTAACAAAGTCACATTACATGATTGCCATAATCACATGTGATTGTTTTTGACCTATTTTGACTGGTGTTACATTCTCCCCTCATTAGAATAATTTCGTCCCGAAATTTATCTTGTGGATGGGAAAACGTTAATTAGTTAGGAAAACACTATGGATATTGCTTAGCTCTTGATGTAACTTAAGTTGATATGCGACATAACCAATTCTTGCTATAATTTTAAAAGGTTCTATATATTGCGGGTTTAGTTTGCCTTGTTTCCCGAATCGAATCATGCCTTTACAAGGAGAGACCTTCAATATTACTCTATCTCGAACTTGGAATGCCAAAGGCTTACGTCTTACGTTAGCATAGCTCTTCTGATGATCACGTGTTACCTTTAATCGATCCTTAATTTGCACTATCTTTTCAATTGTCTCGTGGATTATTTCCGGTCATAAGGTATTTCCTATACGTTCTCTGGCCATCTGCGTATCTCCAACATCTGCCCAATCATATTGGGGAACGACATTTTCATCCATAAGGAGCCTCAAACGGTGTAGCCTTGATGTTGGTGTGATGACTATTGTTGTAGGAGAACTCAATGAATGGTAAATATGTATCCCATGCATTTACAAAGTCAATAACACAGGCTCGGAGCATATCTTCTAAAGTCTGAATGGTTCTCTCACTCTGACCATCAGTTTTTGGATGGTAAGTTGTGCTCATATCTAGACATGTTCCTAAGGATTTTTGTAGAGATTGCCAAAATCGTGAAGTGAATATACTATCTCAGACAAAAATAATAGAATTTGGAACTCCAGGCAATCTGAAATTTTCCTTAAGATAAACTCTAGTCAGCTTCTCCATCTTGTCGTTCTCCTTAATTGGTAAGAAATAGGTGAACTTAGTCAATCTATCGACTATTACCCAAATAGTGTCGAACCCATTAGGAGTTTTAGATAACTTTGTGATGAAGTCCATTGATATCTGCTCCCATTTTCATTCAGGTATTTCCGGTTGTTGAAGTAAACCTGTAGGCTTTTGATGTTCTGCCTTTACTTTAGAACAAGTCAAGCATTTGCTCACATAAGTAGCAATTTCAGCCTTCATGTTTGGCCACCAATAATGTACTTTTAAATCTAAGTACATTTTGTTAGAGCCTGGATGTAGGGAATACCTAGACTTTTGGGCTTCTTTTAAGACCAAGTCCTTGACTACACCGAACTTAAGCGTCCAAATTCGGTTCATAAAGTGTCGCATTCCGTCATCTTTTTGTATAAGTTGCTTTTCCATTCCTTGCAAAGCTTCATTCTTGATGTTTTCTTTTTTTAGAGCCTCAAGTTGAGCTTCTCTAATATGTACGGTAAAGTTAGAATGGATATTTATGGTTAATGCTCGTACCTGACGGGGTTTAATATATTCTTTCCGGCTCAAGGCATCTGCTACCACGTTTGCCTTTCCGGGATGATCACGAATCTCACATTCGTAGTCATTCAATAATTCGACCCATCTTCGTTGTCTCATATTAAGGTCTTTTTGGTTGAAGATGTGCTGGATACTCTTGTGGTTGGTAAAAATAGAACACTTAGTACTGTATAAGTAATGTCTCCAGATTTTTAGTGCAAAAATTACGGCTCCCAATTCAAGATCATGGGTAGTGTAATTATTCTCATGCACCTTAATTTGTCGTGATGCATAGGCGATAACCTTTCCTCTTTGTATCATCACACATCCCAATCCTTGATTTGATGCGTCGCAGTACACGATGAAATCTTATGTCCCCTCTGGAAGGGATAGGATCGGTGCACTACACAACATTTGCTTCAGTTTCTGAAAAGTTGCTTCTTGTTTATCTTCCCAGTTGAACTTCATATCCTTCTGGGTTAGTGTTATAAGTGGCTTGGCTATTTTGGAGAAATTCTCTATGAATTTACAGTAATAGACAGAAAGTCCTAAGAATTGACGCACTTCTATTGGCGTTTTTGGTGCTTCCAATTCTTAATTGCTTCAATCTTGGAAGGTTGGACATGAATCCCTTTGTTACTAACTACATGTTCTAAAAATTGTACTTCTCTAATCCAAAATTCACATTTGGCGTACAACTTTTCTTAGTACTTCCAAGATTATTTTCAAGTGTTGATCGTGTTCTTCCTTGGTTTATGAATATATCAATATATCCTTGATAACTACAATCACAAATTTATCAAGGTACGGTTTGCAAACACTATTCATGAACATTGTTGGAGCCCTGGTCAATCCAAAGGCTTAACTAGGAACTTAGATTGACCATACTGAGTCCTAAATGTTGTCTTCGGAACATCGTCTTCTAGTACTCCGAGTTGATGATATCCTGATCAGAGATCTATCTTGAATCTTCTAAAATCTTCAAGTGTTTTAGTCTATCAACCACCGTATCCAAGTTTAGCTGTGCATCGGCCTGACCATAATTAAACATAGGTGATCAGTCTATGTTTAGTCGTGGTTCGTCCCATGTACAATAAAACTCAACTCAGTAGTTTGACCTAAAACATTGCGTTGTATTCTTATCGAGGGTTTGGGTTTTCTTCATTTTTGGGTTTTACATGTGTTCTCATCGCGGGACTGAGTTCATACATAACTCTATATCTTTGTGTTTGTTATGTTTATGGGTATTATTAACTATTGTTTGTTACTTCAGGTCTAGCTAATAAGGCACCGGCCAGTCAAGACAGTCTGTGGGCAAGATCATTTTAGCATATAGCCGTTCTGAAATCCAGCAACCCAAATCGACATGTCTATCCTTGTCACCGCTCCCGTAAGTAGTCCTTCAGTAGTACAAATACTAATACTTTATATTACTAGGCTAAGGGATATACCTAAACCTAACAGAGTAAGCCCTAAACTATAGTCGTGCTTTCCTAAGAAAGTACTAATTCACAATAGTTAATAGCTCTGATACCAATCTGTCACACCCCGGCCGTCGGCAGAAACACCGGGCAGTGTAACGTCATTTCTCGTATCATAGTTATCAACTTCATGAAAACACATGCATTTAAAAATACGTCAACATAAAGTTGGTGAGTCCACAGGTTTTGACTCCATATAAAAATAATACTTTTTCCAAGCTCAAAAGTATAGTTTTGAAAGTATCATTTTGACTCTCCAACGTTTAGTATATATATCTTAGGTATAAAAGTTTAATTACCAAATAAGTAGTTTACCTATAAGTCTCATATACTATGAATATAAGTGTTTGTAATTCCATACAAACGAGAGTTGCTACGTATAAATCTTATTTCAAGTCTATACGAGTAAAACCGCTATGTATAAATCTATTTCAATTCTATACGAGTATGTGTGTTAGGTATAATTATCTACTTAATATACAAGTAGTACCTAGGGTATAAGTAGGGGAAACTTATACTTAACATTAATACTTGTATAGCGACGAAGTATAATGTTTCTAACAAGTTGCTACCATGAGTCTATAACCGCTGCTTGACAACAAAACCTCTAACAAAACAATACACTCATGATTTACCATGAGAAACAATACACTCATGATTTACCATGAGAAACACCACCGCGCGTTTCATCAATGCCGGAATAAAAATAAAAAGAATGAATCATCACTTGCTTGTCTTGGGTTGTAATTAACAACCACGAGTGGGGTCGCAACCTGCATCTTATTCATACACGACTTCCTCGCTCACACGGGATTAACGGTTACTGGTCAGAGGACTTCCCCTAAGATCCCTAATCTTAGTTGATAAATGAGGTAGCTCATGTAGACTTTGACGGCTTCCTATAGCTCTAACAATAAAAACATTTTCAAGTCTAAAACCCTAAGTTACTAGACTATGCTTTTAAACATTACTCCTAACTTCATAACATTTAGGCAGTATAACAACTATATCTTGAAGTAAAACCAAGTTTTATCTTGACCTAAAACAAATAATAACAACATATAATGTTCCTAGTTTTGTCTTAACATAAAACTATCAATAACAATACCAAGTTTTATCTTAACATAAAACTAACAATAACAACGTATAACATATCCAGTTTTATCTTGACATAAAACTATTAATAGCAACATACTTTATAACTTAACATATAAATCTTCCGAATATAACTTTGGAACTATATCGCACACAACATATATATAGAATCTTAAGTATAACTCAAGATCTACATTAGTAAATTAACATACTGATAAGTTGATAATAGTTGTATATATTCAAAATATTATATTTAGAACAACTATACCCCGGCTATTATAACTATATACTATCATATAGACATAATAATAACATATATATATATATATATATATATATATATATATATATATATATATATATATATATATATATATATATAAAGATATATATATATATATATATATATATATATATATATATATATATATATATAATATCTAGCATGCGTTTTCCCCTGAAATATTAGAAAGTGGGGCAGTGAAACTCACCTTAGCAGCGTGATTTTATGTAATCTAAGCAGAAACGGTCAGCGGTACGAGGTCGTCGAGGCTCAGGAAGCGAAACGGCTTCAGCAAGTGAGAGAGAGAGAGAGAAAAGAAATGGTGTAAGGAGAGAGGAGGTCGGACTTGCTATTTATAGGCTGATTTTTGGCCTCTCACGACGTTTGAATGATAGATTCACGTCATGAGCTATGGCAAGACTCATCCCATAGCTTTAACGCGTGTTTTCTAGCCCCGATTCGTGTCTTGTAGCGTCCTCACATCGTGAGAAAACCTTGCTCACATCGTGAGCTTTTGGGTTATCGTTCTGTAGAATTCTAGCTTCGAAATGTGGCATTTTGACTCCTCACGTCGTGAGTTTTGATGCTCACGTTGTGAGCCCAGTCAGATTAGGGTTTCTGACACGTGTCGTGCTCTCAGACAACTGTAACTTCGGAAGGTCGTAACTTTTGCATACGAACTCCATTTTTGACGTTCTTTATATCCACGTATAGGTAATTCCGAGTACTACGACTTCCTTTTAGATTCCAATAGCTAATTCTAAGTCTATTTTAAATTCCTATTATTATAGATTTATAGTGTTAGGGTTTATCATAACTTCTTCACGCGAAGTCAGATTTAGACGCTCTCTATATTTTTGGATTCGTGTGGATGTATACTTTGAGTTGTATCATAAATTATGTATGAAAGTTCATACTTTATCATGAATTACATAGAAAGTTTGTCACTTTACTAGTTTAACAAAGTCACATTACATGATTGCCGTAATCACATGTGATTGTTTTTGACCTATTTTCACTGGTTTTACAGATACTGCCTAGCATATCTGGGTGCTAGCCTCCCCTTCGGTCCTTTCGACCAGATACTGCATAGCATATATGGGTGTTGGCCTCCCCTTTGGTCCTTTCGACAGGATACTGGGGACTATTTCACCCTTTTATTACTACGACATAACATGTATCACATAATCACACTCGATCTAACATGACTGGGCATGACTACCCTTTCGGCCCTGTCGACTGGTGATCTCGGGGACTATCTCCCTACAGCTACTAGCATATAACATATCATACTAGCACATAACATATTAGGTAATAGCTAACCTAGATGATATCACAAAGACCATCATCTAACATACGTCTCCTACTGGTGGGCCGACATTGTGGTCTTAGACCCACCGCTACTAGAAGGCAACTCACCTCGTAGTAGCTGCTCAACTGTGTGGGAAATCCTCTGACTGCTTCTGTTGCCGCTCGGAAAATCCTCCGGCTATAATTCCCACAAAACACTTAGTCACACACTGCTAACTGCTCTTAGGGTAAAATGACCATTTTACCCCTGACCAAGTCAAAGTCAAAGTCGAAGTCAACTTCCAGTTGACCTGACTCGCCGAGTTGGTTCGCCAACTCGCCGAGTCCCTATCCTTCTATTTGTACTTAAACCCATCTCTACTCGTCGAGTTAGGCAATGACTCGATGAGTTTTCCTTCTAATTGAACATCGACTGAATCTTCATCTGACTCACCGAGTTGTATGAACAACTCGTTGAGTTCATCTTCAACTGATGAACAGGTCCTGTCCTTGACTCGCCGAGTTGTATGAACAACTCGTCGAGTTCATCTTAAATCTTAAGAAGATTTCCTTGGACTCTCTGAGTCTGTTCATGCACTCGCCGAGTCCCATGAATTCCAGAACCATGCCTTAGTCCAAAACGTTGGGTCACTCCCCGGGACCTTCCTGAAACCTTTCCACACCCAACTGGGTCCTTCACCCAGAACAGAAAAGGGAGTCAAGCCTCGGACTTGCCGAGTCCCACGAACGACTCACCGAGTCGAGTATGTCCAAGTCTCATTTTCTCGATTTCTGGTGTACAACACTTGACCAAAAGCTTGATCTAGGCTCCTAGGACTGTTCTAGCACGTAAAGTTACGAACTTTACGTGCATGCATGGGACTTTTGAGCCTAAAAGTCCTTAAAATGGCTCCTACAATGCATGGGGCCTTCTTTGAGTGCAAAAGCCACTCCTTTCTACCTTGTAACCCCTCCAAGGACCTAGATCTGAAACTTTAACCGCTAACCATGGTTGCAATCATGGTTGGTGACCAAAATGGCTTAGAAAAGCCCTAAAACTTCTCAAAATGGGATCTATCAAATGGAAGAGCAAGGTACAGACTTTTTACCTTCAATGAGCTAAAAATGGTGCACAAACTCGGATCCCTTTAGCCTCCTTTTGTTCCCTCAAGCTTTTCCTTCCCTCCTTGGATCACAAAAGCACCAAAGTCACTCCAAATGCCTTAGATTGCTTCAATAACGGCTAGGGTTTGCTATGGGGGTCTTCTGGGAGCAAATGGGACGAAGGAGGCCGAGTTAAGGTGTTTAAATAGGGTGCAAACCCTCGGGTTAGGGTTTTTGTCCAGACAGGGCCTACTCGCCGAGTCTAGGACCCGACTCGTCGAGTACACAGCTTAAACCCCGCGTCTCATCCCGCTTCTACTCGGCGAGTTGGTCCTTCAACTCACCGAGTCCAAGGCCAAAATGCAAAAATATTAATAAAAGAATATGTACCAAGAACCAGGTGCTACACCAGATCTAGTCCCAAAGCCCAAAATGGATCTCAAACATGCTAAATAGCCCCAAATCATCATCCAATAATAGATCTAGAAGGAAATAGCTCAAAGCAACGACTTGTTACCTCCAGAATGTGCCCAAGATGAATTAGATTCTGGATCTACACGAATTCCTTAATGCTAGCCTCTTGATCTACAAGCTTCCTTCTCTATATTCCTCCTCCAAAGATCAAATCTATTCAACAATGGAAGCTCACACGATTTTAGGGTTTACCGACTCTCAAGGGTAACAAGGAGGCTGAGGGGAGGACATAAGGTCCTTTAAATAAGGTGGAAACCCTAAGATTTAGGGTTTTCTCTTCCTAGCACTGACTCGTTGATTCCAGCCACCAACTCGGCAAGTCAGGTCACGGATCACATGCCCAACACACGTTCCGACTCGACGAGTTAAAACTCCAACTCGCCGACTCTACTTTTCCATTTACACTTTACACCCCTGAACTCTTGCTTCTGAACTTGGGATGTTACATGGAGGTCGGAATGTCGTCACATCATTTCCTTCATTTTTGTTACGTGCATCTGATGTCATGTAAACAATATTTGAAAACAGTGTAATTTTATTAAACATTCAATGTAATGGTTGTGATGCTATGTTTCATTTATATTCAGTTGTTATGATATTGTACATAAAGTCATCCGCCCCCGGACGTTTCCATTATTCCGGTTCGGGGGTGTGACATTTTAGCTCACATTTCCCCTATTTATCTTATTGTTGTTGTTTATTATGTTATTAAATGGCATTTAACATTAAAAATTTGTCACATAAGATCCACCATAATAAATAAATATCTTTTTTTCCACATCTCATACTCTCATTCATTTTGCCACATGTTATTTTGTGGTTATTTAAATTATTATTTTTTCACATGTCATATTATGGTTTTTTTTTCTATTTTATAAAATTCCACATAATAATTAAATGTAATAATTGCAATAAATGTATAAATAAATACATATCAATTTCATTAATTGACTTTCCTTCTAATTTAAAATTTTCTAAATTAAAATCTCATTAGTTTGCTTTATTTATTTATCTAAATTAGTTGTTTAATTTAAAAAGAAAAGAACACTTTAATTTTAATAATTCAATATTTTTCTTATAAATTTAAACTTCTCAAATATTTAGAATATTATATTTATATTTTCTTTTAAATGAGCTCATGTAATACATGGATTTTAGACCTAGTACCAAAAGAAAACAATAAAATGACACAAAGATTTTATGTAGTTCGCTCCATGTGAGCTACATCTATAAGCAGGAATTGAAGAGCTATTTCTATTCCCGACCTATCACAAAAGTGATTGGAATAGAATCGTCAACTAGTTACTTATAATAGTAAACCCTGGTAACTATATTGTGAACACTTCTATAAGAAAATATAGAATTAAGGGAAAATGACCTATGTGGGTAGTAAAGTGTTCGACTTGTATTCATTTGGTCCCTTTTTTTGTCTTTATTATACCATTTAACTTAATATTCATGCTCACCAAAACCATCGCGACCGGTTGTTGTATGTTACTGCTTATGTGGATATTACGTGGCATACACTTGGCTTATTAAATGCAATTCATACAATATTAAGCTGCAACATGCGTCATTCTCATCAATTGTGCCCTAGATCGACATGGATGCTTCTTTTTCTTCTTGTCACAACTAGGAAATTTGATGCTCTGTAAACATTGAACAATGATAACATGGTGATTAAAACTTGAAAGCATGTATGATGCTTATTCAATGACAACAAAAATTTCATCAAACGCTCTATACAAACACTTCAAATAGCCAAATAAAGTTGGAAACCCTAAAAATCCCGGTTTAAAGTCCATTTTGGACTAGGATTTCCTTATTGGGCCTAATGGACCAATAAGCTTCCAATTTGACTATTTTGGGCTTAGGACCCATAAATGGGCCCTAATTGGACCCACTGTCATTTGTTTTAACGTTTAAGGCCATAATGGGCCTAGAATGAAATAAAATACTCTAATTGGACCAACTTTCATTCATGTTAACATTTTGGGCCATAATGGGCCTAGAATGAAATAAAATACCCTAATGGGCCATAACAAAACTAAATAGCCCTAATAGGCCATAAAACTCATACTTTGATGAATATTGCGCCGTGAATTATTCTAAAAGGCCCAATGGGCCAAAAACCTACTTAATGGGCTCATGGTTTCGAACAAAATCAAGAAATGGCCCAAGATAAACTACTTCCTTCCTCCTAAGTCCAAGAATTCGACCCAACTACAAAATAAAGGGGGAAGAGTTAACTTTTAAGGTTGCCACCTCACTAATACACCACATACTTCCATGCATGGACCAACATGCATCTATAATGGTCACCTCAACTCTCTCTCTTCTTCTTTATATTAATCTCAGCCAAGAACCCTTCACACACACCCACACTCTTCCAAATTCTCTCAAACACTCACAAGAACACTCTTACATCTTCTCCCTAATTTTCAAGAACTAGAAGCATTCCGAGGAGGTTATTCCACAAAAATCATCATATTAGGTAAGTTGATGCTTGGATCCATAATCTAGACTCTTTGTTTTATCAAAAATCTCTTCTTAACTCATATAAACTCATGATCATCCTCCTAGAAACCTCTAAGATCGAAATCAAACCAAAAAAGCTTGCTAAGGACGAAGATAGCATCAAACTCTTCCATCTCTTCATCAAATCAAAATCAACAAGCAAAGGTGAGTTCATACCCCTCTATTTTCGGTTTTCATATGTTTTATGGGGGAGATTACATGTAAAATGTGTAGATCTATGTGTATGTGTATGTTATGTGCGATTTCATGTGTTTATGTGGTAAATGTGTAACAAAAAGAATAGAAATTTCGAGATCTATTGCTCTAAGAGGAAGATAAACATGATCTAAGATATATTACACTAAAGCAAGTCAAGAAAATTACCCTCTAAGATTAAAATATACATATTGCAACATAAAACTCATTTTTGGACTTTAGTTGTCTAACAAACAAAAGTTGGGTTGAAAAATTTCTATTCACGGTTTTCTCAAGGATTAAAAGAGTCAAAACAGTAAAAATAATTGTTTTTATGAATATCATACTCTTTTAAAGGTTAGAAATAAAATTTATGGCTTAATGGGCCAAATTTTGGGCTTTTCGGCCCAATGAGCCAAAACTTGCGAAAATTACAACTTTCTAGAGGTTGAAATGATAAACTTCTCAAAATAGGGGGTAAAAACGGTGATTAAAGCTAATTCAAGGATTAAAATGATGTATTTTCCAAACAAGGATAAAAAATCTAAACTTTTTGGATTTTGGGCCAAAATTGTAAAAATTGCGAAAAGTTTGGGCTTAAACTGAAAAATTATTTTCTAGAGGGGCTGAAACTGCCAAATAGCAAATTCTGAACCAAAAATATCATTTAAACAAGTCTAGAGGTCAAAAATGTCACGAAAATGGTTTAAGGGCCCAAAATGTCTTTCTTTTTAAAATGAGGGATTAAAATTTACATTTTTTTATAAGGGCTGAAAAGGGTCAAACCCAATATTTTGAACCAATTATTTTATTATTAATATATTTGAGTCAAAATAAAATTACCAAACTACAACTCATGAAAATGGAAAGATGAAAATACATATAATTCCAAACATCGTTATTAATAACCGACTGGCCTCGTGCCGGTATGAAATTAACAATCACTCAATCAAACTTTCCAACAATTATACTATACCTAATACAGGTAAACATTCAAATCCTTGGGCTTGAAAGTCTCAAAACATACTTATTAGGCCTTCGTGACCCATTAACATAACTTTTGAGTCCAACAATAAAAATAAATGTTATTGGGCCTCCTGTGACCAATTATATGTTTAAGGGACCCTCAATGGATTTTAGGTGCTATTGGGCCTCGGTGGCGCATTAACATTGCTAGTAAGGTCCAAATAAATCCTATGCGAGCTAGACCCACGCGTCCGTCGCATACTCGACAGCCTTAAATAACAAACGTGATTTGTAGGATCTCATGCTCCTCTTCTTCTCGTCTGTTCGGCTCACCATCAATTCAAGTAAACAAATACAGGTCAATAATCAATAGTAATCAAATTCATTGGGATTTAATGAGTAATAATGGGTGGCACCAACGAGTGTCAGTCGTATTCTGTATTTATAATCAAAGTCTCCTGGAGGGAAAGCGAGAGTTTGTGTATAGATCTATACGGGGGTGACTCCCCCACACCTCAGTTGTTCGCTACAGTTAGACTCAGCCAGTCTAGGGTGACAAAATCTTAAGATCAATTCCGGCGTTCGCCAGAGTGCCAAGACAGACGAACTAGTCATTATCATGCATGGTTATAACGACTCACATAAATAAATCCAATACTATTCGAGTAATCAAGGCAAATCAAAATCATTCGTTGTGATGGAATAACAAATTCGAACAGTTATAGGATATTTTGTTACCGGAAAACATCGGGTTTTCCGGGGGAGATCAACATTTTCACTGATGCTTTTAATACAAAGCTTTTCATTTATACACGTTTTGAAATCCTCATGCATATATATACGGATCTTTACACTGTTATATAAACAATTGTCTTTTCAGAAAATATTGGATTTTCTGGGTTGTTTTCTTACAAACTATATAAAACATTTTTATATCAAACCTGCTTATGAACTCACCAACATTCCATATGTTGACCATTTTCAAAATAACTTGTATTCTCAGGTAACAGGTAAGTCGAGGAGTAACACCAAGTATGTTAGGGTATTATGCTTTTGGAAAACTATCAAACAATTTATATTAAAGATTTGTAATGATTAAACAATGTACTTGATGTGAACAATGTCAGTTGTAATGTATTGATGCATGGTGATGTTTATGTTATGATTCATGTATATTCATTGTGATGATATTCTATTTAAGTCACGCAAGCCTTCAGACGTTTCCACCGTCTGGTTCGGGGGTGTGACACTTCTTCTTCTTTATCTCTTCCAAACGAAATGTTGACTTTCAACCTGAAAATCCTTGTTATTGTGGGTTACCATCTCGTGTACGAACTTCACAAACTAAAGATAATTCAACAAAAAAATTCAGATTGTGCCCTAACTCCATGGTAAATGAAATGTTTTTACTTTTTGGTTTAATATTCTTTCTTTAACCAATTTGTTGCTTTTTCAAGAATGAAGGACCAAAATGCAAGTTTTGGGAATAGTTGGAGCCTGAAACCCCTGAAAATGAAGTCAATTATGGGAAGGACCAAAAAAAATTGTGCAATTTAACCCTCAAATTTCTACATTGGCAAACGAGATCAGCATATGTAAGATGAAGATGGAACAACAAAATTTGGTTGTTATACAAGAGTTTGAAAAATTCAAATGGAAGCTATTTACTCATAAACTGATGATTGTGTTGTTTCTATTGTTTGTGTTTAAGAAGTTGTTAGTGAAGCTGTATTTAAAGACTAAATTTAACCCTTAATGTTGTATTTTGTTTGATGTTTTGAGACTAATTATTTTTTATTAATGATAGTATGATGTTTTGACTGATTTCAAGGAAATATTAATGTGTTTAACAGGTTAGTGAATTGGACATGATGCAGGGGTAAAATGGTCCAAATTAAGCATAGCAACATCCAATTGTTAATGGTGTTAATGTGATCCAAGGGTAAAATTTTCCAGATTAACCACAACAACATCATCAAAAATTTCTTAATGTTAATGTCTTAATGTAATCAAAGGGTAAAATGGTGTTAACGTGATCCAAGGGTAAAATTGTTTAGATTAACCACAACAACATCAAACATTTCCTAATGTTAATGTCTTAATGTGATCCAAGGGTAAAATGGTCTTAATATTATCCAATGGGTAGAATTGTCCAGATTAACCACAACAACAACATTAAACATTTCTTAATGTTAATGTCTTAATTTAATCCAAGGGTAAAATGGTTTTAATGTGATCCAAGGGTAAGATTGTCTAGATTAACCACAACAACAACATTAAACATTTCTTAATGTTAATGTCTTAATGTGATCCAAGGGTAAAATGGTCTTAATGTGATCCAAGGCTAAAATTGTCCAGATTAACCACAACAACATCATTTGTCCGGATATGTCAAAAGATAGCAAACATTTCTTAACCACAACCAAAGCATATAATATATATAAAAGACAAACTTGTAAGATTCCATTAGCATGTACACCATTACAAAAGTTGTGTCCACATTTGTCCTAATATGTCAAAAGATGTGTCATGACTAAATGTTTTCCCAATTACATAATTTAAAGATTAAAAGTTTGTCTTCCCAAAATATTAAAACATAAAATCATTTCAACACCATTGGGTGTTGATTAGTGCTTCCTTCTTTCTTCAAAACCTTCCTCCTCAACCCTATCTTGGTAATTCTTTATAAGTATTTTCGTATCCTCTTCCCAGTTGCAATAGGCTGAGCAAGGACATCTACTTGAACATCATCAACAGGTTGTGCAGGATCATTAACTCGAATTGGATCTTGTAACAACCGGTTATTTTTCAAGTCAATAAAAGTCAATAAAAATCAAACCCTCTTGATGAAATTCGAGTATAAACACTTAGACTAAAAACACCATTTTGGAACCAATTAAATTAGGAACTGAGAACAAACGAAAGTCCCTGCTCTTCAGATCGAAAACCCTACCGATAAGACCCCCTTGGCCGAAATATATTCCGAACGAAAATCCTTTCCGGCCAAAAACTCCCTTCCGACTGAGAACCCTCTCGATATATATGGTTTAACTCGTAAACATAAGTCATTTCTCACTTTTCCAACCGAAAACACACCCATTTTCACTAAAGTATCATCCAAGAATCTTCAAAACTTCAAGCAAGATCCTTCAAATCTTCATAATTTTCACCAAGAACACCAAGAAAAATCTTCAAATCTTCAAGTAAACCAAAATCCCTCGTCACCAAGAACTACTAGACCGAAATCCCTCCTGAACGAGAACCCTTTCGGATCGAAGACTGATTTCGTTCAGAACCGAAAACTCTCCTTTTGGACCCACTTTCACACCGAAACCGCGTAGATCTATTCCGATTAATTCGTAAAGCTTTTGTAAGTATTCCTTACATAATTAAAGTGTTGCCTAACACTTTAATCACTATTTAAACATCACTTAATTTATTATTTGAATTAATAGCTTATTAATTTCAATACAATATCGTTTATACATATCATTAGCATACGACTACCTTTACGTATTCTAATCCGAGGATCATCGTTAGCATTTTGCAACTCAACTGAGCACACATCTTTCTGGAAAAAAAATTTGATTTCTTACCGAAAACAATGCTTTCCAGTAGAGTGGGTACAACTAAGAACATATTTACAAAAGATGTAACACTTAATTACAAAGGAAATATTGGATTTTCTGGAAGAACACATTAACATTTTCAAAGGAAAAAGAATATACTTTCTACAACTAAAATGCTTATGAACTCACCAAATTTAATTTGACACTTTTTCAAACCACTTGTATTCTTAGGAATATTAGTAGACAGGTACCTTCTCAGGCGTTATGAAGACGGAGCAAAGTAATATTACGACTTGTCTTTTGCTATAAATTAAATTTTAAATATGAAATATTTTGAATAGAATGTAAATTATATATTGTCAATAAAATGGTTATTGTTGCTTTGATTATGATTATACAACTGTTGTGATACTGTACATGACGTCATCTACCCCCGCAAGTTTCTGCTGTTCCGGTTTGAGGGTGTGATAGATTGGTATCAGAGCATTATTTATAGTGAATTAAGTATATCAACCAATAAAAGAATATACAACTATAAACACAATGGGATAAAAACACTCTGAACAATAATTATACTTTTAAAATATATTAATATTTTTATAAAACTATACATACATGCATATACATATACTAGAACAAGTATCACAAGAAGAACAAAACAAAAGTATTTAGATGTTGGACACTACAGTCAAACCTAGACAATTATGCAATCATATCTAGGATAAATATAGCCTGATCAACTATATTTATTTGAGATACAACAAACATGTGTTTGGGAGTGATACTGGTGTTGCAACAAGCCTAAAACTTACCAACTCTATATACAAAGGAATATTAGAACCAAACATAAAGTTTAAAATACTATAGGAGTATTTTATGATACTATACAATAACAACAAGTCTAAAAACTTATCAATTTTATATATCAAGAAGCTCTAGAATCAAACATATAATTGAAATACTATAGGAGTAATTTATGCACTATAACTAACTTATGTGAAAACTAAAGGACTCTTATTGGTAAGTCGATAATTACTGAGTGTATACGTTAAGGTTATATATAATTGAGATCTTATAGACTTAGAATTTGTGATTTTCGCTCTACTTCCTATTCCTTGCTTGGTTGTGGTTTTAGAGTAGGATCACTTATTCGAAGGTCTATTTGATCTTGGTTATATATAATCTTTATACACTACGTGATTATAGGAGGACCCGATAAGGATTATCATAAAAATTTCAATAGGAATACTTTTATTAACCTCATAGATTCTTGAGACACTCCCATTCTCGCACGAACAAGATAAGTCAATGTAGTCACTCCGCCATAACAGAAAAGCAAATGAACTGAGGAAGAACCAAAAGAGGGTTCATGAGGAAGATCCCAAGAAAGGATCAGACAAAGAGAAAGGCCCTAAAGAGACCGTTAGCGAACCCTACCCTATCAGAAAAAAACTGGAGAGCCCGCTCGGACATTTGCGTCCAGATTAGAGCAATCGTAGGAACGATAACACCATAGGAATGTCAGGAGAAAACCAACCCTTACAGCTGAAAACTAGGGTAATCATAACTAGGACAGGGAGCAACATAGACTATTCGCGAATCATATGAGGAGGCCGAACTGCTTATGTGTCACACTAATAATTTATAAACTAATATTACTTAGTGAGTTAGTGGCTACACTACTCACACTATATGTTAAGTTTACCGTACCTTTCATCACAATTAGTAATAGTAAAATGAAGAGAGATACTCCCTTCCGATACCGTGAAACCCCATCAATTTAAGATTTCAATATCTATACTCTAATTTGTTAAAATTATAATTCGTATAATATCTATTTCTACTCTCTACCATAAATACATAATAGGGATGTAGGTCGAAACATTGAGAATCGTACAACAAAACATGAGATTTATACTTATATATAAATAGATGGAATACAACTAGAAATGACCATAGATACTTACGAACTCGCTTCTCATCGTTCAACATAACTATGCCTCCAAAAGGAAGTAACCAGCCAACTGGCAAAACGACATTACTACAGATAGACTCCACTACTTTTCAAGCTGTAGTCATAGTCACCGTAACAACCATCATGGCACATCTCAATGCAAATATCGCTAGTGATAATGGAAATAGTATCGGCAATTCAAACTATAGTAACAACCAAGGAAACCAATGAGTGCTTGTTTGCAAGGATATCCCAAACCCCAAACCTAAGAACATGAAATGAAAGATCAAGATCGAAAAAGGGAACAGTTCGACTCAAGGGCCTACCAAAAGGCAACAAGCGGTAACAGTCCATACCCCCACTAGCCCTACTACCTCAACACCGACAACACCATACTATGGAAATCTCCTACACTGCAGCAAGTGCAACTACCATCATTATGGAGCCTGTCGAGAGTTGTATTGCAATAGGTGCAATAAGAAAGGACACACATCTCGCTTATGTAGGACTCCGACCCAACACATCACCCCAACCTCCTATGTTGGAGTAAGTCCAGTATGCTTTTTATGCGGTGAAACAGGGAACTTTAAGAGAGAATGCCCAACAGAGAGGAATGACGGAGGAGTGGGAGGAGTTTAACAATAGGACATGAAGAATCAGCGAGGAACTCTTCTGGGATTTTTGGTACGTCTCTAAATTACAATAATTAAGCATCGAATTTTCATTAAGATTTTTGACAATTAAAAACATAGTCATAAATCGCTTCCTCGTCCGAATAAAACTCATCATTCATATAAAAACTAAAGATCCTTACAGGTGAGCTATGATGGCTTAGATCATCTCTATTTTTCCCCCATAAATGGAGTAAAAAATGGAGTGAATAGTGTTTCATCTCCAACCCTACTCCATTTTCTATCCCATTTTTTACCCCAAAAAATATATTCCTAGAATATTCTATTTTTATAACTTATATATATTGTCAAATACACCCCTCTACTAATTAAACTCTATATTTATGATTAATTAATATAAATTAGTATATAACATGATATTATAAATATTAAATATTGCATTTAAATTATAATTAGTAGATAAAATAAACTAGAAATGTATAAAATAAAAATAAGAGGGACTAAAATTGACAACCAAACTTCATCTCCATTTTTGGAGATATGATTAGTATTCCCCCATATATGGGGGAATACTATTCATATCTCCAAAAATGGAGGTGAAAATGGGGTAGGGTTGGAGAAAAATGGGGGAAGAAATGGGGGAAAAATAAAGTTTGGGGGTGGGTTGGGGATGCTCTTAATGTATACATTAGGGTCATACATCATTAAGAATCTGCAGGCTTAGAGTGAGTGATTCCGCCTTATTTCTTGTTTCTTGTTTGATTGTGGATTTAGGACAGAGTTACTCAGTCGACGGTCTTCTCAATCTTCATTATATATGACTTGTATACACCAAGCGATTATAGAGGGACCTTGTAGGGACTATATTATGAAATATCCGTAGTAGTAATAAAAAGGATAAAACTGAAAGTACTAGAAGGTACACATAGAATGCACTATCGCTCTAACTAACACTTCTTCCTAATCGAATTAACCCCCGTTACGATAAGAAGTTCCGACATCATCATTAGAGATAAATTGTCATGGTCCTCATCATACCAATTTTATGTTCTACGAAAAGACCCTTCTCCTTAACCGAACGCCTAAAAAAATCTTTTCCACCTCTAACGAGGAACCCGACATAAACCTACGTATTGTCTCTTGCTTCAAAACTCAGAAGTACCCATGCGAGGGGTAATACGTCTTCCTGACTCACTCCGTAGACAAGAAACGTGAAGCGGAAAACACCGAGGATGTTCCGCTAGTCCGTAACCCTCCTAAGGTATCCTCAAAAGACCTCTCAGGAATACCACTCGTACAACAAGTCAAGTTCAAGAATAGAGACTAAGGATCCATACAATTAGCCTATCACTACTAAGTGTATATGCGATGGTGGTATATAATTAGCCTATCACTACTTAGGATGTGTGATTCTGCCCTACCTCCTGTTCCTTGTCTAGTTGTGGACTTGGGGCAGAGCCATCCATCTGACCATCCTTTCAAATCTTAATTATAAACAACTTTACACAAGGTGATGATGGATGAACCAAGTATGAGTCTACTATGAACTCTAGGTCAAAGCTGCCCAAGACTGCGAATAGACATGCTACCATTTGAGCAAACATAGACGAGTAAACCAAACCCACACCATCCCCCATCTTAAGTGCATCTTACCGTCCGTATGCAGCCAGTCAGATTAAACAAGACAAAGTTGCATGCTAATAATAAATGTCAATAGGAATAGAAGTACCTACCTCTTTCCCCTAGTTCAAGGAATAACCACTCAGAATTTGAATTTTGGGACGAAATTCCCTATAATGGGAGGATAATGTAACAACCAGTTATTTTTCAAGTCAATAAAAGCCAAAAAAAAGTGAATAAAAGTCAAACCCTCTAGATAAAATTTGAGTTTCGTTTTGTTTTTTTTTTTTTTTTATGATTATAAGGGCTAAATATGAATTAAAATATATAAATAATGTTTGGGATATAAACACTTAGACTAAAAACACAATTTTGGAACCAAATTAGAAACCGAAAACATGCGAAAGGCCCTGCTCTTCGGACCGAAAACCCCACTGAGAACACCCCCTTGGCCGAAATCAGATTCCGACTGAAAACCGTTTTCGTCCGAAAACTCCCTTCCGACCGAGAACCCTCTCAATATATATGATTTAACTCGAAAACAAAAGTCATTTCTCACTTTTCCAACCGAAAACACACCCATTTTTATCTCAAGTATCATCCAAGAATCTTCAAAACTTCAAGAAAGATCCTTCAAATCTTCATAATTTTCACCAAGAACACCAAGAACAATCTTCAAATCTTCAAGCTGACCGAAAACCCTCTTGACCTAGAACCACTAGACCAAAATCCCTCCTGACTGAGAACCACTAGACCGAAATCCCTCCTGACCGAGAACCCTTTTGGACCGAAGACTAATTTCGGTTAGAACCGAAAACTCTCCTTTTGGACCCACTTTCACACCCAAAACACGTAGATCTATTCCGATTAATTCCTAAGGCTTTTGTAAGTATTCCTTACATAATTAAAGTGTTGCCTAACACTTTAATTACCATTTAAACATCACTTAACTTATTATTTAAATTAATAGCTTATCAATTTCAATACGATATCGTTTATACATATCATTAGAATAAGGCTACGTTTACATATTTTAATCCAAGGATCATCGTTAGCATTTTGCGACTCAACCGAGTACACACAATCGAGGTGAGTTCATACCTCTACGTTTTTACGATTTTTAAATTGTTTTAGGGGGATACGAGTAAAAAAACAAGCAATCTTGTGTTTAAAATATAAATTGCTTATTGTATTTTCTTATCGTTATCATGCATTTGAATGTGAAATTACTAAATACGCCAAACATCGTTACTTTTTAAAGTACAAAATATCTTAAGTCGCAACGGTTTTTACATCAAAAGAGCAGATGAAATATTTTACAAACTTATAAACTATAATGGGTATAACTTATGGAACAAAGGAAACTATTTTACTAAGATCAGGTTACCACACGGAAAAAAATTTATAAACTATAATAGGTATAGTTTATGGAACAAACGAGTTATTTTACAAAGTTACATGTTATTTACTGAAAGGTTTTTCACTTTATTACTCGTAAACTCGTTAAAGCAATTTGTGAGATGCCTTCAAGTACTTATCTAAGTACCAACCAAGTCCTAACTTATAACCAAAGTCTCCTGGAGGGAGAGCATGAATTTGTGTATAGATCTATACGGGACTGACAATCCCGCACCTTAACTGTTAGCTACAGTTAGGCCGACAGGCCTGGGTGACAAATATCATAACATTCTGACGCTTGAAGAACGTCGTTTCAGACCATCATGGGTCATCAAGTATGGTTATAAGAACTCACATGGAGAAAATAACGACTCATTTACATAGTAATATAATTTTAACGACTCATCTAGTTTCCAGGGAAAACACTTACTCAGCTAGTTTTACATATAGATAAAACTAGGTATCATGAAACTAAGTATGTCTACTATACTTGTACTTTTCAGTCTTTGAACATTTAAGAATACGAACCACTTTTATGGAAAATATAGGATTTTCCGGGGATAAACATCTATATTTTTACAAGCAAATAGTTCACAATTAATATTTCTGGAAATAAATAGGATTTCTTACTGAAAAAAATGCTTTCCAGTAGAGTGGGTACGACTAAGAACATATTTACAAAAAGATTTAACACTTAATTACAAAGGAAATATTGGATTTTCTGGAGGAACATATTAACATTTTCAAAGGACAAAGAATATACTTTCTTCAACTAAAATGCTTATGAACTCACCAACTTTAATGTTGACACTTTTTCAAACCACTTGTATTCTCAGGAAAGTTAGTAGACAGGTACCCTCTCAAGCGTTATGAGGAAGGAGCAAAGTAGTATTACGACTTATCTTTTGCTATAAATTAAATGTTGTTTTGAATACCATGTAAATTATATATATTACTAATACAATGGTGTGTCTTGCTTTGATTACTATTATATAATTGTTGTGATACTATACATGACGTCATCCACCCCTGAATGCTTCCGTCATTCCAGTTTGTGGATGTGACAGATCTACTTGAACTTGTTCAACTTGAACATCATCAACAAGTTGTGCGGGATCATCAACTTGAACTGGTTCCATAGTACCTGCTATACAAAGGTGTACTTAATGAGTTTTATGTTGCAATATAATTACATTGTTTTAATAGCATAGCTTTCTCTTTTTTTTTTTTTTACATTTTTTAGCTTTCTTCTTTTTTGGCCTTGAAGTGGATGCTACATCTTCTGGTCTTGTAGGACATGTTGATCTATTGTGACCCTTTTCTCTACAAATGGTGCCTCGTAACTACACCTGCTTTTAAGATAGTATGCCTTGTTTTCCCCTTGCTTTCCATCTCAGATTGATCCCTTTTCCTTTTAAGGGTTGGCCTTCGTGGTAAGTTTCTTTTTGGGGGAGGCAATGGCTTCATGTAGGAAACTTCAGGCCACATGGAACTACCATTAATTAGATTAATGGTATGGTTGTAACAAGTCAAGAACATGGTTGTATGGAACCATGGTGCAACATAATCCTTTGCATTCCTGTTGAGGTATGAAATGGCTACCACTTCATGCACACATGGGATACTTGATACTTGCCAAGATCTACATCCACATGTGTTGTTGGTAAGGTCCACAACATATCTATCATTTCCAATCCTAACCTCATATGTTTGTATCCCAGAAGGTATAACTCCCTAAAATCTGTCTACAAAAATAACAAGTTCTATTAATATTATAGATAAGATAGTAATACTTATAAAATAAAAGTTATATCATACATTTGATGTTTCTTTAACTTCGATATCTTTAATCTTATAGATAGGCATATTTTTAAATTACCCCAACTTTGTCCCTCTAGCAACATTTTATACATCCTCTCCATTGCATAAATCCGAATCTCTTCCAACATGGTGAGGAGTGGTCTCTTCCTAGCAAGATCAATAACATAGTTGAAACTTTTTGATATGCCATTCTCATATGCATCACAAGCCCTATCCACTTCAAATAATGCTCTGCACCAACTTTTAGGGTCCCTTTCCATGAGGTGTTCATAAGCCAAAGGGTCAATTTTTTTATGGAATTCATTTCTGCCTGAAATTTAGGTTGAGTAGTACTAGCAGCAGCAGCCCAAAACAACTTCCTATATTGTTCACCTTTGAATCTTTTCTTGATGTTAGCATAGATGTGCCTAGCAAATTGTCTATGCACTGCTGCTGGAACCCTTTCTTTGACAACCTCTACTAATCCCTGAAAGTAAACATGAAATAGATGGCATAACAAAAACATTCAAATCAAACAAAACATAACATAAATATACCTTGTAGCCATTCTTCACTGCATAGTTAGTCATACAAGTTTTCAATTCCATAGGGTTAGAGAATCTCATACCTAGAATTGGCACTATTTTGTCCCATTTCTAGTTCTCATTATGAACATGGTACATTGGTTTGTCATCCCCATTGTTGGTTTCAACCTCATCATTTATATCCTTACAAATACCTGATACCTGATTTAAGAATTCATCACCAACAGTCTTGTCAAGAGAAGGAAGGTAATCATCTACTTCATGCTCATATGGAATATCATCAGAAAGTTGTGAATCGTTATCATCATCCGGGTCTTGCTCAAAATAATACCCTTCATCATCTTCTAGTACTTCCATATCAGCCCAATCAAGTACATGTTCATTTTCATGGTCTATATACACATTCATTCTTAGACTAGCTTCATCACTATAACCCGTTTCAATAAACTCAAAGTAGTCAACATCATTCCCAACATGGGGGGCTTAGAGGGGGGGGGGGGGGGGGGCAAAGTGGGCAGCTGCACAGGGCCCAATTTTTTTCATTATATATTTTTATTTACAAATACAAAATTATAATAAAGATAAGGGTCCTTTTTTTCTGGTTCGTCCTGGGCCTTTAAGAATATTTCATTTTTCAGGACCGGCCCTGATTCCCAATTCTCGTAATACAATGGTTCACTTCTAGTGCAATAATATACATTATCGAAACTGCCTTCAATCAACTTTGCAACGAACAACATAAACTCTTTAAGATCCATTACACCAAAATCGACATCACAGATGGAAACAACAACAACGTCCAAGTACACTAATGGTTTTGGTGCGAATAAACCATTATAATATATATAAACTGTTAAACCGGTTCTCTTCAATTTCGTAACCCTAATCTTTGATTAAACTATTTTCTTCAATTTCCTTATGAACCCTAACTGTAAGGAGAAAGGGGTGAAAGAGAAGCGGGTATGTCATCTCTAATTAAATGTTCTCTAAGTCCACGTAATACGCCATGTCATCTCTAATTAAATGTTTTAAAATAAGAAAACTAGAAAACAGGTGATAACCGGTTGTGAGGGTTTTGGTGAGCATGAATATTAAGTTAAATGGTATAATAAAGACAAAAAAAAAAGAGAGAAGGGACAAAATGAATACAAGTTAAACACTTTATTACCCTGTCATTTTCCCTGGAATTAAATAGGTTCAAATAGGTAA
The DNA here is from genome assembly GCF_002870075.4 of Lactuca sativa. Taxonomy (NCBI): domain Eukaryota; kingdom Viridiplantae; phylum Streptophyta; class Magnoliopsida; order Asterales; family Asteraceae; genus Lactuca; species Lactuca sativa. The sequence goes on from NC_056628.2 coordinate 192,673,901, forward strand.
GAAGTAGATGACTCTTAAGAATCTTTGATTGTCATAGACAATTCAAGTCAATGAAGAGATTGTTAATATGGCTTGAAATTTTGGTAACCCGACTAGAATAAAGTGAAGAAGCTTAAATGCCAATTTTCAAGTTTTTTTATTTAATTTTTTTTATTCTTGTAAAACTGAAAAATTACAATAAACCGGCTAAAACCGTCAAAGTGAAAAATGTGGATGTTTAAAGGCTTTTTTGAAATAAAAAGATGTTTATGTTTAAACAAAAAAATCGTAAAACATAAAGTATTTTAGACAGTTAATTGATTTTATATCAGTTTCCTATTTATGATTTATAAAAACATTTTATCTATGTTTATTTATCCATATTAAACTTTATAAGAAAATATAATTTTATCTAACTAACTTACTAATAAATTGATTTTGATTACATTTTATTTTACATTGCTGTCAAAATACAAGAAAATGTGTATTGATAATCAACATTTGTTTATATCCTTAATGTTTGATATTTTTAGTTTCTTTGAAGTGTATGTTAGAGCTTTTTAATAGAATCTTATGGATTGTGTTTAGTAATACTACGACCTTCAAAATCTATGAAAAATTTTTAAAAGAATTATTTTTACAACCCAACAACAACGTGTAATAATGTAGTTTTTTGCTCATTTATCTTTCATCTATATAATTTCTATTTCATTGATATATTTATAAAAGAAAATTGTCGATTCAATAAAACATAAAAATTTGAAGAAATTATCAATGTTGATCGAGTTTACTCAACTATGTTTTCATGTTTTATGATTTAAGTGTCATCATAATGATTTTTACATGATGCAACTCATACATATCATAAGATCATATTTGAACCATTTAAAAAAAGACAAAATTGTAAAAATGGTCCTTGTGGTTTTTTATTTTATGTGGCTATGGTCCAAACGTTTGAAAACTTGCAGATTTGGTCATTTTCAACAAGTTTTATTGTGGTTTTGGTTCCTCATCCGTTAAGTTTAAATGGTTGGCTGTTAACTTTTTTAAAATGACAATTTTACTCTCAGCGACCATTTTCGCAGTTTTGTCTTTCATCATACCATAAGGACCATTTTTGCATACATTCTTTTTTATTTTATTGAAGTATTATATATTAATGAATATTATTTTTAATATATAATATTATATATTAATAAATATTGTTTTATTGCATTATTAATTTATTATAGTTGATTGGTTTTAATTTTTTTGTTAGAGTAATTCTTTTTATTGAGTTATTATATATCAATACATATAGTTTTTAATATATAATATTTATATCATAATAAATATTATATTATTGGATTATTAATTTCTTTTAGTTAATTTTTTTAATTTTTTTTAAATTATTTTTATTGGATTATTTCTTTTATTTCTTTTAATTTATTATTTTCTTCATATACTAAATATTGTTTTATTGGATTATTAATTTATTTTAGTTAATTCTTTTTTTAAAAAAATTGTCGAAGTAATTATTTTTTATTGAATTATTATATATCAATACACATAGTTTTTAATATATAATATTTATATCATAATAAATATTATATTATTGGATTATTATTATCTTTTAGTTAATTTTTGTAATTTATTTTTTTTAATTATTTTTTATTGGATTATTACTTTTAATTTATTATTTTCTTCATATACTAAATATTATTTTATCGGATTATAATAATAGTTCTTGTTAATTTTATTGGTTCCACCACAAAGTCATGGGATACACAAAATTGTTGTCTCTCATCATCGAAATCATTATGATCGTTGCCAAACACTTTCATTTCATCTAGCTTACAATGAGAAACCATTGGGAAAATACCACCACCATCACTCGGTCACCACCACTTATGAATGTTATCGGGGTTTGTTACGCATTATGTGAGATATGAAGGATTACAGTGGATTATGAAAAGGTTGTCGTAGGTTGCTACCAACAACGCTGGGTGGGATAGGGTATAGTATTTACTGAACCTCCGATGAAGGTGTTTGGAGGTGATCCTGCTAGGGGTGTTCGTTTGGATGGATCGGTTTGATTCAATCCAATCAAGTGAATCCAAATTGATTTCGGTTTTCAAATCATGGATCTGAATAGTCCAAACTAAATTCAAATCCTATCTGATCTGATCCAATTACAATTCGGTTGGATCGATTTTTATAATTCGGTTTTTAAAAAATAAAACTTTTTAAAATGACATAATTATAATATTACTGAATTTTAGACAAGAAGCAAAAACAAATTATTTAGTTACGATTTGAAATTTATAAACAACTATTAAGAAGCTATATTATATTTTAATATTTTATAGATAAAAAACTTTTGAGAGAAAATGCATATTAATATATTTTATTAGGTGAAACTTTTTGAACCTATTTCAAAAAATAAATTACAAAATTAATAAATAATTATAGATATATATTAAAAATAAATAAATAATAAACTGTTATTCGGTTTTTTTGGACTATGCGGTTCTTATATTATAAACCATAACCAATCCGAAATCCAAAATAATAATTCGGTTTTGTCGAAAACCAATCTAAAAATCTAAATATCCGAACCAAGTAGTCCAATCTGAATTGTCCAATCGGACAATTCAGTTTTATCCAAATACTGAACAACCCTAAATCCTGCTAATTTTTGACGATGATAAGCGACACTTTTACGTATTTCGGCTACTTTATGGTGAAACTAATTAAATTAAAAACAATTAATAGTATACATTCAAAATAAAATAACAATCCAATAAGATAATATTTATATTAAAAAACTAATAAATTAAAAGTAATATTTCAATAAATTAATAATTCAAAGAACAAATTACAAAAATTAATAATCCAATAATGTATTATTTATTATGATGTAAATATTATATATTAAAAATACTATTTGTTGATATATAATAGTCTAATAAAAAAGTCGCTCCAACAAAAAGAAATTATAAAAAGAGTCAATTAAAAAGAATTAATAATCCAATAAAATAATGTTTCGTAATATGTAATACTCCCATAATATAATATTTATTATGATATAAATATTATATATTAAAAACTATATGTACTGATATATAATAATTCAATAAAAAAGAATTACTTCGATAGAAAAATTTTAAAAAATAATTAAGTAAAATAAATTAATAATCCAATAAAACTACATTTAATATATGAAGAAAATAATAAATTAAAAGTAATAATAAAATAAAAAATAATTAAAAATTACAAAAATTAATAATCCAATAATATAATATTTATTATGATATAAATATTATATATTAAAAACTATATGTATGATATATAATAATTTAATAAAAAATAATTACTCCAACAATTCTTTTAAAAACTCAACTAAAATAAATTAATAATCCAATAAAAAAATATTTACTAATATATAATATTATATACTAAAAAAATATCTATTAATATATAATACTTCATTAAAATAAAAAAGAATATATGCAAAAATGGTCCTTATAGTATAGTAAAAGACAAAACTGTGAAAATAGTCCTCGGAGTAAATTGTCATTTTAAGGATCTTAACGGATGAGGGATCAAAACCACAACAAAACTTGTTGAAAAGGACCAAATCTGCAACTTTTTAAACGTTTGTACCGTAATCACATAAAATTGAAAAACCACAGGGACCATTTTTGCAATTTTGTCTTAAATTTTTTTTTAATATCCTCTTATACTTTTGGTTGCTAACTAACTTTATATTTATATAAAATAATGACATATTGAATATTCTAATTCTCTATCCTAATATCCTATCTTGATTTTGGCCTTTGCATTGATGTAACTAATAAAAAGATAAATCTACTCTAATAAATGAAAATGACTTTGTCACATGTTCTTTTCTCATAAGATTAGCCACATGTCATTTTGTCTTAATTTGAAATATATTTATTTTCCACTTGTCATTATTTTAATTTTCATTTTCAATATATCATTAATTACTTTCCATAAATTAAACCTACCATAATGACTATCAAATTTTAAATTTTAAATTTCAAATTCAATTCCAAATAAATTTACAGTTAAAACCTTTATGTTTAATATTTTGTTATAATTAACTCGTTTAGTACACACAAAACACATAATTTTAATTAATTTATTCTTTGCATGTTTTTATCTCATAATTTTCACTTATTTCAATTTCAAATTCAAATAAAATTTATATTTAATCGTTCGTAGTTAACATTTTGTTTTAATCAACCCGTATATTATACGAGTCTCACAACTGGTATATATTACTCCAATTGAAGCAAATATGAAGTCAGAGCCCAAAGAAACCAACCATTGTTATTTTTTTGGAAGATGAAATTGGCGGGTGTATCAATGTATCATAAAAATTTAGAAACCCTATATTAAAACAGTATAAACTTAATCAGCTAAAAACTATAACAGAAAAAACCTTCCAAATGCATTTGACTTCGAGTATTTATTTTTTATTCAAAGCCAGAGTATGATAGAGTTGGTTAGGTTCAACTTAAATGTCAGTGCAACGTCTTCCTCTAGAAATATCTTTCCTTCACAATCAAAGTATTTGCCGTCCTCTTGATATCGACCACTTCAATATCATTGTTCAACCTTTGACTTTTCTTCGTTTCTTAACCACAAAATGTGAGGAACGAGATTAAAGTATAGCATTGACAAACAAAATTTATAAAATGAATATCTTAAAAAAATATCTAATACAATATTATAATAAAAGAAATAGTAAAGGCAGTTTGTATGCATAATTTTGGGAAGAAGATAACATTAATAAAGTATTAGTTAAATCTTTTGGTATTGACATTGTCAACTAACATCTAGATTTTGACCTTTTGCATTAAATATTAAAAAGAAACGTAACTGTATTATGACTTCTGGTCAGACAATTCCCCCGTTTAGAAAACCGAAAATTTTCTTTTATTTTAATTTGGTTTGATATATATATATATATATATATATATATATATATATATATATATATATATATATATATATATATATATATATATATATATATATATATATATATGTATAGGGCTATGTTATTTTGTTTTCACTATCTATTGTATGCATGTATGACTGATTCTGGACCAATCATTTTAGTTATTTTAAGAAAGTAATTAATGTATATTATATGTTGAAGATATAATGAATATTAATTACATCTTCAGCATTTAATATGCATTAATTACTTTCTTAAAATAACTAAAATGATTGGTCCAGAATCAGTCATACATGCACACAATAGATAGTGAAAACATTTGAACCTAACTCTCTCTCTCTCTCTCTCTCTCTCTCTCTCTATATATATATATATATATATATATATATATATATATATATATATATATATATATATATATATATATATATATATATATATATATATATAGATCCGGTAACAATTTTTTTTGGTAGGAAGGTAAGAAATTTTTTTTCTACATATTTTTTTGACGAACAAAAAAAATAAATCACTAGATGATTCATTTGTAAGATGATTCACAAGAAAAAATTCCCAAAAAAACATCTTTATTATTCATTTTTAAGTAAATTAAGAAAAAATTCGCTTTTGTGACAATTTTAGTGAATAACAACAAAATCATTGTATAAATGAATCATCGAGATGTTTTTTTGAGAATTTTTTCTTGTGAATCATCTTACAAATGAATCATCTAATGATTCATTTTGTTTGTTCGCGAATAAAATATGTAGAAAAAAACTTCTTACCTTTCTACCAAAAATTTTCTTCTTATTTGATCTTGACTCTCTCTCTCTCTCTCTCTCTATATATATATATATATATATATATATATATATATATATATATATATACTCATTAGTTCAACACAAAAACCATTATTATTCATAGAGCAACCCAAAACATCGAAATTTAAAACTTAAATATTGAAAAAAAACAACAAAATGAAGTAACTTTTTTTCACAAAAAAATTTGTTTTTTATAAATCAACATAAATCTTTATGAAAAGAAGACAAAAAATTATGAACAAGGGTATATTCAAGGGTTTTTTTCTGATAAAAAATTTGGCCTAAAAAAATTTAAAGGAAAAAAAGGGGAATTTTTTTACAAAGAGTTGGGTTTTTGGTATAATCTGGTATATGTGCGATCAATATACATGTATACATCGATTCCCTTAGGCGATGATTTATGATTTATGATGTTTACAATTGGTTTATTGGTTATTTGTTAATAATGATTCTTTATTGAACCTCACCCTATATATATATATATATATATATATATATATATATCATTTGAGAACTCATAGTTTAATGAGAACTGAAAACTAAAGGTAGAACATTATATCAAGTCTTTTGATGGATAAGATCAACAATGGCGTATTTGTAATTGTGAACAAATTGGATGGTATATCCGGGTATTTAAAAGGTTCTCAAGGGTAAATATGACAAGAAAAAACTATTACTTCTAATAATCATATTAGTTAAATACTATTGAAAAAATACCCTTTTTTTCTCGATCTTTTGTCTTCTTCACAACGTAATCTCTCCCTCTCTCTCTTTCTCTCTCTCTCTCTCTCTCTCTCTATCTATCTATCTATCACACACACACACACAAATGTACACACTTCTTCATCGATACGCCTTCGAGATCATGATTCATGATAAATCCACTGTCGGTGGTAGATCTACAAGCGTTAATCTCTTTCTCTCTTTCTCCCGTCATCGTTAATCCATAGACGACTATTCATCGGTGACTGTATAATCGCCAATTCTTCTTTGAGCTCCAATAGATCTTTAGAGGCCTAAATTGTTTATTAGTGAATATCGAAGATCCAATCATAATCAGCACCAATATATCTAGCTTTCGTCATTGATATCATCAATCGATGTGAAATCTGAAATACTCCAACTATCTGGGCTTCATTGTCACTGCTTCAGATCATTGTTAATTTGTATAAGTGAATCTCAAGATGTTTATGGAAATCGCTCCTTCGAATCTTCCATTCTTTAGACCAACGATCAACAGAACACATTCATATATCAATATATTTCATTGTTCATGACTTTAGAGGCTTCATAATCATCATCTCTAGGTTCCTCTTTTCTATCGATTTTTTTATCATTCGATCTTCAGTTATTTAGTAAAAAATAAGTATCCATATTTCATTTGTCTCTCCATCTACATGTCAATTTGATGATACTTTTTCAATAGCCTTTGAATAATCTTCTAAATGCCTAAATGTGTAACTACAAGATAATTCAACTTCAATTGCAACAACTGATGGAGACACTTAATCCTATAGTGCCTTACTATGTTAGATGTGTGAAACCAAATAATAAAATAAAATCTTCCATATATGAGAACCTTAACCTCTTGCAATAATTGCAATGTGATGTACGACGATGCACTCGACACTTGAGGGAAAAATGGCTATTGAATCTTCTGTTTCTATTTTCCTTATTTTGTTATAGCGATGAGGAAGTTCAATGGGAGTGATCATACACTTTGGTGAGTATTGTTTGTTAAAAAAAAAATTACCAGTTGTTTCTATTTATCAGTTTATGATATTATGTAACAACACATTTTTATTTTTATTTAAAAAACATAATGTTTCATATCAATTTTCTATGGAACACTTGCCTAGCTGCAGAACAAAGATTATACTTCAGATTTTGAAAAGCGAATGTAGGACATTGAATTCAATTCCAACTCTTAAAGTGGATATATGTAACACATTTTGTGGATAACGGATGGGATTCGTGCGTGACAAGGGGATTCAAATGGGAGATATATGTATTTTTTTAGCTTGTTGGGAGCTGTGAAATGCGTGTCAACAAATCAAGTCTTGGCAATGGAAATGAGTATCCTTCATCTGGAACTGACCTTCAAATAAATTATGTAACATCCCGAAAATCAAGGATAAAAATTTCATTTTTAATTTATAAATTCCAACATCCTATTACGTTTATCCAAACATTTAGGTATTCCAAATTAAAACAGTTATCAGAGTAACTTCCAAAATCATAAGTTGCAGAAAAACATAGGTGTGTGTGTGTGTTGCGATCAAGTTCGGCCCTTCCATTTCGAACCAGAAGTACCTGAAACCATAAACCACAAACTGTAAGCACAAAGCTTAGTGAGTTCCCCAAATACCACATACCATACATAATAGATGAGCCATACATGACATCCATATCCAATCTATCAATAAAAGTGCTATGTGCCAACCATAGTCTTTCCATTATGCCATGAGCCGTCTCGTGGTCTTCCTTGTCAGGTAGGGGCCCCAAAACCCTAGGTCTTACAGACAAGTGCCAGGAGCCAAAGCTTAAGGTATTCCAACTTAAAACAATCAGAGTAACTCCCAAAATCATAAGTTGTGGAAAACATAGGTGTGTGTGTTGCGATCAAGTCGGGCACTTCCCTTTCAAACCAGAAGTACCTGAAACCATAAACCACTAACTATAAGCACAAAGCTTAGTGAGTTCCCCAAATACCACATACCATACATAATAGATGAGCCATACATGAAATCTATATTCAATCAATCAATAAAAGTGTTATGTGCCAACCATAGTCTTTCCATTATGCCACGAGCCGCCTGGTGGTCTTCCTTGCCAGGCTGGGGGCCCAAAACCCTAGGTCTTACAAATAAGTGCCAGGAGCCACCTTCGGGTCTTCCATGCAAGCATCACAAAGACAACTAACATACAATCTACACTACATAACTAATTAACTATTAGAGTTCAGACTCTGGTCTTGCATATAGTTTTCCAAGAGCCGCCTCTTGGACTTTCATACAAACTACCAAGGGTTACCCAGGGGTCTTCCAACAATACGTAACCAAATGGGCCGGTATTGGTGCCTTCGACCCATAGAACAGTAAAGAGACTCACCTCGAACACAGAACCTCCCTGAAAGAAATCTATAGCTGATACTCTGATGACTCCTCCGACTATCAATACCAAAATAAGACCGGATTAGCAATTGGGTTCCAAACTATGGGACCCAAAAACCAAATTAATCCATTAAGACCCAACATAATCCAACTAGAGCATGCAGGGACCATTTCTAAACATCTAGCAAGCATTTTTATGAACTAGAAACATTAGAAGAGGCAAGATCTAACAACCTTAACTCCTGAAGTGACTCAAACTCACAAGGAGGACTCAAAACCCACAAATAAGCACAAATCTAGCCCCAAACTCAAACTTCCAAAATAAGAAGTCAATATGAGAACTTTATACCTTGAATGAGCTGGAAATGAAGCCAAAAGTCTGGATCTAAATGTCCTCCTTTGAACCACAAGCTAGCACCAAGCACCATTTCCCTGGAAATGAGCAAGAACACACTAAAAGCACTCTTAGATCTCTTAAACACTCAAAATGGGATTAGGGTTTATGAAATGAGGCTAGGATGTAATGGAGGATGAGAAAGGAAAGAGCCTTGAGCTCATAAAGATGTTTAAATAGTGTCCAACCCTATAAAGTAGGGTTTAGCATTCTAACCATTACGCTAGACGTACCCCAGCTTATGTTGGGCATACCCAGCCAGACACGTGAATACCATCCTTGCATGCATGGGACCGATTTGCCAATTATTTCCATTAGGGGACAATTCTGCTAAAATCTTCAAAATGCCATAACTTCCTCATCTTAGGTCCGTTTTCAACGAACCTTATATCCACCGAAAGGTGGCGAGAATCCTTATGATTCTAATAACACACCTAAGCGTTAAAACCTCCTGAAGAAAACCCAAAATCCATAAAAGATCGAGTTATCAAATTATGATTATACCCTTGGCATCCGAAGACATAATTGAACACTTAGACCACTTAAACCATAAAACCAACACCCGAGAAGGGCCAAATTCTTTCTTTCCCTATGCCCTAAGCCTCACGACCATTGAAGATTGGGTCGCAGCCTCGTATAAAGGAGTGATGGGATTAAAACAACCTTTAATCTATGAAGATCGATTAGATCTTGAACAAGTATATGAATATAAAAACAGTAAGAACGCAATAAAAGGAACAAGACAAGATTGAATCAAACGAGTCGAATGATTAAAACAAAATCCTCAGAAGAGCTCGATTAAGAACATCAACTGTAGAGGATTGGTAGGTTATAGGAACGATTAAAGAAACCTTGAAATAACTATCGTTAAGCTCTCTATCGTTATTCTCTAAAAATCGTTCACCTAATATGCATGCAAGCATTAACTTATATACAATACATAAAAGGCTCTCGGTTGGACAGGCCCAAACCGGAGTGTACATGGCTAAACTATCGAGCCCAAAAGACGCAACATCAAAACAATCTTCAGCCCAACAATCTCCCCCTTTGCGTCAATTTGGAGCGAGACCTTCACTTTTTACTTGGGCCGGCAGCTGAAGCTGGTACCTTCTTCTTCACGGTGTTAAACAGACACTTGGTTATGGAGAGGATGGTCTGTCTAAACCGGATGTACCAATTGATCATATCATTGAAGTACTTGATGTCATCAGCCGAATTCTCTTTACACCGCTTGATAATTGATAAGACGTGCTCCAAGCAAGCTGTGGTGTAAAGGTGTTTGTCAGCTAAAGCGAAGAGACATTTCTGTCCTTCGGCTCTAGTGAACATCACCGAGTTATGCCTCGGATCAATCTTGCCCATTTGCATTTGATTTAGATCACTGGCTGATCCCACAGGTGCGATCTTCGGTTTCTTTTTGAAAACTGTGGCGACCTCCTGATCCATTAGGGCAACATCCATGATATAGCAGACCAACATCCTTTTGACATGGTCTATGATGGGACCATATTTGGTTTCATCAGTCAAAAGGATATTGTATAATACAATCCAATCATGAGGATTTAGATTGGGCAGATCCGCCAGAGAGATAATGTGAGCAGTTCTTGCAGATCCTCGAATGAGCTTGAACTTGACGTTTGTGAATCTCCCCACGGCATAAGGCTTCAGCACCCGAACATTTACAATCTTATGGGCGCTCCAGGTAAGATATTGAGGGTGAGCGGCCTCCAGGTAGAAGTCAATAAGCTCCCTGTCAAGCTCATCGTTTGGATGCGGGACTTCAAAAATGTTAGAGAAGGCGTGGAAGATGAACGCCTTTCGAGTCAGCGGCATATCAAACTGCGAATCGATAGTGTTGTTGCAGTCGAATGATATAACCGGCTCGAGCCATAATATGCTTGGAGTTTCTATGGCCTCTTTTATCATACTATCCCTGGTCCAGGCAGGGAAGAGCAACTTCCGGCTCTCAAGGAGATCTTGGGCTTCTTTTTGCTTGCGTTTGGCTTCTTCAGCCTCACGTGCCACACGACTGGCATCGTCTTCAGCATTGCGACTGTTCTTTCTTTTTAACATGTCAGCAATGGTCTCCTTGTCTTCATCTTCATCTTCATCTTCATCTCCTCCCTCAGCTATGTTTTTGCCCTTGTTCTTCACACCCGAACCCGAAGCATGACCAACAGAGGGTGGTTCGGTTGTGTGAGTAGCTTTGGAGGAAGGAGGTGGTTTCGATCCTTTCTTCTCATCTCCCCCTTGTTTCGGATTGGACACGAAACTCGGTAGGCCTTCAATTTTGCTCAGAAGGTCCATGGCCGGAGATAGTTTTTTCAGCGAGGGTACGCCTCACCGAATGGTTTAGGATGGGGTCGTGTGCTTCCAGGATGTTTGATAACACTGCGTGGACATCCGAAACACACGTCTTTATCACCTCCCTTTCGGATCGAAGAGCTTCCAATTGTTGTTGGGAGTTGGAAAGTTGCGTGCTCTTGACCTTGAGGGCAGTTGTTTTACTCGCCAAGACGTCCATCAGAGAATTTTCAGCTGCAAGATCCTCTTGTAGCTTTGCCAGGCGGGCATCGATGGAGGCACGTAGTGCCGAGTTGTCGTCGCTGAGATGTTGTCGGAGTGTAGCGAACGAAGACAGCTCCGTCGAGACAAACTTGGCCAATTTTTGAACAATCGGTTCCAGAGTTGTCTTAGTGGCGTCGGCGCTTTCCTGCAAGGACTTCAGCAGGGTGGAAGCGTCGGAGAATAGTTTCGACTTTTTCGGTCGCCGCCTCACAGGCTCGGGTGGAGGCATCGATTGCAGCAGTTGCTGTGGCCACCGAATCATGTTGAGCCCTTGAGAAGGCGTCAACAATCTTCTGAAGGGCAGCTTCAGAAAGAGATGACTGCTGGTTGTTGGAGGAGGCGAGAAGTACATCAACCTTCTCGTTAAGCTCTCGGAGATGCTTCTTTGTCACTGGAGCATCATCCTCCTCGTCACTCTGAACTTGAAACGGACTATAGTAGACCGAATCAAAGTTCATGTGATCACCACCAAGGTAAGGGTTTTTGCCATCGGAGGCATTTTCTGGAGATGGAGGTGGTGGTGAAGCTGGGGGTGTTGTGGTTGGTGTATTTGGAGGTTGAGTATGGGGTGGGGTAGTTTCGGGTGGTGGTTGAGTTTGGGTTTCGGTTTGTGGTGGTTCGGTTACTGGAGGGGTTTCGGTAACTGGTGGTGTTTCGGTTGATGTGGTGAAAATGGGTGGTGGTATAGGGAAAGAGGTTGGGGGAATAGTGGGGTTTATGGTGGGAATAGAAATAGGAATAGTTGGTGGAGGTGAAGGAACTGGAGATTGATGAAGTTCCATCTCTGGGGTTGGGGACCGAGGTGGTGTGTTGCCTCGTTGAGGAGATTCGTCTCCTTGAGATCCTTCAGAGTCCGAACTTCCACCCTCAGAGTTACTTGAAGAAGAGGGAATAACAAGCTTTCGCTTCGGTTGTGTCTTCCTCCTCTTCGGCTGTGGGGACTGAGCAGCCTTCGGTTGTTTCCGCTTTTTGGGAGAAGGGCCTTTTGGAGCTTTGGCCGCTTGCTTCCATTTTTCACCCTTTTTGCCCCTGTTGGTCGGTTTGTCAGCATCATGGATCGATCTGAGCATATCCAGTGTCAGTTCCCTGGGACCAGTTGGCCTGAACTCCTTGATCGTCTGTATCAGTCTGCTGTTAGAGGGCACATCTGCATACATTGTCTCCGGGATGGAGCCAATGAAGGAAAATTTTGATGCATCTGAGACGATGGTCTTCTTGGTATGGAACGTACCAATAGAAGACATCGATGCACCATCAGCAGTAGGAACGTTAAACTTGTCCATGGCCCATCTTGTAATCAAGATCCAGAACCGGGCCAACGACACCTCAGAGTGTCGTGATGAAGAAGAGAGGCTTTGGATGAGCTGTTACCATAGGACAAACCCATAGTCTAGATTTATCCCGTTGTAAACCCTGTACATTATCGACAGGAAAAGACGACTTGCACCGTCAGACCCTGAGCTCCTCTCTGACAGACCCTTGAAAAGAACTGTAAATAGACCATTCCACTGGGGCGGCAGGCATGACTTCTTAAACTTGGCGACAGAGGTGAGAACCTCTGTGTATCCCATGTTGTAAAACATGCTAAACAGCATCCCAATCGGAATCGTCTCCGGGTTAACTCGCGATGGGTCAGCAGAAAACCCTAGCATAGTGCAAAAACGGGGGTGAGATATTGAAGTCTTGTGTTCTGCAACTTCAAAGAATACCCGGTCGACTGCCTTATCGTAGTAAGCAGTCGCATAAACCTGCGATAGGGCCACCATTGGCACAGTTTCAATGCGTGAGAGTGCAGGAGCAAGCTGGGAGTACTTCAAGCATTCTATAACTGGCGACATGTAGGAGTCGTACGCCAGTGGGTTAAGATCAATAACCAGACATTGCTGTGGGCGGATAGGGAGGATCTGTGAAGTAGCATGGACGGAAGATGATTCAGCCATTGTTGCAGGTTTGGAGAAGAAGATGAACAGGAGATGGTTTAGGAGTTTTTGCTCTTTGGAAATTTTGGAGGCAGTAAAGAGGTAAAAGGTGGTGTAGAAGGCTTTTTATAGTGGGTGATAGGAGAGAGAAAAATCGTTTCAAATCTCTTATGGAAATACGAAGCGGATTTTTTGAGTGACTGATTGGTGACAGTTGGGGCGTGCGATGATCACGTAGGAGAGAGAGTGTCAGATTCCTAGGATTACGCCGCCCAATAAGCGCCGGTTCAGAGAGAGGAACCGTTTCCATTTCCACACGCGCCTTTAATGCCAGAGTGATAACGCTTCAATATTGCACACGCGTCCATAAGTGTCAGGAAAAGCGCGGCCGTTTCAAATTCACACGCGCCTCCTTTTTACCGTCGTTTGAATTTCTATCCCTTTAACTCCCGCCGAGTCAGCAACCTTTCGTCTTATCCCTTTTAAACGGCAGTTTTGAATTAATGACCCACGTGGATAGTTTTTGACCACAACTTCATAATTAACCATCGAGTAATAATCCAGCCTGCAAATAATTAGTAACGAAATTTTGGAAAATCAAGGATTTTCGTGTAAAGAGTGTAAAAGAAAAAGAAATAAAACAACTCTTTTAAGGATATTTTGTGATGTCAATAATGATACGAAACTGATGATCCCGGGCACGAATCTCTTCCTTCAAGATCAAGAGAGACCTCAAAGTGTTAGTGTGGAATCCCGTTGAATTACGATCAAACATTTATTAACAAATGTTGAAAGGCTTCTTTTAATAAGGCTAAATAAGGGTGGTTTCCCTTTGATTCATCAATTCTATTCTTGATATAAGAAAGAAAGTGAACAAAGTACTTGTGAGACCGGTGTAGCCTGTTGAACAAGTAGATAGGAATTCATTTTGTATTGGCTTGGATAAATATAAAATCTCAGATAAAAAATTTAAAACTGGATCCCGTGGGAAGAAATGTTATGGTGTGTAACAATTTCATTGGAATCACGCAAAAGAAAATTTGAGATTTCATTAAGGTACATTCGTCAATTCATTGGTGAAAGCTTGAGCAAATTAATTGTTCACCGTCAATTCTTTGGTGTTGAATTTTGGGTTTCACTCAGCTCGTAGTGGCACGAAACTAAGATCATAAACACAGATGTTGTGTAACCATAAACCTCAGTGGCAGTTTCTGAGAGTCTCAAGGGTTACGATTATGAACCGAATGTAATGGAGAAGTGTGATGGGATGGTGAAAGAAGATATATTACCTCTGCTGCGAAAATAAGGACCAAGCAGGAAACTCTTAATTCATGTGAGAAAAGAGTGAGGTAGCTCACGATTAGAATAAATGTATTAGCCTTATTGGGAAGACAAGGTTTGTGTATACCAGGTCATGAAGGCTATTATTCAAAATCTTATGAGGCTTAGGACACATACAACAACATGCTTCTAGGGACACTTAAGTAAGTCATCAAATATATCCCCATAAACGAATGAGCACACAAAAATAAATAAAATATTTTTGGAGTTTTTGAAATTTATAATAAAAAAAAAATAGAAGAAAAAAAAATGAGACTTAAAAAAAAACTTTGAAAAAGATTTATGAAAAACCGAACCCGAACGTTCGGTTGGTTTCGGTTGGGAAAAAGTTGAAAAACCGAACCCGAGCGTTCGGTTGGTTTCGGTTCTAGAAAATTTTGAAAAACCGAACCCGAACCTTCGGTTGGTTTCGGTTCCACAAAATTTTGAAAAACCGAACCCGAACCTTCGGTAGGTTTCGGTTTTGGAAAATTTTGAGAAACTAAGGAATTTAGATATACAAGTGATAAATACTTTTAACACAAAGAAAAACAAAATTGTACAAGAAATTTACAAGATAGAGAAACTACCTTTGAAGCAATGAGCGAGTCATATGGTTGAACCGAACCCGAACGTTCGGTTGGTTTCGCTTCTTACATTTGAGGTTTAGAGGTAGTGTGAGGTACAGACTCTGATTCCATCATACCTAGCCCTTGCAATATTTTATTGAATGATGCTTCAGGAAGAGCTTTGGTAAAGACGTCAGCCAGTTGATCAGTGGTTCTTACGAAGTGAACTTCGACGTTTCCATCTTCCACGTGATCTTTGATGAAGTGATACCTCAGTGCTATATGTTTGGTTTTAGAGTGTTGCACTGGGTTATGATAGATCCTAATTGCACTTTCAGAGTCACAATATAGTGGGATCTTCTTCATATTGAGTCCATAGTCTCTAAGTTGACTCTGGATCCAAATCACTTGTGATGTGTAGGATGCAGCGGCAATGTACTCCGCTTCGGCAGTAGACAACGACACACACGTTTGTTTCTTGGATTGCCAGCTGACCAACTTCCCATCAAGAAATTGACAGCCACCAGTTGTGCTTTTACGATCGAGTCCACATCCTCCAAGGTCAGCATCAGAATATGCTTGAACGAAGAAGCCTGAATTGGATGGATACCATAGACCTAAGGAGGTGGTTCGCTTGAGATAGCGTAAGATGTTCTTCACTGCAAGCATATGAGGTTCACGTGGGTTTGCCTGAAATCGAGCACAATAACACACAGAAAACATGATATCAGGCCTGCTAGCAGTTAGATACATCAGTGAGCCAATCATTTGACGATAGAGTGTGATATCGACAGCCGGTTTGTCAAGAGATGGAGTTAGCTTGGTGCCGAATGCCATTGGGACTTTGACTTTTGAGTCTCCCATCATGCCAAACTTTGCTAGGAGAGTCTTCGTGTAAGCTTCCTGATTTATAAAGATGCCTTCGGGTCCCTGTCTTATGTTCAAACCAAGGAAAAAGTTAATAGGACCCATGGAGCTCATTTCAAACTTAGTCTCCATCAACTTTCTGAATTCAGCTGTTAAGCTGGGATTCGTGGAGCCAAAGATGATGTCATCGACATAAATTTGAACTATCATAAGGTGGTTACCTTCCTTTTTGCGAAAGAAGGTTGGGTCAACCGAACCTTGTTTAAATTTAGACATCTTTAAAAATTTTGTAAGCGTTTCATACCAGGCTCTCGGAGCTTGTTTGAGGCCGTACACAGCTTTATCCAGAATATAGCAATGATTTGGATACTTTTCGTTCACGAACCCAGCAGGTTGCTCCACATACACAGTTTCTTCGAGTTCTCCATTGAGAAATGCACATTTGACGTCCATTTGGAAAACCTCAAAGTTTTTGGTGAGCAGCATAGGCCAGAAATATTCTAACAGATTCTAGCCTAGCTACTGGAGCGAAAGTCTCTTCATAGTCTATCCCTTCCTCCTGACAGTATCCCTTGACCACCAGACGAGCCTTGTTCCTTATGACATTACCTTCCTTGTCCATTTTGTTCCTAAAGACCCACTTGAGACCAACAACCGAAGCATATGGAGGAGTTGGAATGAGGCGCCAGACTTTGTTCCTTTCAAATTCGTTCAGTTCGTCTTGCATTGCTTGAACCCAATCAGAGTGATCGAGGGCAGTGTTAACTGTCTTCGGTTCAACTTTTGATACGAATGAGTTAAACATACAAAACTCAACCTTTGAAAATAAGGATGTCTGTTTTGCCTTCAGTTGAGATCGGGTCAGAACCTTTTCAGATACATCACCAACTACTTGAGAGATAGGATGATCTCTGGTCCATTTGGTAAGAGGCGGGTAATTCGGATCAAAGGTTGGGTCTAGTTCAGCATTGATCATTTCTTCTGGCTCAGATTGGTTATCGTAATCAAGAGTCATATCATCATGCTCCCCCTCAATTGATGAGTCTTGAGAGACATGAGGTTCAGGGGTTTCTTGTGGTGCTGGGCTTTCAGGCGTTGAAGCACCTTCGTTTGGAGAGGCATCTTCGGTTGAAGTTGTAGAGCTTGGCTCCCCCTGGACTTGTGAGCTTGGCTCCCCCTCGACATGAGAACTTGGCTCCCCCTTCGACTGAAGCATTGTTGGATGGAGATTCATCAGTGGGCGATTCTCCTTCATGCATTCTTCTTGCAGCATCTTCGACAATCTGCTTCATATGATCAACTTTGTTGTCAGCTGCACCTGCTTCTGAGAGAGAAGCTTTTTCCGGTTCGTCAAAGAGTTCCAGAAATTTTTCGTATAAATTGGCGATCGAGACTGTGACTTGGCCAGTTTGAGGAAAGATTTCCCCGGCAGTGTCTTCTTTGGCCTGTAGCTTCTTGACATAGCTATCGTCAAAGGTCACGTAGTATGTCTCTTCAATCCTTCTTGAACGCTTGTTTAGGACCCTATACGCCTTGGATGTGAGCGAGTAACCCAGAAAAATTCCCTCGTCGGCTTTGACATCAAACTTGTTGCGGTGTTCTTTAGAGTTAAAGATGAAACACCTTGAGCCGAACACGTGGAAAAATTTCACATTGGGCTTTCTGTTGTTTAAAATCTCATATGGTGTGAGCGTGAATCGCTTGTTGAGATAGGATCTGTTCTGTGTAAAACAAGCAGCAGAAATAGCGTCAGCCCAAAAATAAAGAGGTAAGGAAGCGAAACTTAGCATAGTTCGGGCAGCTTCACACAAAGATCGGTTTCGTCTTTCGACTATTCCGTTCTGTTGTGGTGTGTAAGGAGCTGAGAAATTGTGACTAATTCCCTTTTCTGCAAGAAACTCTTCAAACTCCCTGTTCTTGAATTCAAGACCATTGTCGCTCCTGATGTTGCGAACGACCTTCTTGAGTTGGACTTCAATTTGCTTGATAAACACTTTCAGCTTTTGAGTCGCTTCAGATTTGAGCTTTAGAAAGAACACCCATGTAAATCGTGAAAAGTCATCAACAATAACAAGAATATACTTGCTACCACCGATGCTTTCGATAGATGAAGGACCACACAAATCGATATGAAGCAATTCGAGTGGTTCAACAACTTTCGTGTTGATTACAGATGGGTGACTTTGACGACTCTGCTTCCCCATTTCGCATGCAGCACACAAATGCTCTCTGTCGAACTTGAGCAATGGAAGACCCCTAACATGACCTCCAGTGACAAGTCGGTTGATATCTTTGAAATTGAGATGAGAGAGTCTTCGGTGCCACAACCAGCTTTCGTCGGATTGAGCTTTTGATAATAGGCATATTGCTGGGTTTCCTTTGATGGGTTTCATGTTTAGAGGAAACATTTCACCCTTTCGCTCTGACTTGAGAATCACTCTCTTTGTCTTTTTCTCTATGATTTCAGAACCTTCATCATCGAATGAGACTTTGAGACCTGTACCTCCAACAAGCTGAGATACACTGATGAGGTTGTGTTGGAGTCCTTCCACATAAGCCACCTTCCTTATAGTAAAGTCCCCATTTGTTATCATCCCGTATCCCTTTATGGTGCCGAAAGAGTTATTTCCAAACTTGACGTTGCCACCATTTGCAAGAGATCTGTATTCCCTGAGCTCCTCTTTCCTCCCGGTCATGTGACGCGAGCAGCCACTATCGATGTACCATTCTTCGTCGAACTGCTCGTCACTTATAACCTGCAAAAATTATGCAGATTTAGGAACCCAAAGTTTCTTGGGTCCATGTGAGCTTTTCATAGGAACGGGAATTGTAAGAGTGATGTCAACTAGATATGTTCGTTTTATAAGAGTTGTTTCATCTTTCTTTTTAATGGTAAAGAATTTTATTTTATTAGGATTGGGTGTGTTAGTTTTGGACTCTGGTTTGGATTCATTGACCTGCTGCTTTCCCTTTTGTTCAGTTGATGAATGAGATTTTTGAGAACAAGCGGAATTAGCTTTAGAGCAAGATGGAGATGAATCGGTGGAAGTAGAAGAATTAGAAGAACGAGAAGAATTAGAATGAGAGGATTTGGATGGAAAGGACTTCCTGGTTGGTGACTCTAGGTGACCCTTTTGCTTTTGATCATTGGAGGGACTGACCTTAGAGTCTTGTTCTCTTTTGACTTCAGAACCGAACCTCTGCGTTCGGTTGGAGTTGTTCTTGGAACCGAACCTTTGGTGTCGGTTGAAGTTCTTTTCAGAACCGAACCTTTGCCTTCGGTTGGTATTTTCTTGTGAACCGAACCTTGGCTTTCGGTTGGGTGAACATTCAGGCTTTCTTACAGGACTGTTTTCATACTTCAGATTCTTGTCTTGGTGTGAGTAGTATGCATTCTGGGAGTGCCAGAATTGTTTCCTTTCAGAAAGGTTTTTCCTGTATCTTTGGTTCCTTTCTATCTTCTTATTCCTCATCTGCTTAGGTTGATGATGAACGTTCGCTTTCGTTTTTGTTGTCTCCTTGGCTGGTTCCTTTTGAACTTCAGGAGTTTTACTTTGAGCCGAGGGAGTAGAGGGAATATCCGAAGAAGATCCAGTTTGCACTGAGGAAGTTCCACTTTGAGCTCTTGGAGTAGAGGGAATGTCTTCTTTTGCTGAACGATCATCCTCCTGAGGAATATCTTTTGTACCACTGGTGCTTGGCTCATTGAAATTATCCGGCTTGTTCAAAGGTTCAGGGATGTATCTTCCTTTGCTCATCCAGGAGGTTCTTTCAGATAAGCCAACGGTTTCGTTTGCATTATCTATTGGAGCTTCCCAGAAGAACTCATCGCAGCAATCAGCATTGTCTTCGTTAACAATAGCTGTGAGTTCAGCTGTTTGATGTTCGGTTACTCCAGTCACCTTGTATACTTGATTCGGAGTGGTCCTGACCTTTTGATACACAACTGCTTTCTCTACTAATTTCGGGGACTTTTGTTGGGACAATCGAGCGAACTCCACAGAATTTTCAGAAATTAGATTTTTGTGGTTTTCAGTTTCGCTTTTAACAAATTCTGAGCAGTCAACCGTATCCTCTACAGAAATTTCACTCATGTTTTCGTCCTCGTTAAGCTCAGATGCATTTTCAACATCAATTTTGTTTTCTGAGCTTACGTTGGCGTTTAGAGAGTCAAATTTTTGCATGGTTTCGGTTCTCAGTTTAAGTCTGTCATTTTCATCCAAAAGATTTTTAAGCATGTCCTTGTGGTCTTTGGATTTAATGAAGGACTCAATTTTGTCCAGTCCATACATGTAGGTTGGATTGACATCATCAGAAGATATCACACTCTCACAATTGTAGGCTTCGGCATCGATTTCATCCTCCTTAAACTCTAGGAAGGGCAAAATCATGCGATGGATCTTTTGGCCTATCTCACAATCCAAGTGAAGTTGAGTAATATTAGAATATAAACGTTTAGCAATTAAACAAAAAACATTCCGTTGTTTTAACAATTTCAAATTGTCTCTCTGCAAATAAATGTTTTCGTCTTTAACTTTAACTAATTCCGACTCTTTTAACTCAATCCACATTCGCCGCTCCTCACTCTTCGACGCCACCCTGCTTAATTGATCAGTCAGGTTAGAATTGGTGACTCGAGTTTGAGTTAAGCTATTATCTAAATGAGAAATTCTTGTATTAACATTTTTTAGTTCTTTCTCATATGAGGATGGTGGTACTTTAGATGAAATAAAAACAGATTGTACCTTCTTTATCAGTTCATCGAGCTCATTGAACTGCTGGCTGAGTGGTTTGGCCGTAAAGCACATATCCTCCTGTACCTTCGGTCCATTGCTTCCTCCATCGGTGTTGTATCCCCTCATTTGAGATACGTCAGTCACCATGAAGCATTTTCCTCCACTGCTTTCCTCCTTAGCCACATATGCCTTTCCATGGGTAGGCTTCCTCACTTCTTCGTCTTCAGAGTCGGTAGACCAAACTTCTGTGCTACTGAACTCATCGTCATTAACCAAACCCTGCACAATAAGAGCATTAATAGAAGGGTTAGCGGTAGACTTCTTCTTTCTCAACTCATCCAGTCTCTTCTGCAGCACGGCTTCCTCATCATTTCCATCGTCCTTTTCAGCCATCTTCTTAAGAACACAGTCCTTAGCATAGTGGTTCTTGCCACCACAGTAGAAACAGCTTACTCCGGAATCGCCATCTGCCTTCGGTTCCTTCTTGGGCTCCTCAGCCTTCGGTTCATTGTTCACCTTTTCAGAGCTATAACTCCCCTGCCAGTTTCGGTTTTTGTTGCTGGGGAATCTCTTCTTTATGAACCTCTTAGGATTGGACACCATCATGGCATAATCCTCAGACGTGAGGTCATATTCCTCCAAGTTGAGCTCTTCATCCTCCATCACAGCTTTACTTTTAGATAGGAGGGCCAACGAACCAAGACTAGAAACGACGTTCTTCTCTTGCACCACAATCTTCTCTTGGGACTTGAGAATGCCCACCAGTTTCGCCAAAGAGTATGATTTAAACTGCTCATGGGCTTTGACTGTGGAAACCACTGCTCTCCACTCAGACCTCAGTCCGTTCAAGAAAGTAACCTTCTGTTCGATAAGCTTCCTTTCAATGTCGTGTTTGATCATCTTGCTGAGAAGATGATTGAAGCGATCAAACGTCTGGGTCACCGTTTCTTCGGCCCCTTGCCTGAATTCTCCAAACTCAGATAGAAGCAAGGTTTGGATAGAATGTTCAAGATCTTCGTCTGTGGAATACAGTTCGCGAAGTCTATCCATACTTCCTTCGCCGTTGTGCATGAGCTGACCAATCTGAATGTGTCGGACTGAAGGGCGAATCTTATCAACCTTAATGCCTTAATATTGTACTGGAATTTGTCTTTTTCATCTTGTGCAATATCCTTCACGTCCTTTAGCAGATCATTGTACTCCTTTTGAGTCTTAACGATTCTGGATGTTGCAGAATGAGAAAACGGTCCATTGATGATGGCTTCCCATATGAGGTAACCATTGTCCTCCGATCCAATCATGTAATCTTCAAAATGATGCGCCCATACTTCATAGTCATGGGTGTACAAGATTGGAATCTTTGTCGTCGAACCGATGCTGTTGGAAATATTAATAGGGTTTGATTGCATCGCGTCCATTATGATCGTAAAAACCTGTTCAAAGATCAGACTTGTAATAAAGCAGATTAGGGCAAAACAATAAATATTAAGATACGTCAATTAAAATGACGGCTCAATAAATATCGATGATTGCGGAAAACCCTAATGGAAATCTTTTTCACAGAAAAGATGTGTATCGATTACACAACCTCCTGCTCTGATACCAATTGATGGGATTAAAACAACCTTTAATCTATGAAGATCGATTAGATCTTGAACAAGTATATGAATATAAAAACAGTAAGAACGCAATAAAAGGAACAAGACAAGATTGAATCAAACGAGTCGAATGATTAAAACAAAATCCTCAGAAGAGCTCGATTAAGAACATCAACTGTAGAGGATTGGTAGGTTACAGGAACGATTAAAGAAACCTTGAAATAACTATCGTTAAGCTCTCTATCGTTATTCTCTAAAAATCGTTCACCTAATATGCATGCAAGCATTAACTTATATACAATACATAAAAGGCTCTCGGTTGGACAGGCCCAAACCGGAGTGTACATGGCTAAACTATCGAGCCCAAAAGACGCAACATCAAAACAATCTTCAGCCCAACAAGGAGAAAATCCGAAACCGAGTGTTAAAACTCTCCCCTACTTAAATTAGATTTTTTCCTCGAAATCGATCCTTACTAGCACTCGTATCAAAACAAACAAACTGCGAAACTCAATCGAAAATTATACGCATAAAACAACCTTCCCATGACAACCGAACCCAAATATAATGTTCCATCCCATAGAAAAACAAACCCTTATCCCCCAAGAAGACCACTTCTACCTTCCGAAATGTGGAATCTACATTGGTTTGACTCCCCGACAGATCGTCCATGCTGAAACAAGTCCATGCCAACTCCTCATCGAAAACATAACTAAAATAAGACTTCCAACCCTGATCATCTCGATGCCACCAACATAACAAATTCGCTGACCATAACCAGATGCAGAAAACCCATACTTAATAGATGGCTCAAATAATCCTTCGAGTAGAAGATCCATCCCTGTAATGTTTAGACTCAAACGAGAACCGCATAACTGGGTCAAATCAATTACTCTGAGATTATTATCCCACTGCAAGTTGCTTAGCATTTCCCAATCAACAAGCTACTCCACACACAAGAATCCCAAAGCATTACCACTGCTTGAAACATCAAACTTCCTCGTAGCTGCTTTCCAAAAGCTGCCAAGACCTCCCTGGTCCCAACTTGTCAGCCAACTATCTAAAATACCAGACTCCCATCCGGTTTCTGAGCCAAAAGACACTCACACAGCCTCCCCACGCGACTTCTGAACGAAAACCTCGACTGAGAATAATTACCCAAACCATCATTGTAGCGTCCATTAGGTGTTGCGTCTTGGGCTCGGTTTGTAGTCCAATTTTTGTATCCGGATTGGGCTTGTCCATCCGTGATTTATTTATTAGGGTTTAGTATTTATAGATGCTTGCATGCATCTTTGTACGTAAGATTTTGAAGTCGATCATTCACAGCGAATACTTTTATCGATTGTAACCCTAAACAACCTCTACAACGGAAGTTCTTTGTCGAGCTCTGCTGAGGCGTGAATCTATTGAATCATTCAGCATATTTTGATTCATTCCTGTGTTTGATATTTCTGTTTGTATTATTGTGATTAACCTTTTTAAGATCTAAACGATCAAAGAGTTTTTCAACTCATCAATTGGTATCAGAGCAGGAGACTGTGTAATTCATACACATCTCTTTTGTGAAAGAAGCGATTAGGGTTTATTCCGCATTCATTGATATTTATTGAGCCGTCACTCCATAATTGACGTATCTCATTAATTATTCATCTTGCCCTAATATTACGTATTACAAAGTCTGATCTTATAACAGGTTAAACGATCAAGCATGGACGATTCTCAATCCAATACTATCAACATCTCTAACAGCATAGGATCAACAACCAAGATTCCAATCCTCTACACTCAAGACTATGAAGTGTGGACGCACCACTTCGAAGATTACGTTATTGGATCTGAAGATAACGGGTATCTGATATGGGAAGTTATCACATCTGGCCCTTTCGCTCATTCAAGCACTTCAAGAATCATTAAAACTCAAAAGGAGTATAATGATGTATTAAAAGATGTTCTCACTATACTTTACCTAGTGTGGTAATAGAGTTATGTGACAGAGTACTATAGAGTTATATGACAGTGTGATTGCATGTTATTTATGTGTTGTGATTTATGGTGATATGTGATATGCATGATTCAGAGTTACAGAGTTGGGACTTTCGGGTCCCTAGAGTTAGGGCCAGAGGGCCCACAGAGAGTTGGGGTTGGAGGGCCCCACTGAGACACATTGACCAGAGGGTCAACAGAGTTACAGCCTCGAGTGGCTATTATGTGTTACTGTGGTATTTTGGGGAACTCACTAAGCTTATTCTTACAATGTTCAGTGTTATGTGTTTCAGGTACCAGTGATGACCGCGGGAAGGCACCGGCTTGATTCGTACACACACATGGGATTGGATGTATTTTGATCTTGGGAGACATTTGTGAAATAAAAACATGATGTTATGACATTTTATGACTGAATGGTTTTATTAAAATGTGCTTTCAAATGTGAAAAATTGTTTTAATTTTTACGGTGGTACAGCAGCCGTTGGATGTTCCGTTGTAGAAATGGGAGGATATTACGATGGACTTTATTACGAAGCTTCCCAGAACCATGCGAGGAGTGGATTCGATATGGGTCATTATGGATCGATTGACCAAGAGCGCCCATTTTATTTCGATTCAGGAGAGCATTTCGGCCGAGAAGTTGGCCGACATCTTCATCAGAGAGGTGGTGGCGTGGCACGGAGTGCCAGTTTCGGTGATTTTGGATAGGGATATGCGGTTCACTTCCAGGTTGTGGAAGAAGTTACATGATGAGCTGGGTACTCGTCTGCATTATAGTACCGCCTTTCACCCGCAGACAGATGGGCAGAGCGAGCGGACCATCCAGACTCAGGAGGACATGTTGCGGGCATGCATTTTAGACTTCGGAGGTAGCTGGGATACCTACCTTCCGTTGGCGGAATTCTCATATAATAATAGCTATCATGCGAGTATCGACCGTCCTCCCTTCGAGATGTTGTATGGGAGGAAGTGCAGGACCCCGATATGTTGGGGCGAGGTTGGTCAGAGAGTCATGGGGAGCACCGAAGTAGTGCTTAAGACAACAAAGAAGATTCAGCAGGTCCAGAGAAGGCTTCAGACTACTTAGAGTCGGCAGAAAAGTTATGCCGATGGGCGCTAGTCAGACCTGGAGTTCCAGGTCGGGGATATGGTTCTCCTGAAAGTGTCACCTTGGAAGGGTGTCATCCGATTCAGGAAATAGGGCAAGTTGGGTCCCAGGTATATTGGACCATTTAGAGTTGCAGCCCGAGTGGGCAAGGTGGCATACCGGCTGGATCTGCCAGCCGAACTTAACCAGATCCACAACACTTTCCACGTCTCGCAGTTGCGAAAGTGTCTGGTGGACGACTCAGCATTTGTTCCTTTAGAGGATATTCAGGTTGACGACAGCCTGAACTACATTGAGCGGCCTGTGGCTATCCTAGACCGGAAGTCGAAAGAACTGAGGAACAAGAGGGTGGAGCTAGTGAAGGTGCAATGGCAGCACCGGAAGGGCTCAGAATGGACTTGGGAGCCCGTGATTGAGATGATGGAGCATTACCCGGAGCTATTTCGGGAGGGAGTGGCAGACTTCAAGGACGAAGTCTAAAATAAGTGGGGGAGATTTGTAACACCGGATTCCTGGTATGATTTTATTTAGGTATTTTTCTTAATTTTTGCCATGAACTCGACGAGTCTGCGTCTCGACTCGCCGAGTAGCAGCGAGGTGGACACGAGATTTAAACAGGGAACTCGGCGATTCGATATATGGATTCGACGAGTTCACATGTCTGGATGAAACTCTATTTTAATACATTGCACCCTATTTTGCCCATTCTAAAACACCCATTTCGTCCCATTTGCTCCCAGAGAGCAGTAGAGAGAAACCCAAGCCCCCCCCCCCCTTTAGTGTTCTTGAGTGATTTTTATCTTCCAAAGAAGTTTTTGGAGCTTAAGGAAGAAGGAAGAAGTTGGAGTGATCCAGAAGTGAAGGTAGATCCGAAATCTACTCTGTGGAAAGCATCAAATCAGGTAATAAAACCCCCCACTTTGCTCTTTAGCCTCTTAGGTTCCTTTTTGTCCCCAATGGGGGGTCTTCAAGCCTTAAAACCCTCAAATTTCGTGTGTATTTGTGATAACCAGACCCTAGGAACTGAGACCCATGAGTGGGATCCGTTGCATGTCTCAGTTTTGGCCTGTGCAGGAAGAAGATTTGAAGGAACTCGATGAGTTGGTCGAACAACTCGGCGAGTTCCATGAAGATGGCCTCAGACTCGGCGAGTTGGATAAACAACTCAGCGAGTCCCTTGAATATAGCCTTGAACTCGACGAGTTGTTCTTCCAACTCGGCGAGTCGTATGAACTTTCCCCGATTTCAGTAGGGTTTAAGTGTAGGAGGTCCAACCCTTCATAGACACACGCGAAATTAGCAATTTAACACGTAGATATAGTCCCAGAATCTCCAAATCTCCAAGGTTGATGTTCTAATGGAAGATTGGAGCGATTTGAGAGATATGTTCGTTGGACTCGGCGAGTCTCCCTTGGACTCGGTGAGTCCAGTCGCGAGTTTGTTAGTTGTCCCCGTTTAGCGAGTCAGGTTGACTCAGTGAGTGGGAACAGGGACCTGATGAGTCAGAGTCGGACTAGACGTAGAAGGACTCGGCGAGTCGCTTTATGGACTCGACGAGTCCAGTCAATCAGAGAGTTGACTTTGACCAAGAAGTTGAGTTTCACTAGTCATGTGACCTAAGATGTATTTATGAGTACATAATCCATGTTTACGGATTTATTGTCGGAGGGATTACTGGTGTGGCAGCTAGGCGTAGGTTGAGCAGGTTTTCAACAACTACTCTCGAGGTGAGTTACCTTCCAGTAGAAGTGGTTCTAAGGCCACAATGCCGGCCCACTAGTAGGAGTCGTATGATAGATGACTGTCTGTGTGATAATCATCTAGGTTTGCTACTACCTGATATGCTTTATGTGTTAGCAAATTTTGATGTATGGGTTATGTGATATGTTATTATGTGGTAGTAGTAGTAGGGGGTGAAACAGTCCCCGATCCGGTCGACAAGAACGAAGGGGTAGGCCAGCACCCAGATATGCTAGGCAGTATCCGGTCGACATGACCGAAGGGGAAGGTCGGGCACCCAGAAATGTCCGGCAGACATGTATGCTATGTGATTTTATGGTATGAGGTTCGTTGGGGGAACTTATTAAGCTTCGTGCTTACGTTTTACAGTTTTGTTTTCAGGTACCTCTTCAGCTAGGGGAAAGGAGCCGGCGCGGTAGCAGCATATCACACACACTCTTGTTTCCGCACCATGGATTTTCTGGGATGCACTCTGAAATATTACTATGATATTACTGGTTTTCAGACATGAAGTATTATTATGAATGTTTTATAACGATGTTTTTATGTATTAACCTAATTTAAAATTGAAATTTTTAGCCGGTATTTTTGGGATGTTACACATACTATCTGTACTACTTAACTAATTAACTGCCAGAGTTCAGACTTTCGTCTAGCATATAGTTTTCCAGGAGATGCCTCCTGGACTTTCATATAAACTGCCAAGGGTTACTCCCGGGTCTTCCTATAATACATAACCAAATGGGCTGACATTGGTTCCTTCGACCCATAGAACAGTGAGGAGACTCACCTCAAACGTAGAAGCTCCCTGAAAGAAATCCCTAACTGCTGCTCCGACGACTCCTCGAACTATCAATACCGAAATAACGCCCGATTAGCGGTTGGGTTCCAAACTATGATTCCTAATCCATACTTAGGGTAAAATGACCATTTTACCCCTGACCCAACATGAACCAAGCTGAGGCTCAAGCCCAAAACTAAAAGGCCCAAAACTACAAGATCCATAATAGCCTACTAATGGCCTAATTTTCCAAATTGGGCCCAACCCCATATGGGCTTTATCCTAAAACCCAATAATTCCTTAGCAACAAATCTCGGAAAGCCCAAAAGGCCCAAATAAATAAAGTGACCCAAGGATGCGAAGACCAAAACGAAACAAGCCCAGAACCCAACTGACGATGAACGTGGGTCATACTCAAGGAAATCTGGATCACGACCAAAAGAAAGTACGTTAGGCGTACCATCAGTTACGCAGGGTGTAACTGGAACTTCTCCAAAATTCAAGACATGTCTTAATCCTTTAAGCCCTCACTACAAAACCTTAGAAGACCTTCTAATTAAGTTCTTAATGTAAAAAGTTGGCACCTTTATGCATTTATATGACTTAATGGGACCCAACAAACAACTTAATCCATTAAGACCCAACATAATCCAACTAGAAAACGCATGGACCATTTCTAAACATCAAGCAAGCATTTTTATGAACTAAAAACATCAGAAGATGCAAGATCTAACAACCTTAACTGATGGAGTGACTCAAACTCACAAGGACTCAAAACCCACAAATAAGCACAAATCTAGCCCAAACTCAAACTTGCACAATAAGAAGTCAAGATGAGAACTTTATACCTTGAATGAGTTGGAAATGAAGCCAAAAGTATGGATCTAAACGTCCTCCTTGGAACCACAAGCTAGCACCAAACACCATTTTCTTGGAAATGAGCAAGAACACACCAAAAACACGCTTAGATCTCTCAAACACTCAAAATGAGATTATGGTTTCCGAAATGAGGCTAGGATGCAATGCAGGTTAAGAAAGGAAAAAGCCTTTAGCTCATAAAGATGTTTAAATAGTGCCCAAATCCAAAAAATTAGGGTTTGGCACTCTGAACATTACGTTGGGCGTACCCAGCCTGACACACACATACCTTCCTTGCATACATAGGACCGATTTGACAACTATTTCCATTAGGGGCCAATTCTGCGAAAATCTTCAAAACGCCATTACTTCCTCATCTTAGGTCTGTTTTCAACGAACCTTATATCCACAGAAAGGTGGCGAGAATCCCTATGCTTCTAACAACACACCTAAGCCTTAAACCCTCTCGGACAAAACCTAAAATCCATAAAAGACTAAGTTATCAAATTACAATTTTACCCTTGGCCTCCGAAGACATAATCGAACACTTGGATAACTTAAACCATAACACCCACATCCGAGAATGGTCAAATTCTTTCTTTCCCAAGGCCCTAAGCCTCATGACCGCTAAAGATTTGGCCACAGCCTTAAATAAATGAGCAAATCTAAAACCGAGTGTTACACATTAGGTACTTAGTTGATACTCATATTGAAGTTTTTTTTCCCTATTTATGTCATTTTTCATGAATAAACCTGCATTTTAGAGAGCTTAAGCTCATATTTTTTCAAAACAGTTAGGCACTTAGTTGATAATTAGATTGGAGTTTTTTTTCCTATTTATGGCATATTTTCATGAATAAACTTGCATTTTAGGGTGCTTATGCTCATATTTTTAAAGGATGGAGTTTTTTTTAAGGGAGATGTTGTTGATCTATCAGAGCTGATATGAGGTATGATATAACGGAAAGTTAAAATAGGAAGACTCATCTCATGAGTCATAAATGATAAGGTATGACCATCATATCTATTTGTTTTGTGTCTTTTTTTATGATGACTGGAAATATATGGTATATTAGTCACACAATTCACAAGTGAACATTATGATATTTATGTTTGTTTATCTGTGATTTTAAGTTGGTTTATGATATGTCATAGTCAGACATCTTTCTTCCCGCTTATATGTCACTATTTTTTTTTCTTGTTGTATTGTATGAACAGGTGTTTAAAATTAATAGGAAGATCCAGAGTGTGATAGCAGGGGCAAATGGACAGTTACTAGTAGCAGAAAGTCTACCCTTGAAACTGTGTGGCATGAAGCAATTTGTATATATCTTTTATCTTTGTCATTGTTTCTGTAATATTGAATTATTTCGTTACCTTTGTAAGTAAATTGTAAATTTCATTAATAATTAATTGATTTCTTGGAATAGTTAATGGATTTAATTGGGGAGCAATTTGATAAAGTGGATGAAATCACAAATGAATTACATGTAATTCACATGTGAATCACATATAAAGTACATGTGATTCACATTCACATACGAGTCACATGTAATTCATATGTAAATCACACATGAAGCACGTATGAATTACATGTGATTCACATGTAGCTCACATATGAATCACATGTAAATCACAAGTGGATCACGTATGAATTACATATGCTTTACATGCAAATAACATGTTATTCATAGATAAATGACATGTGATTCACGTATAAATCATAAGTGAATCACATATGAATTACGTCGATATGCACACATGCATTTTATGTGAGTGTTCATTGTTAACTTTTAAAAAAAAATCTTGTGCATTTCACATTTGAATCTTAAATGATACAATCATATGTGAATATCACATTATATAATTACATGTAAATCTTACATGATATATATATATATATATATATATATATATATATATATATATATATATATATATATATATATATATATATATATACACACATTTTTGCATTAATCAATTTTTTTTAAAGATTTCTTGTAGATTTGGAAGAATTTTTAGAAAATATTGAAGAGGTGAAAACTGATAATTTGAATAAAATATGGAAATCTTATCACAAAGACATAAAAACGCTTTGTCATTTTGTAGCATTTTTTGTTTTATATAATTTATTTTATATCGAATAAAATATTTGTACTTTAATGTTTATAAATTAGTAATAAAAATGATTTTTTTTATTTTATATATATATATATATATATATATATATATATATATATATATATATATATATATATATATATATATATATATATATAAAATTTACTTACGAATATTATAGTATAAGATATATGCATATAACATTTGAAAAAAAGTCTATATATATGCACCTAAAACGTTGATAGTTTTAGTAAAAAAAGTTATAGATTATTTTTAATATTCCTGTTTTTATTTATTTATTTTTTATTATTCTATTTATTTAAATTAGTGATTTTTAAAAATGTATTGTTTTATAAACAATTGTAGTTTTTTTTAAAAAAGTTTTTTTTTTCATTTTTTTAAATTCATGTTTTCTAAAAAAATTTAAAAAATCCACAGTTTTTAAAAATTAAAAATTAAAAAAAAATACTTGAAAATTTAATTTAATTTGTGATGTTTTAAACATTTTTATTAATATTTCCAATAACAAAAAAAATTAAACATTAAATGTGATTGGTAAGATGACAGTCATGCCCTTAATAAATTAATTTTGATCTAATGTTTCACATTCAGTTTTCGGGAAAGTATGAGTTCTCAACAGATCTCATATATATATATATATATATATATATATATATATATATATATATATATATATATATATATATATATATATATATATATATATATATATTATGGAGGAATCACAAACGCTTCGGCGTACCGGGCCGACGGAGGATGAGTAATATTCATATAAATATAATTGTATTCATATCTAATTACACCATCGCCCTCCGCCACCAACCACCACCATCACCTCCACAACCAACCACCACCAATAACTGTCACCTTCTCCACCAACTAGCGGCGCAATATTTATATATAAACAATCACTTCCGTTATACTTATTCATATATGAATATACACTTATATATATATATATATATATATATATATATATATATATATATATATATATATATATATATATATATATATATATATATATATATATATATTCCGTCGGCCCAGTACCCTTGAACGTTTAAGCGGCAGATTCGAAAATGAATGACCTTGATTCATTTTTTTATTCTCAATTTTTTTTTATCAGAAAAACCATCATATATATATATATATATATATATATATATATATATATATATATATATATATATATATATATATATATATATATATATATATATATATATATATATCCCTATGATAGATGGCCACGACTTCAATGTTGACTTTTCTCATCACCATAAATTGTTTATTGTTTATACATGATATATTAATTTCTGAATGGAGCATTCAAATCATTGTTATATATAAAGAGAAAAAGAATAATAGCCAGAGAGATGAACAATCAAATTCCACCTAAATACACCTCACTTAGACTATATTTTGTATCACTCGTGGTATCCGAGTGTTTTGTAAGTAACTTAATAAATGAACGCCATGTGTTCGTGTCATCGGATCATACTTTTTTATTTATTTATTTATTTTTTAAAACGACAAATAATATACTATTGAAAACGTCATGATTAGCAAATAACTAAATCATGGAAAAGAGATAACAAACAAAGTTTCGGATCAAACTCTTTGTTACCCTAATGAATTTTGATATTTTGAATTTTTATAGAACAACCGAATATATTAACGATAGCAAGAAGCTTGAAAGAATATTTTTTTACGTAAGGTAAAGTCATTAAGGGGTTTTGGAGCCAATAGCTCAAAAAGACTTTAAACATTATGTTTCAATTGAGAAACCATAAAAAAGAGTAGTCAAACTATACCAAACACCATCTCATTTCTAAAACTCCATCGCACCCAACAAACAACTCCTAAAACAGATTCGAGAGCTAATTTACGAATCAAAGGCAACCTGAGATCATCAAACCAATCGTAGACATCATGCAACTTGTGAGAAGGAGGGGTAACATCAACCTACTTAAAAACTTTGGACCAAATAGTGGATGCTAGATCACATGACCACAAAACATGGTCTATATTTTTTGGAACAATCAAGCAAACTGGACACATGAAAGTGTTAAGATCCATACCTTTCCGACTAAGATTTCATCTGGTAGGGATCATGTTAAGTAAAATTCTCAAAACAAGAATATTAACCTTCTTAGGAAGGAATTTAGACCACCTAGTTTCCATATTGTTATAAAGAAGAGTCAAATTGTCAATGTGCAACTTGATTTCCATAATAGAGAAAGAAATAGTGACGTCTAAACACCATCTCCAATGGTCTTGATCATTAGAAAATCTTACACCTTGCAGCAACATTAAAAGATCTTCAAGTTGGCGGCTACTAACACCTCCACCTATAGGTCGAGACCAACTCCAGTGCCAACCATTATTCCACTTATCTCATACCAAACAGTTTTGTTGAGTTTCCAAACAAAACAATCTAGAGAATCTAACATTAAGTTGTAAGTCAGTTAGCCAAACATCACTCCAGAAGCATGTAGAATTTCCATTACCCACCTTTTTTTGTAAGAAAGAATGAAGCACCAGACCCTTTTCGTGCATTGAATTTATGGATCCTACAATCCTATCCTTCTTATTATGTGGAAATAATGGTAGCTAAACCTAACACGACATTTCCAATAGAAATCAAGTGCAGTTTCGTTTTAACTATAGCTAGTGCATCATGTTACCTTAACGCAAAATGTCGTTGTGGTCCCGAAACACCCATTTCAGACATGAACGGGACGAGAGCCTCTTTTATTCCGTCACCTCCTCTGTTTGGATGGAAGAAGCTAATTGAAATTAGCTTCCTCATTACTCAAAGGACCTCATTAGTTTCTCTAGCTTAACATAATGTCTTCGTGTTCGATACCTACCTCGTTTGGTCAAGTAGGAAGCTTTATACTGTAGTTTCATTAATCCCTTATGCTTATATGCAAATGAAAGTTTATATAAAACTTTTTATTGTCCTTGTGTTCTAGTGTTTAAAAGAATTAAAAAGTACGAACGGTTTTATCTATACCATATAACGATATCTATGTCAAGGCTAAAATTAAGTTATGTGCAAAATGAGTAGATAAAAATAGAGGAAACGGTCAAATCTAGATGGTGCATAACATTTCATCAAAATAAAACAATAATCCTTTTCGTTATCGAAGAGATGTAATGAGGTATATGTTGAAAATAGTGATTTTTGTTCCTTATTTATGTAGATTTATTAATGATTGTAGACGACTTATCTTGCTTGCTAGAGGTCAAATATCACATTCCCAATAGACCAATCCACTTGACCACTCTTAGCAAGTTATGTCGAAACACGCTACTTCAGGTTGCTTCGGTACTTTTGGCGGACCTAGCCTCTTTTAGGACTAATGTTAGGGTTGTGAGGGGAAAAAGTTTTCGAAAATCGATGAGATCTTGGATCTTCTTTAAAGATCGTGTGAACACTTTCTAAATCTGATATTCCGACCATATGCCTAGGTTACATGAAATCCAAATTATGGGGATTATACTTTAAGGAATATATCAAAATCAAGCCATTGATATGAGGCCTCGAACTAAGGTTTATATAGGATTTGAATTCATATAATTACCAAACATAAGTATCAATCAACATTAAAGGTTAATTTTATCCCATAAATTTGGGATGACGGTTTCAATGATAGTTATGAACAATATATTTCGAAATTAAGATTTTCAACATTATTTTCCTTAATGAATAAATTTTTGGGCATAGGTGTTGCCTTTTTGACCCCCCGTTATTTAGTCAAACCGATATCAAACTCCTTTTACTCAAGCAACAACCAACTCACTTTACTATTTTTATTAGTCTGGTTACAAATAAATGTATTCAGATTTGGTTTTCGTTAATTTTTTGAAATGTTTTAATGGTTTTGTTTCTTTTTTCTATAAATACGATTGTTATATTACTATATTTACTTGAGAAACAATTACAACCATTAAGGGCGATCATTTTTAAAGTTACATTCAAGGTTTGTGAGATTGTTTATTGTGAAACGTCCCAAAAATACTTAAGTAATTTTTTGTTGATTTCAGTTCACCAAACCATATGGCCATTTAATCAAAACCACCCAGTATATATAAAATTCTTAAAAACATCAAAGTGTATCTAATAAATAGTGCGGTATAAATGCCTAGGGAATTCTTTCCCTAGGGATATGGAAAACTCTTATCCGTAAGCACAAAGCTTAGTGAGTTCCCCAAAATACCACATACCATACATAACATAACAGGTCTATTTCAACCCCAAGTGAATGTTATGGGACAAATCATATTCTTACCCTCACTTCCTATCACGGGCCAAGTCATGGTATTTACTTATACAAGTGCCTAGGGCTGGATCCTAGTCTTCCATACAACTGCTAGAGGCCAAACTCTAGTCTTTCATGCAAATGTTAGGGGCTAAACCCTGGCCTCTCATACAAATACCAGGGTGGCCCTGAAGGAACATATAGATTCACGTTTTAAACAAAGATAAGATTCACAAGAACACACAATATAAATAATATTTCAATTTCATTAACGAGCAAGTTAGAACAATTCAATACAACTGTAAAGAATTATTCTATATGAAAAACTGTTACACGTTCTTCTATCTAATATTCCTTTATATAGGCATCATAGGAATATAAGAAAGGCATATCAAGTCAAACGCTAAGCTACAAACTTAAGGTACCAAAAATGTGCGAGATTGCAACTTGAATCACACAAAGTAAAGATATTACAAACAATACCAATATAATTTGACAACATAAACTACGAAATCTACACAATCCCTGGTCTTCCATGTAAAACTCACAAAGATAACTCACCTTACAATAGTAATCGATAACTACCAGGTTCACACGATAGAAAAAGAGGATGTTACACACCTCCTAATGAATCACACAAGGTAAACTCTCAATCTACCTTATAAATCTATCCTTTTGACTAAAAGTCAATGGTCTAAGTCAACTCTAGCTGACCCTCTGCGTCGTGGCTATCCAATGGCCATGTCGTGACATCCTACTTGTTCATGATCAAAATCCACTACTACACCGTGGCAGTCATGCCACCACGCCGTGAAAAATTCTAGATAAAAAGACCGCAACCAGAATAGTCTCCACATCGTAGCCAACCAATCGTCACACCGTGGAAACTGCATAAAGACAGGTTAATGGATTAAGCTCTCAATCCATTACACCTTCAGTTCCAACTTTCCAAAATACTTCTTGGGACCATAGTGGTTCAGAAAAATGAAAACTTAATTACATGCATGACCCATGCATGTCCTTCATCCTACTAGGTTAAAATGGAGATCAAATGACCTAAAACTCATGCAAGGTCCTCCAAAAATTAAACAACTTCTTGATCCATAAGATATGGTGACCAAGGGACCATGGTAAGCCCTAAAGTTGCAAAATTTATCTCAAAAAATCAACCCAAACCCAAAAATGAGCCAAAACATGAAGTAAAGCTAGATCTAAGAAGACAGGGCAAAAAAGTTGGAAACTTGAGGACTTACAATGAGTCCAAAATATGCACACAAATAGAAGAACAAGTTGCTTGAAGATCTATTCACATAAACTCGTTCTTCTTCCTTACAAGATCATAAAAACACCAAAATTAAGCCAACAACTTTAAAATGAGGATAGGGTTTGACAAGGGTGCTTTAGGAGGTGATGGAAGCTATCAGTGGAAGAAACCCTAGCCATCATGTAAGTCCCCAAAATTGCTTGTGTATCAATCAGATCCAATTGATGGTGCGGAATCCCAATCAATTAGATGATGTCAGATCAAAATAGAAGAGAAGGAGAAGAAGAAGAAGATGAATCTATGATGTATTAATGAAATTGAGTGATGCTCCATACACTAGATTCTCTCTCACACACACTTCTTCTCTATAACTTTCTCTCTCTACAAGATGCTCTCTTCTAACTGTACACTCACATGCACTCCTCACCCTATATATATGAGACATGGGCCACCAGCTGCACATGAGTGTACAGCCGCACACGCGTGTGCGGCCATACACAGCCTCAAAAATTACAGAAAAATATATTTTCTTAGAAAAGCAAAGTATAAACCATATTTTTGACCCAACAATCTCCCCCTTGGTTTATAGCTTTCTTTTCTAATTGACCCAACAAACTCCCCATAAGAAGTAGCTGGCTTTTCTTGTTAATCTTCAGTTGGAGATTGGCTTCAGCGTTTATCTTCGATTTCGTCACAGCATCAGGATGAATATATGAATCTTCTATGAATGACTTCATCTTGAGCAGTTGGGCATTTCTTCAAGATTTGACTCTGAACGCGCATTGGATGAGGAGGCTTGATGAAAAGATTCTTGAAAGATAGCACTTTCAGCTTTAGAATCTTCAGAGAGAACAACAGAGAGAAATAATCTTTTGGATCACTTCAGCAGGTTTAAGATAGCAGCAGACTGATTGAGGAGGCTTCAATGCAATCTGTCACGTAATCTTCAATTTTAGCTTCACCTTGCTTCTGGGGTTGACAAATTAAATGTTGAAAGAATAATCTTCATTTCTTGTTCCTTCGAATGAGAATTCTTCGATGCTCACGGATGAAGCCTTGGCTCAAAAAATCTTCAATACAGTCTCCATGAGTCTTATCTATACCTGAAATCACTTTTCAAGACAAAAGAAAACTAAAAGAAAACTTAGCACACAAAAAATATTTTTTAGATTTTCAGTTTTCTAATTTTTGTTTGATTTTTTTAATTTTCTGATTTTTGTTTGATTTTTAATTAATTAATTTTTAATTTATTTATTTATTTATTTATTTATTTGTAATTCTCCCCCTAAATTTGTGCATAGAGGAAAACTATGAACAAATTTACCAGAAACAAAATATTTGGGATCAAAATTGTGAGACAGTCTGAACTCGTTTATCGGTACCTTCACCTTCATGAATAGATCTGGTCAATTGCCGGTATTGTGGTCCACTTAAACACGAATGATATCAACAAATTTTTCTAAATAAATCATTTAGCTGACGGCAACCACGGGTATTGTTGTCCACTTAAATTAAGCAGCGAGATCTATAGACAACCTCTAAATGGTTCAATTTTAGTTGCACTAGAACGTGTTCCCTACTTCCCGATATACCCTGGTTATCAAGAACTTCCTAAGGAGTCCTTACTTTAGGTGAGTGAACAATTATTAAGGAGGAAATCAGATTTAGAGATAGATGCATATGTTGTGTCCCAGGTCGGATTTATGTCAACCACGCAGAGGGGACAACATATGGATGACTAGAATAGAAGGATTGAGAAGTAGAATGTTGCATATGCTATGTTCCAGGTTGGATATGTTTCAATCACGCAGAGGAGACAACATATGGCTAACAGATAGGAAGAATTTCATAGATAAGGAGATACATAGAAATATAGTTGCATATGTTGCATTCTAGGTCGGATCTCTTCCAATCACGCAGAGGAAGCAACATATGACTGACAGATTGAAAAGCAAGAAAATAATTTCCAGCAGACCTACTTTATCAGAATCCCCCAGTCGTCCTATCGGAACCAGAATTAAGGACATAAGTCCGTACATCAAGGAAAAGTTAAGCCACAGTTCTAGATGTGTATTAAGTTAGTGTATCCCGTGGGTTCCCGTGTTTATCTCACTGCTCAATCTACCCGAGCGTCGTATGGTCAGTCCAAACAATCCTATCTAAATCCACACTTTCAAATCCTTTGTGCCTACCAACACATTGAACACAAAGTCTAGAAAATTCAGATTCAGTCCCTTACACTGGTTTAGACTGCCTGTTATCACTTTAAATTCATATCACTTCCCAAACAATACTAATGAAAAACTATAAAGAAATAAAAAAAAATTTCTATAAAATGAATTAGATTAAGATAAACTCAGGAATATAGAGAAGAAAACTCAAACCGTAATTCACCGATTCAATTCGCATCTAGAAGGTCTGAGAACAACACGCATAATCTCAGATGAGATCCAAAAATTCTTTACTTCGTTAAGCACAAACCCCATGTGATCCTCTCCTTCTTTCCTTTCTCCCGCAAAGGACACATACTCTCAAACAAAGTTCTGAGTGTTGTACAGTTGAGAGATGTCCCCTATCATGTGCCAGGAGCAGCCATTATCAACAAACCGAAGTCTAATGATATGCCTCCATAGCTGCTCCGACACAGAGTGGGATCAGTTGGTCTTTGGAATCCAGTCCATTTTGAAACTGGGTTGACCTTTGTCATCAATGCAAGGTACTTTCTCCCATGACATATCCCGTTTATCACAAACAGAAAATGTAGAAATATTAGAAGCATTATATGATTTGGGAGATTAAACCTTCGGTACCCATTGGTAGTTGGGTTTAACCCATTTGTTTTTCGATCCGATGGGTGGCTCAACACTTTCTGTTGATCTTGATGTCGGCCATTGTCTGAACGTGACCTTGAGGGGTTTCTTTTGAAGTATCTCCCTCTTGGCGTGTTCTGTCACCCTTATGCATAGTTGGGAACATATGCTTGATTAGGACAATTTCTGGCAATGTGTCCAGGTGTTCCACAGTGAAAACAAGTCTTTTTCTTCACTGTGAAGTTGTTTCTTCCTGCCCCTGGTGGCGTATCCTTGCCTTGTCTCTGGTTGTTCCCACATGCACATTTGCAGCAATTCGGGCTGTTTCACTTGATTTGGTGGCCTGTATTTACCAAGAGCAGGTTGATCAGAAGCAACTGAGTTTGAAGCAACAGAGTCAGAGTTCAAGGAGTCATTGGATTGTTCAATAGTTTTCTCCTTGTTCTCATCTTCTGCTACTTTACCTGCACATGTAACAAAATCATTAGAAACGTTCACTTCATTCTTTTCTGGCACAACCACAACAGGTTTCCCATATTGGAGATGTGCCTCATTGTCAATTTCTTCCTGTGTCATAGGGATGGATGTGTAGTTATGATTGAAAGGTGGAGGAACACAATCATACCCTAAACCCTTGTTTTGATTATCTTTGAATTTTAATTTGTTTTCAAATAATGACTCGACTGTCTTACTTGACGCAGTGTAATTTTTGAAACTAACATCAGTTTTTCCACACTTAATTTTCAAAGCGTCAAGTTCTTCAGTTACAGCAACAAGTTTTTTCTTAATATGATCGTAATTTTCACACTTGTTGCTGTAATCTTCTTGTAATTTCCTAAAGCCCTTAGTCTTGGCCTCTAATTGTGCTTTTAAAGGTTTCTGACCTTTCCTAAGA
Organism: Lactuca sativa; assembly: GCF_002870075.4. NCBI lineage: Eukaryota > Viridiplantae > Streptophyta > Magnoliopsida > Asterales > Asteraceae > Lactuca > Lactuca sativa. The sequence goes on from NC_056628.2 coordinate 192,714,618, forward strand.
GTATAGCCTTTGTATTTGAGGTCCTCATTTTCTCTTTTTAATAAATCGATTTGATCTCGGAGAAATTTAATAGTAGTTTCACAAGATGGAGTACATGAAACTTTATTTACCGAAATTGATGCGGAACTCATTTATTTATTTATTTTTTATTTTTTTTTATTTTTTTAAAATTGTCCGTTGACTTAAAAACCGAGAAAGTCAACCTTAAAAGCCAAATTTAAAAAGTCAAACTTAGAAGTCAAACCAAAAAGCTAAATTTGAAAATTTAAAAGTTAAACGAAAAAGTGAAAGATTAAAGTCAAAGGTCAAATTTTAAAAGTCAAAGTCAAAATTTTAAATCAAAAGTCAAAAATAAAGTCAAAAATTAAAAACTAAAATTTTTGGTTGAAAAAAGAATTTAAAGTTAAAGGAAAATCAATTTTGGGTTGAAAATGACAAAAATCGAAAGTTGGAAGCGGCAGGGAGTGGTTAAGTTTAAAATTTCGAAGTGAATGCATAAGGGCTTGGCTAGCCGAGATGGTTAGGCGCTTGGTTGAACACTTTGAGGTCTTGGGTTCGATCCCCAACAACCTCAGGCTAGCCGAGATGGTTAGGCGCTTGGTTGAACACTTTGAGGTCTTGGGTTCGATCCCCAACAACCTCAAAACGCATGGATATTTTTTATTACAAAGCGCTGATGCGAGGCTGATTACGCAATGCGAGGACGTGCGAGACTGCTGACCGAAAACCGAACACCTAGCCGCACACTCCGACCCGTAATCCGAGACCGCAACCGAGCCGTACACTCCGAGCCGCACACCGAGCAGCACACTCCCTAGCTGCACACCCGGGCCGCACACCTTCAACAGATTCTAAAAAAACGACATTTTTCACCATTTTTTGCTCCAAAACTCGATCAAAAACTCGTTTTTATGAAAAATGCAAAGAAGAAGCCCCCCTTATTTTTCCGAAATCTATCCAGAAACACAATTATCTTTTCAAAATAAGATCAAATAAGCTCCAGATCTGACAAAATTGACTGATACAACCTTGCTCTGATACCAATTGTAAGTCCCCAAAATTGCTTGTGTATCAATCAGATCCAATTGATGGTGTGGAATCCCAATCAATTGGATGATGTCAGATCAAAATAGAAGAGAAGGAGAAGAAGAAGAAGATGAATCTATGATGTATTAATGAAATTGAGTGATGCTCCATACACTAGATTCTCTCTCACACACACTTCTTCTCTCTAACTTTCTCTCTCTACAAGATGCTCTCTTCTAACCGTACACTCACATGCACTCCTCACCCTATATATATGAGACATGGGCCACCAGCTGCACATGAGTGTACAGCCGCACACGCGTGTGCGGCCGTACACAGCCTCAAAAATTACAGAAAAATATATTTTCTTAGAAAAGCAAAGTATAAACCATATTTTTAACCCAACACATCACATCCCTTAAATAGCCCATAAAACCTAGAGATTAGCGTTTCCCAAAAAATGAGTCGCTACACCGTTACAATTGAATGACCGCGCGATGGCAACCATTTAAATGAGATACATGATCTAGCAAAATGTCATGTTGTGGTGATCCTTTCACCATGATGTGTGTAATGCACACATTTCTTTCAAGGCACTAATTAGATGATGTATAGTAAGGATCAACAACTGTAACTTATTTGATATTGTAATAACTAGAATCAGAAATACCAAGAAAAGAAAAGAAAGGCTCTAATTCATTGGTCAACTCATCGAGTCCAGGGAGGAACTCGACGAGTCGGAGCGGGATCCGGGGCATAAAGTAAGTGACCAACTCGGCGAGTCGGCTAGTGGACTCGGCGAGTCTGGTATGGATGAGGAAAACCCTAATCCCGGGGGTTGTGCCCTATTTTAAGAACATTACATCGCTTCCCTAGCCTCTTTACTTCCCTTTTGAGATCCATAAACCCTAAATTGTGAGTTAGAGTTATTGGGAGCAATTTGGAGCTTAGATAAGGGAGTTTTGTGAAGAGATATTGAATATCAAGAAGCTTGGAGCAAAGGGCTTTGTAGAGAGTTGGATTATTCTTCAGTGGGAGGTCATCCTTGAGGTTATAAGCTGTTGCTTTGGCTTTATTGCAATTAGATCTATTCTTGAATGAAATTTTGGGGCTATTTTGGTAAGATTGAGATCTATTTCGGGTTTGGGACTTAGATCTGAGGTTGCTACTTCATATCTAGGGTTGTGATGGTCCAGAATGTCTTAAAGCTGAAGTCAATAAGTTATTGGTGAAGCCCCTTTGTCTTAAACTCTAGCCCTAGAGTGTTTTGGGTCTTTAGCTCCTTGGATTCATGTAAAGGTTGCAACTTTATGTGGGGGATAGACTGTAGAAGAGTGGATCTATGGATTGGAGCCCCTGCATGGCTCAAAAAGCCACTGTACGGATTAAGAACTGGAGAGACTCGGCGTGTCACATGGGTGTACTCGACGAGTTGTATGAACTTGTGCATGGACTCGACGAGTTGGAAGACCAACTCGACGAGTCTATTGAAGATTGCCTAGGACTCGGCGAGTTTGTTCTTGGACTCGACGAGTCAGATGATAGAGCCCTTAACCTCTTCTGGTTAAGACGCAGATCAGTGAGTTGAGTGGCGACTCAATGAGTTGGTCAGGATGGGACTCAGAGATCGTTGAACTCGACGAGTCTTGGGGTGACTCGGCGAGTTGTGTTGTATTTTGAGAGCTTCTGAGTTTAAGGACTCGGCGAGTCTGTGGGTTGACTCGGCGAGTCGAGTCAACTGGAAGGTTGACTTTGACCAGGATTTTGACTTTGACCAGAGTTGACTTAGTTTGACTTCTAGAGTTCAGTTTGAAACTAAGTGTTATATTGATATTAGTAGGTTGAGGAGCTAGTGGGGCAGCGGTTCAGAGAGTTGTCGGACAACAGCCATAGGTTTATCAGCAAAGTTCAGCAGTGCGAGGTGAGTCTCCTCACTGTTTGTATGGGTCTACGGCCACAATGCTGGCCCATGTAGTTATGTATGATAGGAAGACCCGAGGGTTAGCCCTAGGCATTATGCATGAAAGACCAGGAGGCGACTCCTGGCACACTGTATGTTATAATGTATGATAGGAAGACCTGGGGGTTAGACCTAGGCAATATGTAAGAAAGACCAGGAGGTGGCTCCTAGCGCACTATATGCTATTGTGTATGGAAGACCAGGAGGTGGCCCCTGGCACACTATATGCGAAGTAGCCTAGTAGAGTAGTATGTGTAGTTGTCTTTGTGATACTTGCATCAAAGACCAGGGGGTGGCCCTTGGCACTTGTCTGTAGGACCCAGGGAGTGGGCCCAGGCTTGACCAGGAAGACCACGTACGGCCCGTGGCACAACCACAAGACTATGTTTGGCACATAGCACCTTGGCAAGACTATGTTTGGCACATAGCACCTTACTTGATTATGGATATGTTGGTTATGTATGGCTCTTGGCTATGTATGGCATGTATGGATTAGTTGGTTTGTATGGTATGTGGTATCTGGGGAACTCACTAAGCTTCATGCTTACGGTTTTCAGTTTTTGGTTCAGGTATTTTGTTTTCAAGGAAAGGAGCCGGCTTAATCGCAGCGCATCACACTATGTTTTCCTCACATGAGATCTTTGGGATTACACTCTGATAGGGTTTTATGATAATATGTTCTGATTACTGACACTTTGGGTTGTCATGAGATATTATAATGAATGTTTTTGTACTGATGGTTTTATGTAATATCTTATTTAAAAATAAAATTTTTAGCCATAAATTTTGGGATGTTACAAGTTGGTATCAGAGCCTTGGGTTGAGGGATTCGGACATACTCTTAGGTGTGTCTGAACTCAAGCTAAGGGCTTGGTATGAAAGTTTTCGAAAGGAAAACCATTTTTTAAACATGAGTTTGAAAAGAATCTGGGAAGAGAAAAGAACTTTGAGAAGAACAAAGTGTGTGATGCGTGCAATCAACTGAGCTCAAGTAAGTTTACCCCAAGATACCCATACATGTTTACATTATGTTTATCAGTTTCAGTAGAGCAACATTCTAGAATAGGACTACGGATCTAGGAATGATGCCTTATGTGCCTGCTTTATGTGCTTCAGCTTATGAGGATTGCATGCTAGTATTGGGTAGACAGTAATAAGATAGCCTGTTTAGGTCATGCCTGATTATATGAGCTTAGCATCACATGCTAGTATAGATGCTTGTTGTGAGGATAAAATTGCTTGATTATGTTCTGGTTAGATTTCCCTTTTGTCTGAATGCTACTTGCTTTGTGCTTTGTGGGACTCTGAGTGATTAGATTTAGCCATTAGGTGAATATGCCAGGTCACATGTGATCAGGGTTGAATAATCTCAGAGTGTTGGATTTGGCCCTATTGCGCAACTCTCGTCTGAGTCTAACCGTTATAGGGACGAGTCTGTTACTCGAAGGATTATCTGAGCCTCATCACATGTGATGGTATTCAGTTAATGGCTAATTGGCATTACAAGGAGGCCTTCAGTAGCTGAGGACTGGGTGCGGGTTGGAGGTTACCCTAGGGAAAGCCTAGGATGAGAGTAGTGCTAGAAGTAGTGTTAGTAGTAGTGAAAGGGGCTTGGTGAAGTTGAAGCAACCCTTGAGGAAAGTACGGATAGATGTGGAAGGTAGTATGGGCCCATACTACTGGAAGCAGAGGATCCGTACTCGAGTCAAGGAGGGTCGAGATGGAACCAGGAATCTTGGATAATGTGTGAGACCTCTCGGGGTATGTTTTGATCCGGACATTTATGTGTTTGTTTCCAGTGTGGTGACCATGCGACACGGAGCAGGAGGCTCAGGATCTGGGTCAGGATCGGGCACGGGCGCGGGATTTGAGCAAGTTGATGACGGGTTACACGAGTTCATTGCGTCTGAGATTACGAGAGGCATCCTTGAGGCGACCCCGGTCATTTTCGAGTCAATCAAGGAAGGGATCATTGAGCTGATGGAGGATCGCCTCCGAGCTTTCAGGAGTGATTTGGCGTTTGGACAGGCGAGTACGCGCACACTGTCCTTCAAGGACTTTAGAGGGAGTGTTGCGCTAGATTTTCATGGGGTGAAAAACCCTATTACTGCCAGGAGATAGATCGCAGACATTGAGTCTGCACAGCTGACGAGCTTCTGCCCAGAGGGGTCGAAGGTCCGCTTTGCGGCAGGATGTTTGAGAGAAAGAGCCAGAGACTGGTAGGAGTCGGCTGGTGATTCCTTGGGAGCCTCAGCCATTGAGGCTATAACCTGGCTCGACTTTGTGACCAGGTTTAGGGCGGAGTTTGCGACGGCGGTGGAGCTTCAGCAGCTGGCCAGAGAGTTCCTAGACATGAGACAGATGACAGAGTCGGTGGAGGAGGTTACCGTCAAGTTTCGGGAGAGGGCCTTATTGGTGCCTCAGTATGCGGGGGATGATGAGATGCAGAGGACCCGTTATCATTACATGTTGAGAGCTGATATTCGGGAGCATGTCAGCTTCTCAGCATGCCCGACCCTGGAGTCTATGATTGGTAGGGTGCAGGAAAGGGAGATTGATCTGGAGCACATTGCAAAGAGGAAAGTGTGAACTAGAAGTTCGTAAAACTTGCCAATTGTGAGATCGCATTCTCGGCTGCCCGATAGTAGATTGCAGAAGAATCAGTTGGGAATTCCAGACAGGTCATGAGTACAGCTTGGGGGTGCTAGATTGTGCTTGCATGCTCGACTATGGGTTAGTCGTAGCATCCACTTGTTGGGTTTTGAGCAATCTAACACTTCCTAAGTGTGCATGCAACCCTAATAAACCTTGGATCTATGTTTGTCTAAATACATGCAAAATAATAATTTTCCAAGGTTCATAACCTATCTAACATGGCATGGGGTACTTTTAAACATAAAAGAATTAGATGAGATTACATACCTTTTGATGATGAGTTCAATTCCTAAGGAGTTTGAGGGCCAAGCACCAATAGTGCGAATGCCTCAAATGGAATCACAAAACACCACAAACTCTTGGAAAACTTTGAGAGAGTATACACACTTGTATTTTCGGCCACACACAAGCACACACACACTAGTCCACTAGTTGCCATTTCATGCTCCATAAGCATGCTTATATAGTGTGCATGGTTAGGGTGAAACCCTAATAACCCATGACCTTTCCTTTCCAAGGATCCATGGATTAAAAGCTCCATGGATCATCCATGGACTTCCATATAAGCCTAGCCCATTAATAAATGAGTGTTAGCCCACACCATATAAAACCAATAGCCTATAATCTAATTATTCTTCCTTTTAATCTCTAAGTTAATTCATAATTAATTTAAGACTAATACTAATTAAATATCATAACTTCATATTAATATATTATAACTTATAATATATTAATAAACATATGTGTATAACTCTCATAAAATTATCCATAAATAGTTCGGGTGAGATGCAACCCAAATGGACCATGCCGGGTCGGGTCAAGTATATACCAAATAAGTTATGGACTTAGACACCTTATCCAACAGACTCCCACTTGGATAAGTCTAATAACTATATTTGCGTATGTTACTTCAGGAACCAAGCAGCAATCGTAGCTCTCGAAAACTCCGTTGAACTATGAAGTGCCATTTTAGATAAGTGATCATATACTCCTCTGTTCTCATGATATCAGCCGGACAAATACATGGAACAACGTCGTACTTATTGTCCAGCTGTTTGTTTCCCAATTTTCGATTTGTTTGACAAAGAACTTAATCGAACACATCAACTTAGTTCTGACCGGCTAGTACATAGGTCACAACAAAATCATCGAGGGGCCCAAATATCGCTTCTATTTCTAGAAGGAACAGATAAACTTCAACTCATATGCTTGTTCTACTACTTGTTGGATTGTACACAAAGGCATGTTTTATAACATCAAGTTACTGATGTGTTTACGTGCAATCAATGCACAACCAACTCATAGGTAACAACTCATATCTCTAGGTTTGAAGATTTATATGATATTACCGTCTCACGATCACTCGAGATAAATTCCATGAAGTGATACAAGTGAGCGTGGGTTTATTCCAATACTCATAACTTATGAGCACTCATGAATGTTGTAGCAACCATTGCTATGACTAAACCCATTTAGCCATCTACAAACTCGATTCATGACAGTCTTGATTCATACCTACTTCCAACATATGAACGACTGTGGAGTGTTTAAATAACTTTGTCATTCGGAAAGAATAACCTAGCTATTTTGGAAGTCAAAACATGCAAAGTGAAACAAAATAATAATCGAATCCAATATGGTCTCAGAACCCTTTTGAATATAAATAGAACCACCTTTTATTTATCACCATATTGATTACACATTATTCATTGTATAATGTTTCAAACAATCAACTTAAGACTTGAATAAAAACAACAGTCATCCCATGCTCCTAGCATGTACACTTTGTTTTTCTAAACAATAGTTATGCCATACTCCAAGTATGCACACTATGTTTGTCTATGATCCTTACATTGTGATGTAGATCAATTAACCATGATTCCATTGATACTCATTTCACAATCCCAAATCCTTATTGTAAATGTGAGAATCCCCGATTCCTATCATTTACCAAAAAATCTGTTAGATTTTAAACTTTTATGCACTGATCCTCTTGTAATGATTATGCACAAAGTCACCAAAACCTTGTCACCAGTCATTACAGAGTATTCCAAAGAAGGTCAACTTCTATGGAACGGAAGTCTCATATTCAAAGTACATTGCTTTGAACATCCTTCTTGCATTAAGGTTTTCTAATCTTACATAGATTGAATAACTTCCACCTATGGAGACATTTCCATAGTCCCATTTTGACTATCACTTCCGAACAAGAGTTACTTCTTTTCAGAATATGCCAATATGGTCGTTTCCGACAACTTTCATCATACTTCCAACTGTCCCTGAGCAACCAATCTTTGGCGAACCTCATATTTGTCCTCGACAATTGCTTAATCACTTTAGTCATATCCAGTTCTAGACTTTTCCCTTCTCAATGCCTTAAGCATTTGGAAAATTTAGAAAAGATGAATATTATAGCACATGCAATCGATCCTATATCCGAAGCATATGGGACACGATTCATGATGTTTGACATAAAGACATGATACTAGACAAGTCTTTTGCTACAATATTTTTTATTTGCCATGTTTTCAAAATTTAACTATGAAGAGGGATGCCGTAATCATAATCGAATTTTGAAAACGCAATATATATAGAATTTCTTCAAGTTGAACCATTCCAACGTAAAATTCATGTATATATTCTTGACTAAAGATGATTAAAATCTCAATCTAAGCTTTAGAATTGAAATGAAGTATAATTTCCTCTCCCTTAATTATAGCAAAACAACTTTTCAACCCCTGCAACTTCACGAATTGAAACTTTGTGTTCTATAATTAACATTGCTAACTTGCAACACTAAACGTAATAATCATGCTCCCACTTACATGATGATTATCAGCATAACACTTATGCTCCCACTAGCTTTGACATATTTCCAGAAATTTGTTGGACTTCTGAAATTTAGATTCATACACCCTTTCTTAGATAGCTCACATGTGTGTCTAAACAATTTTCAGAACTATGAAAAAGGGATACCGTAATCATAGTCTTAATTGTTTAGACCGTTGCCAGTTCTCACAAGTCCATGTTAGTGTGCCGGTGAACTACACGCGCTCCACTAACGACTTTTGAAAATGCAAATAACACAATTGATATCTACGTAAAATCTACTTAGTGAAAGCGTTTCCTCACCATCATTTTCATGAATCGGAGAGAAACCTTATGACACTTAGATTTTTTAGTGTATGAGTTCCTATCCATGTGAATTTGTCAAAACCATAATCACAAGATAAGGTTAGTGACAAATTCAGCCTTACATGGATTAAACTTGTTCAATCTTAGTTTCTTGTCACCTTGGTAGCACAAGGCCCACCAATGCTTCCAAGTTGAACTCTGATAACTCACATGCAAATTCAACTTATTTGAAGTAGGTACAGAAACAAGAATTATGTCAACACGATAGGTTGCAAACCTTAAGTTGTGTGCTAGTGATAAATTACAGGTTTTACTCTTGATTAAATCTTGAAATTCTTTCAGGATCTTTAAGGCTCCCACTGTCCCCTTGAGATATAAGTTTCCCCAGTCAAGAACCATTCCTTGACAATACAAATATTCAAGGGACAATGCGGATTCTTATTAAGACTAACACTTCACACAATTGGTCTTAGTTGGTCTTTGTCTCATCCAAGACATTACCAATCTTAAATGTACAAGAGTAGAAAACATTTTACTCTTACATTTGACTAGTGTTAATAAATCTTCCTTTATGTCACTCAAAGTTACAATCTTGGAGTATGACTCTAAGAATTGTTTTGGAACGAAGTATGACTCATCTTCTTGATTTTAACCAATCCAACAATTCATGACCTCTCTTCTTAGCCATAACAATGCACTAAGACGTCCTTAGAGTATGAATTTGTGATATGGTTTCATAATCATGAAGATGGTCATGAAATACGATACTAAAGTACTCTCCCATCCTTTCAGATTTGAGAAACTTTTATCTTTCCGCCTAATTTGATTCTTCTCATTTGTTTTGTCATACATTGTAACCTTTCCAATGTTACAGAATTATACTTAACCTCATAAGTATAATCATATTTACTAATCTTTAGTAAATCATGACAAATCAATCTTTGCGGTGGACCTTGACCAGTGCACACCCAGTGTACCTAATTCCTTAGTCCTTCAATTGACTCACATATACATGTGATCAAAGAATTAGTCTTAATTCTCAAAGATGAAAATTCTCATTCATCATACAATACAACTCGTATGATTCCAAGTTTCTGTCCAATTGAAACTTGGGTGATGAAAAACTTTCTTCATTTGGTAAATTCAGACATTACCACAAATGAAAGAATCAAATCCACTTTCCAATATTGCTATTACTGGAAACATATAAGCAACAATTTTCCACAGATGCCATTGTAAGGATATTTTAAAATAAATAAAATTAAAACCCTTTTTTTCTTTTATTTTAAAACTTTTCGGAAAAACTTATCCTTACAATCCACATGAAAACTTTGTTGTTATCTATTCATAAGCAATACATTTTAACTCTTAAGCAACAACTCAAAATTATGATTACCGAACCATGCGATCGAAACCCACCTTTGCAATCAGAATCAACATATACTTACTTTAAGCTTCCTATCTTTTCTTTGATTCTTAAAACATCAACATGTGAACCATTCACATTATGTAATAAGAATCTCCAAATAGGAACTTAATAGAGTTAGACAATGGACTTTACCCGAAGTAGAGTCAAACCTCTTGACTTGATCAACCTTATGACCTTTCAGGTGAATAGGGCAGCTTCGCAACCAATGCCCCTTCCTTTGGCAACAAAACACATGGACCCTTTGGTAATGGCACATGAGACTATCTCAGACTTTGCCTTTCTCTTTACCATTTGGTCAACCGAGGTGACTATGGCCGATCCCTTTCCATTGGGAAGAGAAATCCTTTTCTAGATATCCAATGCTACCATTGTCAATGTCCATTTAAGACTTGGGAAGTTGTTCTTTTAATCAAATTTGCTTTACTGGTGTTCCAACTCATTGCTGATTCCACAACACCAAGCAAATAGATAACATCATTAAGGGTCATGTCATAGTCTGTCTCATAGTAGTCCCAAAGAGACTCACTATGTTACTAAGAAAGTGATTGAACATCCAACTTTCACGAGACTTTGACACCCAACTCTCTCGGCTTGTCAATATGTGACTTTATCTCCAAGATGTGAGCACACATAGACTATGCTTGCCAATAGGGATTGAGTGACTTTAAACTTTTCAAGAACTTGTGGGTGAGGGAGAATAATTGGAGGAGGTGGAGGAAGTGAAGCATGATGTTGAGGGACACCATCTTCAAGAGATTTGGGAAGATCATAGTTGTCTGAACCAGGCATCTATAATGGGAGAAACTCAAGTTAGTTGATTCAAAATCCTTAATATAACACCCAATATGAAATATTAAGGCTAGGACCCAACACAATATTTTATAATTTGGAAGAGGGATGCCGTAATCCAAGCCATAAAATATTTGAAGGTAGGCGAATGATGATTCACCAATTTCCACCATGAAAAACGAAATAATTTATTAGGTTTTAATTGGATTTGAAATTCCTAGATCTTTTGAGATTCATTGAACTTTTCAATGGCATGTTTCAATCTCGAGTGTGCCCTCTCAAATTTTGTGACTGGGATGCCGAGGATCACAAAACAAGGTGTGAATAACCATACCAATTCACTTGGTACCCTTAATATTATCACCTAATCAATGTGCCGGTTAACCAAACACACTCCATTGATCTATGACAAACATTAAGTCACCCTTCGTGATCCTTACTAGTCCAAGTTAGTGTGCCAGTTAACCACACACGCTCCACCAACGACTTGGTAAGGTACAAAGTGTGAATTCCATGGGCTAGCACCAAATTCACATTTTTCGTAAAGTAACTAAGATTGGGAATTAAATAAAAATATTTAGTTACTTTATAATATTCATTATACTTTTAATGAGAATTTAAAGTCATTGTCCTACCCGTTCGGCTAATGACCCTCCACCGATCAAGCAAGCGGTGGGTGAGAGTGGACACCCATTAAGTCGCCATTTTATAGGCAACAACCTTATACCCACCTTATAGACCGGCTTCGTGAATGAGGCCTATTAATGGTAAAACGACTTGTTCTTATACATATATATATATATATATATATATATATATATATATATATATATATATATATATATATATATATATATATATATAATAATTAACCATTAATGTTATAAATAGTATAAGTGTTGAATTTTAACTTTTAAAATTCTAAGTGTTGGAATTAAAGTTTATTAAAGTGTGTGAAACTTTTCCAAATTCTAAAACTTGAGGGCAAGTTTTGAAACTATTCAAAACTAATTAATTCCATGATTTATGTGTTTAAAGTAGTTTTAATCCAAAAACTCTTCAAGTTCCATAACTTGAGGACAAGACTCTTCATCTTTTGTAACCATCCAAGACTTTTCATTTCATAACTTATGAATTAAAGGTTCATTAAAATGAAGACTCTTCATTTTAATGTAACTTATGTGTTTTAAGTGTGTGTTAAATAAAAGTGACCTTTGGATATCCATAAATTGAGGACAAATTATGGATTCCATTAAAACACATAAATGATCAAGAATTAATCCTAAACAATTCAGCAAATAATTCATATCATCTTCTAGATTCATAAGAACATGAACATGATCATCAAAATTTCAAGAATTATATGAACACATAAAATCATGGAATTTTGATTATAACTTTGAAATTGGTCCACCATCATCATTACCACATCAAAAACAGGTTTTATGAGTCCAAAACAGTTTAAGGTAATGATTCTAGACCAATTCCAGCACCAAAACTCGAAGGTATGCTGTCTGGGGGTCCAACTCGTCGAGTGCATGAACCAACTCACCGAGTTGGATGAGTTTTGCCTTCGACTCGTGGAGTCCCTTCATGGACTCGGCGAGTCAGCTGTGCAGACAGCATAAAATCTTCGATTTTCAGCAATTTGCATCAAGTATTCAAACAAGCAAGCCTAGGCTCTGATACCGCTGTTGGGTTTTGAGCAATCTAACACTTCCTAAGTGTGCATGCAACCCTAATAAACCTTGGATCTATGTTTGTCTAAATACATGCAAAATAATAATTTTCCAAGGTTCATAACCTATCTAACATGGCATGGGGTACTTTTAAACATAAAAGAATTAGATGAGATTACATACCTTTTGATGATGAGTTCAATTCCTAAGGAGTTTGAGGGCCAAGGACCAATAGTGTGAATGCCTCAAATGGAATCACAAAACACCACAAACTCTTGGAAAACTTTGAGAGAGTATACACACTTGTATTTTCGGCCACACACAAGCACACACACACTAGTCCACTAGTTGCCATTTCATGCTCCATAAGCATGCTTATATAGTGTGCATGGTTAGGGTGAAACCCTAATAACCCATGACCTTTCCTTTCCAAGGATCCATGGATTAAAAGCTCCATGGATCATCCATGGACTTCCATATAAGCCTAGCCCATTAACAAATGAGTGTTAGCCCACACCATATAAAACCAATAGCCCATAATCTAATTAGTCTTCCTTTTAATCTCTAAATTAATTCATAATTAATTTAAGACTAATACTAATTAAATATCATAACTTCATATTAATATATTATAACTTATAATATATTAATAAACATATGTGTATAACTCTCATAAAATTATCCATAAATAGTTCGGGTGAGATGCAACCCAAATGGACCATGCCGGGTCGGGTCAAGTATATACCAAATAAGTTATGGACTTAGACACCTTATCCAACACCACTAGCAGCCAGTCGGTGTGGAAAGGTGTTGTCAGACTACCAGATGGCCGTAGCATTCACCGATGGTCAGATAGAAGAGGAGTGTAGTATGACTGCTGTGTGGCCCGTAGCATTAGTTTAGTAAGACTGCGGTATGGCCTGTAACATTAGTTTAGTAAGATTGCGGTATGGCCCATAGCATTAGTTTAGGAAGATTGCGGTATGGCCCGTAGCATTAGTTTACTAAGACTGCGGTGTGGCCCGTAGCAATCGTATGTGAGTATAGTTAGGTTGTAGTGTGGCCCGTAGCACTGGTATAGCAAGACTGTGGGGTGGCCCGTAGCTTTAGTTGGCTGGCAGCGCAGAAGTGTTGTAAGACTATGTGGGTGGCCCGTAGCATTCACTAGTTGGTAGAGCAAGTATAGTAAGACTATGAGGTGGCCCATAGCATTCGTCGGTCCCTATTCTCTTGTGCGAATATATCAGGTGTGTGATTCATTGGCAGGGTTTTTCAGAGAATTAAGTTCATGGCGGGGCAGCCGCCCGGATGTTAGTGTGCCACATTATGTTTGGGTCCTGAAGACGGTAGGTCATTGGAGACCAGGAGTGGTGTAATACTATGGGTAAGCCGTGGCTTTCATTAGTAGCTTGGTTCGCGGAGAGTGGGCGAGGGGCCTGTATCTCCGAGGTAGCATGGGGGAAATCGGTATCCTGGGTAATGGTAGATCAGTTGGGACCAGGGCGGTCTCGATTCATCCGGTAGGCGGATGGGAGTCAACAGGGCTTCAGGCAGGAATGATGGTAAGGGATTCGATGCGAAAAGCCGTGAGCTGATCGGATGACGCTAAGCTACTCATCACGGGATCTATTGATCTCCGAGTAAAGGATTTGGTTCGATGGTGCCGTTCTCGTCTGAGCCTTAAGAGTAGCAGAGAAGGGTCTGCTACCCGAAGGATTTTCTGAATTCTCACGATTGGGTGGAGCTTTTAGTATTGGAGCATTGTATGGGGGTTATCCCGTAAGTATTGGTATAATGGCGGGCACTTGGAGTGGACATGATTGCGGTTTCAGCAGAGGATCGGTCCTCGAAGGAAATTGGGAAGGTTGTTGCTTGTGGAAAGTACCTTAGAAAGGCCAGTGACAGTGTAGGGTAAAAGGGGAAAACCCCTTTCAAATCAAGGGAAAGTGTAATAGGAGTATCGGTATGATTACCGGTTGGATAAAAATGTTTTACTCGAAGGTAGTAAGGAACGGGTTATTCTGAAGATGACATCTTCAAGGTTTGGATCGGATGGGCTGAGTGTGTACCTAGTGGTAAAGTGGTGACCAGATGGTAAGGTAGTTGGTCGTGGCAGAATTCGAGGACGAAGTCTAGTTTAAGTGGGGGAGTGTTGTAACACCCAGAATCAGAAAGATCAAGAAAAGAAAAGAAAGGCTTTAAGTTATTAGTCAACTCGTCGAGTCCAGGGAGGAACTCGACGAGTCGGAGCGGGATCCGGGGCATAAAGTAAGTGACCGACTCAGCGAGTCGGCTAGTGGACTCGGTGAGTCTGGTCTGGATGAGGAAAACCCTAATCCCAGGGGTTGTGCCCTATTTAAAGAGCATTACATCCCTTCCCTAGCCTCTTTACTTCCCTTTTGAAATCCATAAACACTAAATTGTGAGTGAGAGTCATTGGGAGCAATTTGGAGCTTAGATAAGGGAGTTTTGTGAAGAGATATTGAAGATCAAGAAGCTTGGAGCAAAGGGCTTTGTAGAGAGTTGGATTATTCTTCAGTGGGAGGTCATCTTTGAGGTTATAATCTGTTGCTTTGGCTTTATTGCAATTAGATCTATTCTTGAATGAGATTTTATGGCTATTTTGGTAAGATTGAGATCTATTTTGGGTTTGGGACTTAGATCTGAGGTTGCTACTTCAGATCTAGGATTGTGAGGGTCCAGAATGTCTTAAAGCTGAAGTCAATAAGTTATTGGTGAAGCCCCTTTGTCTTAAACCCTAGCCCTAGAGTGTTTTGGGCCTTTAGCTCCTTGGATTCACGTAAAGGTTGCAACTTTATGTGGGGGATAGACTGTAGAAGAGTGGATCTATGGATTGGAGCCCCTGCATGGCTCGAAAAGCCACTGTACGGATTGAGAACTGGAGAGACTCGGCGAGTCACATGGGTGTACTCGACGAGTTGTATGAACTTGTGCATGGACTCGACAAGTTGGAAGAACAAATCGACGAGTCTGTTGAAGATTGCCTAGGACTCGGCGAGTTTGTTCTTGGACTCGACGAGTCAGATCATAGAGCCCTTAACCTCTTCTGGTTAAGACGCAGATCAGTGAGTTGAGTGGCGACTCAGTAAGTTGGTCAGGATGGGACTCAGAGATCGTTGAACTCGATGAGTCTTGGGGTGACTCGGCGAGTTGTGTCGTATTTTGAGAGCTTCTGAGTTTAAGGACTCGGCGAGTCTATTGGTTGACTCGGCGAGTCGAGTCGACTGGAAGGTTGACTTTGACCAGAGTTGACTTAGTTTGACTTCTAGAGTTCAGTTTGAAACTAAGTGTTATATTGATATTAGTAGCTTGAGGAGCTAGTGGGGCAGCAGTTTAAAGAGTTGTCGGACAACAGCCAGAGGTTTATCAGCAAAGTTTAGCAGTGCGAAGTGAGTCTCATCACTGTTTGTATGGGTCTACGGCCACAATGCCGGCCCATGTAGTTATGTATGATAGGAAGACCCGGGGGTTAGCCCTAGGCATTATGCATGAAAGACCAGGAGGCGGATCCTGGCACACAGTATGTTATAATGTATGATAGGAAGACCTGGGGGTTAGCCCTAGGCAATATGTAAGAAAGACTTGGAGGTGGCTCTTGGCACACTGTATGCTATTGTGTATGGAAGACCAGGAGGTGGCCCCTGGCACACTATATGCGGAGTAGCCTAGTAGAGTAGTATGTATAGTTGTCTTTGTGATACTTGCATGAAAGACCAGGGGGTGGCCCTTGGCACTTGTCTGTAAGACCCAGGGAGTGGCCCCAAGCTTGACCAGGAAGACCACGTGCGGCCCGTGGCACAACCACATGA
Source organism: Lactuca sativa (assembly GCF_002870075.4). NCBI lineage: Eukaryota > Viridiplantae > Streptophyta > Magnoliopsida > Asterales > Asteraceae > Lactuca > Lactuca sativa. The sequence continues at coordinate 192,731,121 of NC_056628.2, forward strand.
CTATGTTATGCACATAGCACCTTGGCAAGACTGTGTTTGGCACATAGCACCTTACTTGATTATGGATATGTTGGTTATGTGTGGCTCTTGGCTATGCATGGCATGTATGGATCAGTTGGTTTGTATGGTATGTGGTATATGGGGAACTCACTAAGCTTCGTGCTTACGGTTTTTAGTTTTGGTTTAAGGTATTTTGTTTTTAAGGAAAGGAGCCGGCTCGATCGCAACGCATCACACTATGTTTTCCGCACATGATATCTTTCGGATTACACACTGATAGGGTTTTATGATAATATGTTCTAGTTACTGACACTTTGGGTTGCCATGAGATATTATAATGAATCTTTTTGTACTGATGGTTTTATGTAATATCTTATTTAAAAATAAAATTTTTAGCCTTAAATTTTGGGATGTTACAGATATAATAAAAGGAACTAATTTGAGTGTTATGTGATTTATGTGCAATTATATGTAGTATACGTGCTTACGACAATGTAATAAAATGAGAATAAAATACTTGTCCAAAATAGAATAATAATTAGGCCAAATACTCTTGACTAAATTTGAAGTAGTTATAAGAAGGATTCCGAGGATATAAGAAACACTTAAATCAGACTTATAACGAAGAAGTTATGGTCTGTCAAAGTTCGTGATTAAACTCGATCCACCAATGCACGTTGTAAATAGTAAATTTTTGTTAGGTTACTTTTTAGCCATAGTGATCTAAACAAAAGTCGTAGTAGTCATTGAACCGAGAGCGTACATATAGAGAATGTCCAAATCTGACTTCAATAGACGAATTTATGATTTTTCTAAGATTCATCGTAGTAGTAGAAAGCTCTTATATCGAATTTTAGACCAGTTGATCGTTAGCTGAAGTAATCTAAATGAGAATTGAAGATCTCGATAATAGGATTCTAATGATAAAAATACAGTAAAAAACGTACTTTGGATTAAAAAGTTATGAATTTTATATGGGCTTTAAAAGTATAAGCATGCGTGAAATAAATAAATTCAAAATTAGCCGACAGAGTCTATACAGAAGTTATAGATCCCGTTTATAGCTATGCGTGGCTATAAAAATGTCACAAACAGAGCTTATATGAAGAATTTACACAATTTTGAAGTTTGAATTCCGTTGCACGCGTTTGTGCCTGACGCATGACCTTCTAGAAGCTGACGCATAGCACCTGTCAGATTTCGACACGTGGCACCACACTCGGGCAATCACATCGACCATGTGCGCGGTGTGCATGCCCATATTCCATCCTATAAATAGCAGGCATAAAATCATTCCTTTCCCACAACATTCGATTCTCTCTCTATCTCTCGATTTGGTAAAAAAATTTCCCTAATAGTTGCATTTTTTAGCAAGTTTAGTAGTCCCTAGGAGCTCGATATCTAATATCAACCTAAAGTTCCGCCAATGTAAATTTTAGACTTTTGTCTAGGGAATCTATGTAAGGTAAATTACATTCTATTTTATTTTAGTTTAATTTATGTTTAAAATTGATATTCGTTATTGTGAATTTATAAATAAGATCCGTCAGTAGTTCCAATGTCACGTTACTGATTGATCAACTTACGGGGTTGATGTCTAGGCTGGATTTAATGAGGTGTTTAAATTGAGATTTCTAAACAGTATACTTTGTACACCAAACAAATGCTACCTCTAATATGGTCCTACCTAGGTATCCCTTATCAACTATAGATTAGTAGACTTTGAAATTAATGATGGATCTAGACTATATTTAATCATAGTGAATATTAGCCTAACATTTAGTGTTAATTAAAGGGAAATCTTCAGAAAAGTCCCAGTATTTGCGGAAAAGTTACATTTTAGTCCCAAGATTTTTTTTTTGAACGAAAAAGTCCCGAAAACCGGCAAAAATTTGCAGTTTGACCCTTTTTGACCGGTTGAAACCGGTACCAAATTAATTTGGGACTATTTCATAAACTAATCCAAAATATTGGGATTTTTCTGTAAACGAAAAATATTAGGACTTTTCTGTAAACAAAAATATTAGGACTTTTCTACAAACAGAACCCTTATTATTATTATTATTATTATTATTATTATTATTATTATTATTATTATTATTATTATATAAATAAGAATACTATTTTTTGAACTTGTTATTATTAATATTGTTATTAATACATATAAATGCATTAAATGAAAAACTAATATTAATGACATTGTTTAAGGGTTGAGGTGAAGGAGATGGTGATACTTTTAGCATTGAAATCGTGAATGTCTACTTGTATATTTTTACTTTGTATATGGTCATTTCATATTTGTTATTATTGTTTTCAATTTAGAATATTAATACTTAACAATTTGAAAGAAGTTGCATATTAATAGTTTAATCTCACTTTGTATATAAAATTGTTTAAGGTAGAAGAATTACTTTCCAAATCCAACAAATCCACTACAAACATCTGCATAGGTTACCCATATCAAAATTCAAAAGTATTAATAACAATATTTTGTTTAATAAAAAGTAATAGGAATAATTCAAAAGTGTTAATCAAAATTCAAAAGTATTAATCCAAAAAACATGTCCTATTACTTTTTATTAAACAAGATATTGTAATTAATATTTTTGAATTTTGATATGGGCTACCTATGTAGATGTTTGTAGTGGATCTGTTGAATTTGAAAAATAATCCATCCACCTTAAACATTTTTATATACAAAGTGAGAAATCCTTCTAGCTTAAACTATTTATAAATAATTTTACAAATATGTAACTTCTTTTAAATTGTTACGTATTATTATTCTGAATTGAAAACAATAACAACAAATGTGAAATGACCATAACAAAGTAAAAATATACAAGCAAACATTTATGATTTCAATGCTAAAAGCATCAACATCTCCTCCACATTCACCCTTAAACAATGTCATTAATATTATTTTTTTTTCACTTAAATTCATTTATATGTATTAGTAATAATATTAATACTAACAAGTTCTAAAAATAGTATTCTTATTTATATTTCTTTAATAATAATAATAATAATAATAATGGTTCTATTTGTAGAAAAGTCCTAATATTTTTGTTTACAGAAAAATCCTAATATTTTTTGTTTACAGAAAAGTCCCAATATTTTGGATTAGTTTACGAAATAGTCCCAAATTAATTTGGTACCGGTTTCAACCGGTCAAAAAGGGTCAAACTGTAAATTTTTGCCGGTTTTCGGGACTTTTTCGTTCAAAAAAAAAATCTTAGGACTAAAGTGTAACTTTTCCGTAAATATTGGGACTTTTATGAAGATTTCCCTTAATTAAACCTAGGTTTCATCAAAGGAAAAAGCCAAGTACTAAAGAGAAGTGCTGTCCGAGTTTTGAGTCATCACTTTAAGAATTGAGTGCATAGTTACTTTCATCTTACACATAGATATAAAACATTTAAGATAATTACATGCTATATGTGCCTATTATCCGTGTTTCTGATATCTATGCTAGATGAACGATATTATAAACGTTTTACTTGTTTTAAACTGTATATGTATTTTTATACCTATAATTATATTGGGTATAGATGGGTAGATAAAAAATGATATAGATGATGAGAGATGAAAAATGAGATAGTGTGACATCCCCATTTTCACGGCTATAAAAGACTGATTTTGTTTATGCTTTATAAAAATCAGAGTACATCGTTTAATAAAAATGTTGTGGAATTTGTTCCCAGAAAAACACGATAAATACGATACCAAATCATTTCCGAAGAAACATATTTTATTCATTTTAAAACATTTGGGATGTCATCGTCAATACAGAAACATAAGCATAAACAGAAGTTACATTCATTTACACTAGTGATCTATATTTCCTTAATCTCTCAGCGTAATGTAACTTCATATCGACACCTGTGATACAAATAAACTGAGTGGGTTAGGTTGGGAAACCTGGTGAGTACATAGGGTTTTCAACCCACAATAATATAGTTATTATGTTTAAACATTTTAAAAATCAACCCAATTACCCATCCCCATTATCTTCTTTATTCTACCCTAAGAATTCAGCTATTCCTCGTTTATTTATTCCTAACGGTTATCCTAAAGAATAGGCGCGAAATCCATCGTTGCCAAGGTTTACTCAACATGCACTAAATCCATAATTACCAAGGTTTATCTCGTTTATTGACATTATCGTTTCTAAGACTCCTCTCGCAATACAGGTCAATGGGTTTTATCTCGTTTATCGACGGTATCATTTCCGAGAATCCACTCGCAAAACGTGTCGATGGGGTTTTAGAGTACACCTGGTGAATACACAGTTCAAAACACCTACAGGTTGCGAGCCTGCTAGTGTCCACTGGACTGTCTAGAATAGTCCGTGGTTGTCACCCATACTCTACTGGATGAAGGGGCCAACACTGGGGTAAAAGGCTTCTCTCATGGTTCACCTCTCACCCGTACCTCTTGGTTTATATCACCTATTCATCATTTTAGTTTTGTCACACAGTTACTATTTCATCTATCCATGTTTTACGCAACACATTTTGTAGATATAAAATACGTATATAGTTTAGATAATTTAAAACATGTATAAAAATCTTTCACCCAGCACAGACAACAAGTATTCAGATAGTATACACACATAACACGTAATTTACATAAAATATTTCATATCTATGTGTAAGTTGAAAGTAACTATGCACTCACTTGATAAGGTGGTGACTCAGCACTCGGACAACACTTCGTTATCTCAAAACAATTTCCCTCGACAAAACCTAGTATCAATACCACTAGGGTTTAGTCTAACGTTAACCGCGACTAATTAATAGTCTAGCTATTATTACTATTATATAAGCGTTAAACAATACTTATATAACCCATGATAATAGCCCAAGTATTTATTATAAGTTCCTAATAACGTTACTATAATTAAATAAAAGCTATATTAAAAATAGTGTAGGAGTAGCTCACTTACAGTGGGTTTTTCTCAAAACCGGGCGCCACTGGAGCAGCGTTCCCGAGCCAAAAGGCTCTTCTTCTTGGAGCCGTCGGGCACTCCGGGGCTTCCGCCTCGTGCTAGAGAGGTTCCTTAGGCTTTTCGGGGCGTTTCGGGGCTAGAGAGAAGTTCTAGAGAGAGAGGGAAGTGAGGGGAGGTGTGAGGAATGAAGAGGGATTCACCTCTTATTTATAGGAGGCTGGAGGGTTAGTCACGTCGTGAACCAGGCTGGCTACAGCCAGGCACAGCCTGGTGCTGACACGTGTCATCGCACATAGGGTGGAAATCAGTCGATTTTCAAAAATTCATAACTTTCGCATACAAAATCCGTTTTCAACGTTCTTTATATCCATGCATAGGTAAAAACAATATCTACAACTTTCATTTAGACTCTGTTGGCTAATTATTGACCAATCTTAAATTTAACACTACGAGGAGATTAGACTGTTAAATGACCGCAAAGAATTTGTAACTCCTTCATACGGATTCCGTTTTCATCTTTCTTTTTACCGTTGAGTTCCTATTAATGAGATATTCAACTTTCATTTAGGCCGCGTAGGCCAAAAACCGCTCGAACTAGAATTCGAGTTTTGGGCCGTGCACTGCTATGCCAAATCTTAGAAAATTCATAACTTCCTCATACGAAGTCCGATTTGGGCGTTCTTTTTTTGTATGTTCTCAATTTAACATATACTACAACTTTTGTTTAGATCACTAAGGCTAAAAAGTCCTCTATCTTAAATTCACTATTTACGTCTCCCGGTGCCGTGTCGGTTTTGCCGAAAAACTTCGACGGGCCATAACTTCTTCGCTATAACTCGGATTTCGTCGTTCTTTATATATACGGAACCTTTGAGACATATTCTACAACTTGGTTAGGATTATTTATTCTAAATAATATTCGACTTTTCGACCCTTATTATCTCTAAATTGACTAGCCTAGATCTACGGGCGTTACAAATAGATGATGAGAGGCCTTGACTTTAAGGATGATCCAGTTGTCTAACGGAGTATAGATGAAGACCACCGACTATTCTAGGCATTCTAGTGGAACACCAGCAGGCTCACAACTTGTAGGTGTGTTTGAACTAAGTGTTCACCCGGTGTACTCCATCCCCCCATGGTTTCCTTTTGATATATAGTGCTAAGGAATCCCCTGAGCATTATTGTCTATCCCGAAGATGATCCTTAGGATAGGTCCCCCGAATTATATGGTTTAGGGACAGAAAGTGAGGATGACGGGAATTGGTAATCGGGTTGAATGTTTTATAAAGAATATAATTACTGTTGGTTAAAAACCTTATGTGCTCACCAGGCTCCAAGCAAGCCCCACTCAGTTTTGTTGTATTACAAGTAGTGGCACGATTGATGTTGTGATGAGTGATTTGTGGATGCTTATAGGCCGGTAGTTTAGATAAAATAGCATAAGGCTTGTATTATTTTCGTTTATGCTTATGTAACGTATCAACGATGACATCCTAACATTTTCAATATAAATAATATACATATATTTGAAAATGCTTTGATAATATCTTTATCATATTTTTGGGAACAAATTTCATAATATTATTCCTTAAAAATGATACTCTGATTTTAAATAAGCATAAATAAATCGGTCTCTTCTGGTCGTGAAATTGAGGATGTCACAGTTAGTATTAGAGCATTAGTTTAAGCGAACTAGGAATTTTTAAGATTTCTAGACTTAAACTTAGAATGCTAAGTGATGATTGCGAGATGAGTGTGTGCTAGATTTAGGAAGTATGCCTGAATAGATACAAGCACTAGCTTATTTTAGGAAAGATGCCTAGTTTGCTTTTATGTGTTAAATGGTTTATGTTATAGCTATAAGATGCCTTATATTCTTTAGGACACTATTATTTGATCGAATCTATGGTCTTTTACCGACGGGATCTGGAAATTTTATGTGTTTAGGTTTCTAAACATTTAAGTACGGTTATTAGAACTGGCATGTAATATTTTAGAGGTATAAGGAGAATTATACATCAAATAAAACCTTCCTTGTCTCAAATTTTTGTAACTCTACACTGAACGGTTGCTTTGGGTTATAGAGAGTCTTGGTGAGATCGCTTAACAGATTAGGAAATGCTAACAAAAACCAACAACCTGGGCCACGAGTGATTGAGCATGCACTAGAGATATCAATTGCACTCGAACCTATCACGTTGGCAATGATACATGCGATGTTTGATCGTCAGGGCGCCTACTTCAACGAAATAGAGATCCTAAGATACCTGTTGAGCAACCTATGTTGAATGTAGAATAGTTTGAGGAATGAAATTATAACAGGACTGTTAGTCAAGCAAAACCCTAAGTGGTTAGAAGGAATAAACATGTGGGAGGAAATGAGGAAAATGTTGGAGGTGAGTGTAACTATAAAGACTTCATAGGTTCCAAGCCACCAAGTCTTTCTAGAAGTCCAAAGATAGTAGAGATTATGTATTGGATATCTGAGATGGAGATGGTATTTGAGAGTTGCAACTGTAGGAATAAGCAGAAAACCGTTATAGCAGTTGGACAACTAAAGACTAGAGTTTTAAGTTGGTGGAAGTTGTTGGCAGATACAATGCCTTGAGAAGAAGCCCTAAGGATGTACTGGGAAGCCTTCTTGGAGTAGTTGAAGATGCAGTACTGCTCGAAGGTGGATCTGATAGACCTAAACAATGAGTTTTAGAACCTGAAGAAGGGGAAGATGAGCGTTGATGAGTATGCCACCACATTCACTGAAAAGATGAATCTATTCCGCGACTTGATGCCTACTTAATTCTCTAAGATAGAGAAGTTTTCTAACAGAATACCAACAAACTTTGGTTCAATGGTGAATATGGTAACTACTTTTAAGGCAGTCATCAGAGCAGCCAAGAATGTGGAGACCCAACTTTGGGAGAAGGTTCTGGAGAGAACGGAGGTTGGAGAGAAAAGGAAATTTGATGGGTCTTCAAGGTCCAACAAGAAGGCCGAACTTTCAATATCAAGTTCCAATATGTTTGGGGGTGGATAAAAAGCAAAATGGGGTGAAAAATGCAAGAGGAAGCACTCTGGGAAGTGTGGCGAATAGTTGACATGTTTCAAGTGCAGGAGGACTGGTCATTACGCCAAGGAGTGGGCATCCAACAAGAAGGTATATTGCGGATGTAATGGAGGACATATTGGAAAGGACCGCCCGAAGAGGAAGGAGGATGTAAAGCCTAATATGCTACCAAGATCAAAGGCTAGAGCAATGTAGATGATGCTGGAAGCAGCAAGGGAGGAAACAAATGCTGCTTCAGGGACCTTTCTTGTAAATGATTTTCCTATGAATATACTGTTTGATTCTGGAGATAATTACTCCTTTATATTACATAAATTTGGTAGAAGACTAGCATTGCGTATTTATAAACTAGATTGTGCTCTAGTAGTAGAGTTAGTTAGTGGTAAATTCATACATTTTAGTGATTGCATTAGGAATATCGTTATCGACTTGAATGAGAATAAATTCCATAAGGAATTGTTGCCCATTGATTTAAAAAAATTCGGCATATTGTTAGGAATAGATTGGCTTAGTGTAAACAATGCTGACATCAAGTGTAGAAAGAAGATTGTAGTGATCAAACAAACTGGAAGAGAACCATTATTGGTGTATGGGAAAAAAACGTAGATTAAGTTCTAGAGTCATCTCTATGATTAAACCCAGAAAGTGTTTGTCCAAAGGAGGTACATCATACCTGGCATTTTTGATCGATGCAAAGAAGGAGAAGAAGGAGATTCAAAAGATACCCGTGGTGTGTAACTTTCCGGAAGTCTATCTTGAAGTTCTTCCTGGATTGCCCCCTGATATACAAGTAGAGTTTAGGATAGACTTATTACCAGTAACCACATCTATAGCAAAACCACCTTAGCAATTAGCACCGATGGAGATGAACGAACTTATGATACAACTTCTGGAGTTGTTGGACAAAGGTTTCATTAGACCTAGTTTATCACCCTGGGGAGCTCCGGTGTTATTTGTGAAGAAGGATGGAAGCATGAGGATGTGCATAGATTTCAGAGAACTGAACAAGGCAATGGTGAAGAACAAGTACCCATTTCCAAGGATTTACGACCTATTCGGTAACATCCCGATGATGAGGTATTTTCAATTTTAACCATATGTATGAAGGAATATTCTATGTTGACCATTGGGATTGAAAAAGTTTGCAAGAATGGCCCATATTGGCATTTTGGTGATTTTGGCCAAAGGCCTAGTACACTAGGCGTACTAGGGTAGACCTTAGTATGCTAAGCGTACACCGCGTAAGTAGGGCGTACGTGAAGAAACCTCAAACATTAATATTTTAGGGTTTGGTCCGTATATAAGCATCATTATCACCTCATTTCTCATTCCCTCATCAGCCTCCATCTAAGAAAACGTGCCTCTAGCTAACCCTAAGTGAGAAGAGTGAATTTTGAGGTTATTTGTATGCTTTGGTGGTGTTCTTGAAGAAGAAGAAGTTGATACAAGGACTTTGGAGCTTGGGACAAGCTTAGATCTGGGATTCTCTACTTGCTCGCAATCTTAAAGAGGTAAAAAGATCCTTACATGATCATCTTATCTTTTAGTTCTAAGCATTTCTTCATTTAGGGCATTTTTGGTCCCAAATATGGTGATCCTTGAGCATGACATGCTCTTAATCTAAGAAGTCATCCTTTTAGACCTAATTAGGGGTCTTGAGTCATAAAAATGTGGTCTTGATGCTTAGTTGTTCCCTATGTTTGCTCTAGAAGGTCTTAAGTTGTTAAGAAGTTAGGATTTTGTGTATTAAGCACTTACTGGGCATGCAAAGTCATAAAGTTGGAAACTTTATGATTCTTAGTGGTATTTTAGCCTTGGGTCTACATTTGGACGTATTAAGTCGAAGTAATAAGCTCTTAATAAGTTAAGAAGCAAAACTATTGCATACGGTGGGCGTACCAAATGGTATGATGTGCGTACACAGATTTGGTATCGATGTCTCAGACTGCTAGTATGCCCCGTGTACATCCAGAGCACACCCCGTGTACGAGCCCTAAGTTGACTCAGCTTACTTGTTAATTTTGACCAATTTTGACCAAGGGTATTTAGGGAAAAATATTACTAATTTAATTGTAAATGTTCTTAATTTAGAGTCGGGTTGAGTCGGTTATCGAAGGAGCGATTTATTCGGACTACATTCACACTGTGAGGTGAGTCTTCCTCACTGTACCCGTGGGTCGAAAGCACCAATGCCATCCCACTAGATTATTTATCTTGTTTAGGATAGTGCTACACTAGTATTTGGCTAATTAGCAGATCTGTATGATTATATGTATTTTGTTGGTTCTATTTGTATTTTTATCTATTACATATGTCGACATATTAGGTTGGGTTGAGGTTGTACTGCTTTGTGTTGTAGCAAATAAACCCGTGAGCAGTCCATATATGAGCCAAGGGCCCGAATGTCATGCCAGACTCATATTGAGGGCTGAGGAGCATTCCATACATGAGCTGAGGGCCCGAATGGAATGTCAAACTCATATTTAGGGATCGAGGGTATTCCATTCTTTCTAGATGTGGACCCAGTATATTCTGTTATATGTCTGTGTGCTGGCACTTTAGGGGAACTTACTAAGCAATGGCTTACAGTTTTTAGTTTATGATTTCAGGTACATAAGAGGATCGTTGGAAGGCAAAGGCGTGATCATACACAACTTCCTGTTTTGTTAATGGATCTTGGGGAAAACTCTAAGTTGGAAATAATACTTTTAAAACAATGACTATTTTTTAAATTATGATGAAGAATGATTGATTTTGAAAAATTTAAATTTATTGTGATTTTTTAGTGTTACAAGTTGGTATCAGAGCCTTGGTTTGAGAGAATTGGATGAGCATTCGTGTGAATCCCGACTGAAACTAGGGAAATAAAAAAGTTTATTTAAAAAAAAACTAATTTTCAAAAGTAAACAAGGAAGGATGCGATGTGTATGATCAGTCGGAGCAAGAAAGTATACCCAAATTTCCCACACTATTAATTGCTATTATGTTTGTGATAGAACAACATGCTAGTCACAGGCTAGGGATCTTCAGGAATTGCATGATATAATTTCCTAATATTTGATGCCTGATAGCCTAGGGTTTCTTTCTTGTATGAAATTGACATCATTACCATAGTTGCTTAGTGTATGCATCATAGTTTTACATAACTAAGGTTCTATAGCATGATAATGTTTGGTTTAGCCTCATTTCCTATTCTTGTTTGATGAAAAGCTTAGGTAGAATCATGTGTTCGACTGTCTATAGGATTTGCTGTTGTGTATGATTAGCATACATGAGTGCTGCAGTTTGGTGAAAGTTTCATGGATGAGTTATGTGGGGCTAGCCGACTATTTCACGAAAGTTTAGGAATAAGATGTATGTGTAGTCTAGTGTATGCTATTAGGGTTGTTGTGATAATCTTCTGAGACAAATACAAGTAGGTGCGGAAGGTAGTATGGGCTCGTACTACTGGAACCATAGGACCCATACGCGTAGCAGAGAAGACACAACCCCTAAGGTTTTTTTTTTGTTTGTAATAACTCATATGGTATGAATTGCACCTCATATGATATTTACTAGTTTATTTTTAGTATGGTGGTTGCGAGGATATTCGAGTCAGGAGTTGGATCGAGTGACCTAGATTGGCTATGGTTGACTGAGGAGGAGATTAGGGCGTTCATTTATACTAAGGTTGTGACTGTTGTTCGGGGGTAGATACCGGAGTTGTTTAGGTCTATCAAGACCACCATGATTGAGTACTTTGATGACCATTATGCTGCTTTCTCTTAAACTGTCGTTGCTACTACAGGGATTGGTGTGGGGAAAGCCTTCTAGTGTCAGGACTTTGACAATACAAAGCCCATGGTGTTTGATGGGGTTCAGGATCTGTTTATTGCCATGAGGTGGCTATCAGATATTGAGTGATGTTTCTTTACTTGCTCCTGCCCAGTTGACCAGAAGGTCAAGTGCGCTCTGAACCTTCTTCGGTCTGGAGCGAAGGATTGGTTACTAGATCTTACACTCTAAAGCAGAGGGCAACTGTTTCCTGGGAGCAGTTCTCTAAGATTTTCCCGCACAAGATTTGTTCCATTGGTTGAGAAGGAGAGGGTAGCCCAGAAGTATTTGGATCAAAGGCAGGGGACCGATTCAGTGATGGAGATCACCAAGATGTTCATTGAGAGGGAGAGTGTTGTTTTGCCCCGAGTTTGCTACTTTTGAGCAAGCTCAGATGACTTGATACTTGAGCATGCTCAAGAAGGACATCCGCTAGTTTGTCTCTACTTAGTGTTATGGTATACTTGTGGAGTTACAGGAGGCTGCTAGGCAGCAGGAGATTGAGTTGGATCTCCAAAAGAGAGAGTAGAGGCAGGCTTCGGTGCATTCGTAGCCTGCAACAAAGTGGTTTAAGGACATTGGTGTTAGATCTGGGAGTCAGAGGGGCCGCACTTGTGGAAAGTGTGGCAAGGTTCATGAGGGTTCTTGTCGATCTTCATTTGGGTCCCAAAAATTTGGCAAAGATGGGCATTATGCCGAGGATTGTCGCCAGCAAGTTTCGGCATCGACCACCATGATCTATTATCATTGTGAGCAAGTTGGCCATATAAGGGCCAACTGCCATTTTCTCACTATGGGACCGGCACAGGCACTAGCACCAGCTACTTTGAGGATCACTGATGGGTGATAGGATAGGTCGAAGCCGCTGAGGGCTTGAGGTCGTGCTTTCAACTCACAGCAGAGGAGGCCACGGAGGCGCCGAATGTTGTTACTGGTATGTTTCTATTTATGATTCTGTCATTTATTTTATGGTATGCTTATGTTTTTGTTTCTTATAGGTACATTCTTAGTGAATTCTTTGCCTGCTCTTGTGTTATTCGACTCGGGCGCGAGTCGTTCCTTTGTATATTGGTCTTGTAGTAAGGAGTTTAATATGACACTTAGCGAGTTGCAGTGTGTTGCGGGTTTCTAGCACAAAACAAACATCAAATTTCTACATCTAGAATTTATCAGGGTTGTGTTTTGGAGATTTTCGGGGTACCTTATCTGATTAATTTGATTCCTATTCCCATGAGGGATGTATGCGTGATAGTGGGGATGGATAGACTGAGCAGTTTTAGTGCTATGATAGACTGCTAATGTCAGCGAGTACTGGTTTGAACCCTAAGTGGGGGAGAACTGGTCATCTACAGAGAGGGTACCAAGGTTGGATCAGGGAGTTGTTCGGCGGCCAAGGATCAACAGTATATTCAACATGCTGTTGGATTAATGTCTAAGTCCATAACTATAATTGGTGAGACTTGACCCGACCCGGCATGGTCCATTTGGGTTGCATACCATCATGCACTTGAATGAGAGAAATAAGACACTTATGGTTATTAATATATTATAAGTTCTAGTATATTAATAATAAGAATAATAAGATTATTTAATTAGTATTGATCAAGAATTAATCTAGGATTAATTAAGTGATCAAAAGAAGACTAATTAAATATATGGGTTGATTGTGTAAATCATCCATACTTGTATAGTGGGCTAATGCTCCATGGATAATCAAGTTGGGCCAAAACCCATAGGATGATCCATGGATGCTCCATGGTGTATTTGTACCCATGGATCATGGAAATGAAAGGCCATGTCAATTAGGGTTTACATGGTGTAACCCTAACTATATAAGCATCTTATTATTGAGGAAAAATCGGCCACTAGTAGTATTCTAGAGAGGGCTAGCCGATTTTGGTGAGTGTAGAATTCTCTCAAGTTATTCCAAGTGTTTTGATGATTGTGATTCCATTTGAGGTATCACACTTGGGGCACTAGGCACTCAAGCTTCATGAAGACTTTCTACATCAAAGAGGTATGTATTCTATCTTGCTATAGTTATTGTTTTGTATGCTAGATTAGGATAATACCTTGGAAGTTCTTATTTGCATGTATAATAGAGAAAACATAGATCCAAGGTATTTAGGGTTGCATGTACACTTAGGAGTGTTAGAATGCTCAAAACCCAAAAGTGGTATCAGAGCCTAGGATTGTTTTCTTGTTATACTTGCAAAAGAAGCTGGAAAATCGAGTTTTGATGCTGTCTGCCCAGCAGACTCGCCGAGTCCATGAATGGACTCGCCGAGTCCAAGGCAAACTGCATCCAACTCGCCGATTTGTTTCGTGCACTCGACGAGTTGGAACCCCAGACAGCATAAACTCGACTGTTTTGGCTAGAAAAGGACTAGGAACATTACCCTAAGTTGTTTTTGAACTTATAAACTTGTTTTTGATGTGGTAATGTTCATGCTAATCCATTTTCAAAGATAATTGTCAATAGATTCATGTTTTGTATTAGTTTAAGGTTTAGACTAATTACATGAAAAAGTTTGATTTGAATTATCTTGTTCTTATGAGTTGCTTAGATTAATAGAAATGTTGAGTGAAATAGGTGTTTTCAATCCATTTTAATCTAAGAGTTGAGTATAAAATGTGTTTGTGTAACTTGTCCTCAAGTTACATGAAGAGTCACATTAAAGACTCATAAAACTCATAAAAGTTGGCAATGGTTACAAAAGATGAAGAGTCTTGTCCTTAAGTTATGGAGGTTCAAGAGTCACTTCATTAAGTAATAAAATATGTAACCATAATTAAATCCATAAGTTATAAAATAAAGAAAAGTTAATTCTTTTATTAGTTTAAAGTCTTCCATAACTTGTCCTCAAGTTATGGAACTTGAAGAGTTTTTGGATTAAAACTACTTTAAACACATAAGTTATGGAATTAATTAGTTTTGAATAGTTTCAAAACTTGCCCTCAAGTTTTGGAATTTGAAAAGTTTTCAAGTATGAATACTTTAATTCCAAGTTAGCCCTTAGAATTTTAAAAGTTAAAATTCAAACCCTTATACTTTATAATATTATAAGTTAATAATATATATATGTATAAGAGTAAAGTCAGTCTTACCGCTAGTACGCCTCATTCACGAAGCCGGTCTATAAGGTGGGTATAAGGTTGTTGCCTATAAAATGGCAACTTAATGGGTGTCCACTCTCACCCACCGCTTGCTTGACTGGTGGAGGGTCGTTAGCCGAACGGGTTTGACAAGACTAGAATTCTCCCTTCATTAAAAGTATTAATGATAATACTAAGTAACTAAACTCTTAATAATACCCAATCTTAGTTACTTAGGAAAAATGTGAATAAGGTGCTAATCCATGAAATTACACTTTGCACTTTGTTTAAGTCGTTAGTGGAGCGTGTGTGGTTAACCGGCACACTAACTTGGACTTAACAAGGTAGGTAAAGGGTGACTTAATATTTATCATAGTATCGATGGAGCGTGTGTGGTTAACCGGCACATCGATTGAGGGGTAATTTATTAAGGGTACCAAGTGATTTGCATGGTTACTTCACACCTTGTTTTGTGATCCTCGGCATCCCAGTCACAAAACCTGAAGGGCACACTCGAGATTGAAACATGCCTTTGAAAAGTTCAATGAATCTCAAAGATCTAGGAGTTTCAAAGCCAATTAAAACCTAATAATACATTTCGTTTATCTTGGTGGAAATTGGTGAATCGTCATTCATCTACCTTCAAATATTTTATAGCTTGGATTACGGCATACCTCTTCTAAGTTATAAAATAGTTTGTTGGGTCCTAGCCTTAATATTTCATATTGGGTGTCATATTAAGGACTTAAAATCAACTATCTTGAATATCTCCCAAAAGATGTCTGGTTTAGACACCTATGATCTTCCCAAATCTCTTGAAACAAGGTTTCCTAATGAAGATGATGTCCCATGGATATCATACTTCTTTCTCCTCCTCCAATTATTCTCCCCAACCCACAAGTTCTTGAAAAGTTTAAGGTCACTCAGGCCCTATTGGCAAGGCAAGGTCTAGGTGTGGTCACATCTTGGAGATGTACTCACATATTGACAAGCCGGGAGAGTTGGGTGTCAAAGTCTTGAGAAAGTTGGTGGTTCAACTACTTTCTAAGTCATATAGTGAGTTCTTTTGGAACACCTATGAAAAACACTATGACAAGACCCTTAATGATCTTATCTATTTGTTAAGATCAACTTCCTAAAACTTTGTGGACATTGAAAACGATGACATTGGATATCCAGTAAAGCATTCTCTTCCCAATGGAAAGGGATCGGCCATAGTCAACTCGGTTGACCAAATGGTAAAGAGAAAAACTAAGTCTGTGATAGTCTCGTGTACCATTATCAAAGGGTCCATATGTTTGTATTGCCAAAGGGGCATTGGTTGCGAAGCTGCCAAAATTTACCTAAGGATGTTAAAGTCAATAAGTTTGACTCTACTTCAGGTAAATTCCACTATCTAACTCTGTTAAGTTTCTATTCTGAGATTCTTGATACATGATGTGACTGGGTCATGTGGTGATGTTTTAAGAATGAAAGAAAAGTGAAGAAACTTAAAGAAAGAATATGCTGAATCTGATGGCGTAGATGGATTTCTATCGCATAGTTTGAAGATCGGATTCTTGAGCTACTTCTCAGGAGTTATGAGATATTGCTTAGGAATAGATAACAACAAATTTTCATATGGATTGTAAGGATAAGTTTTTCCGCAAAGTTTTAAAATAAAAGAAAATTTTTGATTTTATTTATTTTAAAATATCCTTATAATGGCATTTGGAAAGAAAATTGTTGCTTATAAGATTCCATTAACAGCAAGAGTGGAAACATGAAATTGATTCTTTCATTTGTGGTAATGTCTAAATTTACCAAATACGGAAAGATTCTCATCACCCAAGTTTCAATTGGACCGGAACTTGGAATCATGCAAGTTGTATAGCATGATGAATGAAAACTTTCAAGTTTTGGAAAATTAAGACTAATTACTCGTTCACATGGATGTGTGAGTCAAGTAAAGGACTTAGGGATCGAGTACACATTCTTGTGCACTGATTAAGTCCACCACAAAAGATCGATAAGAAGAATCAAATTAGGCAGAAGGATAAAAGTTTCTCAAATCTGAAAAGATGGGAGAGTACTTTAGTATCAGTTTTGTGATCATCTTAATGATTAAGAAACCATAGCACAATTAGTTCTCTAAGGAAGTCTTAGTGCATTCTTATGACTAAGAAGAGAGATCTTGAATTGGTTAAATCAAGAAGATGAGTCATACTTCGTTCCAATACAAGTCTTAGAGTCATACTCCAAGATTGTCATTTGAGTGACATGTCTTAAAGAAGGTTTAAAACACTTGTCAAATGTAAGAGTAAAAGTTTTCTACTCTTGTACATTTGAAATTGGTAAGTTGTGATGTTTTGGATAAAACAAAGACCAACTTAGGCCAATTGTGTGAAGTGTTTGTCTTGATTAGAATCCTCACTATCTCTTGGATATTTGACAAGGGAGTCTTATAGGTCAAGAGGACAGTGGGAGTCTTAAAGGTCTTGAAAGTCTCAAGAACTAATCAAGAATAAAACCTAAAGTTCTTCTCTAGCACACAATTTGAGGTTTATAATCTATTGTGTTGACATATTCTGTGCCCATTCCAGTTAAAGTTGGTATTGCATATGAGTTCTTAGAGTTCTCAATTTGTTGCACAACAACTTGGAAGCAATGGCAGGCCCTTGAGCTGCCAGGTGGCAAGAAATTAAGATTGAGTTCAGTCCATATGAGTTTGGATTTGTCATTATCCTTGTCTTGTGACTATGATTTTGACAATTCACATGGATAAGAACACATACACCAGTAAATCTAAGTGTCATAAGGTTTCTCTCCGATTCATGAAAATGATGGTGAGGAAACACTTTCACTAAGTAGATTTTAGCTAGATAGCAATTGTGATATTTGCATTCTCAAAGTCGTTAGTGGAGCGCGTGTGGTTAACCGGCACACTAACCTGGACTTGTGAGAAGTGGTAAAAAGGTCTAACCATTATGATTACGGCATACCTCTTCATAATTGTTTAGACACACAAGTGTGCTATCTAAGGGAAGGTGTATGATTTTGATAAAGTTTTATCAAAACAATCTAGCATCAGAAATCTGAACTTTGGTAAGAAAGTCAATGAAGTATTGATTTCTAGAAGTCCAGCTGATTTCTGAGTACATGTCAAAGCTAGTGGGAGCATAAGTGTTATGCTAATAATCATTATGTTAAGTATTGCAAGCTAGCAATGTTAATTATAGAAAACAAAAGTTTCAATTGGGAAAAGTTGTTTTGCTATAATTAAGGGAGAGGAAATTATACTTCATCTCAAATCTATAAGCTTAGATCATGAGGTTTTAATCATTTAGTCAAGGATATATATATGAATTTCATGTTGGAATGACTCAACATAAGGAAATTCTATATATGAGTCCATTATTTGCGTTCTAAAATTCGATTATGATTACGACATCCCTTTTCATAATCTGAATTATGAGAACTTGGCAAATTGAAATGGAAATGTTATAGCAAAAGACTGGTTTAGTCTTTATGTGAGACATCATGAATCGTGTCCCATATGCTTCGGATATAGGATCGATTACATGTGCTATAATCATCCGTTCTAAATTTTTCCAAATGCCTAGGGCATTAAGAAGGGAAAAGGTTTAGAACTGGATATGACTAAAAGGATTAAACAATTGTCGAGGACAATCTAAGGTTTACCAAAGATTGGTTGCTCAAGGAAAGTTGGAAGTATAGTGATAATTCTGGAAGGACCATATTGACATAGTCTGTAAGGAGGCAACTCCTGTTCAGAAGTGATAAGTCAGAATGGAATCTGGAAATGTTTCAAAGTTAGAAATTTCAATCTGTGTAAGATTAAGGAAACTTAATGCAAGAAGGATATTTCCAAGGAGTTGATCTCCTTTGGAATGCTCTGTAATGATTGTTGTCAAGTCTTTATGACTTTGTGCATAATCATTACAAGAGTATCAATGCATATAAGTTTAGAATCTAACAGATTTCAGTAAATGGCATGAATTTGGAATTCTTGCATTTGCAGTAAGGATTTGGGAGTGTGAAAAGAGAATCATTAAAGTTATGTTCAATGGATCTAGTTCACAAAGTAAAGATCATAGACAAACATAGTATGCATACTTGGTGTGTGGCATGACTAGTGTTTAAGAAAACATAGTGTACATGCTTGGAGCATGGGACGACTATTGTTTTAAATTCAAGAATAAAGTTGATAGCTGAAACAGTATACAATGAATAATGTGTAATCATATGGTGATAAATAAAAGGTGTTTTATTTATGTTCAAAGGGTTGATACCATATTGGATTCAATTATTATTGTGTTTCACTTTGCATGTTTTGACTTCCCGAATAAACTGGGTTATTCTTCCGGAATGACTAAGTTATTCAAACCATCCACAGTCGGTCATATGTTGGAAGTAGATATGAATTAAGACTGTCATGATGGGTTGTAGAGGTCTAAGGTGTTGGACAAGGCTACAACAATCATGAGTGCTCATAAGTTCTGAGTATTGGATTCAACCCGCGCTCATTGGAATCACTTCATGGATTTTATCACGAGTGATCATGAGACGATAATATCTTATATTCTTCAAACCTAGAGATATGAGTTGTTACTATGAGTTGATAGTACATTGATAGCACGAAAACGCATTTGGTAACTCGGTGCTATAAAACGTGCCTTTGTGTATGATTCAACAAGTAGTAGAACAAGCCATATGAGTCGAAGTTTATCCATTCCTTTTACCTTCGGGATAAAAGCGATATCTGTGGGCCCCTCGATGATTTGATGATGACAAATGGAAGTGCTCGGCCGGGCCAGGACTGATTTGATTTGTTCAATTAGTCAGTCGTCATAAATCGGAAATCGGGAAACAACAAATGGACAGAGAGAATGATTATAATCCATGTCTCAGTCCATATGATATCTAGAATGGAGGAATATATGATCCCTTATCTAATGGACAAGTCACTGACAAAGGTCAGAGTTCATCTACAAGGTCAGAGTTCGACAGAAGCTTTTGAGAGCTACGATTGCCGGTTGGTTCCTGAAGTCATACGCAATAATAGTTTTAGACTTATCCAAGTGGGAGACTGTTGGATTAATGTCTAAGTCCATAACTATAATTGGTGAGACTTGACCCGACCCGACATGGTCCATTTGGGTTGCATACCATCATGCACTTGAATGAGAGAAATAAGACACTTATGGTTATTAATATATTATAAGTTCTAGTATATTAATAATAAGAATAATAAGATTATTTAATTAGTATTGATCAAGAATTAGTCTAGGATTAATTAAGTGATCAAAAGAAGACTAATTAAATATATGGGTTGATTGTGTAAATCATCCATACTTGTATAGTGGGCTAATGCTCCATGGATAATCAAGTTGGGCCAAAACCCATAGGATGATCCATGGATGCTCCATGGTGTATTTGTACCCATGGATCATGGAAATGAAAGGCCATGTCAATTAGGGTTTACATGGTGTAACCCTAACTATATAAGCATCTTATTATTGAGGAAAAATCGGCCACTAGTAGTATTCTAGAGAGGGCTAGCCGATTTTGGTGAGTGTAGAATTCTCTCAAGTTATTCCAAGTGTTTTGATGATTGTGATTCCATTTGAGGTGTCACACTTGGGGCACTAGGCACTCAAGCTTCATGAAGACTTTCTACATCAAAGAGGTATGTATTCTATCTTGCTATAGTTATTGTTTTGTATGCTAGATTAGGATAATACCTTGGAAGTTCTTATTTGCATGTATAATAGAGAAAACATAGATCCAAGGTATTTAGGGTTGCATGTACACTTAGGAGTGTTAGAATGCTCAAAACCCAACACATGCATGTATAGGTTATCCTACGTATGTGGTTGATAGTTGGGTTTGGGAGTAGGTCTCGGTTTAAGATGTGCCAATTGTAAGGGATTTTGTTGATGTGTTTCCAGAGTTACCTAGTGTGCCTCTCGAGAGGCAGGCTGAGTTCAAGGAATGACCTAGTGCCAGGTGCGACTTCGAATGCCAAGGTGTCGTACCGTTTGGCACCACACGAGATGCAAGAGTTGTCCTCTCAGCTTCAGGAGCAGTTCGTTGTGGGGAGCACCAATATTGTTCGTAAAGAAGAAGGATGGATCACACCGGATGTGCATTGATTACCAGGATTTGATCAAGTTAACGTTAAAGAAACGTTATCCTCTTCCGCAAATTGATGACCTCTTTGATCGGTTGTAGGGAGCATCTTAGTTCTCCATGATCGATATGAGGTATGGGTATCATCAGGTGAGGGCTAGAGAGGAGGACGTGGAGAAGACTACATTTCAGACTCGTTATGGGCATTACGAGTTCATTGTGATGCCATTTCAGCTCACCAATGCGCCTGCAATGTTTATGGATATGATGAATCGGGTATACAGATCGATGCTCGATCGATCAATTATTGTTTTTATTGATGATATCTTGGTGTATTCCAAGACCAGAGAGCAGCATGATGAGCACCTTCGAGAACTTTTGGGAGTGTTGAGGCTAACCAAGACATGATTTTGGTCGATCCAACCAAGATTAAGGCTGTGATGCAGTGGGAGGTTTCAAAGTCTCCATAAAAGATCATGATTTTCTTAGGTTTAGCAGGATTATATGAGAGATTTATCCAGGATTTCTCCAAGATTGTTGTACCCCTTACTCCTCTAAAGAGGAAGGCATGGGTTTCTGATGGGGCCCTAACCAGCAGACGATGTTTGAGACAATACGACAGAGATTATGTGAGACCCCAAGATTAACCCTTCCGGAGGCTGTTGATGATTTGATTGTATTTTGTGATGCATCCATCACTGGTTTGGGGGTGGTTCTTATACAGAGGGGGAGATTGGTTGCATATGCTTCTCGACAGCTGAATCCACATGAGGCACATTATCTTATTCATGATCTGTAGTTGGGGGTAGTAGTTTTTTCCCTCAAGATTTGGGGCACTACTTGTATGGGGTACGATGTATTATTTACATGGATCACAAGAGTTTGCGATATCTTATGGACTAGCCGAACCTGAACATGAGGCAGCGCAGGTGGTTTGATGTGGTTAAGGATTATGGCTGTGAGATTCTTTACCGTCCGGGTAAAGAGAACATGGTTGCGGATGCTTTGAGCTACAAGTCGGCAGGATATACAGTTGGGGATATGTGTATGAGGATATTAACTGATTCTCCACTTTTGGATTTGATCAAAGGGACAAAGCAGAATGAGTCAAGAAGGAGAACTGGAAACACAAAAAGATTAGGAGCGAGATTGACAGATATTTCACCTATAGTCAGGGATTGTTGACCCTATATGGTCGGGTATGGGTTTTGGTTTCTGTTGGGATCAGATAGATAGTTTTGGAGGAGGCACATAAGTATCGCTTTTCGATACACATGGGAGCCACCAAGATGTATCAGGATTTGAGACTAAGTTACTGGTGGCCGCGTATGAAGAGAGAGATAGCCTGGTACATTGAGAGGTGCTTCACCTGTAGGATGGTTATGTCCGAGTATCAGAGGTTGCATGGAAAGTTGCAGCCTTTGCAGGTTCCCATATGGAAGTGGGAACATATCACCATGGATTTTATCACCAAATTCTTGAAGACTGCAGAGGGTTATGATATTATATGGGTCATCGTGGACCGATTGACTAAGAGTGCCCACTTTTTGGCCATTCAGGAGAGCTCCTCGGCCGAGAAATTGGTCGATGTGTATGTTTAGGAGATTGTTGCTCGTCATGGGGTTCCGATTTCCATTGTTTCAGACTGAGATGTTTCATTTACTTCTCGATTCTGGTAGAAGTTCAAGGAGGAATTGGGGATGAGAGTACATTTCAACACTGCTTATTGTCCACATACTGATGAACAGAGTAAGTAGACCATCCGGACACTTGAGGATATGCTACAGGCTTGTGTCATTGATTTTGGTGGGAGTTAGGATTCCTGCCTACCTCTTGCAGAGTTTCCATACAATAACAACTAATACTCCAACATTGGTGCCCTTCCCTTTGAGCTCCTTTATGGTCAGAGATGTCATACCCCAATTTGTTGGGGGAGGTTGGTCATGGAGTCACGTGAAGGATTGAAGTAGTCCTCCAGAGAATGGAGCTTATCCAACAGATCGGGAAAAGATTACATACCACTTAGAGTTGGCAGAAGAGTCATTCCGATCGGTGCTGGTCAGAGCTGGAGTTCCAGGTCGGTGATATGGTATTACTGAAGGTATCACCCTGGAAGGGTGTGATACGCTTTAGGAAGATGGAGAAATTGGGTCTCCGGTATATTAGATCATTTCGTGTGATCGCCAATATAGGTTGGGTGGCCTATTAGTTGGATTTATTGAGTGAGATCAGCCAGATCCACAACGCTTTTCATGTTTCGCAGTCATGGAAGTGCGTGTTAGATGATGATGCAGTAGTCCTTTTGGATGATATGCATGTCGATGAGCGCCTGAATTATATTGAGAGGCCGGTAGTGATAATGGAGAGAAAGATGAAGGTTCTGCGCAACAAGGAGATACAATTGGTAAAGGTTTAGTGGCAGCATCAGAAAGGCTCTGAGTGGACATGGGAGCCAGAGGCGTTGATGAGGGAGCATTATCCTGAGCTATTTGCATCATTAGACTTCGAGGATGAAGTCTTGTTTACGTAGGGGACAACTATAACATCCCGATGATGACGTATTTTCAATTTTAATCCTATGTGTGAAGAAATATTCTATGTTGATCCTTGAGATTAAAAAATTTGCAAGAATGGCCCATAGTGGCATTTCAATAATTTTAGCCAAAGGCCTAGAACACTGGGCATACGTTGTGTATGATGGGCATACTAGGGCGGACCTTAGTACGTACACCGCGTATGCAGGGAGTACGCAAGGAAACCTCAAATCCTAATTTTTAGGGTTTGGTCGATATATAAGCATCATTATCACCTCATTTCTTATTCCCGCATCAGCCTGCATATGAGAAAACATCCCACTAGCAAACCCTAAGTGAGAAGAGTGCATTTTGAGCTCATTTATGTGCTTTGGTGGTGTTCTTAAGGAAGAAAAAGTTTCTACAAGGACTTTGGAGCTTGGGAGAAGCTTGGATCTAGGATTCTCCACTTGCTAGCAATCTCCAGGAGGTAAAAAGCTCCCTGCTTGATCATGTTATCTCGTAGATATATCAATTTCTTCATTTAGGGCATTTTTGGTCCCAAATATGGTGATTCTTGAGCATTACATGCTCTTAATTGAATAAGTCATCCTTTCAAACCTAATGAGGGGTCTTGAGTCATACAAATGTGGTCTTGATGCTTAGTTTTTCCCCATGCATGCTCTAAAAGGTCCATAAATATGATGATTCGGGTTGAGTCGGTTGTCAGAGAAGGGATTTATTCAGATTACATTCACCCTGTGAGGTGAGTCTTTCTTAGTGTACCATTGGGTCAAAGGCACCAATGCCGACCCATTAGATTATTTATCCTGTTTAGGATAGTGCTATGCTAGTATGTGGTTTATTAGCATATCTATATGATTATTTGTATTTTTATGGTTCCGTGTTTATGTTTATTTGTTCCATATGTCAACATATTGGTGCGGGTTGAGGTTGTATTGCTTCATACTATAGCTAACAAACCCGTGGGCATTCCAGATATGAGCTGAGGGCCCGAATAGAATTCCAGACTCATATTGAGGGCTCAAGAGCATTCCAGATATGAGCTGAGGGCCAGAATGACATGCCAGACTCATACTGAGGCCTCGGGGGTATTTTAGTCTTTTTAGCTGTGGACCTAGTATATGCTGTTATGTGTGTGTATTGGTACTTTAGGGGAACTCACTAAGCTTTAGCTTACAGTTTTTTGTTTATGGTTTTAGCTATTTCAGAGTATCGTTGGAAGGAAAAGGCGTGATCACACACAACTTCCTGTTTTGTCACTGGATTTTAGGGAAAACC
The DNA here is from genome assembly GCF_002870075.4 of Lactuca sativa. Classification (NCBI taxonomy): domain Eukaryota; kingdom Viridiplantae; phylum Streptophyta; class Magnoliopsida; order Asterales; family Asteraceae; genus Lactuca; species Lactuca sativa. Next base: position 192,755,992 of record NC_056628.2, read on the forward strand.
ATAAATTAGAAATAATACTTTTCAAACAATTACTATTTTTGTAAGAAATTATGACGAATGGTAGATTTTGAAAATTTTAAAGTTATTGCGATTTTTGAGTGTTACATGTTCGATGAACTGCAGGGTGCAAGCTATTTCTCAAAGATCGATCTTAGGTCGGGATATCATCAGGTAAGGGTGATAGAGCATGATATAGAGAAGACTACTTTTAGAACAAGATATGGACACTATGAATTTTTTGTTATGTCATTTAGACTAACCAATTCTCCAATAATATTTAGGGATTTCATGAACAAGATTTCTAAACCTTTCCTCAACAAATCCATAATAGTGTTCATAGATGACATTCTAATTTACTCAAAAAGTCAACAAGAGCACGAAAATAGTTGTGCGAAGTTTTAAAAGTTTTTAAAAAGGAGAAGTTGTATGCAAAGTTCTCTAAGTGTGATTTTTGGGTCTGATAGGTGCAATTCTTGGGTCAGATGGTTAAACAAGAATGAATAATGGTTGAGCTAACAAAGATCAAAGTTGTGATGAAGTGGAACGACCAAAAATTCCAACCAATATTCGAAGCTTTCTAGGATTAGTTGGATATTACAAAAGGTTTTTCTAATGCTTTTCTTCGATAACTGCTCCATCTATAGCTTTGAACCATGAAAGAGTTACATATAAATGGAGTGAGAAGCACGGAGAAGCTTTTGAGAAACTAAAGAAGAAGTTATGTGAAACACCGACTCTTTCTTTACCTGACGGAGTTGAAGACTTCATAGTTTATAGTGACGCATCTGGAGTAGGGTTACATTGCGTTTTGACCCAACGAGAGAAAGTAGTCACCTATGCATCTTGACAAATGAAAGAGCATGAGAAGAACTACCGCACTCATGATCTGGAGTTGGTAGCGGTAGTATTTGTATTAAAAAATATGGTGGGGGTTATCTTTATGGCACGAAGTGTAAGATTTTCATAGATCATAAGAGTCTCCAGTATCTTTTTGGTCAAAAAGAATTAAATATGAACCAACAATGCTGGCAAGAACTAATCAAGGACTATGACTAAAAGATACTTTGAGTAGAAATATAAACTTGGAAAGAAAGAAACGAAGGGTGCTAAGAATTGAGATTGTCTCAATAATTGTAGAAAGTATTAAGAAATCTTAGGAAGGAGGTAACCGAAAGGAAGTGCGTTTAGGTAAAATGTTGGAATTCAGTACAAACAGTCAAATATTGAAGGTATTCGAAAGTAAGATTTGGGTGCCTAAGATGGGAGGAATGAGCGATCTTCTGATGGAAGAATCTTACAAGACCATGGAATCGATTCATCCAGGTAGTACCAAGATGTATAGGGATTTGAAACCTTACTACTGGTGGTTGATGATGAAGCTCGATGTTGCAAAGTATGTGGCCAAGTGTGTGACCTACAAAAGATTTAACGTGAAACTTCAGATACCTTATGGAAGTTTGTAGCCTTTACCGGTACCCATGGGTAAATGGGAAGACACCACCATGGATTTTATGACTAAACTACCTAGGACGAAGAATGGTTGCGACATGATTTGGGTAATCATGGATCGATTCACAGAGAGTGCACATTTCATAACAGCCAATGAGAGGTCGTCTATGGATAAGTTTGTAGATGTCTACACGAAGAAGATAGCAAGACTTCACGATCATCCCTTAACGATTGTGTCAGATCATGACAGTCGTTTCACGTCGAGGTTTTGGAAAAGTCTACAAGAGGAAATGGGTACAAAACTGTGTTTGAGTACAACCTACCATCCAAAGACTGATGGTTAGAGTGAAAGGACAATTGAAATACTAGAGTATATGTTAAGAGCATGTACCTTATAATTTCAAGGTAAATGGATGAGCATCTACCCATAGTAGAGTTTTCCTATAACAATCATTACCATTTGAGCATTAAGATGGAACTTTATAAAGCCTTGTATGGACGTAAGTGTCGTATGCCGTCTTGCTGGCTTGAGTATGGTGAAAGCAATTTATGGGTCTTGAGATAGTCCATCAGAGTGCTGAAAAGCTAAAGGTGATTAGAGAAAAGAAGTTAGCAACTCAAGACCGTCAAAAGAGCTATGCTGACAAAAAGCGACGACCAATGATCGTCGAAGTTGGAGATTTGGTTTTTCTTAAAGTCTCACAATGTAAGGGACTTATAAGATTTGGAAAGAGAAGGAAGCGAAGTCCTAGACTTATTGGGCCTTTCAAGGTTCTTCAGGAAAGTGGAAACCAAGCTTACAAGCTAGATTTGCCAGAAGAACTGGATAGTATCAATAACACTTTTCATGTGTGTTATTTGAGGAAGTTTGTGGGAGAAGTCCCCTATATAATTCCACTTTCAGAGATGAGGATTGATGAGGATAAGAGGTTAATCGAAGAGCCCGAAGCGATTGTTGACCTTAAGATGATGAAGTTATGACGGAAGATGGTTGAATTAGTGCTTGTGCAGTGGAAACATTCGAATGGGCCAAACCTCACTGGGAAATAGAAAGTGAGATGAAGAATTGCTATCCGCATTTGCTTGTTGATGCATGATTATGAGGACGGAATCATCCTAAGGGGGAGAGAATTGTAATGCCCACGTTTCTCGCTAGGCATTAATTAGATGATGTTAAATTAGGATCAACAATTGTAACTTATTTGATATAATAAAAGGAAATTATTTGAGTGTTACATGATTTATGTGCAATTATTTGTAGTATATACTTGCTTATGACAATATAATAAAATAAAATAAAATACACGTCCAAACTAGAATAATAATTATGCCAAATACCCTTGACAAAAGTTGAAGTAGTTATGATAAGAATTTCGGGAATATAAGGAACGCCTAAGTAGAAATTATAACGAAGAAGTTATGGTCTGTCAATGTTCACGATTCGACCCGATTAAACGATGCACGTCATTAAAACTATTTTTTTTGTTAGCTTACTTTTTAGCCTTAGTGATATAAAAAAAGTCATACCAGTCAATAAACCGAGAGCGTACATATAGAGAACATCCAAATCTGACTTCAATAGAGGAAGTTATGATTTTTCTAAGATTGAGTGTAATAATAGATAGCTCAGATATCAAATTTTAGACCGGTTGATTGTTAGATGAAGTAATCTAAATGAGAATTGAAGATCTCGTTAATAGGATTCCAACGATAAAAAGACAGTCGAAAACGGACGTCTTATGACAAAGTTATGCATTTTAGACGGACTTTAACAATCTAATCCTGTGTGAAATAAATAAATTCAAAACTAGCCGAGGAAGTATAAACCAAAGTTGTAGATCCCATTGATAGCTACACGTGGATATAAAGAAAGTAAAAAAATGGAGCTTGTATGAAGAAGTTACGCAATTTTGAAGTTTGAGTTTCGTTGCACATATTTGTGCCCCGCGCGCGACCTTCTTGAAACCGCCGCATAGCACTAGCCAGATTTTGACATGTGACACCACACCCGGGTAAGCACATCGACCATATGTACGGTGTGCAAGGCCCTTGCATGACACACATTCCCATATTCTAGCCTTTAAATAGACAATATAAGCTCATTCCTTTCCCATGCCATTCGATTATCTCTCTCTCTCTCTCTCTCTCTCTCTCTCTCGATTATTCTAGATTTGGTCTGAATTGTTCCCTAGTAGTTAGGCTATTTTGGCAAGTTTAGGAGTCCCTAGGAGCGAGATATCTAGTAGCTATCAGTCCAAAGTTTCTCCAGTGTAATTTTCGGACTTTTGTACATGGAATCTCTGTAAGTTAAACTACACTCTATTTTATTCTAGTGTAATTTATGGTTAAAATTCATAGTGGTTGTTATGAATTTATAAATAAGATTCATCGGTAGTTCCAATGTCACATTACTGATTGATCTACTTATGAGGATGATGACTAGGCCAGATTTGGTGAGGTGTTTAAAGTGGGATTTCCAATACCAAACAGAACGAACCTCAAATATGATCCTACCTAATTATTGTAACAACCCAAATTTTCAAAAGAAAATTTTCATTTTTAGCTAATCAAACACATTTCCATAGACCATAAAATCTCAAATCAATTGTTTCAAATCCACATCCATTACAACTTTATTTAGAAACATCAAAGTCTCCCATAAAACATCGGTGAGAGAGTGCACGCCGCGCCAACAAGCCTTGCCCGTGCCCTTGGTCTCAGATGTACCTGAAAAAAATCCACAATCTGTAAGCTAATGCTTAGTAAGTTCCCCAGAGCATACCCACACACAAACCACATACAACATATCATACTAGCTATAACAGCTACACATATCACATAAGTCATGCATACAACATATAGGGATGTCGTGGGCTCGTCCCTAGGGTCTTACTCCAGGATGCCATAGGCTCCCCCCACGGTCTTACACCTAAGTGCCACAGGCTCTCCCATGGTCATCGATAGGAATGCCATGGGCTCCCCACATGGTCTTTCATCCAAGTGTCAGGGGCTCGCCCATGGTCTTCCATACATACATATCATATATAACACTAGCATGCTTTCTAGCCCAACAAACTATCATATCACATAATACAGCAACAACTAGGATGCTAAATATCTTAAAATGGGATGGCCTTGGTGTCTTAGACCCATTGGTATGGTGAGGAGACTCACCTCTGTTGTAGAATCTGGAGGCTGCTCTCCTAAAAGTTCGTAGACACCCATGCTGAAAAATAATAACATAACTCAATGTTAGGATCAAACACTATCTAAGTGAGGAAACTAAATCCCCAAGTCCTTTCACAAAAGCCCAAAAGGTTTTCCTTAGTTAATGGGCCTAAAGTCTATATCCAAAGTCATTAATAGACCCCATGGCCGAATAAAGCCTAATCATAACATCCATGGTCCAAAATATATAAACTGGCCCACTAACCCAAAACATGACCATGCCCAGTGACTAATTGAGGCCCAAAAGCTGAAAGGCCCAAAACAAATCCAAGTCCAACTGCTGCGCGTACCCTTAGCATACCATCCTAGCATACCCAGCGTACTGAGTCCCTGGCCCTTACGCACTGCGTACGTTAGGTTACACAAAGCGTACTAACAGATTAAGCACTTTCTCCATTAAGTGCTTATTTTCTCACGTCCAAAAGTCACATATGAGCTTATTCAGACGACATAGAGCATAAATTTGGCAACTTTATGCCTTTACATGTCTCATATGTTCCCAACAACCTAATTAAGACCTTTTTCAGGATATTAATCCATGCATGAGGTCAAAACGCCTATCAAGACTTCATTTTTATATTATGAATGGACCAAAGGACCTCAGATCTAACATTTCTAGCTTCTGGAGTTGCTCAACTCACAAGAGGAGGTCTAATACCAACAATAGGGACAAAACTAGGAAACCCTAACTAGATCTAATGAATAAGATGGAAAGATCAAAGCTTTATACCTCCAAAAGCTTCTCACTAGGTGCAGATTCTTGAAGCCTAATGCCACTCTAAGCTTGCTTGACAACTTCCCCTTCTTGAATGGATACTAAAATGGCCATAAGTGTACTCTCTAAGCTCAAAAATGACCTCACAAACTATCTCTAGAGTAGAAGGAAGAAATAAGGTTATGGAGGTTGTCTAAGGTTAGGTCAAAGAGGCTTAAGGACATTTAAATAGGCCTCAAATCCGGAAATTAGGGTTTGGTCATCTGGCACGTATGGCCAACATACTCTTGGTACCCCCAGCGACGTGCGGCCCCTCTGCGATCCTCCTTGCGAAGTACGCTAAGCGTACCCATAAGTACGCCTAGTGTACTTAAGGGACTTATTATGCTATATTTAAAAATCATTGAGGGCTTCAAGGTAATACCTGATTTGCGAGTGTTACAACTCTCCCCACTTGAACAAGACTTCGTCCTTGAAATCCATAGCTATGAATAGATTGGAATAATGCTCCCGCATCTCCTTCTCCGACTCACATGTCTATTTGAAGCCCTATGGTGCTGCCATTGCACCTTTACCAACTTCACTTCCTTGTTATGAAGACTCTTTGTCTTCCGGTCTAAGATGACAACCGGCCTCTCGATGTAGTTCAGGCTCCCATCTACCTGAATATCGTCCAGTGAAATGACCGCGGGCTCGTCAGTGACACACTTCTGAAGATGAGACACGTGGAAGGTGTTGTGAATCTAGCTAAGCTCCTTCGGCAGATCCAAACGATATGCTACCTTGCCCACCCGGGCCGTGATCCTGAACGGGCCTATGTATCGAGGCCACAACTTTCCCCTCTACCTAAACCTGATGATCCACTTCCAGGGAGACACCTTCAGTAACACAAAGTCACCCACCTAGAACTTAAGATCTGATTGCCGCCGGTCAGGCATAACTTGTCTGACGGCTCTGGGCGACCCGCAGCCGGTCATGCACCTGCTGAATTAGCCCGATAGTCTTGAGCATTACCTCAGTGCTCCCCATGACTCGGTGCCCAACCTCATCCCACCAAACCAGAGTCCTTCACCTCTGACCATATAACATCTCGAATGGAGCTCGATCGACACTGGCATGATAACTGTTATTGAACGAAAACTCTGCCAATGGGAGGTATGTGTCCCAACCGCCTCCAAAAGCCAACACGCATTCCCGAAGAATGTCTTCTAGTTTCTGGATCGTCCTCTCTCTCTGGGCATCAGTCTGGGGGTGGTACACCGTGCTAAAATGTAGCTGAGTGCCCAGTTCCTCGTGGAACTTCTTCTAGATACTGGATGTAAACCGAACATCCCTGTCAGACACTACCGATACTGGAACCGCGTCTCTCACAACCACCTCTCGTACATTAATATCCTCTAGCATCTCAGCGGATATACTCTCAGAAATCAGAATGAAGTGGGCACTCTGTTGGATTAATGTCTAAGTCCATAACTATATTTGGTAAGACTTGACCCGACCCGGCATGGTCCATTTGGGTTGCATACCATCATGCACTTGAATGAGAGAAATAAGACACTTATGGTTATTAATATATTATAAGTTCTAGTATATTAATAATAAGAATAATAAGATTATTTAATTAGTATTGATCAAGAATTAATCTAGGATTAATTAAGTGATCAAAAAGAAGACTAATTAAATATATGGGTTGATTGTGTAAATCATCCATACTTGTATAGTGGGCTAATGCTCCATGGATAATCAAGTTGGGCTAAAACCCATAGAGAGGGCTAGCCGATTTTGGTGAGTGTAGAATTCTCTCAAGTTATTCCAAGTGTTTTGATGATTGTGATTCCATTTGAGGTGTCACACTTGGGGCACTAGGCACTCAAGCTTCATGAAGACATTCTACACCAAAGAGGTATGTATTCTATCTTGCTATAGTTATTGTTTTGTATGCTAGATTAGGATAATACCTTGGAAGTTCTTATTTGCATGTATAATAGAGAAAACATAGATCCAAGGTATTTAGGGTTGCATGTACACTTAGGAAGTGTTAGAATGCTCAAAACCCAACAGTGGTATCAGAGCCACGGGTTGTTTTCTGTTATATTGATGCAAATATTTTATTTTCAAAGTTGGAAAAAAAAGGAAAAAAAACATGAAGTTCGTCAAATTTTAAGATAATTACTTGTTCTTGTGAAAAACTAATTATTTGTAAAATTTGAATAATTTGCTTTATGAGTTGAATTAGGTCAAAATTTAATAAAAGATAAAATAATATGATTATTTTATTAGTTTTAAAAGTTTGATCTAAAGAGTTTTATTTTTTGAAACCTCCATAAGTTATGGATATGAAAAGGTTTTAAAAAAAAAATTGATTCAAAGTTTTTTGGAGTTACAAAATTTGGTGTTAATGTTTTAAAGGACTCCATAACTAAAGAATAAGTTATGGATCACCAAAAGTTTTTTGTGTTACCTTGTTTTATGAGTGAATTTAGATTAATGAATAAAATTATGTGATAGTTGGTTTTAATCCAAATTAATCTAAGAATTGATTCTAAAATGTGTTTTTGTAACTTGTCCTCAAGTTATATGAAAAGTCACATTTAAGAATCATAAAAACTCATAAAAATTGGCAAAGGTTACAAAAATGAAGAGTCTAGTTCTAATTAAATGGTTTTATGACTCCATAACTTGTCCTCAAGTTATGGAGGACCAAGAGTCTCTTCATTTAATAAAATAAAATAAAATAAAAAAAGGTGTAACCTTAATTAATTCCATAAGTTATAAAATAAAGAAAAGTTAATTCTTTTATTAGTTTAAAGTCTTCCATAACTTGTCCTCAAGTTATGGAACTTGAAGAGTTTTTGGATTAAAACTACTTTAAACACATAAGTTATGGAATTAATTAGTTTTGAATAGTTTCAAAACTTGCCCTCAAGTTTTGGAATTTGAAAAGTTTTCAAGTATGAATACTTTAATTCCAAGTTAGCCCTTAGAATTTTAAAAGTTAAAATTCAAACCCTTATACTTTATAATATTATAAGTTAATAATATATATATATATATATATGTATAAGAGTAAAGTCAGTCTTACCGCTAGTACGCCTCATTCACGAAGCCGGTCTATAAGGTGGGTATAAGGTTGTTGCCTATAAAATGGCAACTTAATGGGTGTCCACTCTCACCCACCGCTTGCTTGACTGGTGGAGGGTCGTTAGCCGAACGGGTTTGACAAGACTAGAATTCTCCCTTCATTAAAAGTATTAATGATAATACTAAGTAACTAAACTCTTAATAATACCCAATCTTAGTTACTTAGGAAAAATGTGAATAAGGTGCTAATCCATGAAATTACACTTTGCACTTTGTTTAAGTCGTTAGTGGAGCGTGTGTGGTTAACCGGCACACTAACTTGGACTTAACAAGGTAGGTAAAGGGTGACTTAATATTTATCATAGTATCGATGGAGCGTGTGTGGTTAACCGGCACATCGATTGAGGGGTAATTTATTAAGGGTACCAAGTGATTTGCATGGTTACTTCACACCTTGTTTTGTGATCCTCGGCATCCCAGTCACAAAACCTGAAGGGCACACTCGAGATTGAAACATGCCTTTGAAAAGTTCAATGAATCTCAAAGATCTAGGAGTTTCAAAGCCAATTAAAACCTAATAATACATTTCGTTTATCTTGGTGGAAATTGGTGAATCGTCATTCATCTACCTTCAAATATTTTATAGCTTGGATTACGGCATACCTCTTCTAAGTTATAAAATAGTTTGTTGGGTCCTAGCCTTAATATTTCATATTGGGTGTCATATTAAGGACTTAAAATCAACTATCTTGAATATCTCCCAAAAGATGTCTGGTTTAGACACCTATGATCTTCCCAAATCTCTTGAAACAAGGTTTCCTAATGAAGATGATGTCCCATGGATATCATACTTCTTCACCTCCTCCAATTATTAATTATTCTCCCCAACCCACAAGTTCTTGAAAAATTTAAGGTCACTCAAGCCCTATTGGCAAGGCAGGGTCTAGGTGTGATCACATCTTGGAGATGTAGTCACATATTGACAAGCCAGGAGAGTTGGGTGTCAAAGTCTTGAGAAAGTTGGTGGTTCAACTACTTTCTAAGTCACATAGTGAGTTCTTTTGGAACACCTACGAAAAAGACTATGACAAGACCCTTAATGATCTTATCTATTTGTTAAGATCAACTTCCTAAAACTTTATGGACATTGACAATGATGACATTGGATATCCAGTAAAGCATTCTCTTCCCAATGGAAAGGGATCGGCTATAGTCAACTTGGTTGACCAAATGGTAAAGAGAAAAGCTAAGTGTGTGATAGTCCTGTGTACCATTATCAAAGGGTCCATATGTTTGTATTGCCAAAGAAAGGGCATTGGTTGCGAAGCTGCCAAATTTACCTAAGGATGTTAAAGTCAATAAGTTTGACTCTACTTCAGGTAAAATCCACTATCTAACTCTGTTAAGTTTCTATTCTGAGATTCTTGATACATGATGTGACTGGGTCGCATGGTGATGGTTTAAGAATCAACGAAAAGTGAAGAAACTTAAAGAAAGAATATGCTGAATCTGATCGCATAGATGCATTTCTATCGCGTAGCTTGAAAAATCGGATTCGTGAGCTACTTCTCAGGAGTTATGAGATATTGCTTAGGAATAGATAACAACAAGTTTTCATATGGATTGTAAGGATAAGTTTTTCCGCAAAGTTTTAAAATAAAAAGAAAATTTTTGATTTTATTTATTTTAAAATATCCTTATAATGGCATTTGGAAAGAAAATTGTTGCTTATAAGATTCCATTAACAGCAAGAGTGGAAACATGAAATTGATTCTTTCATTTGTGGTAATGTCTAAATTTACCAAATACGGAAAGATTCTCATCACCCAAGTTTCAAGTGGACCGGAACTTGGAATCATGCAAGTTCTATAGCATGATGAATGAGAACTTTCAAGTTTTGGAAAAATTAAGACTAATTACTTGTTCACATGGATGTGTGAGTCAAGTAAAGGACTAAGGGATCGAGTACACATTCTTGTGCACTGATTAAGTCCACCACAAAAGATCGATAAGAAGAATCAAATTAGGCAGAAGGATAAAAGTTTCTCATATCTGAAAAGATGGGAGAGTACTTTAGTATCAGTTTTGTGATCATCTTAATGATTAAGAAACCATATCAAAATTAGTTCTCTAAGGAAATCTTAGTGCATTCTTATGACTAAGAAGAGGAACTTGAATTGTTGAAATGGTTAAATCAAGAAGATGAGTCATACTTCGTTCCAATACAAGTCTTAGAGTCATACTCCAAGATTGTCATTTGAGTGACATGTCTTAAAGAAGGTTTAAAACACTTGTCAAATGTAAGAGTAAAATTTTTCTACTCTTGTACATTTGAAATTGGTAAGTTGTGATGTTTTGGATAAAACAAAGACCAACTTAGGCCAATTGGGTAAAGTGTTTTTCTTGATTAGAATCCGCACTATCTCTTGGATGTTTGACAAGGGAGTCTTATATGTCAAGAGGACAGTGGGAGTCTTAAAGGTCTTGAAAGTCTCAAGAAATAATCAAGAATAAAACCTGAAGTTCTTCACTAGCACACGACTTGAGGTTTATAACCTATCGTGTTGGCATATCTGTGCCCATTCCAGTTAAAGTTGGCTTTGCATATGAGTTCTTAGAGTTCTCAGTTTGTTGCATAACAACTTGGAAGCAATGGCAGGCCCTTGAGCTGCCAGGTGGCAAGAAGTTAAGATTGAGTTCAATCCATATGAGTTTGGATTTGTCATTATCCTTGTCTTGTGACTATGATTTTGACAATTCACATGGATAAGAACACATACACCATTAAATCTAAGTGTCATAAGGTTTCTCTCCGATTCATGAAAATGATGGTGAGGAAACACTTTCACTAAGTAGATTTTAGCTAGATAGCAATTGTGATATTTGCATTCTCAAAGTCGTTAGTGGAGCGCGTGTGGTTAACCGGCACACTAATATGGACTTGTGAGAAGTGGCAAAAAGGTCTAACCATTATGATTACGGCATACCTCTTCATAATTGTTTAGAATCACAAGTGTGCTATCTAAGGGAAGGTGTATGATTTTGATACAACTTTATCAAAACAATCTAGCATCAGAAATCTGAACTTTGGTAAGAAAGTCAATGAAGTATTGATTTCTAGAAGTCCAGCTGATTTCTGAGTACATGTCAAAGCTAGTGGGAGCATAAGTGTTATGCTAATAATCATCATGTTAGTGGGAGCATGATAATTATGATAAGTATTGCAAGTTAGCAATGTTAATTATAGAAAACAAAAGTTTCAATTGGGAAAGAGTTGTTTTGCTATAATTAAGGGAGAGGAAATTATACTTCATCTCAAATCTATAAGCTTAGATCGTGAGGTTTTAATCATTTAGTCTAGGATATATATGAATTTCATGTTGGAATGGCTCAACATAAGGAAATTCTGTATACGGGTCCATTATTTGCGTTCTAAAATTCGATTATGATTACGGCATCCCTTTTCATAATCTGAAATATGAGAACTTGGCAAATAGAAATGGAAATGTTATAGCAAAAGACTGGTTTAGTCTTTATGTGAGACATCATGAATCGTGTCCCATATGCTTCGGATATAGGATCGATTACATGTGCTATAATCATCCGTTCTAAATTTTTCCAAATGCCTAGGGCATTAAGAAGGGAAAAGGTTTAGAACTGGATATGACTAAAAGGATTAAACAATTGTCGAGGACAATCTAAGGTTTACCAATGATTGGTTGCTCAAGGAAAGTTGGAAGTATAGTGATAATTCTGGAAGGACCATATTGACATAGTCTGTAAGGAGGCAACTCCTGTTCAGAAGTGATAAGTCAGAATGGAATCTGGAAATGTTTCAAAGTTAGAAATTTCAATCTGTGTAAGATTAAGGAAACTTAATGCAAGAAGGATATTTCCAAGGAGTTGATCTCCTTTGGAATGCTCTGTAATGATTGTTGTCAAGTCTTTATGACTTTGTGCATAATCATTACAAGAGTATCAATGCATATAAGTTTAGAATCTAACAGATTTCAGTAAATGGCATGAATTTGGAATTCTTGCATTTGCAGTAAGGATTTGGGAGTGTGAAAAGAGAATCATTAAAGTTATGTTCAATGGATCTAGTTCACAAAGTAAAGATCATAGACAAACATAGTATGCATACTTGGTGTGTGGCATGACTAGTGTTTAAGAAAACATAGTGTACATGCTTGGAGCATGGGACAACTATTGTTTTAAATTCAAGAATAAAGTTGATAGCTGAAACAGTATACAATGAATAATGTGTAATCATATGGTGATAAATAAAAGGTGTTTTATTTATGTTCAAAGAGTTGATACCATATTTGATTCAATTATTATTGTGTTTCACTTTGCATGTTTTGACTTCCCGAATAAACTGGGTTATTCTTCCGGAATGACTAAGTTATTCAAACCATCCACAGTCGATCATATGTTGGAAGTAGATATGAATTAAGACTGTCATGATGGGTTGTAGAGGTCTAAGGTGTTGGACAAGGCTACAACAATCATGAGTGCTCATAAGTTCTGAGTATTGGATTCAACCCGCGCTCATTGGAATCACTTCATGGATTTTATCACGAGTGATCATGAGACGATAATATCTTATATTCTTCAAACCTAGAGATATGAGTTGTTACTATGAGTTGATAGTACATTGATTGCATGAAAATGCATTTGGTAACTCGGTGCTATAAAACGTGCTTTTGTGTATGATTCAACAAGTAGTAGAACAAGCCATATGAGTCGAAGTTTATCCATTCCTTTTACCTTCGGAATAAAAGCGATATCTGTGGGCCCCTCGATGATTTGATGATGACAAATGGAAGTGCTCGGCCGAGCCAGGACTGATTTGATTTGTTCAATTAGTCAGTCGTCATAAATCGGAAATCGGGAAACAACAAATGGACAGAGAGAATGATTGTAATCCATGTCTCAGTCCATATGATATCTAGAATGGAGGAATATATGATCCCTTATCTAATGGACAAGTCACTGACAAAGGTCAGAGTTCATCTACAAGGTCAGAGTTCGACAGAAGCTTTTGAGAGCTACGATTGCCAGTTGGTTCCTGAAGTCATACGCAATAATAGTTTTAGACTTATCCAAGTGGGAGACTGTTGGATTAATGTCTAAGTCCATAACTATATTTGGTAAGACTTGACCCGTCCCGGCATGGTCCATTTGGGTTGCATACCATCATGCACTTGAATGAGAGAAATAAGACACTTATGGTTATTAATATATTATAAGTTCTAGTATATTAATAATAAGAATAATAAGATTATTTAATTAGTATTGATCAAGAATTAATCTAGGATTAATTAAGTGATCAAAAAGAAGACTAATTAAATATATGGGTTGATTGTGTAAATCATCCATTCTTGTATAGTGGGCTAATGCTCCATGGATAATCAAGTTGGGCTAAAACCCATAGGATGGTCCATGGATGCTCCATGGTGTATTTGTACCCATGGATCCAAGGAAATGGAAAGCCATGACAATTAAGAGTTTACCCTAATTGTGTAACTATATAAGCATCTTATTATTGAGGAAAAATCGGTCACTAGAGATAGTGAAGAAAGGGCTAGCCGATTTTGAAGAGTGTAGAATTCTCTCAAGTTATTCTAAGTGTTTTGATGATTGTGATTCCATTTGAGGTGTCACACTTGGGGCACTAGGCACTCAAGCTTCATGAAGACATTCTACACCAAAGAGGTATGTATTCTATCTTGCTATAGTTATTGTTTTGTATGCTAGATTAGGATAATACCTTGGAAGTTCTTATTTGCATGTATAATAGAGAAAACATAGATCCAAGGTATTTAGGGTTGCATGTACACTTAGGAAGTGTTAGAATGCTCAAAACCCAACACACTCTTCGTCAACCTGTCCACGATCACCTATATGGCGCCCACACCCTTCTCCGTCCTCGGTAACTTCGTGATGAAGTCCATAGTGATCTCTTCCCATTTCCACATAGTAATGGGTAGCGGCTGAACCTTGCCACGAGGCCGCTAATGCTCGGCCTTGACCTTCCTGTAGGTCAAGCATCGCTCCACAAACCAGGTGATCTCCTGCTTCATGCAGGGCCACCAATAACTCAATCTTAAGTCCCTATACATTTTTGTAGCCCCAGGATGTATAGAAAACTTGGACCTGCGTGCCTCCTCTAATATCTTCTGTCTTACTCCTCCAGTCACCGGTACCTACACTCAGCCATAGTGTGTCAAAAGACCGCGACTATCCTTGACAAACAAAGGATACTATCCCCGAATCCGCTCTATATTCCAGTTCTCCTTCTTCACCCCCTCGACCCGAGCCTCATTGATCATATCCAACAATGGAGAGATCACGATCATCCTTAAACAAATGTTCCTAATCGGGGAACCTGCCGCCTTGTGGCTCAAAGCATCGGCCACCACGTTGGCTTTCCCGGGATGGTATAAAATCTCACAATCATAGTCCTTCAATACATCCAACCACCTCTTATTTCGCATGTTGGGGTTTTGTTGATCCATCAAATCCTTCAAACTCTTGTGATCAGTACAGATGGTGCACCTCAATCCATACAAGTAATGCCTCCAATTCTCTAGGGAGAACACTACTGCCCCAAAATTGCAGGTCGTCAGTGGCGTAATTCGCCTCATGAGGCTTCAACTGCCTCGAAGCGTAAGCTATCACATGCCCTCTCTGCATCAGTACCCACCAAACCTTGAAATTGATGTGTCACAGTATACCACCAAATCATCTAACCCCTCTGGTAGTACTAAAG
This sequence comes from Lactuca sativa, assembly GCF_002870075.4. Lineage (NCBI taxonomy): Eukaryota > Viridiplantae > Streptophyta > Magnoliopsida > Asterales > Asteraceae > Lactuca > Lactuca sativa. Next base: position 192,771,240 of record NC_056628.2, read on the forward strand.
TTGGAGCCTCGTATAACCTCCGTCTCAGGGTCTCAAAAGCCAACTGTTGATCCGTGCCCCATCGAAATGTCACATTCTTCTTGGTCAAGTGGGTCAATGGCACATCAATCTTGGAGAAATCCTGGATAAATCTACAATAGTAACCTGCTAAACCGAAGAAGCTACGGATCTCAAACGCATTCTTGGGTATTTCCCACCGCATCACTGCCTCAACCTTGGTTGGATCAACCGAAATGTCCTCTTGGTTGATGATGTGCCCTAAAAACTGTACCTATCACAGCCAAAAATCACACTTGGAGAACTTGGCATACAACCTCTCGGCCCTCAGGGTCTGTAATACCTCCCTCAAATGCTGCTCTTGCAGCTCCCTGGTCTTAGAATAGACTAGGATATCATCAATAAAAATGATCACCGACCGATCCAACATCAGTCTACACACCCTGTTCATGAGATCCATAAATGCTGCTGGGGAATTGGTGAGCCCAAAATGACATCACCACAAACTCGTAATGCCCATATCGTGTTTTGAAAGTTGTCTTCGGTATGTCCTCATCTGATGGTACCCCGGCCGAAAATCAATCTTTGAAAACCAAGACGCACCCTGCAGCTGATCGAACAAATCATCGATCCTTGGTAATGGATAATGCTTCTTCACAGTTAGTTTGTTCAACTCTCGGTAATCAATGCACATCCTATGTGATCCATCCTTCTTTTTCACGAACAAGATCGGTGCTCCCCACGAGGAACTGCTCGGACAGATGAATCCTCGGTCTAGCAGCTCCTGAAGCTGCGTAGATGACTCTTGCATCTCATGAAGTGCCAACTGGTATGGTGTCTTCGCTATCGGAGCGGCACCCGACACGAAATCTATTCGAATCTCCACTTGCCTCTCCGTAGGCAACCCTGGTAGCTCTTTGGGAAAGACATCCTGGAATTCCTGTACAACTTGCACACTGCCTACATCCGTCATGGTCTCAACCCTGGTATATGAGATATAAGCTATAAATCCCGTACATCCCTGCTGCAGAAATCTCCTAGCCCTCGCATCCGAATAGAGAGTTGGCCCCTGCGAGGACCGCTCACCATATATAACCAGTTCTCATCCATTACGGGTTCGAACCCTTACTAACTGTCGCTCACAATCGATCATGGCCTCGTTGGCCCCCAACCAGTCCATCCTGACAATCACCTTTAACCCTCGCAACAGTATTGGGACTAGATCAACGCAGAACCTCTCGCCAATTACATTCAGGACACAGTCTCGATACACCCTCGCAACACTCACAATGCGGTCATCTGTAATTTCTACCTTGATCGGGGAATCCAAGGATCCAGGAGCGTCCTGAAACTTCTTGCTAAGCGCAAGAGACACAAAAAAATGAATATCCCCCGAATCGAATAATACGTGAGTAGACATACCTTTGACCACGAAGGTCCCAATACATAAGCATGGTATACACATAAGCAACGCAATAAATAAATAAAGACTAGGTAGATAACAACATACCAGCGATGATGTCGGGCGCTACCCGTGCTTCCTTGGTGGTCAACAAAAACACGCGGCTCCTCACCACTAGAGCATCCGCCTTGGCAGGGCGGCCATCTGTGATCCTAATCGTAGTGGGCGCGGGCGCCACCACTACTCCTCCCCCTCCCTTTAACTTCGGACAATTGATGCGGGCCCTAGTGTGGAGGATCGGGCCCTTGCGTTCCTAGAGGCCCACGATCGTGTGACTAAAGGGGCTTCACGAAAATGGCCATAACTTTGGCTACGAATCTCCGTTTTGGGCCTACGACCAGTCAAATCGAAGCTTGGAGCGAGGAGCACGTCTAGATAAGTTCCCGAAGGGGACTTACCCATTTTTGAGTCCATAAATCGCTTTCTAAATGGAGTTATGAGCAATTTTTGTTATTTTTCCTTAATTTTTGGCTTTTGTTTTTGGGTTTGTATTTGGCCCATGGACTTTTAGGGTTTCATTTTAATTTCTGCTTCTTATTTAACTGTTTTTGATGTAATTTGGATGGTCAATCATCAATTTTATGAACTTTCGATTTTCTCCCAAATTCTGTGTGTTAACCCAGATTTTGAAGCCAATCCCACGGTATTCGTAGAATCAACGTGGTTTTGAAGAGATTGTCCTGGCTATTCTTTTAGAATCAACAGGTTCATTCTTGGTTATCTTTGTGTTGTTTTTTTGCGCTGCATCAGTTGGTATCAGAGCCGAATTCCTGGTTCAAAATGCCTCCGAGGAGAAACAGGACGCCCGCTAATGTTCACGAGCAAGAACTAGAAGAACGTATTATGGCACGAATGGAGGAGAGGATGGATCAAATGGTTGACCAACTGACTGATAGGATGGTCGAACTGATGAATCGAGGAGGGAAAAGGTCTCGAACACATTCTCAAGTGGAAGATGGTGAATTTGGGAACCCGTTCGGCGGCAGTGACGGTTCATATTCTGAAGATGATCTAGAAAGGCGGCCAAGGCGTGATCATAGAGGTGACAATAGGCGTTGGGAGGCCGGAATGAGAATTGATATCCCAGAATTCGACGGGGTCAGTTTGAATCCAGAGGGGTTCATCGACTGGTTGGCTACTGTTGAGGAAGTTTTTGAGTTCAAAGAAGTCCCTGAAAACAAAAGAGTGTCATTGATTGCTACCAGGCTACGTGGTAGGGCATCTGCATGGTGGCAACAACTGAAACTGACACGAGACAGGCTCGGAAAGTCAAAGGTCGTGACTTGGAGGAAGATGAAGAAGTGTTTACGATCCAACTTCCTACCCCATAATTTTCAAAGGTTGATGTACCAACGGTTGCAAAATCTGAAGCAGGGTGCCAAATCAGTTGACGATTACACAACTGAGTTCTACCAATTGATTGCCCGAAACGATATCCAGGACACAGAGGAACAACTCGTTGCTCGATATATTGGGGGTCTACGGGTCCAAATCATGGACTGCTTGTGGCTGGTCTGGTTGCAGTGAAAACAAATCAAGCCCTTCTTGGGGCAATCCCTGATCATGTGGCCCAATTGGCCACAAGCATAACATCCCGAGCCTGCCACCCGACAAACCCCACTGCACTTGGCACACCGGCCACGACCCTACAGGCCCTTCTAGAAGAGTCTGAGGCATATTGTGGGATCAACAAGGCTCATTTCCGAAACTTGGCAGTGATCTCCGCCACAGTCTCGATGGTTTGTTGAAGGTCATGAAACTTCCTCAAAAGCCATTGCACCTCAATAGGCGGTGAAAACTCCGCATCGAATCACCGAACAAACTTGGCCCACATCATCTCAGCCACACCGGCTGCTCCGACCTGACTAGTAACCTTGCCCCACCAGTTTCGGGCTCTGTTCCTCAGCATACAAGAAGAAAAAACCACTTTTGCCACATCTGGGCAAGAAGTCGTGCGCTGGGCGTTCTCGATATCTGCCACCTAGCATCGGTAAACAATGGGGTCCCTGACCCAGAAAAACAGTGGCGCTCCACACACCATGAACTCCCAGAATGAGGGAGCTCGAGCCCCAACCTGGCCTGCAGCAATCTCGGCTTTGAATGCTCTGAGCCTCTCCTCCGTAATCTCCATTATACCCTCCTTGACACTCCGAAAGACGATTGAGTTAGCGTCAAAGATGCCCCTTGTAACCTCGACTGCAATAAGCTCAAGCAACCTCTCGTCAATGACATCGCTAGTGTCACCTGATCCAGCCCCGGATCCAGATCCTGATCTTGACCCCCTGCTCCAAATCGTGTCACCACCATACTGTACTGCAATACCATAAAACATAATGATCAGGATGTCCAAAACAGGGATCTTACCACACTGGTCCTCCTTAGAGCTCCCAGGTCTAAGATTGGTTAGGGTATAGGTCCTGTGCTTTCAATAGTACGAGCCCAATACTACCTTCCAGACCTACCTGTGCGTTTCCCAAAGGCTTTACCTGATAAATCTAATTCATCCCAAAATAAACCATATCCTACATACTACCACATATCTCAAATCCTAGGCTGTCCTAAGATTTTCTCTACTCACATCAATCAGACCAATCATAATAGGTATCTTTTATGCATGCAAATTATACATAGAAAAGGATCAAATAGACTTTCGAATAAAAGATTCTAACCTAGGACCACAACCATACAAGGAACAGGAAATAAGGCCAAATCAATCTTTCTAAGGCTATAAGCTCCTAACCGTATACAATTTTAAAAGCATATACATAGCAAGTTCCATATGATCATCAAAGCTGAAATATCAGTATAACAGGGCTAACACATTGGGGAACTACTTACTTGGCTCGACTGATCACGCGCGTTGCACTCTTATCTCTTCCTTTCTTTAAAAGCTTTAACTTTGATTTTTTAAAACAATTTTACCATTTCCTTAGTTTAGCTCCTGACACACCTGAGAGTGTGGCCGAATACCTGAAACCAAGGCTCTGATACCAACTTGTAACAACCAAAATTTTCAGTGGAAAATTTTCATTTTTAATTAATCAAACACATTTCCTTAAACCATAAAATCCCAAAACAATTGTTTTCAAACCCACATCCATTATAACTTTTTTTTAAAACATTAGAGTGTTGCATAAAACATCGGTGAGAGAGTGCACACCGCGCCATCAAGCCTAGCCCTTGCCCTTGGGCTCAGATGTACCTGAAACAAATCCACAAACTATAAGCTAGTGCTTATTGAGTTCACCAGAGCATACCCACACAAGAACCACATACTGTTGGATAAGGTGTCTAAGTCCATAACTATTTCTGGTTAGTACTTGACCCGACCCGGCATGGTCCATTTGGGTTGCATGGCACCATGCAATTGAATAGACTAAATGAGAGGAATAACACTTGGAGATTATTAGTATATTATAAGTTCTAATATATTAATAATATTATTTGATTAGTTTGATCAAAGAATTAATTTGGAATTAATTAAATGATCAAAAGATAACTAATTAAATATATGGGTTGATTATGTAAATCATTCATATCTTGTATAGTGGGCTAAGAAGCTCCATGGATTATCAAGTTGGGCTCTACCCATAGGATGCTCCATGGATGCTCCATGGGAGTTACAAACCCATGGGTCATGGAAATGAAGAGTCATGACACATTAGGGTTTACATGGTGTAACCCTAGATGTGTCAACACTATATAAGGATCCCATTCCCCACCAAAATCCGCTACACACATAAGAAACTAGAGGGCTAGGCCGATTTCAAGAAGTGTGTATTCTCTCAAAAGTCTTTCCAAGAGCATTTGGTGTTGTGTGAAGCATTTGAGGCATCACACTTGGGGTGCTAGGCTCACAAGGTTTCAAGGATCATAAGCAACAACAAGGTAAGTTATTCTATCTTTCATTCAAGTTAAAAATTATTCCCCATGTATGCTAGATAGGAATATAACCTTGGAATTCAACTTTGCATGATAATTAGACAAACATAGATCCAAGGTTAGTAGGGTTGCATGTACACTTAGGAAGTGTTAGAATGCTCAAAACCCATCAGTGGTATCAAAGACTGGTTTTTTTGTTAGTTATTTGTGCTTAAAAGTTGAAAAAAGTCGAAAAGCTTGTTGTCTTCCTGATGAACTCGCCGAGTCCATGGGGAGACTCGCCGAGTTATCTTGTATCTTCAACCTACTCGCCGAGTAGGTTCATGCACTCGGCGAGTAGGAGCCACAGAGTGCAGATTTTCGACTTTAGTTGCTGGAAATGGACTAGAAACATTACCCTAAACTGTTTTGGTACTTGAAAACTTGTTTTAGATTGTGTAATGTCTTTGCTAATCCATTTACAACAACTAGTTATCCAAATTACAAAGTTTTAAGTGTAATTTTGATTCATGAAAGTGTTCATATTCATGTTCTTGATCATATGATGTTTAGATGACCATAGGAATTATTTGTAACCTATGTGGTAGTTTAATTCTTGATCATAATGTGTTTTAATGGAGTCCATAAAAATGAAGAGTCTTCATTTTATTACTCTAATAAACTCATAAGTTACATGAAATGAAAAGTTTTGAAAGTTTACAAAACTTGCCCTCAAGTTTTGGAACAAGTAAAGTCATGTTAAAAACTTTAGTTCCAACCCTTAGAATTTTAAAAGTTAAAATTCAACCCTTATACTTATATTATTATGATTTAATAATTATATATATGTATAGGAACAAAGTCGTCTTACCGCTAGTACGCCTCATTCACAAAGCCGGTCTATAAGGTGGGTATAAGGTTGTTGCCTATAAAATGGCAACTTAATGGGTGTCCACTCTCACCCACCGCTTGCTTGACCGGTGCAGAGTCGTTAGCCGAACGGGTAAGACAAGGACTTATAAATTCTCATTAGAAGTATGATGAATATTATAAAGTAACTAAATGTTTTATTAAATTCCCAATCTTAGTTACTTTAGGAAAAATGTGAATAAGGTGCTAATCCATGAAATTACACTTTACACTTTGTTTAAGTCGTTGGTGGAGCGTGTGTGGTTAACCGGCACACTAACTTGGACTTAACAAGGTAGGTAAAGGGTGACTTAAAGTTTATTATAGTATCGGTGGAGCGTGTGTGGTTTACCGACACATCGATTAAGTGATAAACTTTAAGGGTACCAAGTGATTTGCATGGTTACTTCACACCTCGTTTTGTGATCCTCGGTATCCCAGTCACAAAACTTGGAGGGCACACTCGAGATTGAAACATGCCTTTGAAAAGTTCATTGAATCTCAAAGAATCTAGGAATTTCTAAGAACCAATCAAAAACCTAATATTTAATATTTCGGTTTTCGTGGTGGAAATTGGTGAATCGTCATTTACCTACCTTTCAAATATGTTATAGCTTGGATTACGGCATACCTCTTTAAGTTATAATATATTGTGATTGGGTCCTAGCCTTAATATTACATTTGGGTGTTTTATTAAGGATTCTCTTAATATCTAAACTAATCTTGTCCTTTTCTTTCAGATGTCTTCAAATAATGCTGCTTCTGGCTCTAACCCTAATGGCTCCTTTACCCTTATGAACTTGTGTGGGAAAGTCACTTTTGATGGATCCAACTTCAATGAGTGGATCAGAAACATCAGGATGATTACCCGCTATGAGGACAAAGAATATGTCCTTGACAAGGAGCTTAAGGAGATTGATGAGACCACTGCAACTCCTCAGTAGATCGCTGAATTTCAGGCACATGAAAGGGATGCTACGAAAGTGGCATGCATCATGATGGCCACGATGACAGCGGAACTCCAAAAGTCTTATGAGGATTTCTACCCTTATGAAATGCACCAAGATTTGATGGAAAGATACCATCAAAGTGCACGACAAGAGAGCTATGAAATCATTTGCTCCATGATAACAACCATGATGAAGGACGGGGAATCCATCACGAGCCACATGCAGAAAATGCAAAGGTATGTGGATCGATTGCTGAAGCTTAATGTGAACTTCCCTGAGGAGCTTGCAATAGATATCATTTTGCACTCCTTACCATCGTGCTATGATCAATTCCGCATGACATATCACATGAATAAGGAAGAGGTCACACTCAGCAAACTTCAGGGACTTCTCAAGACCACATAAAAAGGTCTTAAGGGGAAGTCGGTTGTTAACACTCCTACTCCAAACTCTACTCCGGTTTTGGCAATCGGGAAAATTCGAGGGAAGAAGAGAAAGAGCTCTTCTAAGGGTACCAAGGCTCGGACCCTTGATGGCTCTTCTTCAAGTGGAACCAAGAAAGGTTTCGTCACTCCTTTTTCTGACCCAAAAGACGCTGAATTCTTCTATTTCCATGAAATATCACATTGGAAGCGGAACTGCCCAAAATACCAGCAAGATGTGAAGGATGGGAAAGTTAAACCCAACCATGCAGGTATTTACACTATCATTTCTAATAACTCACCCCATTCTAAATTATGGGTCCTTGATACCGGTTGTGGTATTCATATTTGTTGTGACTTGCAGGGACTAAGAAGAAGTGAGAATGTGGAGCAAGGAAGAATAAACTTAATCATGGGGAATAGGAAAGCTTTACCTGTCACCGAGATTGGAGTTTATACTTTATCGCTAAGTAGTGTGTTTAGTTTAGATTTGAATAAGTGTTGTTATTCGCCAGAAATGGAAAGAAATATTATTTCCTTTCATGCATTGTATAAACAAGGTTTCACCTTTTCATTTGATAATGAAGTTGGTTCGATTAATGCTTTCTTTAATAATGTTCTTTATTTTAAAGCATTACCTTGTGATGGCGTGTATGAAACAATATCTATGGTTGATAACTCAGGAAATAATGTATTGTGTATTGATTCTGTTAATAATAATAACTTGGATAAAGCATCATTATGGCATTGTCGTCTTGGACATATAAGCAAGAAACGCATACGCCAACTCCAAAAGGATGGAGTCTTGGAGTCATTTGACCTAAAGTCAGATGATAGTTGCGAATCATGATTACTTGGTAAAATGACAAAATCACCCTTCACAGGCTCGTGTGAGAGGGGTGAAGGTTTGTTGGACCTTGTACACACGGATGTGTGTGGACCATTCAAACATGCCACAAGGGATGCTAATCGTTATTATTTGACTTTTACTGATGATTACAGTAGATATGGATATGTCTACTTGATCAAGCATAAGTCATAGACTTTCGAAAGGTTTAAAGAATTTAAACAGGAAGTCGAGAATCAATTGGGCAGGAACATTAAGATGCTTCGATCCGATCGTGGTGGTGAGTATCTTAGTTCAGAGTTCCTTGACTATCTAAGGGAATGTTGGATAGTCTCACAATTGACACCTCCCAGGACACCAAAGTTGAATGGTGTGGCTGAGAGGCGTAATCGAACCTTGTTGGATATGGTTCGTTCCATGATGAGTCGAGCTTCGCTACCAATCTCATTTTGGGGGTATTCCTTAGAGACTGCCGCCCATATCCTTAATCTAGTCCCTACAAAGAAAGTTGCCAAAACGCCTCACGAGATGTGGATTGGTAAAGTACCCAAAACTAGACCACATCAAGATTTGGGGTTGCGAGGCTTTCGTGAGACACGAGACTCATGATAAGCTTGAACCTCGAAGCGAGAGGTGTATTTTCATCGGCTACCCACAACAATCCTTTGGTTAACTCTTCTACAGACCTAATGAAAATGTGGTCTTTGTAGCTAGGAGGGCTTTCTTTAGAGAGAGAGAGAGTTCATAAGCCAAGGAAATAGTGGGAGGCAAGTTGACCTTGAAGAAATTCAAGAGTCAAGCGGTGAAGGAACTTCAAACCCTAGCACTCAACTTGAGGAGGAAACTCCTGTTGAGCCAATTGACAAGTCTGTACCTCTGAGGCGTTCCACAAGGGTTAGGAATGCTCCTGAGCATTACTATGGATTCCATATTACTGCAGAAGGAGATACACTTATTAGTGATGAGACACTGATATGTCTGGATGAACCTAACAGTTACGCGAAGCCATGGCAGGCCCTGAGTCAGCCAAGTGGAAAGAGGCAATGGACAGCGAAATACAGTCCATGTATGACAATCAAGTTTGGAACTTGGTTGAGAATGTACCAGTTCGTAAGACAGTAGGGTGCAAATGGGTCTTCAAGCAGAAGACCGACATGGATGGTAAAGTACACATTTATAAGGCTAGACTGGTTGCAAAGGGCTTCTCTTAAATTCCTGGAGTGGACTATGATGATACCTTTTCTCCAGTAGCCAAGATTAAGTGTATTCGGGTTCTGTTGGCCATAGCTTCATTTCATGACTATGAAATATGGCAAATGGATGTCAAAACCACTTTCCTTAATGGAAAGTTGGCTGAAGATGTTTACATGAGTCAGCCAGAGGGTTTTGTCAGCAACGAGTACCCTAATAGAGTGTGTAAGCTTGAGAAATCCATTTATGGATTGAAGCAAGCACCTCGCAGATGGAATCTTTGCTTTGATGAAAAGGTCAAGGATTTTGGCTTTTTTAGGAGTGAAGATGAGTCTTGCGTGTATGTCAAGGCTAGTGGGAGTATAGTTAGCTTTTTACTGTACCTGGAAGGGTACCTATGTGTGACCGGAAGGTCTGGTATGCTATAAGAGATATGCATTGTATGTTATAAGTTGTCTGTTTGTATGCGATATGTATGTTATGCTTGATTTTGGGTCGGAAGGCATTATGTTATGGGCCGGAAGGCATTATGATGTAGACCGGAAGGTCAGGGAGTTACGGACCGGAAGGTCGACACGGGTGGGACCGGAAGGTTTACCAGGTCAGAACGGAAGTCCCCTGAGACACATGGACCAGAAGGTCATGGCCTGGAAGGGCGTATGTGTGTAAGTGGTATATTGGGGAACTCATTAAGCATTTATGCTTACAGTTGTTGTGTTATGTGTTTCAGGTACTAGCGAGGATCGTGGGAAGGCGCCGGCATGACTCGTACACACGCACATGCAGTCGGATTTGGATTTATTTGATCTTGGGATTTGACATGTTTTGTATTATGATTATGATACATGGGATTTTATGGCTGGATTTGAATGAAAATATGTTTTAAAGAAATGAGAAATTGTTTTAAAAAAAAATTAAAATTACATTGTTACATGTTGGTATCAGAGCCTTGGTTTGAGGGACTCGGATGTACCTTTGGGCGTATTTGAACTCAAACTGAGGATTTGAGAAATTTTCAACAATAAAAACTAAATTTTCTAAAAAAAAAAGCGAAGAGTTTTGAAACAAACGGAACAGAGCAGTGTGTACGATCAGCCAACGCCCGAACGGTGAATCCCTAAAATACCTTTACAATATGTGTTATGAGATATGCTATGTTATGTTATGCATGTTAGGGTAGGCTAGGTATTCATATTAGGACTAGAGTGGCCTGATTTGTGATGCTTTAGCCTAGGAGAATCCTGCTACTATGTGATGCTTGAGAGCGAGTAGGTAGGAGTGAGGGGCTGATAAGAGGTCTACCGAAGGGTAGCCTACGCTAGTGAGATGTAGAGTACTTGTGATATGGGATCCAAGGAGGAGGACTTAGGGTGAATACTGGTGCGGTGTAGGCGGTAGCATAAGGGCCCGTACTACCGAAGACACTGGAGCAGTGCGCACTCTAAGTAAGAAACCTTTGGGTACTAAGGAACAAGTAGGTTTGACTTATCGAGTGTGAGCATGCTCGAATGAGTCCTTGATATTATTATGTTATATTTCAGGGACATCATGGTTGGGACACGCCATAGACCTGAGGCGAGCGGTGTGAGTGACGAGGAGCTTCATCAGATGATCCACGATGAGGTGGCTGCAGCGATCAGTGCCGAGATTCCAGAGATGTTTGGGTATATCAAGACCACTCTGATTGAGACTTTCGATGAGCGGTATGCCGCGGTGACTGAGGCTGAAGCCGCTGTAGCTGTGGCTGCTGCCAGGCCTCAGGGAGGTGATTCGTTGTTGTTACGGGAGTTCAGCAACATGAAGCCACCCAAGTTTGATGGGACGCAGAATCCGATCGCTGTGATGAGATGGATTGTTGATATTGAGGGATGCTTTTATACGTGTTCGTGTCCGGAGCATCTAAGGGTACGGTTCGCTTTGAAACAGCTTCGCTTGGGAGCGAAGGATTGGTGCAAGTTCATGACGGCGAGCTTCACTCTTGCAGAGATTTCAGCGGTGACCTGGGAGAGGTTCACTACCATTTTCAGAGACGAGTATGTTCTCGCAGTGGAGAGGGAACGGTTGGTTCAGGAGTTTTTGACCCTCAAGCAGGGTAATGATTCAGTTACTGTGGTGACCTGAAAGTTTCATAAGAGGGCGATGTTTTGCCCTGAGCAGGTGTCTACAGAGCAGGCACGAATGAGTCGGTATTTGAGCATTCTGAGGAGGGACATTCGGGAGTTCGTGTCGAACTCGACGTACCGGACATTTGCTGAGCTCCAGGAAAATGCCCGGAAGAGCGAGATTGAGTTGGAGACTCAGGCCAGGGAGGAGGCCGAGTCTCAGAGGATGGATCGCCAGCCACCTCAGTCTCAGCCAGCAGCCAAGCGGACCAAGTCCGTCGATTCGAGGACTGGAGGCCAGAAGGGCCGCACTTGCGGGAAGTGCGGCAAGGAACACGATGGGGCCTGTCGATCGGGTGCTTGCTACAAATGTGGCAAGGAGGGGCATATCGCAAAGGATTGCCTAAAGGGATTTATGGTTTGCTTTCATTGCAACCAGACTGGCCATCAGAAGGCCGAGTGTCCACAGTTGCATCAGGCGTCAGCACATGGATCTGTACCTGCTACTAGGGTTACCGAGATTCGACCGGTGAAGGTCGAGGCTCCGAAGGCTCGTCGGAGAGCTTTCTAGTTGACTGCGGAGGAGGTCCACGCAATGCCTGATGTCGTGGCTGGTATGTATTCTGTATTATCTTTTTTTTTTAGATATTGTGCTTATATTATGTTATGCGTAGGTACTTTTCTTGTGAATTTTGTGCCTGCCTTAGTGTTATTTGACTCGGGAGCAAGTCGGTCTTTTGTGTCGTTAGCCTTCAGTCGCCATATCAGTATTTGTCGAGAGGCCATGAGTCGACCTCTGTGAGTTTCTATAGCTAACGAGTGAGCAATATATGCCACGGATGTGATTCGAGGATGTATCCTTGAGATCTTTGGTGTGGAGTTCCTGATAGATCTGGTCCCAATTGCAATGGGGGACGTCTGTGTTATAGTGGGCATGGATTGGTTGAGTCAATTTGGAGCTGTTATAGATTGCAAGCGTCAGTTGGTGACGATACGAGACCCTAGTGGGGGAGTACTTACGGTGTACGGTGAGGGTACCCATCCTGAGTCAGCATTTTGTTCGGTTGCTAGGGCGAAGTAGGGTTTATAGCAGGGCTGTATGGGATTTGTGACTTACGTGATGGACACACGATCGGCCGCTGGGAGGCCAAGTTCGACTGATGAGGTCCCGGTTGTGCGGGAATTCCCTAACGTTTTCCCCGAGGATTTTCCGGGTGTGTCTCCCGAGAGGCAGGTGGAGTTTCGTATCGACTTGGTGCCTGGGGCAGCACCTATTGCCAAGGCACCTTACCTCCTTGTGCCATCCGAGATGTAGGAGTTATTCTCGCAACTTCAGGAGCTGTTGGGAAAGGGGTTTATTAGACCGAGTAGCCCACCTTAGGGAGCGCTGATCCTTTTTGTCAAGAAGAAGGATGGTTCACACCGGATGTGTATTGATTACCGGGAGTTAAACAAGCTAACGATCAAGAACCATTATCCATTACCGAGGATCGATGATTTGTTCGATCAGTTGCAGGGAGCGTCTTGGTTCTCCAAGATTGACTTGAGGTCAGGTTATCATCAGATGACGGTTCGGGGTGAAGATATCCAGAAGACCGTGTTCAGAACTCGTTATGGGCATTACAAGTTCGTGGTGATGCCTTTTGGGCTCACCAATGCACCAGCCGCATTCATGGATCTCATCAACAGAGTGTGCAGACCGATGTTGGACCGATCAATGATTGTTTTCATCGATGATATATTGGTATATTCAAAATCCAGAGAGCAGCATAAGGAGCATTTGAGGGAAATCCTCGGAGTTCTGAGATCGGAGAGGCTTTATGCCAAATTCTCCAAGTGTGATTTTTGGTTACGGAAGGTCTAGTTCCTAGGGCATCTCATTAACTAGTAGGGGATATTGGTCGATCCGGGCAAGATTGAGGCGGTGATGAGTTGGGAAGTGCCGATGTCACCCTCTGAGATCAGGAGTTTCTTAGGGTTGGCAGGCTACTATTGGAGATTTATCAGGGATTTCTCCAAGATCGCCGTGCCACTCACCAAGTTGACCCCGAAGGGTGTTGCATTTTCTTGGTGTCCCGAGCAGCAGGCCTCGTTCGAGACACTTCGCCATAAATTATGCGAAGCCCCAGTGTTGGCCCTTCCGGAAGGGATGGAGGATTTTGTGGTATATTGTGATGCATCGATATCCGGATTGGGAGCGGTGCTGATGCAGAGGGGGCATGTGATAGCATATGCATCGAGGCAGCTTAAGCCTCATGAGTCGAGGTATCCCACTAATGATTTGGAATTGGGAGTGGTGGTGTTCGCCCTCAAGATCTGGCGTCACTATTTGTATGGGGTTCGGTGTACGATATACACGGACCACAAGAGCTTGAAGTATTTGATGGATCAGCCCAACATGAATATGCGCCAGAGGAGATGGTTTCATGTAGTAAAGGATTATGATTGTGAGATCCTGTACCACCCGGGCAAGGCTAATGTGGTAGCCAATGCCTTGAGCCATAGGGCGGAGGGCGCCCGGATTCGAGATATTTGCATGAGATTGGCAGTGATGACTCCGGTATGGGACGCCATCCGAGGGGCCCAGGCGGAGGCCGTGAGACCGGAGAACCGCAAGAGAGAGCGAGTGATCGGGCAGGTATCAGAGTTTGTTACCGATAGTCGAGGATTTATGACCTTCCAGGGTCGGGTTTGGGTACTGTTTCTGGGCGGAACGCATACCGTCTTAATGGAGGAGGTGCATAAATCGAAGTTCTCGATCCACTCTGGGGTCACTAAGATGTATTTGCACCTAAAGAAGGAGTATTGGTGGCCCTGTATGAAGAGGGATGTTGCATGGTTCATGGAGAGGTGCTTGACCTGTCGCAAGGTTAAGGCCGAGCACTAACGTCCGCATGGTAAGTTGCAGCCGTTAGAGATTCCCGAGTGGAAGTGGGAACAGATCACCATGAATTTTATAACCAAATTGCCGAGGACTGCCAGGGGTGTCGATGTGATTTTGGTGATCGTGGACCGGTTGATGAAGAGCGCTCACTTTCTTGCTAACAGTGAGAGCTCCTCTGCTGAAAAGTTAGCAGAGTTATACGTGAGGGAGGTGGTATCGCGGCATGGAGTTCCGATCTCGATTGTTTCAGACCGAGATGTGCGTTTTACTTCCAGATTTTAGAAAAAGTTCCACGAGGAGTTCGGTACGAGGCTGCATTTCAATACCGCATACCACCCATAGACCGACGGGCAGAGCGAGCGGACGATTCAGACGCTCGAGGACATGCTTCGGGCATGTGTGTTGGATTTCGGCGGAAGTTGGGACACGTATTTGCCGTTGGCTGAGTTTTCCTATAACAAAAGCCAACACTTGAGCATTGGTATGCCACCTTTTGATCTATTGTATGGAAGGAGGTGTCGTACCCCCATTTGCTGGGGCGAGGTAGGGCAGCATGTGATGGGTAGTATAGAGATCGTGCTTCAGACGACAGCGCAAGTACAATAGGTCAGACAGAGATTGTTGACCGCTCAGAGTCGCCAGAAGAATTATGCGAACAGGCGCTGGTCTGAGCTCGAATTTCAGGTCGGCAACTTCGTGCTCCTGAAGGTCTCTCCTTGGAAAGGAGTGATCCAATTCAGGAAGAGGGGCGAGCTGGGGCCCCGATATATTGGTTCTTTCAGTGTGATCGCGAGAGTAGTAAGGGTAGCCTACCGGTTGGAACTACCTGCAGAGTCGGGTCAGATTCATGATACCTTCCACGTGTCGCAGTTGAGGAAGTGTATCGCCGATGAGTCGGCAGTGGTGCCATTAGAGGATATTCAGGTGGATGCGAGCCTGAACTATGTTGAGAGACCGGTGGCGATCAGGGATCGCAAGATCAAGGTTCTGAGGAACAAGGAGGTGCCTCTGGTGCAAGTCCAGTGGCAACATCGGAAAGGGTCAGAGTTGACTTGGGAGCCGGAGCGAGAGATGCAGGAGCAGCATCCCGAGTTATTTGCAGAGTAAGACTGCGAGGGCGAAGTCTGATTCTAGTGGGGGAGAATTGTAACATCCGGATTCCGAGGTATATTCTTTATTCTTTATTTTTTTTGGAGGTTGTGAGGGGATTCGACGATTTGGAGCTTAGACTCGCCAAGTAGGATCGCGGATTCTTATCTGGGTTCATGGCTGGACTCGGCGAGTTCATGAGGTGGACTCTGCGAGTCCACACTGTTTAATAAAACCCTAATTTCTCGGGTTTGCGCCCTATTTAAAGGCCCTTATGGCCGTCATTTGTGGCCACCAGTCCATTGAGAGAAACCCTAGAGTGCTGGAGCGTTTTGAGGGAGAAAGAAAGCCATTTTTGACCTTTGTTGTGTTGTTTAGCAGGAAGAAGGAGGTTCTAGCCAAGGGAAAGCAAAGGAGATGGCTAATCTGAGGATTTGAAGCTAAGACCATTTCATTTGAGGTATTACTTCGACTCTTCTTCTGTTTTGGGAAGGATTTATGGTTTTAGGGTTTCTTGTGCTTTTGTCTAAGTCGATTGGAGGCCCAAATAGTCCCTTCTAGTGATGAGACTTTAGATCTGGATCCATAGAGGTCAGAGAGCCTTATTCTTCAAGCTTTATGAAGAACAATGGAGGTCATGACCTTGGGTTAAGGAATTTAGGGCTAAATCATCATATATGGACATAAGGTTGTTTCATGTGCATCAAGATTGAGACTTTACATGATTATAGTGCTTGGAAAGGCTAGATCTATGGATGAGAGTAACAGATCTGACCTCAGAAGGTCGTTTGAGTGAGTGCATGGCATGTACTCGCCGAGTCCATGGGAGGACTCGACGAGTTGAGTCGGGTTGCCCCGCGACTCGCAATCTGTGCTGACTCGTGGAATATAAGGGTTGACTCAGTGAGTCAAGGGAGAACCAGGGGCGAAGAGGACAGGCGTGTACTCGCCGAGTCACCTTAGTCCACTCGACAAGTAGGGTCAGTTGAGATCGTTGACTTTCGTTGACGTTTAGGATTTTGGTCAACAGTTGGACTTTTGAGTCAAGGAGGGGTAAAATGGTCTTTTACCCTTCTGAATGATCATAGAAGGGGGTTTAATCTAGCCTTTGAGAGCCATTACTTATTGAGGATATTTTTTATGTGATTAGGCGGGGGCTAGACCAGTAGATTCATGTGCGAGATCATCCGAGATACCCGAGGTGAGTCTTCTCACTATACTATACCTAGAAGGGTACCTATGTGTGACCAGAAGGTCTGGTATGCTATAAGAGATATGCATTGTATGTTATAAGTTGCCTGTTTTTATGCGATATGTATGTTATGCTTGATTTTGGCCAGAAGGCATTTTGTTATGGGCCGGAAGGCATTATGATGTAGACCGGAAGGTCGGGGAGTTACGGACCAGAAGGTCGATATGGGTGGGACCAGAAGGTTTACCGGGTCGGGACGGAAGTCACCTGAGACACATGGACTGGGAGGTCATGGTCTAGAAGGGCGTATGTGTGTAAGTGGTATATTGGGGAACTCACTAAGCATTTATGCTTTACAGTTGTTGTGTTATGTGTTTCAGGTACTAGTGAGGACCGTGGGAAGACGCCGACATGACTCGTACACACGCACATGCCGTCGGATTTGGATTTATTTAATCTTGGGATTTGACATGTTTTGTATTATTATTATTATGATACATGGGATTTTATGGCTGGATTTGAATGAAAATATGTTTTAAAGAAATGAAAAATTGTTTGAAAAAAAAATTAAAATTACGTTGTTACATAAGGGTTATGTCATTAAGTCATATGGGTTACGATTTAAGTGTTAACACATTACGACACACAGGTTAGGGTTTAAGGGCTATGTCATTAAGTCATGTGGGTTAGGTTTTAAGGGTTATGGAAATAAATCATATGACTTAGGGTTTATTATGTCATTAAGTCATATGGGTTAGCATTTAAGGCTTATGGAATTAAGACATATGAGTTAAGCTTTAAGGGTTATAACATTAAGTCATATGGGTTAGGATTTAAGGGTTATGAAATTAAGTCATATGGGTTGAGATTTAAGGGTAATGGCATTAAATCATAGGGGTTAGGGTTTAGGGTTCATCACATTAAGTCATATGGCTTAGGTTTTAAGGGTATGGGTTTGGGTTTATGGTTAATGGAATTACGCCATATGGTTTAGGGTTTAAGGGTAATGACATTAAATCATACGAGCTTGGGTTTAAATGTAATGGTGTTAAGTTGTATAGGTTATGGTTTAAGTGTAATGACATTAAGTCATCTGGGTTAGGGTTTAAGGGTTATGTCATTAGGTCATATGGGTTAGGGTTTAAGTGTTATCACATTAACTCATATAGGTTGGGGTTTAAGGGTTATGTCCTTATGTCATATGAGTTAGGGTTTAAGGGTTATGGAATTAAGTAATATAAGTTAGTGTTTAATGATTATAACACTAAATCATATGGGTTAGGGTTTAAGGTTTATGTCATCAAGTCATATCGGTTAGGGTTTTAGTGTTATCACATTATGTCACATGGGTTAGGGTTTAAGGGTTTTAGTGTTATCACATTATGTCACATGGGTTAGGGTTTAAGGGCTATGGAATTAATTCATGTGGGTTACGGTTTAAGGGTTATGGAATTAAGTCATACGAGTTAGGGTTTAATGATTATAACATTAAGTCATATAGGTTAGGGTTTAAAGGTTATGGAATTAATTCATATGTGTTGGGGTTTAAGGGTTATGACATTAAGTCATATGGGTTAGGGTTTCAGTATAAAGATATTAAGTTATATTGGTTATGATATTAAGTCATATTGGTTATGGTTAAGGTTATAACATTAATTAATATAGGTTAACGTTTAAGGCTTATGTCTTAAAGTTTGAGGCCTAAGGCTTATGGTTTAGGGTTTAAATAGTAGGGTTTAGTGCTCAGCCTAGCAACCAATCCCTATACCCTAAGTCGTAAATCCTTAAGTCCCAAAGCCTTAAGCCCTAAGCCATAAGTTATAAGTCGTAAGTCATAAGCAATAAGCCATACGTCATAAGGCATAATCCCGAACCAATCCTTCACACTCGCACCCACATGTTCACCCTAACCACACCCTACATATACCTTACCGCCACCCACCACCGCCCCAACCCCCACCATTATACCTATAAAAATACCCCTCAACCCTTACATATGCGACTATTCCAAAAAGCCTACATTGACACCTACTTCACCACTAGTTACTAGATTTTTATTTTTCACAACTCAAGTCATAAGTAGAAAAATAAAAATATTTATATTATCATTCAGAATTTATACATATTAATAGATATATAAGTTTTAAAACAATGATTATATTAAAAAGTTACTAATTATAAGATAAAAAAATAATAATAAATATCATAAAATAATAATTATATAATAAAAATTTTATTTATTAAATTTTTTTCCTAAATTTAAGATAGTAAATTTTTTATAAATTTTGATATTCCCTCCTATATTTTTAAAATATTTACAGTTCCCTCCTATATTTTTAAAATATTTTGAATTTTCGAGAAACCCAAATATCCAATAACGTAATCTCCTGACTCAGTACAAAAAAAATCGTCCAGGTTTTGTTTACGCCTTCTTCCGTCGTAAACTAAAATTATAAAAAAAAAAATTTAAAACCCCGCTTGCCAAAATCTATCCCTATAGAACGATCAAGAGAGGGAAAAACAAAGAGAAACAAATAAAGATACGCGTGTGTGTGTTTTGTCTTCGATAGGGAGATGCGAACCGCACACATACTGTGTGTTCGATCGACTAAAATAGAGATATCACTTATATGAAGACGACGAGAGTTGGAGAGTAGGAGCAGGGCTGTCCGGGAAGTCGATACAAATGCGGTTGGGGAAGGTGTCAGATGTGGTACTCACGAAGGCGCTGGTCATCAATGACTGAGATTGATGCTAGATATGTCTACCAAGTTCTCTGTTATGATAATTTAAAAAAAAACCATGAGGTAATTTCAAAACCCTAACTAAACTGATTGATAAATTAGGGTTCTTGGGTATCTTGTATATCCTCAATGACTTCAAAATTTGGGTTTATCAAATAAATTTCGATGATTTTGTTTTTAATCTGGTTCAAGATATATTACGTTTGTGTTATATGCCCACTTACCCACTGTCGATCATCGACATCTCCATGCCGAATTGGACCTCAAAAAAAATTGTGCCATAAACCCTACGTCCCTACCCACTGCAGATTGCTGCTATGATTGACGACTGAAAGAGGACTAGGATTCACCGGTTACTGCTTGAAGAAACTGTTTATGAAATCCGAAAAAGAAACCTATCATGATTTACTCTGTTTTAGAAATCAATGAGCATGGAACAATGAACATTGAAGATGCATGCAAAAAATAAAAGACCGAAGGGTAACAACTTTTGGGATGATTTTTGTATTTTTTAGTAAAGGTTAGGTGACATTGTTGTAGTTTCCAACCTTGGAATTTCTTTATTGAATTGATATATATATATATATATATATATATATATATATATATATATATATATATATATATATATATATATATAATTTTTCAATGAATATTTCTTGTTTTATTTTATGGTATAAATCTTATTTGATTTTTTGTTATTTTTGTTTTTATATATGTGTACAAAATAATTGGGAATTAATTTGTAAATTAATTATTCATCCGTAGTTATGAAAAACTCCCATGATTTTTGCTATGGAGATATGCCTATGGGTTGTGCTACTGAAACATGGCAATGGACTTTGATACAAAATCATGGCTACGTAATTTGCTATGAAGTCTTAGATATGGAAGCTGCTATGGAATCTAGACCATGAATTTTGCAATGGCACCCAGACCACAGACTTTGCTAAGGAGTCATCACCATGGATTTTGCTACGGAGGCAACACCGTGGATTTTGCTAGGGATTCATCGCAATGAATTTAGCTAGGGATTCATCACCACAGATTTTGCTAGGGATTCATCACCATGGATTTTGCTAGGGATTCATCACTACGGATTTTGCCAGGGATTTATCATAACGGATTTTGCTAGAGATTTATCACCACGGAATTTGCTACGGATCCACTACAACAGAATTCTGATGGAAGAATTACCACGTAATTCGCAACGGAATCCTACTACGGAATACCATTTACAACGGATTTCATTATGTTGTCACATTTGTGACGGAATGATTGTTTCACTAGCTCGCTACAAGGTTTTTTGTGACGGAAATCAGTCGTTGAAAATTTTGTCGCTATTCATCTTTTGCAATGGAATTTCAGCTTTTTGCAATGGATTCATTCCCTAGCAAAATCACGTTTTTCTTGTAGTGCATCCAAAATAGCTATGGTGGATGCAGCACCAGCAGCCTCAGACAAAGCAACATAATGCTCATCAAAGTAATCAATCATAACGGTCTTAATAGACCAAAACATATCTGGAAACTGAGCTCAAAAGCGAGCAACAACCTCCTCCTGCAGGATCTCCATGATCCTGTCATCTAACGCAGCCGACCCACCTTGACTACCAGCTCCTGATCCCTATCCAAACCCAACCTCAAATCGCCGCGTAGTCACCATATGGAAAATAAACTAGGAGTATATCATAAAATACGCATGTCATATTAGGGGAACCAACTCCGAACAAAGCCCTAGCGTTCGTGACTTCCCTGTTACGCATACGGGTTCTGTGCTTTCAATAGTACAAGACCATACTAGCTTCCACACCTACCCATATTTGTATCAGATGATCAACACAACAAACCTAACAATACACACTAGCATAATCATACACTCAATCCTCACTCCCTAGAGGAAAGGCTAAACATATCGAAATTGGCCGGATGACCCCACACAACTCATCCAAGAAACTTCCACCAACCCTGCATCACTCGTGTATGCTAGTTATACGTAACACTGGACCCTATATTCAGTCGAATATTTGATCCTATCCTAAGCTCTTCATCAAACAAGAACAAGAAATAAGGCGAAATTAAATATTCTCAGGCTATAGAATCATATCTTGGTTATGTATAACCACGATGCATACACTAAGCAACTACAATAATGATGTCAATTCCATTAGAGAATATCCCTAGGCTATCAGGCATTATTTAATCATGCAAAATCCTGAAGATCCCTAGCTTATCATTAGCATGATGTTCTAATATATCACAATATCAAATAATAGTATGGTATTTTGGCGTTAACTTATTGGCTCTGGCTGATCGTACACATCAAATCCCCCCTTGATTATTTTGAAAACCATTTGAAAAAAAATCATTTTTAAAATCTTTTCCATAGTTTGAGATTTGTTTCACAAGAGTGTTCCTCTAATTCACTCAAACCAAGGCTCTAATACCAACTTGTAACATCCATAAAATTCATGAAAATTAAAATTTTAAAACAACTCATAAATCATCATTTTTTACAAAAATAGTTTTCAAACATGTACAATATTAGAGTTTGGACAAAATCACAAAACCAAACACGAGGAGGTGCACGATCATGCCTTTGCCTTTCTGTGATCCTCTGAGGTACCTGAAACAAAATCCAAAACTGTAAGCCCGAAGCTTAGTGAGTTCCCCCAAAATATCAATACACAACAAATAGCATATATACAATATCAGTGTGTAATGGGTCCACAGATAACAGGCTGGTTTACCCCCTGAGCCCACAGCATAAGTCTGGCTTGCCCATGGCCCACAACTTATGTCTCTCTTGCTCCCCGACCTGATCAGTCCTGGTACTGAATATCACTAAGCCCTCAGTACAAGTATCGCATGCCCTTCCTGGCCCTTAGCTTGTATCTTGAATGCTCTTAATCCCTTAGTATAAGTCTGGCATGCCCTTCCCAATCCTCAGCTCATAACTGGCTTGCACCAAGTTTTGTTGGCTACAACACAGAGCAGTACAACCTCAACCTAACCTACACAATATGTCGACATATAATAGATAATAACATACACAGATAAACAGACAACATCATAGGTAGTCCTATAGATCTACCAAACTAGCATATCAAAACTAGCATGCATATCTACTCCATACTCAACATATCAATGGATATATGATCATCAAACCAATAGGCCGACCTCGGTGCCTTCGGCCCGAAAGTATAGTGAGGAAAACTCACCTCACACTGTTGAATCACACTGAAAGTCTCCTTCTGTTGGTTCATAAAAATCCCTACGCTATCATAACAAAATAATCATCCAATTAGTAATTGGATTACAACCAAGGCTAATAGTCCATCATTTGGGTAAAAGGCTACTGTACCCTTTCCCTAGTTGGTTTAAGACCCAATCCCCAAGCTAACCAATCACTCAAGGACCATAATCGGCCTAATTTTCCAAATTGGGCCCAAAGTCCTACTTGTATCTTACCCTAAGGTCTACCTCTTTACTTAGCCCAAAACACCAATACTTAGATGGTCCAATAAGGCCCCAAACATGAAAGCCCAAAAAGGTGGCCTAAACTTGAAGGATAAACTCCTAGATCCAACAGATTGAGTACGCGAGGCATACCCAACTATATGCTCACCATACTCCGCCTTGACCAAGAACACATTGCTGACCACCTAAGCTCAGTGTACGCTCTGGTACGCCCAACATACGTGGTGGCCATGCAAAAGATCAAATAACAGATTATTCCATTCAGTCCAAACATCCAATAACCATATCCAACTCCAAGAAGGTGCTCTTAACCATAAAGTTTCCAACTTTATGGTTATGCATGTGTCATTAAGAGCCAAAAGAAACTTCCTAGTTGGTCTTAACCACTAAGGACCTCCACACTTTGCATGAAAGACCTAAATGAGTCAAGAAAGAATTTTTATGACTTAACACAACTCAAATCTTCTAAAAAGGTAGCTCCTTTGTTCTTAGAGTAGCATTTACTCACTAAGTCTAAGAAAAAGGGGACAAAAAATCATAAAACTCTATATGGCTAGATCTCTAAGAAATATAAGTAAAGTTCAAGACTTTATACCTTCTGGAGCTTCCCAAAGAGATGAAGATCTTAGATCTACAATCTTGAATCCCACACCAAAGCTTCTCAAATAATCCTTTCTTCTTTCTTCAACACTAAACACACACACACACACACACAATCTCAACACACACAAGGACTAAGGCTTGCAAAATCGACTCAAAGAGGGTCGAGGCTGAAAGGGTGAGAGAAATGAGGTTATAAGGAGGATTATATAGGGCTTAACCCTGAAAATTAGGGTTTTCAATGTTTGATGAGTAATCCCCGTGTACGTAGACATATGCCGCGCGTACTAGGGCATGCCCTAGTACCCTAAGAGTACACATGTATGCAAGGTGTACTCTCCTTCCTTCCAAATTATGATTTTGCCATTAGGGCTTCTCATGGCTATTTCCTTCTATTATAGGGACCAAAATGACAAATTAAAACCATAAGGATGAATTGAATGTACATGAATACCGGGGTGTTATAACTCTCCTCCACTTGAACTACACTTCGTCCTTGAAGTCTGATGTAATGAACAACTCGTGATAATGCTCCAGCATCTCAGCCTCCGGCTCCCAGGTCCACTCGGAGTCCGTCCTATGTTGCCACCGTACCTTTACCAATGGTACATCCATGGTACACAAATCCTTTACCTTCCTTTTCCAGGATAGCTACCGACCTCTCAACATAGTTTAGGTGCTCATCAACCTGAATATCATCCAAGGAAACCACCGCATCCTCATCAGAAATATCTAATATGTAAGCAACGTTGCCAACCCTGACGATCACTCGAAACGGCCCAATATACCTGGGAGCCAAGTTTACCATCTTCCAGAAGTGTATCACACCTTTCCAAGGTGAGACCTTGAGTAAAACCATTTCCCGGACCTGAAACTCCAACTTGGATAGGCGCCGGTTGACATAGCTCTTCGGCCAACTCTGAGCAGTCTGCAATCTCTACCTGATCTGCTGAATAATTTCCATGATCCAAAGGAACACTTCGGTCCACCCTATAACCCTGTGACCAACCTCACTCCAGTAGACCGGGGTACAATATCTTCGCCCATACATGAGCTCAAAAGGCGGAGCACCAATGCTGGTATGATAATTGATGTTGTGGGAGAACTCCGCAAGAGGTAGGTAGTCTCAGCTCCCACCAAAATTAATAACACAAGCCCTCAACATATCCTTAAGGTTTTGTATCGTCCGCTCACTCTAGCCATCGGTCTGTGGATGCAAAGCAGTGTTGAATTGAAACCTCGTTCCCAGTTCCTCATGAGACTTCTGCCAAAAACAGGAGGTGAACCGAACATCACGGTCTGAAACAATGGAGGCCGAAACCCAATGGTGAACAACGATCTCGCGAATATACACATCGGCCAACTTCTCAGCCGAAGAACTCTCCCGAATCGCTAGAAAGTGGGCACTCTTGGTCAATCGATGCACGATGACCCAAATAGCATCAAAACCCTTTGCCGTCTTCGACAATTGGGTGATGAAGTCCATCGAAATCTACTCCTATTTAAAAATGGGAACCTCCAGTGGATGCAGCTTGTCATATCGCCTCTGATGCTCATCCTTGACCATCTTGCAGGTCATGCATCTCTATACGTACCAGGCTATCTCCCTCTTCAATACAATTTGTCTAACCCCACTAGAAATCGAAACCCAGACCCGACCATATCGAGTCAACAACCCACGATCATTTGGAAAGAATATGGAAATCTTACCCTTGATCCTCTCTTTCTTCTAATTTTCTTCCTGAACACCCTCGGGTTGAGCCTCCCTAATCAATCCCAAAAGGGTCGAATCCACTGATATCCTCATACACGATACCCCAACTGAAGACCCAACCGACTTGCGGCTCAAGGTATCTACCAATACATTTGCTTTACCTAGATGGTAAAGGATTTCATGGTCATAATCCATGACTATATCCAGCCACCTTCACTGCCTCATGTTCAGGTTCAGCTGATCCAGAATGTGCCCTAGACTCTTGTGATTCGTGTAGATAGTACAACGGACGTCATAAAGATAGTGCCTCCAAATCTTGAGGGAAAAAACACTACCTCTAACTGCAGATCGTTCGTGGGATATCGCGTCTAATGCGACTTCAGCTTCCGCGAAGGATAAGCTATCACCCATCCTCTCTGCATGTGAACTGCCCCCAAACCAATGATGGATGCATCACAAAATACCATAAAATCCTAAATTCCCTCTTGGAGGGTCAAAACCAAGGCCTCACATAATCTCTGCCAAATGGTCTCAAATGCCGATTGCTGCTTAGCGCCCTATCGAAAATCCACCCCTTCCACGTCAGACGAGTGAGGGGTACTACAATCTCGGAGAAATCCTAAATGAATCTTCGATAGTACCCAGCCAAACCCAAGAAACTCCGGATATGTGAGGGAGATTTCGGAACCTCCCGCTGCATCATGGCCTCGATCTTGGCCGGATCGACCAATATTCCATCCTGGTTAATGAGGTATCCAAGGAACAGAACCTATCGTAACCAAAACTTGCACTTGAAGAACTTAGCATAAATCCGTTCTCGCCAAAATACCCCCAGAAGCTCACGAATATGCTCCCCATGTTGCTCTCTGGTATTACAATACACCAAGATATCATCAATGAACACAATAACCGATCGATTGAGCATCGTCCTGCATACTTGATTCATTAAATCCATGAATACTATAAGCGCTTTAGTAAATCCAAGTGGCATCACCACGAACTCGTAATGCCCATAACAAGACTGGAACCCGATCTTCTCCACGTCCTCCTCTCTCACCATGACCTGATGATACACGGACCTCAGATCTATCTTGGAGAAACAAGATGCACCTGAAAACTGATCAAATAGGTCATCAATACATGACAGGGGATAACGGTTCTTCACCGTTAACTTGTTCAACTCCCGCTAATCAATGCACATCCGGTGTGAACCATCCTTCTTCTTTACGGACAAAATCGGCCCTCCTTAGGGATAACTGCTCAGTCTAATGAACTACTTGCCTAGAATCACTTGCAGCTGAGATGACAACTCTTGCATCTCAGGCAGTGCAAATTGCTATGATGCCTTGGTAATCGAGGCCATACCTGGTACAAGGTCAATCCAAAACTCGACCTGTCTCTCAGGACGCACACCGGGTGACTTCTCTAGAAACACATCGACAAACTCCCTAACAACCGGGACTTCTGAAATTGAAACCTGATCCCCAACACGCGTATCCACCACATAAGCTAAGTAATATGCGCACCTATGCTGAATATACTGTCGAGCCCTGGTTGCAGAACGAAACCCTGGACCCATCCTGGTGCCCTCTCCATTTATAACCAGTTCTCCCCCACTTGGGATTTAACTACCATGCGCTGACCCTCATAATCAATCATAGCACCAAAATGACACAGCTAATCCATACCCACAATCATGCAAACATCCCCTATGGGGATAGGGATCAAATGGATCAGATAAGGCACCCCAAAGATCTCTAGAATAGAACCTTGATACACTGATGATCCAGAAACCCCGTGTTCGTTGGCGATAGAAACTCGCAACGAACACTCTAACTCCCTAATGGGCATATTAAACTCTCTATTGAATGATCGAGACATGAAGGACCGACTCACACCCGAGTCAAACAACACTAGAGCAGGAAAAGAGTTCACTAGGAACGTACATAACACAAGCATATAGATATGCATAACATTAAACATAATCAACATAATAATGCATTTAAACATACCACTCACAACATCTAGAGCTGCTCTAGCATCCTCGACAGTGACCTAGAAAGCACGATCTCGAGCCCTCAGGAGCTCCATCCTGCCCTAACTCCCATCATTGATCCTCAAAGTAGTCGGAGTTGGAGCCTGCACTGGCCTACAACGAGCAAGCGACAATTGGCCTTCACATGGCCAACTTGATCGTAATTATAACAAATCCTGGAACTGGGTGTTGAGGCTTGATGGCGGCAATCCCTCACCATATGGCCATGCTGGCCAAAATTTTCACCCTGAAGATGATCGAAAAGTACCGTCATGCACCTTTTTGCAATTTCCATAAGTGCGGCCTTTCTGGCCCCCAAATATGACATTAGCGGTCTTAAACCGCTTTGGAGAAGATTGCGACTGCATCGGGGCCGGTCTCTCCTCCCTCGTCTGCAAATCAATCTTAATTTCACACCGCCTGGTGGCCTCCTACATCTCCAACAAAGAACCATAGCACTAGGTGCAAACGAACTGTCTGATCAACTTCTTTAGCATGCTCAAGTAACGGGTCATCTGAGCCTGCTCAGAGGTAGCAAACTCATGAAAAAACATAGCATTATCTGTGAACATCTTGGTGATCTACATCACTGAATCTAACCCATGACTCAAATCCAGGTACTCATGGGCCAACCTTTCATGCTCCACCATGTAACAGCCCAAATTTTAAAGAAAATTTGAACTTTTATAATTATAAAAACCAACCACAATTTTTTCCGAAAATCCCATTACATAACCACAATGTTTTAAAGGATCAGAGTATCAAAAACTAAATGCAAAAATACTGGAGAATGTATGTCGAGCCATCAAGTTGGGCCCTTGCCCTTAGAACCATAAGTACTTGAAGCATCCAACAAAATAGTAAGCACACGCTTAGTGAGTTGCCTATAACATACGAAACACATAATAACATAATGCCATGCATATATATATATATATATATATATATATATATATATATATATATATATATATATATATATATGTGTGTGTGTATATATATATATATATATATATATATATATATATATATATATATGTATGTATGTTTGCCATGGACTCCCTCCATGGTCTTCATTGGAATGTCATGCGCTCCTCTTATGATCTTGCCAAGTGACATGGGCTCCACCAATGGTCTTCACATAAGTCCACACATAGATCAAATAGCAAACCATTACATACTCAATCAAAAATCATATCATTTCAATTAATGGGTTGGCCTTGGTGCCTTCGACCCATGAGTGTAGTGAGAAGACTCACCTCAATCTATTGAACACGAACGTTGATCGTTTAACAGTCGGAAACTACACACTAAACAATGATACAATTAACCCTAAATCAGGATTATAACACAACCTAATTAAAGATTCCAAACACCTAAGCCTATGTCCTTCCATAGTGGCCCAAAAGTCTTCCTTTTGCTAATGGGCCTAAGATCCATGATAAAACTATTAATGGGACACATGGCCCAATAAAGCCCAACAAAATAAACTATGGCCCAAATCAAAATATCAGCCCACAACTCTAAATGGGACCAGGCCCAAAACTGAATAAGGCCCAATAACGTTACAAGCCCACACAAAGCCCAAACCCAACTGGAGTGCGTATGCCCTACGTACCACTCCTGAACGCTCAGCGTACGCCCGGCGTACTAGACCCTTAAGTTGCACATGCTGCGTACACAATATTACGCACGACGTACAAGCAGGACAAGCATCAATCGACCATTAAGTGCTTAATACTTGGGATTCCAACACCAAACTTTAGATCTGAGTCTACTAAGATGTCCTAGGGCATAAAGATGGCAACTTTATGCCCTTTCATGTCATAAGTGACCCCGATACTCCATTCT
Source organism: Lactuca sativa (assembly GCF_002870075.4). NCBI lineage: Eukaryota > Viridiplantae > Streptophyta > Magnoliopsida > Asterales > Asteraceae > Lactuca > Lactuca sativa. Next base: position 192,800,569 of record NC_056628.2, read on the forward strand.
TCCCATTAAGACCTCTAACTTACACATGGAGACAAAACAACCTTCAAGATCGCACCTTTATGCATCAAACATGCTCAAGAAGCTTAGATCTAGCAATCATAGTCTCTGGAGTTGCTCAACTCGTAAGAGAAGTTCCAATAGACAAAAGGGACTCCATAACCAAACCCTAGCTCAAATAATCAAAATAGATGGAGTTCCTCAAGGTGAACTAGATGCATGATCTAGAACCTCAATCACACCCAGGGTTTGATAACCACCTTCTCCTTCTTTAATACTCTCTAAAATGGCAACCGACACACTTTCTAAGATCAAGAACCACAATCAACAGGAAATATGAGGTTAAGGGACGAAATGAGGCTTTGGAGGTTGATTAGGGTTTGGTCAAAAAGACTTAAGGACGGTTATATAGGTCTCAAGCCCGGATATTAGGTTTTTGGTCTTCAGTCATGTATGCCCCACGTACCCACTTGGTATGCCCAGTGTACGTGAAGAACCTCTGCGATCAACCATCCTTAGTATGCTAAGCGTACTCCTTAAGTACGCCAAGCGTACCAAATGACCAATTTTGCAATAAACTTTCATAATAAAGGTGTATTTTAAACTTTTAAAATACTAAGTGGTTTAATCCTTTTTTTAAAAAAAACTTAGACTTTTAATTTAGTTAAATTTAAACCGTAATATTGATTTATTAATTCTCTCTTTTAATTAAACACTTAATTAATCTTATTAATAAAATCCAAGAGGGTGTATTTTTAAACTATTCAAAATACCAAGGTTCTAAATTTAAGATTTCAAAATTAAAGTTTTTATCAAATTTTAAATTATCAAACCATGATGTTCACTTTTGAAACTTTTCCAAAATACTTGAGTTTAACCATTTAAATTTTCAAAAAATTAAAAACTCTTAATTTCAAATTTAAACTATAAAACCAGGAGGGTGTAATTTAAATTTTTTCAAAATTACTAGGTTAAATTTTTGAATCAAAATAAACTTATATTATCCATATTTAACCAAATCTTAAATTTTGAAAAGGATATCTCTTACCAATCAAAAAAATCGAAATTAGGCATTAAAAACGAGTTATGATAATAATCTACATCAAAATTTGCTAAAAAAAATCGAAAAATCTGGCACCAGACGAGACAACTTGTCGAGTTGGGCAAGGAACTCATCGAGTTCACCCATCTCATCGAGTTCTACATGAACTCATCGAGTTCCAGTGTCAGACAGCAAAAAAAATTTGATTTCTTATTGTTTTGGCAGTTCACACTTGCACCAATTCAATTGAAAAACATCCTAAGCTCTTATACCACTAATGGGTTATGAGCATTACAACAATCATATGGTGTACATGCAACCCTAATTGCTTTGGATCTAAGTTTTCCTCTATTAAACATGAAAATTAAATTACAAAGCAATAACCCTAGAACTAGCATACAATTTTCGAAATTCATATATGAAATATGGTTAGAAGAATACCTCACTTGTTATATTGTAATAACAAGAACACCTTTGCAGATCCTTTACTCTTGGAAGCTTAGTGCCCCAAGTGGTACACTTATAATGGAGTCACAAACACCCAATGCAAAGGATGAGATGAAGAGAGGTGGAAAATCTACTAGGGTTTCCATCAAGAGTGCATGAGCCGAAATTCCGGGCTTGGAGGGTTTCTTATATAGTTGTGGGCTACTAGGGTTTTTGGAGGAAACCCTAACTCCTGCTTATGGCTTATGCAACCCATGGACCCCTCCTTATGAGGCCTTGGACGAAATCTATAGGGCTTCCCAATTGGATTTTGTCTACTCTTAATTAAGGAGTCCAATAGCCCAGTTCTGCAACTATCAATGATTTGCAAAACAGCCTCTCCATTATTAATCAGTTCCTTTAATCCCAAAATTAATATCAAATTAATTTCTGATTAAATACTAATTAATAACATGATTTCCAAATAATATATTAATCTTATAATATATTAATAAAATCGTTTTGAGTACCAATTAATATTTCACATAATAAATTCTACTCTCTCTCCACTTGTCATCCTGTGAAGTTGCATGAGCAAAGGCAACCCAAAAGGACCATGCGCATAATCAAATAAAGTACATACCAAATATAGTTATCGGCTTAGACACCTAATCCAACAATCTCCCACTTGGATAAGTCTAATAATTATTATTGCAAGTACGACTTCAGAATCGGATCAGCAATCGTAGCTTTCAAAAGCCGTTGTCGAACGCTGATCATATTAGTAACACATACCTTAGATAAGGGATCAAATATTCCTCCATTCCACAAGATATTGTATGGACATGAGACATGGATTATAATCAGTCTCTGTCCATGTGTTGTTTCCCGATTTCTAATTATGTCGACCGACTAATTGAACAAATCAAATCAGTCCAGGCTTGGCCAAGCGCTTAGGGTTTCATCACTAAATCATCGAGGGGCCCACATATGTCTCTTTTATCCCATTAAGGGTAAACGGAGCGGATAAACTTCCACTCACATTCTTGTACTATTTACTCATCAAATCACACACAACAATATGTTATATAACATCAAGTTACTGATGTGTTTACATATTATCAATGTAAGACCGACCTGTAAACAACAACTATATGTCTCCATTTCAAGAATATAAGATAGTATCGTCTCACAAACACTCGTGATAAATCCATGAAGTGCTTCAAGTGAGCATGGGTTTAATCAATCACTCAAATCTTATTTCACAAGTACTCATGAACACAGCAGCTAACATTTGCCATATATAAACACTTAGACAATCTACAATCGGATTCATGACAGTCTTACCTGATTACTTACTTCCAAAGTATGATTGACTGTGGATGTCTGAATAACCTAGTTATTCGGGAAGTAAAACATGCGAAGTGTAACAAAAGAATAACCTAATTCAATACGGTCTCAACCTTTTGAATATAAATAAAACACTAGTTATTTAATCACCATATTAGTTAGACCTTACTTATTGTATAATGTTTTGATTAATCAACTTAATACTTGAATTAAAATAATAGTGATCCCATGCTCCAAGCACGAAAGCTATGCTAATCTATGGTCCTTTCGTTATGAAATATATCAATTGAACACATTTCCAATAATGTTCATTTTAAAATTCCAAATCCTTATCACAAGTGTAAGAATACCAGATTCTTACCACTACTAGAATCTGTTTAGATCTAAACTTACATGCAATGTTCCCTTTTGTAATGTCAAGGCATCAAAGTCATAGAGACTTTGCTAATGGTATTACAAAACATTCCACTAGATATTTATCACAGAATAATTTCATGGAGATGAAGTCTCACATTCAAAGTACATTCCTAAAACATCCTTCTTGCATAAAAGTTTTGAACTTACACATAGATTCCTAGGGGGTGTTTTGTACAGAGATTTAGGGGCAGAGAAATGGAATGTATTCCACTTCTCTTGTTTGGTTAGTACTTAAAAAGAAGAGAATGAGAAATAATTTAATTCCATTTCCTCCTAATTAATTCTCTATATTTTATAGAGAAAATGGGAGAAACAACTCCCAGGAAATAAACAAAAAAGGTGGAGAATTGATTTCATGCTTCTATGCATCAATACGGTATCACGTTCGAATCTTCTCATCAACAATTACCCTACTCCTATGTATACCATTGCTCAATTGAAGGTGTGATTGCTTTATTTATTTCTCTTTCATAATTATAATTATTAGTGTGTATTTTTATTTGGTTGACGCCTGCATTGTTTATTTGGTTCCAATTTGCTTTTTTTGAAAAAGCAATTGCGCATAGGAATTTTTTTTGTTAATCGTATGCGTAGTGACTTGATTTTTTGGTACATAGGATTATAAAATAATATTAATTGATTAGAAAATAAATTATTTGGTAACAATTAATGTTAAAATGAAAAATTAAAAACATAAAAGATGCATATTTTAACTAATTAAGATGTAAATCATAATTCATTTTTTAAAAAAATTGTTGTTTTAAAATGAATAAATAAGGTAAAAAAATGCATTTCCATTTCATTACTTAATACAACCAAACAAGAGAAATGATTCTCAAGAAAATTTATCTAGTGGATTCTCAGTTCTACCAAACAGGAGAGTCAATTCTCTTTCTCTATCTTAATTATATTTCTATGCATTTCCATTCTCTGTTGCAATTCCATTTCTCTATACCAAGCGCACCCTTAATATCCAAATCCCATTATGGAAACATTACCATAATTGCCTTGTGAATATCCATTCTAAATAGAATCCTATCTATTTAGAATTATATCAATATGGTCCATCCATTACTATACTTCCAACTGTCCACAAGCAACCAATCTTCGGTAAACCTTACAGTGTCCTTGACAGTTGCTTAAGAACTTTAGTCATATCAAGTTCTGGTCCTTTTTTCCTCTTAGTGTGCTAGGCATTTGAAAAAATCAAAAGAGGCGAATACTATAGCATATACAATCGATCCTATACCCGAAGCATATGCGATATGATTCAAAATGTCTTACATAAAGACATCATACTAGACCAGTCTCTTGCTATAATGTTTCTATATATAGAATTTTCTATGTTGAAACATTTCAACATGACATTCATATATATGTCTATGACTAATTTCAATTTAAACCTTTAGATTTGAAATGAAGTATAAATGCCCTCTCCCCTATATCTTTCTATAGCGAAACAATTTCCAAATTCCGCAACTTTGCAATTTTACAACTTTGTTTCCTATAAATAGCATTGCTAACTTGCCAAACCATTCGTAATAATCAAGCTCCCACTAGCATACCAATTATGTTCTTACCAGCAAAAAATTTATGTTCCTACTAGCTTTGACATGTACTCAAATATCAATTTTACTTCTCGAAAACAATACCTATTGACTTTCTTACCGATGTTCGGATTTCTGATACTTGGTGCTTCATTAAGTCTTTATCCAGACTTCTCAAGCTCATACACCATTCATTAGATAACTTATATGTGTGTCTAAACCCTTTCATAACTTATAACAATAAATCTAGAATATTCAAACTATTTGCCATTTCTCACAATTTGAACTATGAAAAGGGATGTTGTAATCATACTCGAACTTGAGAACGCAATTACCAAAGCCGATTACTCTAATCCTTTAAAATCGACAAGTGAAAGTGTTTCCTGACAATCATTTTCATCAAGTAGAGAGAAAACTCTTCCCACTTAGATTTTATGGTGTATGTGTTCCTATCCATGTAAATTTGTCATTTCCAAACACAATCATAAGACAATGTTTATGACAAATTCAAACTCATATGGATTGAACTTGCTTATTCTCAATTTATTGACGGCAGCACAAGGGCTTACCTTTGCTTCCATGTTATTGACCAGATCACCCACACTGATCAATGTACATTCATTAATCAAGGTGTTTTGCCTTATGCAATCAAATGAGAACTCACAGAACTCACATGTATAGTTAACTTAACTGGAATGGCAGAAAAACAAGAATATGTCAATACGATAGGTTATCAACCTTAATTATTGTGATAGTGATAACTTAAAAGGCTTATTCTTGATTAGTTCTTGAAACTATCCAAGACCATTAAGACTCCCAATGAACTCTTGACACATAAAATTCTCTGTCAAGGAACATTCCTTAACAAAAAAGTATTCAAGAGTTAGTGTGGGTTCTTATCAAGATAACACTTCATGTAATTGGCCTCAGTTGGTCTTTGTTTTAGCCAAAACATCACAACAACAAATTTCAAATGTGCAAGAGTAAGAAACAATTATACTCCACATTTTATGAAGAGTTATAAACCTACTTAGTTATACGTCACTCATGGTACAACATGGAGTAACTAGAGTATAACTCTAAAACTCTCATTTTGGAACGAAGTACACTTTATCCTTTTGATTTAATTATTTCAACAATTCTCGATGCGTCTTCGTAGTCATGTAAATGCACTAAGGTGTCCTTAGAGGATCAACTGTGACATGGTTCCACAATCATTAGGATGATCATAAATCACGATACCAAAGTAATCTCCTTTCCTTTCAGATCTGAGAAACTTTTATGTTTCTGCCTAATGGATTCTTCTTATTCATTCTGCTACACTTTGAAACTTTTCAACGTATTAGAATTATAGTTAATCGTGTAAGTATAATCATATTTACTGAACCATTAGTAAATCATGACGAACAACCTTTATCATCCTTTATAGTGGATCTGACCAATCCACTTCAATGTATACTAGATCCTTCAGTCTTTCACTTGACTCACATATACATGTGAACAAGGAATTAGTCCCAATTTCCCATGCATAAAAATTTTCATACATCACATAGTTCAATATTTCATGATTCCAAGTTTCTGTCCAATTGAAAATTGGGTGATGAGAATCTTTCCTCACTTGGTAAATTATGACATTACCACTAACGATATAACTAAGAATCAAATCCTTTTTCAACATTTCTATCAATAGAAATATAAACACTAATTTTCATAAATATCATTGCAAGGATACGCAAAATAAGACAAAATCAAAATTTACTTTATTTATAAAAATGTATAAAACTTGTCCTTACAACTGAAATTGTAACATCCGGATATCCAGGCATGGAAATTTGAGTATTTTATTATGGGATATGAAGAGACTCGGCGAGTTGATGCCTCAACTCGTCGAGTAAGATCGCGACTTGGTGACCTGTTTAATGAAGGGACTCGACGAGTCGGGTATCTGGACTCGCCGAGTCAGTGTTGTTAAGGAAAACCCTAATTGTCCGGGTTTGAGACCTATTTAAAGGACCTTATAGCCCTCTTGTGCGGCTACCAGTCCAGAGAGAGATACCCTAGAGAGCTGGAGGGAAGAGTGAGAGAGATAAAGCCATTTTAAGCATTCTTGGTATGATTTTGCAAAGGAGAAGTCATTTCCAGCAAAGGGAGGTCAAGGGAGTTGTTGAATCAGAGTTCCTGAGCTCGTATCTTCATTATAGAGGTATCAAATCGAATTTCCTTTTCTGTTTTGAGTGAGATTGGTGATTTTAGGGTTTTCTACACCTTCCTATGGGTTGTAGTGATGAGTATCGGGTCCCTTTGTGTAAGAGATCCCAGATCTGGACCCATAGAGGTCCATAGGGCCTTATTTTGTATGCTTTATGTTGGTTCATTGAGAGAATGAGACTTTGATGCTATTCTTGGAGCTATTTCTCCAAGGAAAGCCTTGTGAGCTTTGCATGTATGTCAAGCCTTGTCCTTTACATGGTTATTGGTCATAGGGAATCCAGATCTATGGATTAGACGAACAGATCTGACCTCAGAAGGTCAGATTTGTGTTGACATGGGAGCAACTTGCCGAGTCCATGGGGAGACTCGACGAGTCGAGTCGGGTTGCCCCGCGATACGAATCCAGTGGAAACCCGTCGAGTCGAAGGTTCACTCGACGAGTCGAGTGAGGCCTTAAAAGAGTCAGAAGACACGCATGGACTCACCGAGTCACCCTTGTGTACTCGACGAGTTTGGTCAGAGTTGACCGTTGACTTTTGTTGACTCATAGGGTTTGGTCAACAATTGGTCATGTGGACCATTTGAAGGGTAAAATGGTCTTTTAGCCTTTTTAGGGGACATGGAAGGAATTAGTCTAGCCTGGAGAGATGTTATTGATTGAGATAATTGTTTATGCATTTAGGCAGAGGCTAGATCAGTGTATACGCATGCGAGATTGCGAGAGACATCCGAGGTGAGTCTCCGCACTATACTTTACCTAGAGTGGTAATTAGAGTTATGTGACATAGTATCTTGTATGCTATTTATGTGATGTGTTGCACTGCATTATTTCTCTGTGATTTATGATGTGGGTATTCCAGAGTTTACAGAGTTAGGACCGGAAGGTCCACAGAGTTAGGACCAGAGGGTCCATAGTGTTTTATCAATTTAGCAATTTTAAATGAAATTTTAGTTTTGAAAAATTACGGTGTTACAAGTTGGTATAAGAGCCTTGGTTTGAGGGATTCGGATGCACCTTCGGGTAAATCTGGATTCAAACTGAGGAATTGAGAAAAAATTTCAAAGAAATGATTTTTCTAAAGAGAATAAGAGTTCAAAGAGAAAACGAGAAAGAGCAGTGTGTACAATCAGCCACAGCCCGAACGGTGATTTCCGAAAATACCCTTACTTTTGTGTTATGAGATATTTATGATACATTTTATTAGATATTATGCATGCTAGAGATAGGCTGGGTATTTCATATCTTAGGACTAGAGTGCCCTAATTTGTGATGCCTTAGCCTAGGAGTTGCTGTTGTATGTGATGTGCTTTTGAGTATGAGATAAGTGAGAGTATTCAGCTGGAATCCTTTAGGGGATTCGAGTAGACGAGTGGTCTAGAAGAGGTATGTATATGAGCATATGAGGAGTCTGCCGAGAGGGTAGCCAGAGGCCATCCGGGGCGAAGATGTTAGAGTTCGGCGATATCCTTCGAGTATGAGGAAAGCGAGTGGATAATAACCTAAGGAGGTTTTACGTGGCGAAGGAGATGCTTCGATGCCCGGATGCTGCTTGCTTCGTGCTTTGTGGAGCTCTCGATGATGGGAGTCAGCTACTAAGTGAATATGAAGATATTCATGAGGTAGATGGTTGGCATCATTAGGAGTTCTTCAGCAGCTGATGGCAGAGAAGTGGTAGAACCAAGGAAGAGTCTAGGTAGTAACGTTAGCCCGATGAGTGTGATCGCAGAGTATAGCATTTCGCCGAGGAACGAGCACGCGTAACAGAATTGGTGAACGAGAAGTTTGAGCAGCTACTTAGGAGCTCTGGGATGGTCCGTGTGGAAAGTATGGGTAGATGTGGCAGGTAGTATGAGCCTGTACTACCAAAAGCAGTGGACCCATACTCGATACACGGAGTATTCTGAAGGTTCTAAGTAGCAGATTGAGGAGTGATGTTATGGTTCGAGTACCATACATCGTAGCATATTGAGGAGTGGTGTTATGGTTCGAGTACCATACATCGTAGCAGATTGAGGAGTGATGTGATGGTTCGGGTACCATACATCGTAGCAGATTGAGGAGTGATGTCATGGTTCGGGTACCATACATCGTAGCAGATTGAGGAGTGATGCCATGGTTCGGATACCATGCATCATAGCAGATCGAGAAGTGATGTCGTGGGCTGAGTACCATGTGTCGTAGCAAATGATGCTCGTGGTTCTCCAGTTATCCGGTCATGATTGATTAGGAGGAGATTGGACGCGATGGGGTTTTAGGCGTGAGGGCCATGGTTGAGTCCGAAGAGGCATCCCTTGTGAGGGAGGTCAAGAGAATTTCAATGTATTTTGGTGAAATGTCAGATATAGTCGCAAGACTCGAGGATAAGTAGAAATGGCTTATGGGGGGGGGGGGGATTGCGGCCTAAGCTGAGCAATCTGCTTATCGAGGAGATGTCACCTTCTATGACCTGAGTGGTGCTATTTATTTTCCTTGTGGGAAACATGAGAGGTGTAAGGTTTCAGTTTTGAGTTTAGGAGTAAACCTTGTGGGTTGACATTGATGACGACCTTCCGCCAGAGTATTTGGTAGTATGTCAGCCGCGAGGTATGGATATATCATGAGTATGTAGTCGGATGGGACTGAGATGGTTAATGACCACGTTGCACCCTATTTGAGTATAATATGGCGTATGGTATCGGTATTAGCGGGTAATCCATACGAGTATATCAGGCGGTGGTTCTTCTGTCTAAGATGAGTATGGAGTTTGGGAATGGAGTCCCTTTTCTTGTGACGAACCATGTGTTGGAACGTTGGTTGGGAAGTAGAGGCCGAAGAGTGTGATGATTTATTAATCTAGTCTAAGAGCCAGGGATATTACTGGACGGTTGAGATGTTCGGTATTGGGATGGTTTGAGACTAGAACGACTAGAGACAGTCGTGATGGGAAGTTCCTGAGGAGCTCATCGGAGATTTAGAGTATTTGAGGTTGCTTGATCTCTTTAATGGAGGTCGTTGGGCATTGCGTAGCACCTTCCATGAGTAGGTGCGATGTCGATATTGGAAACATTCTGTGGGATGGATGGTTTGTGCGCCAATTGGTGATGGTTCAGACCCCAAGTGGGGAAGAACCGTGTATCTTATTGAAGGCAGTAGAGATTTGTTAAAAGAGTGGTTAGGAAGTGGGATTTAGAGACCTGCGGTGCGGATTCATGAGACCAGGGTTATTGGTGATCGAGGAGAGGTGCAGAGCGAGATAATGCATGTGGTAAGTGTATGAGAGAGACTGAGTGTCTCCACGACAGGTGGCCAATGGTCAGGAACCTGGTAGTGGCCATGGTTGTTCCAAGTGGAAGGCTCGTAAGGATGGTATGCGCAGTTGAGAACTTCTGAGTAAAAGTATGGATTGTGTATGCCATTTGGCGTAGATAGAAGATGATCGAGCAGCCAACTTCCGGGTCGGTATGTGTTTTCTTGTAAGGGTTTGAACAGTAAAGAGAAGAATTTTGGAAGCTCATCAGCATGTTCTGAAGAGTTAGCGATTTCTCTGTGTTCTAATGGAGTGTTTGGATACACCAAAGTTGCGCGTTGGGTAAAATGAAGAATTAATTATGAGGTTCAGAGGGAATATATTGTTGTATCTGCATGATGCTGAGAGTAGGAGATCAGTGGTTGAGGCAGGACATTGTGATGTTCTATAATAGTGTCCTGAGGAATCCGAGTATAATGCCCTGACTCCCGAATTAATTTCTTGTGTTCATGTATGAAAGTATTGCATAGAGTATCTGTGTTTCCAGTGGGAGCGTTTGGGCATTGTCGTCAAGAGGGATCATTTAGGAATGAAGTTTGCTGCGGGATAAAGGTGTTTTGGTTATGTCGGTTGTGGCAGATATGAGGATGCAAGATTTGAGTGAGTGTGGGCATCTATATATGATTAGTCCATGGAGCATGAGTCAGTGGACGTGGTGTGGTGATGCTATGGGGATTCATAGTATTCACTAGTCTGAGGGATGCTGTTGGGATGCTACGGGGAGCCGTAGTACTTACTAGTCAGAGGTTGGTTGTTGTGATGCTACGGGGATCCGTACTACTCACTAGTCAGAGGTAGGTTGTTGTGATGCTACGGGGAGCCGTAGTACTCACTAGTCAGAGGGAGGTTGTTGTGATGCTACGAGGAGTCTTAGTACTCACTGGTCAGAGGTAGGTTGTTGTGATGCTACGGGGAGCCGTAGTACTCACTAGTTAGAGGTAGGTTGTTGTGATGCTACGAGGAGTTGTAGTACTCACTAGTCAGAGGGAGGTTGTTGTGATGTTACGGGGAGCTGTAGTACCCACTAGTCGGAGGGTGTTGTGACGCTGCATGGAGTCGTAGTACTCGCTAGCCAGAGGGAGGTGGTTGCAATGCTGCAGAGAGCCATAGTATTCTCTAGTCAGCGAGAGGTAGTTATGAGGGAGTGCTCTTTGATCAGAGAGATGCAGAAAGGGTTTAGGCTTGGGTAGCCCTAATGGTTGAGTTTTGGGAGCATGGTGGTTGAACCTGGGGCAAGACTGGGGTCTCTGTCTCTGTCAGGAATCGTTATTTTTGATTGGGTTGTGTTTGTCACAACATGAGGGAATTGGAAAGTGATATTCACGCACGGCGCAGGTTGAGCTATAAGATGAGTGTTTCTTTGGGTTACGAGGTTTCGACTTTGGGACAGACCAAACTCTCAAGTTGAGTTTGGAATTGATGGTATGTGGGTGAGAGAGATGAGATTCTGGAATTCTGAGGTGAATTCTAGGATGAAGGGCATTGTTGTCATTGGATGTCCTAAACCTTTATCGGTCAGCACTCGGGTGCAGGAGATACTGCGAGATGCACGAAGCTATGTGCAGTAGATATTAGAAGTCGGGGTTGAGTCGATCCTCGGTTGGATGGTAGTGTTCGTTTGAGGTAAAGAGGATTTCGTGACTTGAGTGTCACTAGGCCGAGAAGGTCGAGACGAGAAGGAAGTTAGTGAGTCATGTTGGATCATGTTATGATGATATCTGCGGACACTTCCGAGAAAGCACGGTTATTTCTTTTGTTTCCAAGGGCGGAGTGGTGAGGATTCTTTGTTCGGATGGTTTCTAATAGCAGTTTATTAGATGTGCCCCTGTCGAGTGTGAACCCTTTTATCTCGTGGGGCGTGATTCATATGATTTAGCATGATTGGTTTGAGGGAGCGATAGCCGGTGGTTGGATGTGGACCTAAAAGAATCAGAGAGCTAGTGAGTAATTAGGGTTGATATTCGAGGAGCGAATATCATGGTGATCGCTCGAGTCGGTAGTTTGGCGCGGGGGGGGGGGGGGGGGGGTCAGGCCACTAGAGTTCCGGGCATTGGGAAGAAGTATTTTAGCGGCGGAAGAGTTGGTTTAAACTCTGGTTTTGGAAGTTCTACGTGGCTTAGGGTGTCCATAGAGAAAGATGTCGGTGTAGTATGAAGATCATTTCGGTAGTGCCCTTCGGGTTGATAATTACAATCTATAAGTGGCTAAGGAGTGATTTCAAGGGAGAAATCAAATTCAAGTAGGTGATAATTGTAACATCCGGATATCCAGGAATGGAAATTTGAGTATTTTATTATGGGATATGAAGAGACTCGGAAAGTTGATGCCTCAAATCGTCGAGTAGGATCGCGACTTGGTGACCTGTTTAATGAAGGGACTCGACGAGTCGGGTATCTGGACTCGCCGAGTCAATACTGTTAAGGAAAACCCTAATTGTACGGGTTTGAGACCTATTTAAAGGACCTTATAGCCCTCTTGTGCGGCCACCAGTCCAGAGAGAGATACCCTAGAGAGCTGGAGCGAAGAGTGAGAGAGATAAAGCCATTTTAAGCATTCTTGGTGTGATTTTTCAAGGGAGAAGTCATTTCTAGGAAAGGGAGGTCAAGGGAGTTGTTGAATCAAAGTTCCTGAGCTCTTATCTTCATTGTAGAGGTATCAAATCGAATTCCCTTTTCTGTTTTGAGTGACATTGGTGATTTTAGGATTTTTTACACCTTCCTATGGCTTGTACTGATGAGTATCGGGTCCCTTTGTGTGAGAGATCCCAGATCTGGACTCATAGAGGTCCATAGAGCCTTATTTTGTATGAATTTTGTGGGTTCATTGAGATAATGAGACTTTGATGCCATTCTTGGAGCCATTTCTCCAAGGAAAGCCTCGTGAGCTTTGCTTGTATGTCAAGCCTCGACCTTTACATTGTTATTGGTCAAAGGGTGTAACACCGAAAATTTCAAAACAATTTTTCACTTTTTATAAAAACACAATTCGTTTAATCATTCATAAAAACATCAATGTTTGAAACCCAATCCATGCCATACAAAAATCCCAAGATCTCATAACATAAAAATCCCGTGTGTGTGTACTGATCATGCCGGCGCCTTGCCACGGTCATCGCTAGTACCTAAAGCAAATAACACCAACACTGTAAGCACAAAGCTTAGTGAGTTCCCCAAAATACCACACATAGCACATATTAGCCACTCGAGGCTATAACTCTGTGGGTCCGTGGACCCTGCTCTGTGAACCTTCCGGTTCTAACTCTATGAACCTTCCAGTTCCAACTCTATAAGCATGCACAACATAAATCACATAGAAATAATGCAGTACAACACATAACATACATATAACATATAAATACTCTATCACATAACTCTGATTACCTACTCAAGGTAAAGTATAGTAAGAAGACTCACCTCGCGTATCTCGATAACTCGCAAATCTCGGAAATCGCTCGCGCTCGATCCCCCGAGCTATAATTCTCCTATAACACAATATATCTCTAATTAACACTTTCACAACTAAGGTTGACTAACCCTATCAAGTCAACACTGGTCAACTCTGGTCAATGGTCAACGGTCAACTTTGACCGGACTCGGCGAGTGCACTAGGGCGACTCGGTGAGTCTATACGTGTTCACTGACACCCTCAGATCCTCTCTTGACACGTCGAGTACTTCTCTAACTCGACGAGTTCCACCTGTCATGAATCGCGGGGCCACCACGACTCAACTCGCCGAGTCTCAAGAACAGCTCGGCGAGTTCAGGCTTGACTCAGCCCCTTATTGACTCTCCCTAACTCACTGGGTCATCCCCCAACCCGGCGAGTCTACTCGCTGAACAATCCACGTGAAACTCCAACCCTGCTCGCCGAGTCTCAAGAACAACTCGGCGAGTTCATGCCATGCACAAACTCTATTGACCTTCTGAGGTCAGATCTACTTTCCCAAACCATAGATCTGGCCTTCCCAAGCATGAATGTCACGTAAAGTTCGAAACTTGATGATTGTACAACCCTCACAAGGCATATAAAGGAGATTGGATCCCAAAAGTGACAACCTAGGTCCAATAACTCCATAATAACCTAAAAAGCTCCAAGGGTTAAGGTCTCTAGACCTCTTTGAGTCCAGATCCAAGGCACAAACTCGAAGATGGACCATTTGCTTCACATAATCACTCTTCAAAGGGGTTAGAAAACCCTAACTCTAAAGATCAACCCTAAAAATGAAGGAGGTTCGAACTATTACCTCAAAATGAAGCCTCTGGACTCTGGATCTGCTGGAATCTCACCTCCTCCTTCCTCTTGCTACCTTCTTCTTGCTAAACAAGGAATACAAAGGTCTAAAAGTGACTTCCTCTCTGCCAAAACGAATCAGCTCTCTTAGGGTTCTCTCAAGGGACTGGTAGCCGCAATGGGAGGCTATAAGTGCCGTTAAATAGGCTCCAAACCCAAGGAATTAGGGTTTCATTAAACAACGTGGACTCGCCGAATCCAGACGTGAACCAGTGCCCATAGCCGCGATCAGACTCGGCGAGTTTGGGCTCCAACTCGCCGAGTCTCCTCACAAATCTCCAAAAATATAAGAATGAATAATACCTGGGAACCCGGGCTGTTACAATTCTCCCCCACTAGAACTAGACTTCGCCCTCGAAGTCTCACTCTGCAAATAACTCCAGATGCTGCTCACGCATCTCACGCTCCAGCTCCCAAGTCATCTCGGACCCCTTCCGATGCTGCCACTGAACCAAAACCAAGGGTACCTCCTTCTTCCTCAGAATCTTGTGTGACATCCCCAATTTCACGGCCAGAAAAGACCGATTTGTTTATGCTTTGTTTTTAAAATCAGAGTAATCTTTTAAAGAAAACAGTTGCGTAATTTGTTCCCAAAACAAAATATGATAAAATTTATCAAAACGTTTCTCAAAGAGAATGTATTTTAATTAAATAATAAAACCTCGGGATGTCATGTTCCGATACAGACCAAAAGCATAAACAATATAAAATAGACCTTACAACAATTATTTATAACTATTGATCTATAATCCAAAATCTCTCGTCAAGTCCACCAATTTATACTCTTGTGCCATTACCTGTAATGCAAAGAAAACTGAGTAGGTCAGGCTTGGGAGCCTGGTGAGCATATAGGGTTTTCAACCCACAATAATACATTTATTATATTCAATTATCAAATAATCAACCCAAATACTCATTCCCATTATCTCCTTTATTTCTTAAGGATTTACCCTAAGAATCAACTATCATTTATCCATTTATTCCTAAGGATTGACCTAACGAATTGACACAAAGTCCACCACTGCCAAGGTCCACAAATTACGATTGGTAAACACTTAGTTCAACATACTTAACAAACACCTAGTTCTAACACTCCTAATGAACAATTAATTCAAAACGTCTAGTGAATACTTAGTTCTAAAACACTTAGTGAACACACTCAGTTCAACAACACCAAGTGAACACATCTAGTTCAAAAATACTTAATGAACACATTGAGTCCAAAAAATACCAAGTGAACACATAGAGTTCGGAAATACCTAATGAACACATTGAGTTCAAACACCAACTGAACACATAGAGTTCAAAAATACCTAATGAACACATTGAGTTCAAACACCAAGTGAACACATCGAGTTCGAAAATACCTAATGAACACATTGAGTTCAAAAATACTTATTATTTCGTCTCACATCAACTATTTCATCTACCCATGTTCTACCCAGCATATTTGTAGATGCAAACACATATACAATTTAAATCTTTTAAAACATATATAAAACATTATTTCAACATCTATCTCAAGTAAATAAACATTGTATAAACACCAAGCACGTACTTCATAGCAAATACTTCATATCTATACGGTAGAAGAAAGTGAATATACATTCACATATATAACAACAAAATATACACATAACACGTATTTCGTATAAAATACTTCGTATTTATGCGTTAGAAGAAAGTAACCACACACTCACTTGGTAAGACGATGCTCGGACAGCACTACAGCTCTAAGAGTAGTACTCTTCGGTGAAATCGGGATCACTTCGCGCACCGGGCTTCTCGCGGGCAGAGTTTCGGCTCGGAAACTCATTTCTTCTCGGGATCTTCGGGGCTTCGGGACTCGCTTCGGGTCTCGGGGTGATACCGGGGCTTAGGGGGGTTAAAATAGAGCTTAGAGAAGGTATCGGGAGTGAGAGAGCAAGGGAGGAGCAACCAAAATCGGCTGACCCTTGATTTCTATTTATAGGGTGAGATTTTAGGGTTCACGTCATGAGTTTTTAAGGCTCACGTCGTGGGGATTGATCGTCACTGCATGCGTCACTCATCCACTTGGGTCTGATAGCTCCGGAAGGTCTAATCTCAAAATTCACGCCGTGAACTCTGACACATCACCAGGTTTCGTGCCCCGAACTTCAGAAATTCATAACTTTTGCATACGAACTCCGTTTTCGACGCTCTTTATATCGCCGCGAAGGTGAGATTATGATCTACAACTCTCGTTTAGACTCCATTGGCTAATTTTGACTTTATGTTTAATATATTATAAATATATTACTTTTAGTCGAAAATGATGATATTCAGGAATATATTTATTATAAAACTCCGTTCGAAATTCATAACTCCTTCATTTGAACTACGTTTTCGACTGTCTTTTTATCGTTGGACTAATATTGATGAGATCTTCAATTCTCATTCAGAAAGTTTTGGCTAAATATCACTCGACCTCAATCTCGAGTTTTGGGCTGCATACTGCTAATGCTGAAACTTCGAAAAATCATAACTTCCTCATACGAAGTTAGATTTAGACGTTCTTTTTATGCACGCTCTTGGTTTAACGTATTCCACGACTTTCATTTAGATCGCTAAGGAAAAATATCGCTCTAACGTAAATTCACTATTTACGTTGGCTGTGTCGTGCCGGTTATGTCGCGAAACTTCGATAGGTCATAACTTCTTCGTTATAACTCAGATTTCGGTGTTCTTTATATGCACGGAAACCTTGTGAAATATACTACAACTTGGTTAAGATTAATTCTTCTAAATAATATTCCCTCAAAAAGTCATTTTTGATGCTTATCGTCTCTAAATTGACTAGCCCTGATCTACGGGCGTTACAATTATCTCCCCCTTAGGATGATTACGTCCCGGAATCATCAACGAAATAGGATTCGTATACTAACTCCGTATGTTATCTCTCCATCCTAAGTAATAACCTTGATGCTCAATTCTGGATCTGCTCTTCGTACTATGTTGGACTTCTACTCATGACCTTCGAGTTACCAAATTAATCCTTATTGAGGACTCCTTCTTATTCTTAGGATAAATTCTTTCATTTATCTAATGTAACAGACCGATGGGTCGTGTTCTAATAACCTCTCATCGTATGATGCAACGCTTAGACTCAAGTCTCTTAGAGTCAAATTCCAGAATGGATTATACCTTCCTTCATATTCTAATGTGATATAATCACATTTTAGCATGTAGCATTTCTAGCTACTAACTTCTTTAACAACGAGCGCGAAGCTATCGATCGCATTTATTTCAACCTTCTAACCTCAGTCAGATGCTACATCGAACTTGGTTCTCCGAACCACGTAACAAACTCATCATAGTCGGATTCAATTTGATATGACCACTAGGGTCGGAATAACAATCATCTTCTTAGTCATTACCGAAACAATGGTAACGACATACTTGAATAAAAAAAAACTCAATTACAAGCTTCTTGGTAACCTTGTGACTTTCCCTAATCCAAGCGTGAGTCCTGTGCTTCCAGTAGTATAGATCTCTACTACTATTCACACCTACTCATACTCGTCCCAAGTATTATCTCTCAGTCAACCAAGTCACTACACAAAATCACACAATCATCCAATACATCGGATATTAAAACTATAGATACCACCTAGATATCAAAACCATACATATCACATAGATATCAAAACCATACATATCACATAGATATCAAAACTAGGGTTTATATTAATTCTTGAAACGATTACACAAAGCTTCAACCCTATACTATGCCTCTAATAGGCTACACCACAAGTTACTATTCCCACTGCTACCTCATAACTTGAGCTTTGGATATAAAAATCCCTATCCCTGATTTCTCGCGTTATCGTCTGCCTTGTCGAGGATCATGTGGAATGCCTTTAGCTTTGTTAGTTCTTTCTTCTTCGGGCAATTGATCGAAATATGTCCTTTTTCGTTACACTCATAGCACACTCTCTTACTAGATGCACATTCATTGGCGTAGTGCCCAGTCTTTCCACACTTGAAACATGTAACCTCCTCGCCACATTTTCCTAAGTGTTTCTTCTTGCACTTATCACACCATCTCGCTTCATCCCCTCCTCCTTCGAACTTTTTCAAACCAGACTTTGAGAATTTTCTCTTCTCGTCGGACCTTGAAGAACCTTCATGCTTCCTTTTCTCACCAACTTCAGCTCTCTCCAGACCCTTCTCTCTTATCTGGGTCTCAACATTCCTGGCTGCTCTAACGGCCGTTTTCAAGGTAGTTGCCATTTTGACTGTTGGGCTAAAGTCTGTGGGCAGTCCGTTAGCAAACCTATCGATTTTGGAGAGTTCAGTAGGCACCAAGTAGGGGAATAGCTTCCTCCTCTCGGTGAACGCGGTGGCATACTCATCCACACTCGTCTTTCCTTTCTTCAGGTTCTGAAATTCGTTGTTTAGGTCTATCAGATCTATCTCTGAGCAGTACTGCATTTTCATTTGCTCCACGAATGCTTCCCAAGACATTCGCATGGATTCTCCTCTTGGCATTGTATCTGCTAACAACTTCCACCAGCTCAAGACCCCAGTCTTCAGTTGTCTAACTGCAAAGACAGCCTTCTGTTTATTGCTACTGTTGCAACTTTCAAATACCATCTCCATTTCGGAGATCCAATCCATAATTTCAACAGGCTTTGGGCTCCCAGAAAGACTTGGCGGCTTGGCACCCAAGAAATTCTTGTACATTCGCCCATCCTTGTTGTTTCCCCTTTCCGGGTCGTTCCTTCGTTCTCCTTGAGTCCTAACTTGACTCACAATGCGACTATTGTTTCCTTCCTCCGATTGTTCGGGAATCAGATCGGGTTCCTCAATAGGTATGATAGGTTCGTCCCTATTTTCATGTAACATCTGCCGCATCTCGTCCCTTTGTTCGGCTAACATAGCCCGAATCATGGCTTGCACCCCAGCCATCGTTATCGGTTCTGGTGCTGCTGCTACAACAGGTATTTGCTCAATCACTGGTGGTTGATTCCTGTTTTCATCCGCGTTTCCAACGCCACTCCTGGTTCTTACCATTTTTTATCTACACACCGAATAAGGTGAAATTAGATACTCATCCATGATAGATAATTAAATCATTCTTATCACTCCGAAACGTTTACATGCTAGTTCTAATACCGTAGACATACACTTAGAATCCTAAACATATAAGGTTTACAGATCCGGTCGGCAACAGACCATAGATCCGAACAAATAATATCATATATGGCAACATATAAAATTTAGCACATAAAAGCATTTTAGGCAACTTTCCTAAAATAAACTAGTGCTCGTGTCAATTTAGGTGTACTACCTAACATATTTTGGACACACTCCTCACAATCATTAATTAGCATCCTAAGTTTAAGTCTAGAAATTCTACAAATTCCTAGTTCGCTTAAACTAATGCTCTGACACCAACTGTGACATCCCCAATTTCACGGCCAGAAAAGACTGATTTGTTTATGCTTTGTTTTTAAAATCAGAGTAATATTTTAAAGAAAACAGTTGCGGAATTTGTTCCCAAAACAAAATATGATAAAATTTATCAAAACGTTTCTCAAAGAGAATGTATTTTAATTAAATAATAAAACCTCGGGATGTCATGTTCCGATACAGACCAAAAGCATAAACAATATAAAATAGACCTTACAACATTTATTTATAACTACTGATCTATAATCCAAAATCTCTCGTCAAGTCCACCAATTTATACTCTTGTGCCATTACCTGTAATGCAAAGAAAACTGAGTAGGTCAGGCTTGGGAGCCTGGTGAGCAAATAGGGTTTTCAACCCACAATAATACATTTATTATATTCAATTATCAAATAATCAACCCAAATACTCATTCCCATTATCTCCTTTATTTCTTAAGGATTTACCCTAAGAATCAACTATCATTTATCCATTTATTCCTAAGGATTGACCTAAGGAATTGACACAAAGTCCACCACTGCCAAGGTCCACAAATTACGATTGGTAAACACTTAGTTCAACATACTTAACAAACACCTAGTTCTAACACTCCTAGTGAACAATTAATTCAAACCATCTGGTGAATACTTAGTTCTAAAACACTTAGTGAACACACTCAGTTCAACAACACCAAGTGAACACATCTAGTTCAAAAATACTTAATGAACACATTGAGTCCAAAAAATACCAAGTGAACACATAGAGTTCGGAAATACCTAATGAACACATTGAGTTCAAACACCAATTGAACACATACAGTTCAAAAATACCTAATGAACACATTGAGTTCCAACACCAAGTGAACACATAGAGTTCGAAAATACCTAATGAACACATTGAGTTCAAAAAATACTTATTATTTCGTCTCACATCAACTATTTCATCTACCCATGTTCTACCCAACATATTTGTAGATGCAAACACATATACAATTTAAATCTTTTAAAATGTATATAAAACATTATTTCAACATCTATCTCAAGTAAATAAACATTGTATAAACACCAAGCACATACTTCATAGCAAATACTTCATATCTATGCGGTAGAAGAAAGTGAATATACATTCACACATATAACAACAAAATATACATATAACACGTATTTCGTATAAAATACTTTGTATTTATGCGTTACAAGAAAGTAACCACACACTCACTTGGTTAGACGATGCTCGGACAACACTACAGCTCTAAGAGTAGTACTCTTCGGTGAAACCGGGATCACTTCGCACACAGGGCTTCTCGCGGGCAGAGTTTTGGCTTGGAAACTCTTTTCTTCTTGGGATCTTCGGGGCTTCAGAACTTGCTTCGGGTCTCGGGGTGATACCGGGGCTTCGGGGGGTTAAAATAAGGCTTATAGAAGGTATCGGGAGTGAGAGAGCAAGGGAGGAGCAACCAAAATCGGCTGACCCTTGATTTCTATTTATAGGGTGAGATTTTAGGGTTCACGTCGTGAGTTTTTAAGGCTCACGTCGTGGGGATTGATCGTCACTGCATGCGTCACTCATCCACTTGGGTCTGATAGCTCCGGAAGGTCAAATCTCAAAATTCACGTCGTGAACACAGTTTTCACGTCGTGATCTCTGACACATTACCGGGTTTCGTGCCCCGAACTTCAGAAATTCTTAACTTTCGCATACGAACTCCGTTTTCGACGTTCTTTATATCGCCGCGAAGGTGAGATTATGATCTACAACTCTCGTTTAGACTCCATTGGCTAATTTTGACTTTATGTTTAATATATTATAAATATATTACTTTTAGTAGGCCTGGACAGGAAAACTCCGTTCAAAATTCATAACTCCTTCATCTGAACTCCGTTTTCGTCTGTCTTTTTATCGTTGGACTAATATTGATGAGATCTTCAATTCTCATTGAGAAATTTTTGGCTAAATATCACTCGACCTCAATCTCGAGTTTCGGGCTGCATACTGCTAATGCTGAAACTTCGAAAAATCATAACTTCCTCATACGAAGTCAGATTTAGACGTTCTTTCTATGCACGCTCTCGGTTTAACGTATTCCACGACTTTCATTTAGATCGCTAAGGACAAATATCGCTCTAACGTAAATTCACTATTTACGTTGGCTGTGTCGTGCCCATTATGTCGCGAAACTTCGATAGGTCATAACTTCTTCGTTATAACTTGGATTTCGGCGTTCTTCATATGCACGGAAACCTTGTGACATATACTAAAACTTGGTTAAGATTAATCCTTCTAAATAATCTTCCCTCAAAAAGTCATTTTTGATGCTTATCGTCTCTAAATTGACTAGCCCTGATCTACGAGCGTTACACCTTGAGTTTCCGATTTCTGATTGCCATTGGTCTCTCAGCATAATTCAGGCTCGCATCCACCTGAATATCCTATAATGGAACCATTGCCGACTCATTGGCTATATACTTCCGCAGTTGCGACACATGGATAGTGTTGTGAATCTGCCCCAACTCTGCTGGCAATTCCAAACGATAGGCTACCCTGCCTACCCTCGCGACCACTTGGAATGGACCAATATATCGGGGCCCCAACTTGCCCCTCTTACTGAATCGAATCACTCCTTTCCAAGGAGAGACCTTCAGAAGCACAAAGTCGCCGACCTGAAACTCAAGCTCGGACCGGCGTCTGTCCGCATAACTTTTCTGACGACTCTGAGCGGTCAACAACCTCTGCTTGACGTGCTAGATCTGCTCTATCGTCTGAAGCACAATCTCTGTACTGCCCATCACACGCTGTCCGACCTCTCCCCAGCAAATGGGGGTCCGACACCTCCTCCCATACAACAGCTCAAAGGGCGGCATACCAATGCTCGAATGATGGCTGTTGTTGTAGGAAAACTCCGCCAAGGGAAAGTACGTATCCCAACTCCCCCTGAAATCCAACACACATGCCCGGAGCATTTCCTCGAGCGTCTAAATCATCCGCTCACTCTGGCCGTCTGTCTGGGGGTGATATGCAGTACTAAAATGCAGCCTAGTACCCAATGCCTCATGAAACTTCTTCCAGAATCTGGAAGTGAAACGTACATCCCGGTCTGAGACTATCGAAATCGGCACCCCATGCCGAGATACCACTTCCCTCATGTACATCTCTACTAACTTCTCAGCGGAGGAGATCTCACTAATAGCAAGGAAGTGGGCGCTCTTCGTCAACCTGTCCAGAATCACCCAAATTGCATCGACTCCCCTAGCTGTCCTTGGCAATTTGGTGATAAAATCCATGGTGATCTGTTCCCACTTCCATTCGGGAACCTCCAACGGCTGCAACTTACCATGCGGTCTCTGGTGTTCGGCCATAACCCTCCTCAGGTCCAAATACATCTTAGTGGCCCCAAGATAGATCAAGAATTTCGACCGATGAGCCACTTCCATCAAAATGGTACGCGCCCCACCCACAAACGGTACCCATATACGCCCCTGAAAAGTCATAAGCCTCGACCATCGGTAACGAACTCCGATACCAACCCAACAACTCTCTCCCTCTTCTGGTTCTCCGATATCATGGCGTCAGTCTGTGCTCCACGAATGGTGTCCAACACCGCAGCCATCACGGTCAATCGCAAACATATACCTCGCAATGGGGCGCTCTCCGCCCTACGACTCAGGGCATCAGCTACCACATTAGCCTTGCCCGGATGGTACAGAATCTCACAATCATAATCCTTGAGCACATCCAACCACCTCCTCTGCCTCATATTTAGGTTGGGCTGATCCATCAAATACTTCAGGCTCTTATGGTCCGTGTATATCGAACACCGAACCCCATAAAGATAGTGACGCCAAATCTTGAGGGCGAACACCACTGCCCCCAACTCTAGATCATGGGTGGGATACCTCGTCTCATGAGGTTTCGGCTGCCTCGATGCGTATGCTATCACATGCCCTCTCTGCATCAGCACCACTCCCAACCCCAAGATCGATGCATCACAGTATACCACAAAGTCCTCCATCCCCTCCGGGAGGGCTAACACCGGGGCTTCGCATAACCTTCGACGAAGCGTCTCAAAGGAGGCCTGCTGCTTGGGGCCCCATGAAAAAGTGACGCCATTCCTGGTCAACCTGGTGAGTGGCACTGCGATCTTAGAGAAATCCTTGATAAATCTCCGATAACAACCTGCCAACCCAAGGAAACTCCTGATCTTGGAGGGTGACCTCGACACCTCCCAACTCATCACCGCCTCAACTTTGGTCGGGTCGACTAATATCCCTTTCTAGTTAACGAGATGACCCCAGAACTAGACCTCTCGCAACCAGAAATCACACTTGGAGAATTTGGCATAAAGCCTCTCCGATCTCAGAACTCCGAGGATCTCCCTCAAATGCTCCTCATGCTGCTCTCTAGATCTCGAATATACCAAAATGTCATCGATGAATACAATCACTGACCGATCCAGCATCGGCCTGCACACTCGGTTCATGAGATCCATGAACACTGTTGGGGCATTGGTGAGCCCGAAAGGCATCACCACAAACTCGTAATGCCCATAACGCTGTTGGATAAGGTGTCTAAGTCCATAACTTATTTGGTATATACTTGACCCGACCCGGCATGGTCCATTTGGGTTGCATTTCATCCAAACTATTTATGGATAATTTTATGAGAGTTATACACATATGTTTATTAATATACTGTAAGTTATAATATGAAGTTATTTAATTAGTCTTAGTCTTAAATTAATTATGAATTAATTTAGAGATTAAAAGGAAGACTAATTAAATTGTGGACTATTGTTTTATATGGTGTGGGCTAACACTCATTTGTTAATGGGCTAGGCTTATATGGAAGTCCATGGATGATCCATGGAGCTTTTAACCCATGGATTCTTGGAAAAGGAAAGGCCATGGGTTATTAGGGTTTCACCCTAATCATGTACACTATATAAGCATGCTTATGTTGCATGAAATGGCCACTAGTGTAACTACTGTGACTAGTGTAACTAGAAAGAATGTGTGTTTGTGTGTGACCGATTTTACAAGTGTGTGTACACTCTCTCAAAGTTTTCCAAGAGTTTGTGGTGATTTGTGATTCCATTTGAGACATTCACACTATTGGTGCTTGGCCCTCAAACTCCTTAGGAATTGAACTCATCATCAAAAGGTATGTAATCTCATCTAATTCTTTTATGTTTAAAAGTACCCCATGCCATGTTAGATAGGTTATGAACCTTGGAATATTATTATTTTGCATGTATTAGACAAACATAGATCTAAGGTTTTTTAGGGTTGCATGCACAGTTAGGAAGTGTTAGATTGCTCAAAACCCAACAAACGCGTCCTGAACGCTGTCATCTGGATGTCCTCATCTTGCACCCTCACTTGATGATATCCAGACCTCAAATCGATCTTGGAGAACCAAGATGATCCCTGCAACTGATCGAACGAATCGTCGATCCTCGGCAACGGGTAACGGTTCTTGACCATCAGCTTGTTCAATTCCCGGTAATCAATGCACATCCGGTGTGAACCATCCTTCTTCTTGACAAACAGGATAGGCGCTCCCCACGACGAGCTGCTCGGCCGAATAAACCCCTTTCCCAGCAGCTCCTGAAGCTTCGAGGATAACTCTTGCATCTCTGGAGGTGCAAGGCGATAAGGCACATTAGCGATAGGCGCGGCCCCGGGGACCAAATCGATACTGAACTCCACTTGCCTCATAGGAGGTACACCCGGCAGCTCCTCTGGAAATACATCCGGGAACTCACACGCTATCGGAACCTCCTCAACTGACCTCGGCCTCTCGGAATCCACCCGCGTGTCCATCACATATGCCACAAAACCCTTACAACCCTGTTGTAGACACTGCATCACCCTAGCGGCCGAACGAAACGCTGATCTAGAACGTGTACCCTCGCCGTACACCGTAAGAACTCCCCTAGTAGGGTCTCGTATGGTCACCAGCTGTCGCTCGCAGTCGATAACCGCACCAAATCTGCTCAACCAGTCCATACCCATAATGACACAGACATCACCAATCGCAATAGGAACCAAATCAATCGGGAACTCAACACTGAAAATCTCGAACATGCACCCCCGGAGAACCTCCATGGCATATATCACCCTCTCGTCAGCTATGGAAACTCTCAGAGGCCGACTCAATGCCTCACGACTAACACTGATATGCTGACTAAAAGCCAAAGATACAAAAGACCGACTCGCACCCGAGTCAAATAACACCAAGGCAGGTACAGAATTCACAAGAAAAGTAACTATCCATAACATAATATAAGCATAATATCTCAACATCAAAATAAATACACGAAAGAACACATACCAGCCATGACATCAGGCGCTGCGCGGACCTCCTCCGCGGTCAACTGAAAGGCTCTCCCTCGTGCCCTCGGCGCCTCGGCCTTCATTGGCCGACTCTCGGTAGCTCTGATGGTAGCAGGGGCAGGTCCCTGAGCTGATCCCCGCAACTGCGGACACTCCGCCTTCCGGTGTCCGGTCTGGTTGCAGTGGAAACACACTGCAAACCCTTTGGGGCAGTCCTTGCCCATATGCCCCTCCTTGCCACATTTGTAGCAAGATCCAACTCTACATACTCCATCATGACCCTTGCCACACTTTCCACAAGTGCGGCCCTTCTGGCTCCCCTATTTGGGATTAGCGGGCTTGGCTCGCTTAGTTGCCGGCTGGGACTGTGCCGGTCGCCGATCCCTCTCTTAAGACTCCGCCTCCTCCCTGGCCTGAGTCTCTAGCTCAATCTCCCTCTTCCGGGCATTTGCCTGAAGCTCAGCAAATGTCCGGTACGAGGAGTTCGCCACGAACTCCCGAATGTCTCGCCTCAAAATACTAAAATATCGGCTCATACGTGCCTGCTTAGTGGACACGTGCTCAGGGCAGAACATCGCCCTCTCGTGGAGCATCCTGGTAATCACCATAACAGACTCAGTACCCTGCTTGAGGGTCAGAAACTCATGGGCCAAACGCTCCCTCTCCACCTGGGGAACGTACTCATCTCGTAACATGGCAGTGAACCTCTCCCAGGTCACTGTCGCAAGCTCAGCAGGCGTAAAGTGCGCCGTCACAAACTTCCACCAGTCCTTCGCTCCTAAGCGAAGCTGGTGTTGGATATAATGTCTAAGTCCATAACATTATTTGGTATGTACTTGACCCGACCCGGCATGGTCCATTTGGGTTGCATGGCATTGCAATACTTGGATAGACTAAATGAGAGAATAAGGCACTTATGATTATTAATATATTATAAGTTCTAATATATTAATAATAGTATTATTTAATTAGTATTTGATCAAGTGTTAATCTAGTATTAATTTGGTGATTAAAGTGAGACTAATTAAATATATAGGGTTGATTATGACAATCATCAATTCTTTTATGGTGGATTAATGATCCATGGTTTGTGGGTTTGGTTATAACCATATGGAGCTCCATGGATAGTCCATGGGAGTTACAAACCCATGGGTCATGAGAAATGAAGAGTCATGACAATTAGGGTTTACATTTGTAACTCCTAATTATGACACACTATAAAAGAAACCCAATAGCATGCAAAATCGGGACTAGAAGTATTACTAGAGAGGGCATAACCAATTTTGAGTGCTAGAAGTATTCTCTCAAGTTATTCCAAGTTTTGTGGTGTTGTTTGAAGCATTTGAGGCACAACATTTGGGGTGCTAGGCTCACAAAGTCTTGAAGGAATCCAAGCAACTTCAAGGTATGTATTTCTACTAGTTTTATATTTCATATAATCCCCATGCCATGCTAGATAGGAAATAACCTTGAAAAAGAAATTTGCATGTATATAGAGAAAACATAGATTCAAGGTTATTAGGGTTGCATGTACACTTAGGAAGTGTTAGAATGCTCAAAACCCAACAGTGGTATCAGAGCCTAGGATTGTTTTCTGTATACTTGATGCAAAACTGCTTGAAAATCGAAAATTCTGCTCACTGTCGACTGGACTCGCCGAGTTCATGGGGAGGACTCGCTGAGTCCATGAACAAATTCATCCTACTCGTCGAGTAGGATAATGCACTCGACGAGTAGGTGCGTGCTGGGCAGTTTTTTCGTGTTTTGTTGCTAGAAATGGATTAAAATCATTATCCTAATCTATTTTGGACTTGTAAAATCTATTTTTCAAAATGATAATGATTATGTTAACCTATTTTTGCATGACTTTTATCAATTTTCAAGTATTGTATATGTTAATATGATTCTTGAAATTGTTTTGAAATGAATTTGTGTTCTTATGAGTTTTTAGAAGATCATAGGAATTATATGTAACCTCCATGTGTGTTTAATTCATGATCTTAATTGTAATGATGGTGTTCATAACTTGTCCTCAAGTTATGGATAATCAAAAGTCACTTCTTTAAATTATGATTAAAGAACTAAAGAGGTTTCATAAAATGAAGAGTCTTTATTTTTATGAACCATTAGAACTCATAAGTTACAAATTGAAGAGACTTGGAATAGTTTCAATTCTTGCCCTCAAGTTTTGGAATTTGAAAAGTCTTACACTTTAATACTTTAATTCCAAATTAAACCTTAGATTTTTAAAAAGTTTAAAAATCAACACTTATACTATTATTATAATTTTATTATATAGATATGTATAAGAATATGTCGTTCTTATCGTTAGTAGGCCTCATTCACGAAGCCGGTCTATAAGGGGGGTATAAGGTTGTTGCCTATAAAATGGTGACTTAATGGGTGTCCACTCTCACCCACCGCTTCCTTGATCGATGGAGGGTCGTTAGCCGAACGGGTAGGATATGACTTTAAATACTCATTAAAAGTATAATGAATTATAAAGTAACTATACATTATAAATTCCCAATCTTAGTTACTTTAGGAAAATGTGAAATTGGTGCTAGCCCATAAAATTACACTTTGTACCTTACCAAGTCGTTAGTGGAGCATGTATGGTTAACCGGCACACTAACATGGACTAGTAAGAGTGGCAAAGGGTAACTTGACTTTATTATAGATCAGTGGAGCGTGTGTGGTTAACCGGCACATCGATTAGGTAATATTGTTGAGGGTACCAAGTCAATTTGTATGGTTATTCACACCTTGTTTGTGATCCTCGGCATCCCAGTCACAAACTTGAGAGGGCACAATCGAGATTCAAACATGCCATTGAAAGTTCAATGTATCTCAAAAGATCTAGGAGTTTCAAATCCAATTAAAACTTAATTATATTTCATTTTTCATGTTGGAAACTGGTAAATCGTCATTTACCTACCTTTAACTATTTTATAATTTGGATTACGGCATCCCTCTTCCAGTTATAAATAGGTTATTGGGTCCTAGCCTTAATATTTCATATTGGGTGTTATACTAAGGACTTTAAATCAACTAACTTGAATTTCTCCCATTATAGATGTCTAGTTTAGACAGCTATGGTCTTCCCAAATTTTTAGGAAGAAGCTTCCTAATGAAGATGATATCCCGAATGGCAATCAATGTGAAAGATCAATCCCTTTGTTGTGCATTAGTGGGACTGGAAATCATACTTCACTTCCTCCACCTCCTCCAATAAATCTCCCTATCCCACAAGTTTCAAGATCTGATAAGTTCTAAGTCACTCAATCCCTATTGGCAAACAAAGTCTATATGTGCTTAGGTCTTGGAGATTAAGTCACATATTGACAAGCCGGGAGAGTCGGGTGTCGAATTCTTAAGGTAGTTGGATGTTGGCTTGGTCACTCCCTGATGACAGATCACGACATGATCCTTAATGATCTTACTTATTTGCTTGATGATGCTGAATCAACAATGATTTAGAGCATTGGTAAAGCAAAATTTGATTGGAAGATCAACTTCCCAAACTTCCATGGACATTGACAATGGTAACATTGGAAGTCCAGAAAACCTTTCTCTTCCCAATTGAAAGGAATTGGCCATAGTCAACTCGATTGACCAAATGGTAAAGAGAAAGGCTAAATCTGTGATAGTCCCGTGTACCGTTTCCAAAGACTCCATATGTTTCTGTTGCCAAAGGAAGGGCATTGGTTGCGAAGTTGCCAAATATACCTAAAAGTCCATAAGGATAGTAAAGTCAAATGTTTGACTCTACTTCAGGTAAAGTCCATCGTCTAACTCTATTAAGTTTCTATTCTGAGATTCTTATTGCATGATGTGACTGGGTCACATATTGATTTTTAAGAATCAAAGAAGAGTAAAGAGACTTAAAGGAAGTATATGCTGATTCTGCTCGTGAAGATGGATTTCGATCGCATGGTTCGGTGATCAGAATTTTGAGTTGTTACTTAAGAGTTAGATATATTGCTTAGGAATAGATAACAACAAGTTTTCCATATGGATTGGAAGGATAAGTTTTCCGCAAAGTTTTAAAATAAAATAAAAATGGTTTTGATTTTATTTATTTTAAGTATCCTTACAATGGCATTTGTGAAAAGGGTTGTTGCTTACATGTTTCCATTGAAAAGCAATATTGGTAAATGGATTTGATTCTTTCATTAGTGATAGTGTCATAATTTACCAAATAAGTAAGATTCTCATCACCCAAGTTTCAGTTGGATAGAAACTTGGAATCATGCAAGTTGTATTGTGTGATGAATGAGAAATTTTATCTTTGGTAAATTAAGACTAATTCCTTGTTCACATTCGCATGTGAGTCAAGCGAAGGATTAAGAGATCGGGTTTACTTGGTTGTGTGCTGGTCAGGTCCACCACAAAGGTTGATAAGATTATTCATTATGATTTACTAAACTTTAGTAAATATGGTTATGCTTACGAGTTGAAGTGTAATTCTTAAACATTGGAAAAGTTTCAATGTATGGCAGAATGAGTAAGAAGAATCAAATAAGGCAGAAAGATAAACGTTTCTCTCATCTGAAGAGATGGGAGAGTACTTGTGTATTTTGTTTTATGATTATCTTAGTGATTATGGAACCATATCACAATTGATCCTCTAACGACACCTTAGTTCATTTTTTTGGCTAAGGGGAGGAATCATGAGTTGTTGAAATGGTTAAATCAAAAGATAAATCATACATCAAAATCAAATCTTAGAGTCATACTCCAAGATTGAGCCATTAAGTGACAAAATCTTTAGAAAGTTTATAACACTTATCAAATGTAGAGTAAGATGTGTCCTACTCTTGTACATTTGAGATTGGTTAGTTGTGATGTTTTGGATAAAACAAAGACCAACTAAGTCCAATTATGGGAAGTGTTTAACTTGATAAGAATCCGCACTAACTATTGAATATTTGTTTTGTCAAGGAATGGTTCTTGACAAAGAGACTCATATATGTCAAGAGGTCAGTGAGAGTCTTAAAAAGATCTTAAGATAGGTTCAAGAACTAATCAAGAGATTTGTTAATCACTAGCCCACGACTTGAGGTTTGTAACCTATCGTGTTGACATATTTTATACTCATCCCAGTTAAGGTTGGCTTTGCATTGGAGTTCTGAGAGTTCTCAACTGTTTTCATAACAACCTAGAAGCAATGGTAGGCCCTTGTGCTACTGGGTGGCAAGAAATTAAGATTGCACAAGTTCAGTCCATATGAATTTGGAAGTGTCACTAACCTAGTCCTGTGATTATGGTTTTGACAAAATTCACATGGAAAAGAACACATACACCATAAAATCTAAGTGTCATAAGGTTTCTCTTCGATTCATGAAAATGATGGTAAGGAAACGCTTCCGCTAAGAAGATTTTAAGTAGATAGCGGTTGTGATATTTGCATTCTCATATAGTTAGTGGAGCGTGTGTGGTTAACCGGCACACTAACTAGTGAGAATTGCAAAAGGTCTAGACAAACATGTGAGCTATCTAAGGAAAGGTGTATGTTTTTGATAAAGTCTTATCAAAGCAATCTAGTATCAGAAATATGAACTTTGGTAAGAAAGTCAATAAAGTATTGATTTCTAGAAGTCCAGTTGATTTCTGAGTACATGTCAAAGCTAGTGGGAGCATAAAGTGTTATGCTGGTAATCATTATGCTAGTAGGATCATGATGATTATGTTAAGTATTGCAAGTTATCAATGTTAATTATAGAAAACAAAAGTTTCAATTTGCTTTGAAAAGTTGTTTGCTATAATTAAGGGAGAGGATTTTATACTTCATTCCAATTCTACCAGCTTAGATTGAGTTTTATCAACTTTAGTCTAGGATATATATGAATGTTATGTTGGAATTGTTCAACATAAGGAATTTCTATATATGTTGCATTCTCAAAATTCGATTATGATTACGGCATACCTCTTCATAGTTCGAATTGTGAGAACATGGCAAATAAAAATTTTATAGCATGAATCGTGTCCCATATGCTTTAGATATAGGATCGATTGCATGTACTATAATATTCATCCATTCTAAATTTTCCTAATGCTTAGGGCATTAAGAAGGGAAAAGGGATTAGAACTGGATATGACTAAAATGATTAAGCAATTGTCCAGGACAGTTTGAGGTTTACCAAAGATTGGTTACTCATGCACAATTGGAAGTATATAGTTAGGACCATATTGACATATTCTGAAAAGAGGCAACTCTTGTTCAAAAGTGATGGTCAAAATAGGAATATGGAATTGTTTCCATATGTGGAAGTTACTCTTTGAATCTGTGTAAGATTAGAGAAATTAATGCAAAAAGCAATATGGAATTGTTTCCATAGGTGGAAGTTACTCTTTGAATCTGTGTAAGATTAGAAAACTTAATGCAAGAAGGATGTTCAAAGGAATGTACTTTGAATTTGAGACTTCATTTCCATGGAATTGTTTTCCATTGGAATGCTTTGTAATGTCTGTTGCCGAGTCTTTGTGACTTCTGTGCATAGTCATTACAAGGGGATCATTGCATATAAGTTTAGAATCTAACAGATTACAGTAAATGGCAAGAGTTTGGTATTCTTGCCCTTACAACATGGATTGGAATTGTGAAATGAGCATCATTGGAATATTGTCAATTGATCTATTTCACAAAGGGAGGACCATATGTAAACATAGTATGCATACTTAGAGTATGGCAAAATTGTTGTTTGGAAAACCATAGTGTACATGCTTGGAGCATAGGACAACTAATGTTTTAATTCAAGCATAAAGTTGATTAATCGAAACATAAATAATGAGTAATCAATATGGTGCTTAAATAAAAGGTGTTTTATTTACACTCAAAGTGTTGGGGCCATATAAGATTAGTATTATTCTTGTGTTTCACTTTGCATGTTTTGACTTCCAGAATAATTATGTTATGGTATATATCATATTATTCAAACCATGCACAGTCATTCATATGTTGGAAGTAGATATGAATCAAGATTTTCATGAATTTGGCTTGTATGATTTGTCTAAAGTGCTTTAGACAATGCAATGGTTGCTACAACATTCATGAGTACTCATAAGGGCTGAGTATTGGATTCAACCCACGCTCACTTGCATCACTTCATGGAATTTATCTCGAGTGATCGTGAGACGACAATATCATATAAATCTTCAAACCTAGAGATATGAGTTGTTGACTATGAGTTGGTTATTCATTGATTGTACGAAAATGCATTGGTAACTCGATGTTATAAACTGTGCCTTTGTGAATAATTCAACAAGTAGTTAGTACAAGCATATCAGTCGAAGTTTATCTGTTCCTTCTATAAATAGAAGTGATATATGGGCCCCTCGATGATTTGGTTTTGACCTATGTACCGGGCTCGGTCAGAACCTAATTGATGTGTTCAATTTAGTTCTATGTCGAAACAAATCAGAGATCGAGAAACAAGTGATGGACAATAAGTAAGACCATGTTCCATGTGTTTGTCCGGCTGATATCATGAGAACAGAGGATTATATGATCACTTATCTTAAATGGCGTATCATCATCATCTCAGTTCCGAGAGACTTTGAAAGAGCTACGATTGCTAGTCGGATTTTGAATTCATATTTGCAAATATAGTTATTAGACTTATCCAAGTGGGAGACTATTGGATATAGTGTCTAATTCCATAACTTTATTTGGTATGTACTTGACCCGACCCGGCATGGTCAATTTGGGTTGCATGGCATTGCAATACTTGGATACACTAAATGAGAGAATAAGGCACTTATGATTTTTAATATATCATAAGTTCTAATATATTAATAATAGTATTATTTAATTAGTATTTGATCAAGTGTTAATCTAGTATTAATTTGGTGATAAAAGTGAGACTAATTAAATATATAGGGTTGATTATGACAATCATCAATTCTTTTATGGTGGATTAATGATCCATGGTTTGTGGGTTTGGATATAACCATATGGAGCTCCATGGATAGTCCATGGGAGTTACAAACCCATGGGTCATGACAAATGAAGAGTCATGACAATTAGGGTTTACATTTGTAACTCCTAATTATGACACACTATAAAAGAAACCCTATAGCATGAAAAATCGGGACTAGAAGTGTTACTAGAGAGGGCATAACCGATTTTGAGTGCTAGAAGTATTCTCTCAAGTTATTCCAAGTTTTGTGGTGTTGTGTGAAGCATTTGAGGCACAACATTTAGGGTGCTAGGCTCACAAAGTCTTGAAGGAATCCAAGCAACATCAAGGTATGTATTTCTACTAGTTTTATATTTCATATAATCCCCATGCCATGCTAGATAGGAAATAACCTTGAAAAAGAATTTTGCATGTATATAGAGAAAGCATAGATTCAAGGTTATTAGGGTTGCATGTACACTTAGGAAGTGTTAGAATGATCAACACGCAACAGCTGGTTCAGCGCGAACCGAACTCTCAAATGCTCAAGAGATGAGTAAGTGAAGAAACACCCCTCTATATCAGGAATCCATCTCATAGCTGCCACCGGGTCCTGGGTCCCATCAAACTCCGGGGGTTTTGTGTTGCTGAACTCTCAGAACAGCAACGCATCACCACCTTATGGCCTTGCGGCAGCAATGGCTGCGGTGGCCGCTGCAACAGCAGCCTCAAAATGAGCGGCATAACGCTCGTCGAAAGTCTCAATCAACGTGGTCTTAATAGACCCGAACATCTCTGGTATCTCTGCCCTGATGGTCGCAGCCACCTCCTCATGGATGATCCGGCGGATCTCCTCATCACTGACCCCACTACTCTCAGGCATAAGACGTGTCCTCACCATGATCTACCTCTGAAATACAACATACGATAAATTAGAATCCATTCGAGCATACTCACACTCGACAACTCATTCCTCCTTGATCCCCGGGCATTCCAAAGATTCTTACTTGGGTTGTACACCGCCCCGGTGCTTTCAGTAGTACGGGCCCTATACTACTGTCCGCACCGTATCCGAATACACCCGAAGTCCTCCTCTTTGGATCCCAAGTTCCAAGTACTCTATTATGCATAATCCACTCTCTAACCGATCTCTCATAAGCCTCTCGCTGCTACCTACTCACTCTCAAGCATCTCATAGCAGCTCACCTCTCCCTAGGCTAAGGCATCACAAATCAGGCCACTCTAGTCCTAATAGGAGTACCTAGCCTACTCTAGCATGAGAACTCATCATATCAATATCAATATCACATAACATGAGGGTATTTTGGGAAATCATCATTCGGGCGCGGACTGATCGTACACACAACTCTGCTCTGCGTTTTTCCAAAAATCTTTTACTCTTTTTGAAAATACTTCTCAAATCCTCAGTTTGAGTTCAAATACGCCCGAAGGTGTACTCGAATCCCTCAAACCATGGCTCTGATACCAACTTGTAACACCGAAAATTTAAAAACTATTTTTCGCATTTTATAAAAACACAATTCGTTTAATCATTCATAAAACCATCAATGTTTGAAACTCAATCCATGCCATACAAAAATCCCAAGATCTCATAACATAAAAATCCTGTGTGTGTGTACTGATCAAGTCGGCGCCTTCCCACGGTCATCACTAGTACCTGAAACAAATAACACCAACACTGTAAGCACAAAGCTTAGTGAGTTCCCCAAAATACCACACATAGCATATATTAGCCACTCAAGGCTATAAATATGTGGGTCCGTGGACCCTACTCTGTGAACCTTCCGGTTCTAACTCTGTGAACCTTCCGGTTCCAACTCTATAAGCATGCACAACATAAATCACATAGAAATAATGTAGTACAACACATAACATACATATAGCATATAAATACTCTGTCACATAACTCTGATTACCTACTCAAGGTAAAGTATAGTGAGAAGACTCACCTCGCGTATCTCGATAACTCGCAAATCTCGGAAATCGCTCGCGCTCGATCCCCCGAGCTATAATCCTCCTATAACACAATATATCTCTAATTAACACTTTCACAACTAAGGTTGACTAACCCTATCAAGTCAAAACTGGTCAACTCTGGTCAATGGTCAACTTTGACCGGACTCGGCGAGTGCACTAGGGCGACTCGACGAGTCTATACGTGTTCAGTGACTCCCTTGGATCCTCTCTTGACACGTCGAGTACTTCCTTAACTCGACAAGTTCCACCTGTCATGAATCACGGGGCCACCACGACTCAACTCGCCGAGTCTCAAGAACAACTCGGCGAGTTCAGGCTTGACTCAGCCCCTTATTGACTCTCCCTGACTCACTGGGTCATCCCCCAACCCGGCAAGTCTACTCGTTGAACAATCCACGTGAAACCCCAACCCTACTCGCCGAGTCTCGAGAACAACTCGGCGAGTTCATGCCATGCACAAACTCTATTGACCTTCTGAGGTCAGATCTACTTTCCCAAACCATAGATCTGGCCTTCCCAAGCATGAATGTCACGTAAAGTTCGAAACTTGATGCTTGTACAACCCTCACAAGGCATATAAAGGAGATTGGATCCCAAAAGTGACAACCTAGGTCCAATAACTCCATAATAACCCAAAAACCTCCAAGGGTTAAGGTCTCTAGACCTCTTTGAGTCTAGATCCAAGGCACAAACTCGAAGAGGGACCATTTGCTTCACATAATCACTCTCCAAAGGGGTTAGAAAACCCTAACTCTAAAGATCAACCCTAAAACTGAAGGAGGTTCGAACTATTACCTCAAAATGAAGCCTCTGGACTCTAGATCTGCTGGAATCTCACCTCCTCCTTGCTCTTGCCACCTTATTCTTGCTAAACAAGGAATACAAAGGTCCAGAAGTGACTTTCTCTCTCCCAAAACGAATAAGCTCTCTTAGGGTTCTCTCAAGGGACTGGTAGCCGCAATGGGAGGCTATAAGTTCCCTTAAATAGGCTCCAAACCCGGGGAATTAGGGTTTCTTTAAACAGCGTGGACTCGCCGAGTCCACTCTTTGGACTCGCAGAGTCCAGACGCGAACCAGTACCCATAGCCGCGATCATACTCGGCGAGTTTGGGCTCCAAATCGCCGAGTCTCCTCACAAATCTCCAAAAATATAAGAATGAATAATACCTGGGAATCTGGGCTGTTACATAGGAAAGCCAAATCTATGGATTGCAGGAACAGATCTGACCTAAGAAGGTCAGATCTGTGTTGACATGGGAGCAACTCGCCGAGTCCATTGGGAGACTCGACGAGTCGAGTCAGGTTGCCCCGCAATACTAATCTAGTGGAAACCCGTCGAGTGGAAGGTTCACTCGACGAGTCGACTGTGGCCTTAGAAGAGTCAGAAGACACGCATGGACTCGCCGAGTCACCCTTGTGTACTCGACGAGTCTGGTCAGAGTTGACCGTTGATTTGAGTTGACTTTTAGGGTTTGGTCAACAATTGGTCATGTGGATCATTTGAATGGTAAAATGGTCTTTTAGCCTTCTTAGAGGACATGGAAGGGATTAGTCTAGCCTAGAGAGACATTATTGATTGAGCTAATTGTTTATGTGTTTAGGCAGAGGCTAGATCACTGTATACGCATGCGAGATTATGTAACGCCCGTGTTTCTGGCCGTGCCATTTTTAGCAATGTAATAGTCTAGGTTAAACTTTGTAACCTAATTTGAAATAATAAGAACGTATTATTTAAGTATTATGTTTTTCGTGCTTAATTGCTTAATTATGTGATATGATGAATTAAGAATAAAATGAGCGTCAAAATTTAACTGTAAAATAAACTTCATATCATTGGATAATGTTGTAGTAGTTGAAACGAGGATTCCGAAACTATATAGAACGCCCAAATTGACTTTGTGTGACGAAGTTATGATTTTCTAAAGTTTCGACTGGGCAGTATGCAGCCCGAATACTCGATTTGAGATCAAACGGTTTTTAGCTGAAACAATCCAAACGAGAATCGAAGATCTCATTGTTCGTAGCAAAACGATGAAAAGTTAGGCGAGAACGGACGTCGGACGAAGAAGTTATCAATTTATAACGAAGTTTTTCTGTCCTGGCCTACTAAAAATAGATAATAAAATAAAATCAAAATTAGCCGACGGAGTCTAAACGAAAGTTGTAGAGTATGGTCTCATCTACGTGTGGATATAAAGAACGTCGAAAAAGGAGTTTGTATGAGGGAGATATGAATTTTTGAAGTTTACTACATATTTAATATTTAAATTAAATTCTAAATGTTGGTATTATCCGAAGGGGAGTCACCGGACTCATCCGAAGTACGCCCAACATACCACTCGAGTGTTCTGAGTTCGTATGCGATGACGTAGAGGATCGATGACGCAAGGGATGATGGCAATCGAAACATTACGCCCCGCGTACCCCGAAGTTACACCCAGCGTAACCCCGAGGATCAGACCCTATAAAAGGGGATGCGAAGCCAACTTCTTCCTTTTACAAACCCTTCCTTTTTCTCTCATCTTTTGCCTCGTTTAGCATGCCATTTATACCCCAAATCCCTGGTAATATTCCCGAGCCCCGAAGCAAGGTCCGAAGCCCCGAGGATCTCGAAGAGCGTTATTCCCGAGCCGAAGCCCTACCCGCGAGGAGCCCGGTTTTTGTCAAGATCTTCCAGATCTACGGAGAAACACTACTTCTGCAAGCCGTAGTGCTACCCGATCATCTTCTGATCAAGTGAGTGTGTAGTCATTTTCTTCCAACGTAATATTATGAAGTATTTTATATAAAATGCGTACTACGTGTATATATTTTGTTGTTATATGTGTGAATGTATATTCACTTTCTTCTATCTCATAGATCTGATTTATTGTCTACGAAATACGTGTTATGTGTGTGTGTGCCTCATCTGTTATGTGGAATATGTATTGATTAAAGCATGCTATACAGGTTTTTAAACTATGTTTAAAAATGTATATTTTTGTCTACTAATATGTTGGGTAGAACATGGGTAGATAGTTGGTGTGTAATAAACAGATGAGAGGCGTCGGTGTTGTTGGTGTTATTCTAGTCATTCAGCAGAGTATGGATGACGACCACAGACTATTCTAGACTGTCCTGTGGAACACTAGCAGGCTCATAACCTGTAGGTGTTGTGAACGACCTGTTCACCGGTGTACTCTATCCCCCACATGGTTGCCTTTAGAACACTTATTGTTGAGGAAGCCCTCTGTAGTAATGTCCGTCCCGATGAAAATCCTGAATTAGGTTCCTTATA
This sequence comes from Lactuca sativa, assembly GCF_002870075.4. NCBI lineage: Eukaryota > Viridiplantae > Streptophyta > Magnoliopsida > Asterales > Asteraceae > Lactuca > Lactuca sativa. The sequence continues at coordinate 192,840,060 of NC_056628.2, forward strand.
ATAGATGTTATTTTTAGGAACGTAAAGTGAGGATAACGGGAATGGGTAATCGGGTTTATTGTTGGTTGTTGAAATTAAAAACTATTGTGGGTTGAAGACCCTATATGCACACCGGGCTCCCAAGCCTGACCCACTCAGTTTATTTGTATTACAGGAAGTGGCGCAAGAGCTTAAGATGGATGAATCATCGAGTTGTTTTGTTTACAAGTCTGTATATGTATATATTTGTTGGATGACTTGTAATGTTCTCGTTTATGCTTTATGATCTGTATCGGAACATGACATCCCGACTTTTGATTATGAAATGAAATCATATTTCTTTGTGAAATGTTTTGATAAATATCTATTTTATCATGTTTTGTTTTTGGGAAAAAATTCCGCATCTCTTTTAAAATTAAAAGGATTTACTCTGAAAATGTGTAAAAAGCATAAATGAAATCGGTCTTTTCTGGCCGAGATTTTGGGGATGTCACAGTTGGTATCAGAGCATTAGTTTAAGCGAACTAGGAATTTGTAGGATTTCTAGACTTAAACTTAGTATGTTAAGTGAAGATTATGAGATGTGTGTCTGTTAAATTTTATACACGAGCACTAGTTATTTTAGGAAAGTTGCCTAAAATGCTTTTATGTGCTAAATGTTATATGTTACCATATATGATATTATTTGTTCGGATCTACGGTTTGTTGCCAACCGGATCTGAAGGTTTATGTGTTTAGGATTCTAAGCGTATGTATATGATATTAGAACTAGCATGTAATCATTTGGAGTACTAAGGATGAATTGAAATCTTATCGTGAAAGAGGATCTAATTTCACCTTATTCGGTGTATAGATCAAAAATGGTGAGAACGAGAAGCGGAGTTGGAAATGCTAATGAAAACAGGAATCAACCGCCTGTAACCCAACAAGTACCTGTTGTAGCTGCTGCACCTGAGCCAATAACAATGGCTGGTGTACAAATGATGATTCAAACGATGTTGGATCGTCAGATGGAAGAAACAAGATGTTTGCTTCAACAGAATCATGAAGAACTGTCAATTCGTGTGGAAGAGCCTGAATTAAATGAAGGGCACTCGGAAGGTGGAAACTTCAGTGGGTCTGTTGGTCAAGCCAACCCACCGATAGTTAGGAAAAACAACCATGATGGAAGGAATGATGGAATGGGATGCAAGTACAAGGACTTTCTAACTTGCAAACCATTGACCTTCAATGGAAAGGAGGATCTGATTGGGGTTATGGATTGGATCTCAGAAATGGAGTTAGCCTTTATGACTTGTGGCTGCAGAGGCAAGTTGCAGACTATCTATGCAGTGCGTCAGTTCCGAGGTGGAGCCGTTCGATGGTGGAACACTCTAGGAAAGACTTTAAGCCCTAATGAGCCACTACAATTGACATGGGCGGAATTCTTGGTGCAGTTCAAGCGCAAGTTCTGCTCGGCTCAAAATCTGTTGGAGTTGGAAAATAAGTTTTTGGCATTGACAAAATGCAGCATGTCAGTTGATGAATACACTAATAACTTTACCGATAAGATGGAGTTTTCTTTGCGCATCGTGCCATTGGAGTACGAGGTGCCGGTACGAGGTGACGGTACGTCAGTTGATGAATACACAAAAGGACTCCCATTGGAGTACGAGGTGCCGGTACGTCAGGCACCTACTCTAGAGGCAGCTATCTGGGCTGCCAAGTCTGTTGAGAACATGATTAAGGGGAGAAGCACCAACAAGGTTGAGGTTGGTGAGAAGAGAAAGTTTAAGGGAACATCTAGTTCCGGTAAGAAAAGAAAATTTTCGAAATCTGATTCGAAAAAGTTTGGTGGAGGAAAAGGAGGCAAGGCGAAATGGTGCGACAAGTGCAAGAAGAAACATCATGGGAAGTGTGGCGGGGAAACCACATGCTTCAAATGTGGAAAGCCAGGGCATTATGCCAACGACTGCACCTTCACCAAGAATGTTTGTTATGGTTACGGTGAGGAGGGGCACATCTCAAGGGATTGTCCAAAAAAGAAGGAAGCAGCAAGACCCAACATTCCGCCAAAACCGAAGGCGAGAGCATTCCAGATGACACTGGAAGCTGCTAAAGATGAAGCTGATGTCGCTTCAGGTACCTTTCTTGTTAACAAATTTCCTGCCCAAATTTTATTTGATTCTGGAGCCAACTACTCCTTTATATTGCATGAATTTGGTAGAAAACTAGCTTTGCATGTTGATAGACTAGATAATGCTTTATTAGTCGAAGTTGCTAGTGGCAAGTTTGTACCTGTTAGCCATCGTATGAAAAACATCGTAATTGATCTGAATGGGAATAAGTTCCATGAGGAATTATTGCCTATAGAACTTAACGGTTTCAACATCGTATTGGGAATGAATTGGCTTAGCGCCAATGACGCTGAAATTTTATGCAAGAAGAAAATAGTGAAAGTGAACCCGCCTGGGAAGGAATCGTTTATGGTGTATGGAGATAAACGCAGAGTAAATTCTGTAATCATTTCTCTAATGAAAGCCATAAAATGTTTGACCAAGGGGTGTACATCATACTTAACATTCGTGATCGATGCTAAGAAGGAAAAAAAGGTGATGCAGAATATTCCCGTTGTGTGTGATTATCCGGAAGTATTTCCCGGAGATCTTCCTGGATTACCGCCTGATCGACAAGTGGAATTCCATATTGACTTATTGCCCGGAACAACGCCAATTGCAAAAGAACCTTATCGATTAGCACCGACGGAGATGAAGGAGCTGATGATGCAACTTCATGAGTTATTGGACAAGGGTTTCATTAGACCTAGTTCATCACCCTGGGGAGCTCCGGTGTTATTCGTGAAGAAGAAAGATGGAAGCATGAGGATGTGCATAGATTACTCAGAGCTGAATAAGGCAACAATAAAGAATAGATATATGTTGCCAAGGATTGATGACCTGTTCGATCAACTACAAGGTTCAAGTTATTTTTCAAAGATCGACCTAAGGTCAGGTTATCATCAGCTAAAGGTAAAAGAGCAGGATATCGAGAAGACTGCATTCAGAACGCGATATGGACACTATGAGTTCTTAGTTATGTCGTTTGGACTCACCAATGCCCCGGCAGCATTCATGGATTTAATGAACAGAGTTTGTAACCTGTTCCTTGATAAATCTGTAATAGTGTTCATCGATGACATTCTGATTTATTCAAAAAGCCAAGAAGAGCATGGCAGACACTTGCGAGAAGTTTTGGAAGTCTTGAAGAAGGAGAAGTTGTATGTGAAGTTCTCCAAATGCGATTTTTGGATTCGTGAAGTCTAATTCTTGGGTCACGTGATCAACCAAGAAGGGATAATGGTTGATCCAGCGAAGATCGAAGCTGTGATGAAGTGGGAACAACCGAAAAGTCCCACGGAGATCCGAAGCTTTTTAGGATTAGCTGGATATTATCGAAGGTTTATCCAAGGCTTTTCTTCGATCGCTAGTCCATTAACAGCTTTGACCCATAAAGGAGCCGTTTATGCTTGGAATGATAAGCACAGAGAAGCTTTCGAGTTGCTAAAGAAGAAACTATGCGAGGCACCGATACTTTCTCTACCCGATGGAGTTGAAGACTTCGTTGTTTATAGCGATGCGTCTGGGGTTGGATTGGGTTGTGTACTAACCCAAAGGGATAAGGTGATCGCATATGCATCTCGAAAATTGAAAGAGCATGAAAAGAACTACCCGACTCATGATTTGGAGTTGGCAGCGGTAGTTTTCGCTCTGAAAATATAGAGGCATTACCTCTATGGCACGAAGTGCAAACTTTTCACTGATCATAAGAGTCTCCAATATCTCTTTAATCAGAAGGAATTGAATATGAGACAACGACGCTGGCTAGAATTACTTACAGACTACGACTGCGAGATACTTTACCACCCCGATAAAGCTAATGTTGTTGCTGATGCTCTCAGTCGGAAAGTCAATCTTGAAAGGAAAAGGCCAAGAGCGTTGAGAATCGAAGTTGTCTCGACTATTTTGGAAAGTATAAAGAAAGCTCAAGAGGAAGCTTCTGAGAAAAATGACCGAAAGGAGGAACGTTTGGGCAAAATGTTGGTGTATCGGAACATGACATCCCGACTTTTGATTATGAAATGAAATCATATTTCTTTGTGAAATGTTTTGATAAATATCTATTTTATCATGTTTTGTTTTTGGGAACAAATTCCGCATCTCTTTTAAAATTAAAAGGATTTACTCTGAAAATGTTTAAAAAGCATAAATGAAATCGGTCTTTTATGGCCGATATTTTGGGGATCTCACAGATTACAAGAGACATCTGAGGTGAGTCTCGTCACTATACTTTACCTAGAGTGGTAATTAGAGTTAGGTGACAGAGTATCTTCTATGCTATTTATGTGATGTGTTGTACTGCATTATGTCTCTGTGATTTATGCTATGGGTATTCCAGAGTTTACAGAGTTAGGAACGGAAGGTCCACAGAGTTAGGACCAGAGGGTCCACAGTGTTTTATGAATTTAGCGATTTTATTTGAAATTTTAGTTTTGAAAAATTACGGTGTTACAAGTTGGTATCAGAGCCTTGGTTGGATGGATTCGGATGCACCTTCGGGTAAATCCGGACTCAAACTGAGGAATTGAGAAAAATTTCAAAGAAATGATTTTTCTAAAGAGAATAAGAGTTCAAAGAGAAAACGAGAAAGAGTAGTGTGTACAATCAGCCACAGCCCGAACGGTGATTTCCCAAAATACCCTTACTTTTGTGTTATGAGATATTTATGATACATTTTATGAGATATTAGGCATGCTAGAGACAGGCTAGGTATTTCATAGCTTAGGACTAGAGTGCCCTGATTTGTGATGCCTTAGCCTAGGAGTTGCTGTTGTATGTGATGTGCTTTTGAGTATGAGATGAGTGAGAGTATTCAGTAGGAATCCTTTAGGGGATTCGAGTAGAGGAGTAGTCTAGAAGAGGTATCTATATGAGCATATGAGGAGTCTGCCGAGATGGTAGCCAGAGGCCATGTGTGGCAAAGATGTTAGATTTCGGTGATATCCTTCAAGTATGAGGAAAGCGAGTGGATAATAACCTAAGGAGGTTTCACGTGCTGAAGGAGATGCTTCGATGCCCGAATGTTGCTTGCTTCGTGCTTTGTGGAGCTCTCGATGATGGGAGTCAGCTACTAAGTGAATATGACGATATTCAAGAGGTAGATGGCTGGCATCATTAGGAGTTCTTCAGCAGCTGATGGCGGAGAAGTGGTAGAACCAAGGAAGAGCCTAGGTAGTAACCTTAGCCAGATGAGTGTGCTGGCAGAGTATAGCATTTCGCTGAGGAGCGAGCACGCGTGACGGAATTGGTGAACGAGAAGGTTGAGCAGCTACTTAGGAGCTCTGGGATGGTTTGTGTGGAAAGTATGGGTAGATGTGATAGGTAGTATGGGCCCATACTACCGAAAGCAGAGGACCCATACTCGATACAGGGAGTATTCTGAAGGTTCTAAGTAGCAGATTGAGGAGTGATGTTATGCTTCGAGTACCATACGTCGTAGCATATTGAGGAGTGACGTTATGGTTCGAGTACCATACATCGTAGTAGTTTGAGGAGTGATGTTATGGTTCGAGTACCATACATCGTAGCAGATTGAGGAGTGATGTCATGGTTCGGGTACCATACATCGTAGCAGATTGAGAAGTGATGCCATGGTTCAAATACCATGCATCATAGCAGATCGAGAAGTGATGTCGTGGGCTGAGTACCATGGGTCGTAGCAAATGATGCTCGTGGTTCTCCGGTTATCCGGTCAAGATTGATTACGAGGAGATTGGACGCGATGGGGTTTTAGGCCTGAGGGCCATGGTTGAGTCCGAAGAGGCATCCCTTGTGAGGGAGGTCAAGAGAATTTCAATGTATTTTGGTGAAATGTCGGATATAGTCGCAAGACTCGAGGATAAGTAGAGATGGCTTATGGGGGGGGGGGGGGGGATTGCGGCCTAAGCTGAGCAATCTGCCTATCGAGGAGATGTCACCTTCTGTGACCTGAGTGGTGCTATTTATGTTCCTTTCGGGAAACATGAGAGGTGTAAGGTTTCAGTTTTGGGTTTAGGAGTAAACCCTGTGGGTTGACATTGATGACGACCTTCCGCCAGAGTATTTGGTAGCATGTCGGCCGCGAGGTAAGGATATATCATGAGTATGTAGTCGGATGGGACTGAGATGGTCAATGACCATTTTGCACCCTATTTGAGTATAGTAGGGCGTATGGTATCAATATCAGTGGGTAATCCAGATGAGTATATCAGGCGGTGGTTCTTCTATCTAAGATGAGTATGGATTATGGGAATGGAGTCCCTTTTCTTGTGACGGACCATGTGTTTGAACGTTGGTTGGGAAGTAGAGGCCGAAGTGTGTGATGATTTATTGATCCAGTTTAAGAGTCAGGGATATTACTGGACAGTTGAGATGTTCGGTATTGGGATGGTTTAAGACTGGAACGACTAGAGACAGTCGTGATGGGAAGTTCCTGAGGAGCTCATCGGAGATTTAGAGTATTTGAGGTTGCTTGATATCTTTAATGGAGGTCGTAGGGCATTACGTAGCACCTTCCAAGAGTAGGTGCGATGTCGATAGTGGAAACAGTCTGTGGGATGGATGGTTTGTGCGCCAATTGGTGATGGTTCGGACCCTAAGTGGGGAAGAATCAGGTATCTTATTAAAGGGAGTAGAGATTTGTTAAAAGAGTGGTTAGGAAGTGGGATTTAAAGACCTGCGGTGCAGATTCATGAGACCAGGGTTATTGGTGATCGAAGAGAGGTGCAAACGGAGATAATGCATGTGGTAAGTGTCTAAGAGATAATGAGTGTCTCCACAGGTGGCTAATGGTCAGGAACGTGGTAGTGGCCAGGGCCGTTCCAAGTGGAAGGCTCGTAAGGATGGTATGCGCAGTTGAGAACTTCTGAGTCAAAGTATGGATTCTGTATGCCCTTTGGGGTAGATAGAAGATGATCGAGCAGCCAACTTCCGAGCCGATATGTGTTTGCTTGTAAGGGTTTGAACAGTAAATAGAAGAATTTCGGAAGGTCATCAGCGTGTTCTGAAGAGTTAGCGATTTCTCTGTGTTCTAATGGAGTGTTTGGATACACCAAAGTTGCGCTTTGGGTAAAATGAAAAATTAATTATGAGGTTCAGAGGGAATGTATTGTTGTATCTGCATAATCCCCTGACTACCGAATTAGTTTCTTGTGTTCATGTATGCAAGTATTGCATAGAGTATCTGTGTTTCCAGTGTGAGCGTTCGTGCATTGTCGTCAAGAGGGATCATTTAGGAATGAAGTTTGCAGCTGGAAAAAGGTGTTTTGGTTATGTCGGTTGTTGTCAGATATGAGGATGCAAGATTTAAGTGAGTGTGGGCACCTGTCTATGATTAGTCCACGGAGCATGAGTCAGTGCACGTGGTGTGGTGATGCTATGGGAATCCATAGTATTCACTAGTCTGAGGGAGGTTGTTGGGATGCTACGGGGAGCCGTAGTACTCACTAGTCAGAGGTAGGTTGTTGTGATGCTACGAGGAGCCGTACTACTCACTAGTCAGAGGTAGATTGTTGTGATGCTACGGGGAGCCGTAGTACTCACTAGTCAGAGGGAGGTTGTTGTGTTGCTACGGGGAGTCGTAGTACTCTCTAGTCTGAGGTAGGTTGTTGTGATGCTACGGGGAGCTGTAGTACTCACTAGTCAGAGGTAGGTTGTTGTGATGCTACGAGGAGCCGTAGTACTCACTAGTCAGAGGGAGGTTATTGTGATGCTACGGGGAGCTGTAGTACCCACTAGTTAGAGGGTGTTGTGACGCTGCATGGAGTCATAGTACTCGCTAGCCAGAGGGAGGTGGTTGCAATGCTGTAGAGAGTCGTAGTATTCTCTAGTCAATGAGAGGTAGTTATGAGGGAGTGCTATTTGATCAGAGAGACGCAGAAAGAGTTTAGGCTTGGGTATCCCTATTGGTTGAGTTTTGGGAGCATGGTGTTTGAACCAGGGGCGAGACTGGGGTCTCCGTCTCTGTCGGGAATCATTATTTTTGATTGATTTATGTTTGTCGCAACATGAGGGAATTGGAAAGTGATATTTGCGCAGGGCGCAGGTTGAGCTATAAGATGAGTGTTTCTTTGGGTTGCGAGGTTCCGACTTTGGGACGGACCAAACTCTCAAGTTGAGTTTGGAATTGATGGTATGTGGGTGAGCGAGATGAGATTCTGGAATTCTAAGGTGAATTCTGGGATGAAGGGCATTGTTGTCATTGGATGTCCTAAAGCTTTATCGGTCAGCACTCGGGTGCGGGAGATACTGGGAGATGCATGGAGCTATGTGCAGTAGATATCAGATGTCGGGGTTGAGTCGATCCTCGGTTGGATGGTAGTGTTCGTTTGAGGTAAAGAGGATTTCGTGACTTGAGTGTCACTAAACCGAGATAGTCGAGACGAGAAGGAAGTTAGTGAGTCATGTTGGATCATGTTATGGTGATATCTGAGGACACTTCCGAGCAAGCGTGGTTATTTCTTTTGTGTCCGAGGGCGGTGTGGTGAGGATTCTTTGTTCGGATGGTTTCTGATAGCAGTTTAGTAGATGTGCCCCAGTGGAGTGTGAACCCTTTTATCTCGTGGGGCGTGATTCAGATGATTTAGCATGATTGGTTTGATGGAGCGATAGCCGGTGGTTGGATGTGGTCCTACGAGAATCAGAGAGCCAGTGAGTAATTAGGGTTGATATTCGAGGAGTGAATATCACGGTGATCACTCGAGTCGGTAGTTTGGTGGGGGGGTCAGGCCACTAGAGTTCTGGGCATTGGGAAGAAGTATTTTAGCGGCGAAAGAGTTGGTTTAAACTCTATTTTTGGAAGTTCTACTTGGCTTCGGGTGTCCATAGAGAAAGATATCAGTGTAGTATGAAGATCATTTCGGTAGTGCCCTTCGGGTTGATAATTTCAATCTATAAGTGGATAATGAGTGATTTCGAGGGCGAAATCAAATTCAAGTGGAGGAGAATTGTAACATCCGGATATCCAGGCATGGGAATTTGAGTATTTTATTATGGGATATGAAGAGACTCGTCGAGTAGGATCGCGACTTGGTGACCTGTTTAATGAAAGGACTCGATGAGTCGGGTATCTGGACTCACCAAGTCAGTGCTGTTAAGGAAAACCCTAATTATCCGGGTTTGAGACCTATTTAAAGGACCTTATAGCCCTCTTGTGCGGCTACCAGTCCAGAGAGAGGTACCCTAGAGAGCTGGAGCGAAGAGTAAGAGAGATATAGCCATTTTAAGCATTCTTCGTGTGATTTTTCAACGGAGAAGTCATTTCCAGGAAAGGGAAGTCAATGGAGTTGTTGAATCAAATTTCCTGAGCTCGTATCTTCATTGTAGAGGTATCAAATCGAATTCCCATTTCTGTTTGGAATGAGATTGGTGATTTTAGGGTTTTCTACACCTTCCTATGGCTTGTAGTGATGAGTATCGGGTCCCTTTGTGTCAGAGATCCCAGATCTGGACCCATAGAGGTCCATAGGGCCTTATTTTGTATGCATTTTGTTGGTTCATTAAGAGAATGAGACTTTGATGCCATTCTTGGAGCCATTTCTCCAAGGAAAGCCTTGTGAGCTTTGCATGTATGTCAACCGTCGACCTTTACATGGTTATTGGTCGTAGGGAAGGCAGATCTATGGATTAGAGAAACAGATCTGAACTCAGAAGGTCAGATCTGTGTTGACAGAGGAGCAACTCGCCGAGTCCATGGGGAGACTCAACGAGTCGAGTCGGGTTGCCCCGCAATACGAATCCAGTGGAAACCCTTCGAGTGGAGGGTTCACCCAACGAGTCAAGTGAGGCCTTAAAAGAGTCAAAAGACACGCATGGACTCGCCAAGTCACCCTTGTGTACTCGACGAGTCTGGTCAGAGTTGACCGTTGAATTTAGTTGACTTTTGTTGACTTTAGGGTTTTGTCAACAATGGGTTATGTGGACCATTTGAAGGGTAAAATGGTCTTTTAGCCTTCTTAGAGGACATGGAATGGATTAGTCTAGCCTGGAGAGACGTTATTGATTAAGATAATTGTTTATGTGTTTAGGCAGAGGCTAGATCAGTGTATACGTGTGCAAGATTACCAAAGACATCCGAGGTGAGTCTCCTCACTATACTTTATCTAGTGTGTTAATTAGAGTTATGTGACAGAGTATCTTCTATGCTATTTATGTGATGTGTTGTACTGCATTATTTCTCTGTGATTTATGCTATGGGTATTCCAGAGTTTACAAAGTTAGGACCGGAAGGTCCACAGAGTTAGGACAAGAGGGACCACAGAGTTAGGACCAGAGGTTCCACAGAGTTAGGGCCAGAGGGCCCACAGAGTTATAGCCTCAAGTGGCTAGTATGTGTTATATGTGGTATTCCGGCTTAATTGTACACACCAGAGGAAGAGTTATGTTTTGAGCATCCCAGATTATTATTTGATTGAATATGGAATTCTGTTTTGTAATCTAACAAAAATGAGATTTTTACAAAAGTGTTTTATGAATTTAGCATTTTTAAATGAAATTTTAGTTTTGAAAAATTACAGTGTTACACAAATACAAATGAAAACTATTTTTCTAAATATTCTTAAGCAATCTATCATAACTCCTAAGTAGCAGCTCAAAAATCCGATCATCGAACCATGTGATTAAAATCCATCTCTTCACGATCAGATTCAACTTACTCTTCTTTTAAGCTTCCTTCGTTTTTCGATCCTACAAAACATCAAAAGGCAATCTTATCACATCATGTATTAAGAATCTATGAATAGTTTCTTAATAGAGTTAGATAGTGAATTTACCTGAAGTAGAGTCATACAGTTTGACTTTACTATCCTTACGATCTTTTAGGTAGATACGACAGTTTCGAATCCAATGCCCCTTCTCTTGGCAATAAAAACATATGGACTCTTTGGGAATGATACATGGGACTATCTCAGAATTTTCATTTCTCTTATGATCAAACTTTTCGACCATGGTCGATTTCTCTCCCTTAGGAGGAGAAACCATTTCTGGACTATCACCTTTGCCATCACCAATGTCCATGGAAATTTTGGATGTAGATCTTGATGGGTTTCGAGCATTCTAACACTTCCTAAGTGTACATGCAACCCTAATAACCTTAGATCTATGTTTGTCTAATAATCATGCAAAGTTGAATTCCAAGGTTATATTCCTATCTAGCATACGTGGGGAACAATTTTTAACTTGAATGAAAGATAGAATAACATACCTTGTTTTTGCTTATGATCCTTGAAACCTTGTGAGCCTAGCACCCCAAGTTTGATGCCTCAAATGCTTCAAACAACACCAAATGCTTTTGGAATGACTTTAGAGAGAATACACACTTCTAAAATCGGCCTAGCCCTCTTGTTTCTTGTGTGTAGCCAATTTTGGTGGAGAATATGTTCTTTATATAGTGTTGACACATCTAGGGTTACACCATGTAAACCCTAATGTGTCATGACTCTTCATTTCCATGACCCATGGGTTTGAAACTCCCATGGAGCATCCTATGGGTGGAACCCAACTTGATAATCAATGGAGCCTCTTAGCCCACTATACAAGTTATGGATGATTTACATAATCAACCCACATATTTAATTAGTTATCTTTTGATCACTTAATTAATTCTAAATTAATTCTTGATCAAACTAATTAAATAATATTATTAATATATTTGAACTTATAATATATTAATAAACCACAAGTGTTATTTCTCTCATTTAGTCTATCCAATTGCTTGGTGCCATGCAACCCAAATGGACGATGTCAGGTCGGGTCAGGTACATACCAGAAATAGTTATGGACTTAGACACCTTACCCAATAGTCTCCCACTTGGATAAGTCTAATAACTATAACTATAATACTTCAGGAACCGAACGGAAATCGTAGCTATTTCAAGGTCTCTCGGAACTGAGAAGATGATGATACGCCATTTAAGATAAGTGATCATATAATCCTCTGTTCGAGACATCATCCGTACAAATACATGGAACAATGTCTTTCTTATTGTCCAGCACTTTGTTTCCCGATTTCTGATTTGTTTGACAAAGAACTTAATTGAACACATCAACTTAGTTCTGATCGGGGCCGGTACATAGGTCAAAACAAAATCATCGAGGGACCCAGATATCAGCTTCTAATCCATGAAGGAACAGATAAACTTCGACTCATATGTTTGTTCTACCACTCATTGAATTATACACAAGAGCACGTTTTGTAACATTGAGTTACCAATGCATTTTCGTACAATCAATGCATAACCAACTCATAAGTGACAAATCATATCTCTAGGTTTGAAGACTTATATGATATTACCGTCTCACGATCACTTGAGATAAATTCCATGAAGTGATTCCAATGAGCATGGGTTGAGTCCAATGCTCAGAACTTATGAGCACTCATGATTGTTGTAGCCTTGTCCGACACCTTAGACCTCTGCAACCAATCATGACAGTCTCGATTCATACCTACTTTCAACATATGACCAACTGTGGAGGTTCGAATAATATGATATACCAAACATAATTATCCTGAAAGTCAAAACATGCAAAAGAAATATAGTAAACGATCGACAAGAGATAGCAACACTTTACTCATAAATAAAACACCTTTTATTTATCATCTAATGTCAATTACACTTTACAAATTTCAAGGTTATCTAACTAGTAAATCTAATATCATCCTTCAGCCTTATGCTCCGAGCATGCTGGAGATGCTTAACCCGAATCAGTCCCTTCGTGAGGGGATCTGCTGGATTCTCATTCGATGATACCCTCTTTGCCACGAGGAGTCCTTCTTCTATTCGATGTCTGATGAAATGGTATTTTCTATCGATGTGTCTGGATCTCCCGTGATCCCTTGGTTCCTTGGCCAAGGCAACAGCACTTTCACTGTCACAGAAAATTTTCATTGGCTCCTTCAATAGCTGGTACAACTCCAAGGTCTCCAATGAAGTTCTTCAGCCATATCGCCTCCTTTGTTGCCTCGCTAGCTGCTATATACTCTGATTTACAAGTTGAATCAGCCACTGTCTCTTGCTTGGAACTTTTCCAACAAACTGCTCCTCTGTTTAGGGTAAAGACCCAACCTGACTGAGAGTGGAAATTATCCTTATTAGTCTAAAAGCTAGCATCACTATACCCTACAACTCTCAATTTTTCACTCCCACCGAGGGTAAGGAACCAGTCCTTAGTCCTCTGTAGGTACTTGAGGATATTCTTTACCACAGTCCAGTGTGCCTTGCCAGGGTTCCCCTGATACCTGCTAACCATGCTCAAGGAAAAGGCTACATCAGGTCGACTACACTTCATAGCATACATGATCGATCCTACAACCGAGGCATAAGGTATTCGACTCATTTCTGCTATCTCAGCCTCAGTACTAGGGCTTTGTGTCTTACTCAATCTGGCGTTACTCTGGATGGGTAACTCTCCTTTCTTGGAGTCCTGCATGTTGAATCTCTTCATCACCTTATCCAAGTAGGTACTCTGACTAAGTTGTTCATCGCCGAAAACCCATTCTACCCGTATAACTCGCCGTATATCGAAACGTTCCGATGTCGTTTTTGGGTTAAGTTAATTAAACTTATATGTTTAATTGATACTAATGAGTGTCCAAACCCCTTAGGAACTCATGAAATTAGCCCAAAATAGTTATTTCAAAAATTATAGAAACGTCCCCGCCGGGTTACGAAAACTTAATCGGGTGCGACCAAAAGCCCCGTTTAATGCCGGTATCGGGTAGAATTCCACCGTGTCCAAGTTTTGCAACCTATATAAACGTGTTAAACCTTTCATTTGAAGCTTTTTCTCTCTCTCACTACTCTCTCTCTAACCTCTCTCCTAAATTCAAGTTTAAGGGTCCAAATCATCAATTTAAGGCTTCAAATCTTTGAGGTACCTTCCTAAACTCATTGTATAGCATATTTGGCTTTCAAATTCGAGTTTAAACCATGAATTAAGGTCTTGTATATGAGTTTACGGCCCTGGAAGGAGCTTGGGCTGTAAACACATAGTAAGGGGGTTTTTATGCCTTTAAACCCCTCCTAAACAATTTTGGGACTTAGATATGGCTTAATGACTTCATGGAATGGACTTAGAACACTTTAGACATGGATTTTGAGGGATTTGAAGGAGTTTATGGCCAACGCACATGCTTGTCCCGTAAACCCATCAAATATGAGTGTAAACTCATTTTCAACATGTTAGGAAGCCATATACCTTCACCAAAAGCCTTGGAATAAATCATAGAACCAACTAAAAATGGATTAAGGGCCTTAAACATAAAATTTGAGGGACAATTGAGAGTTTACGACCAAGACTTATGCTTGGGCCGTAAACCCTTCATATTGGGGAGTAAACTCCTTTAAAAGTGTTAAAATGCCACTTTAACACCCCTAAAGCCTTGGGATAAATTCTAGAAGTGTATACAAACAAGTTTTAGACCTTAAAACATATTATTTTCCCCATCTAAGGAGTTCACGTCCATGATGGTGTTCATGGGCCGTAAACTCCAAAATCTAGGCCAAAAGTCCCTTAAAAATCCATACAAGGCTAGGAAAAATCATTAGAATCACATGTGATTGAGTAAGGGACCAAAACATTAAGGATTTGATGTGAGGGGGGATTTTACGGCCGTAAACTCCATGTTTACAGCCGTAAACTCCAATAAATAGTCCTTAAATATGTTTAATCCATTCCAAGGCCCTAGAATTGATCCTAGCAAATTTTCCCAAGTAGAATAAGGCCATTTTGCACCATAAAACACCCCACCATGAGTTTACGGCCGTAAAATCATGGGGAGGCGGGCATTAGGGTTGAAATCTCCTCTATGAGTTTACTCTTGAAGAGTAAACTTCATATCCAAGCCTTATGTGACTTTAAACGCCACCCGGGTCCCTCCAAACACTTGTAATGGGGTGTTTCCGCGACTAAAAGTGTTTGTCCCTAACAATTAAATAATCTAAGTCCTAATTAGATACAAATGTGTATATTTGCATTATACTTAGGAACCTCGTGCGTTTGCAAGCCCCGAACTAACGTTTAGCATCCTAAATCGTCACGTTTCTCGTCCGGTGAGTTCATACCCCTATGCCTTTTTCCGTGTTTTTCAATGTTTTCAGGGGGGGAATACAAGAAAACTATAACTGTTTTCAAAACATAGCATTGATTTGTTTTAAATAATATCTGGCAAATTTATAAACACTTTTACTCCTTATGTATTATGCTGAGCATAAGGGACGATTTATCAACTACAACTAAATGGATTTTAGTTAAGAAAATAACCAAACTAATCAAATTATTATGGGAATAATTTGGGGTTCTTTAGTTCTCGTTTTATCATGTACTGATATGTGTATAAAGTTATTAGATAAAATATGTCTGATTCAGTTTATCTCCGCATCATTTGAATATATTGCCAGATAGTTTCATAGTATGTATCTATATTCACTGTATTATGTTTCATAATCTTTTGTATGTTTGATATCGTATGAGAACCCTGTGAATAGTTTAGTACTAGCTTGTGAGTTCGTCACTACCCTTTATGGATGATCAGTAAATCCTCCCCGGAAGTGTAACCAGAGTCTCCTGGAGGGAGAGCGAGGAATTTGTGAATAGATCTATTCGGGACTGACAATCCCACACCTTAACTGCTAGCTATAGTTAGGCGGGCACGCCTGGGGTGACAAATTCTGGATATCGTCCGACGTCTGACAAGCGTCAAGGAGGTCTCGTTGTCGTATCAGCATGGTTACCCGACTCACAATACATATTAATATAAATTTATTCATGGCTTTTGGGTTTGGATATATATCTAGTACGGGATAGTAATCCCATGGTTTTTGGTCTATAAGGTTCATATCTATTGCAGGATGTTATTCCTATGGTTAGAATCTATATCTAGTTCGGGATAGTGATCCCATGGTTTTATCAAAATATCTTATATCTAGTTCGGGATAGTAATCCCATGGTTTATATCAAACTATTTTGTATCTAGTCCGGGATGGTAGTCCCATGGTTTTCATTCTATATTTTCAAGTATATCAAACTATCTTGTATCTAGTCCGGGATGATAGTCCCATGGTATTAAATCTATATGTAGTACGGGATGTTAGTCTCAAGGTTTTCAAACTATTTTCCATCTATAGTTCACGTATATTAAAGTATTTTATATCTAATCCAGGATAGAAATCCCAAGATTCTCAATATATAGTTTTGTGTATTAAACTATACTATGTGATATTAAATCAGTCTTGTAATTAGGAAAATATGGGATTTTCCTGGGGTAATGTGTAACGCGTATTTGAACTGTAATGAAGGATAACTAGACTGTTTTACATAAGAAAATATGGGATTTTCTTGGCTAACAAACCTTTTCGGAAAACTAAAGGAAACTGGTACATTTTCAGAAAACAAACATCTTATGAAGTCACCAGCTTTATGCTGATTTTCAAACCGCTTGTATTCTCAGGTCCACGTTAGACACGTACTCGGCGATTTCTTTTGGAGAAGACGGAGTGCTCAGAAGAGTCGTCTATATTTTTGTTCATATGATATATGTATAACTTGTACAATTTACTTTAGAAACAAATGTAAACTTTCAAATATATGTAATGTAATGGTTGTTTACTGTGATTACTATGTACATTGGATTTGATACTCAATGAGGAGTCAACCCCGGAAATGTTTCCGTCTTTGGTTTTCGGGGTGTGACAGATTGGTATCTGAGCCCTTGTTTATAGTGAACAGAGTATACCAAACCTTACATGGTATAAAACTATAAACATTAAGGGGCCTAAGTGCTCTGAACTAAAAGTATCCTTCAATGTATAAGTATTTTCAAAATTATATAAGTCTACCGGGTCGTCAAGATCCGTAACTACAAGTAGAACAAAACATAAGTAAATGGGTGTTGTACGTTGTGGTTAAACCTGGGCAGTTATGTAGTCGTGTCTAGGGTCAATATAGCCTGGCCAACTATATTCATTCGAGACACGGCCAACATGTGCTTGGGAGTGACTGTGGTACGCAACATACCTAAAACTTACCCAATACCCCAAACAACGAGTCGTCATTGCAGTGAACCATGAAATACTATGGGAGTATTTCATGAGTCGATCCTTGATAGAATATCCTCGTATACGCATTGTTCCTTGATCATTCCTCTAGCTATAAAATTATCTGCCTTGATAACTCTTTCCCTGCTTTATCGCTTAATATGATGCTATATCCGTCTTGATGAGATATCCTCTGTTCCATATCTCTTGATTCAATTCAGAGGACTTATGATCCTCTCTTTCCTGATCTTTTTAGATCACGATGACTCCAAGAAAGAGACCCAGCTCGAAGAACACCAACAACCCTCCGCCACCACCTCCTCCTGAATTTGACCCTGTGATGTTCTAGGCAGCTGTCAATGCCGCGGTGGCAGCTGCTATGTCTCAAAGGAACTCGGATGGTTCCGGTGGTACTCAAACCCAAAATCAAGAGAACAGTCAGGGACACCGAAAAGGGGGTTCCTATAAAGACTTCATGAACGCGAAGCCCACATCCTTTGATGGCACTGGAGGTGTCATTTCCCTCACTCGATGGTTCGAGAAGATCGAATCAATCTTTGAAATATGCGCCTGTTCGGAGTCTGATAAAGTAAAGTTCGCCGCCTGCACCTTCCTTGACAAAGCCCTGACTTGGTGGAACGGCCGAGTCAAATCCTTAACTATACCTGTAGCAAATGCCATGGGTTGGGAAGCTATGAAGGAGCTTCTACTCGCAGAGTATTGCCCTCGGGGAGAAATTCAAAAGCTAGAACACGAACTCTGGAACCTAAAGATGAAGGGTTCCGACATAGCCTCATATACTTCAAGATTCGATGATCTGGCGTTACTCTGTCCGGTAATGGTTACCCCGGAGAGTAAAAAGATTGAGAGGTTCATCTGGGGGTTGACCCAGCCAACCAAAGGGAATGTCTTGGCTGCGAAGCCAGACACCTACGATAGTGCTAAATGTCTTGCGCAAATCCTGATCGATCACGAAGACAACTCTGATGAGGAGGCTACCACTCCCGAACCGGTCACAAGTGGAGGTGGAAGCAAAAAGAAATTTTGGAATAAGAGGAAGGCCCAGAGTATGCAAGGGTCTTCTAAGAAACAGCAAACAGTAGCAGTCCATGCTGCTACCGCCCCTGTTGCTGTTTCAGCTGTCGGGTCCACGACCCAAACTCCTACCAGTGGATACACTGGTACCCTTCCTTGGTGTGGTAAGTGCAGCTACCACCACCGCATTCCTGGTCCATGTCGCGAAAGGATCTGTGACAACTATGGCAAGAAGGGCCATCTTGCTCGAACCTGTTGAAAACCAGCCAAATCAACGAACCAATCATCCGGAGCGGGAATCAGTCCAGCCTGCTACAATTGTGGCGAAGTAGGGCACTTCAAAAGAAATTTCCCCAAAGCAGCTACAACCGCTGATCCCACTGTCGCCGCAGGTATACTCCTCTTTGACAATTCTTATACCTGCAACTCTTTTCGATTCTAGTACCAGAAGGGAAACTTGTTATCTATCCATCTGAGCAATTTGTAAACTTAATACTTTGTTTGTAATCGAAATTGAGTACAATCGCGATGGCTAACCAGTGAGATAGAGAACACTAACTTCGTACCTATAGATCGTGTCCTCAGCCCAGAGGATTATTCTGTTCCATTCGATTTAAATGGGGGAAACTTTTCATGAAAATACTTTGATGCTATGTTTGACATGAAATGACCGAGTCTCATTCATGTTGTTATCTTTGGTTTCGAAAGGGTCACTCGTATAGATCTCTTCCTCGACCCGGCTCTCGTGATCTTTGTCATCAAACCTTCGTATCATTTCATACTTTAAAGCTCAAAAGTTTTCCCGATATGAATTGCCATGCACCCCTCGTTCCTGTAACCATTGAGAAACGGGAAGTCTGTAGCTCTTTTCCCTAAATGTCTTTCCCGAAGAATTCCCGAGAATTCCTTTCGAACGTTTAGCTTAGTTCTGCGTCGACCTAATCTTTAGATCTACCTCGTGACCGAACCTCAGTGAAAATGACGTGTTCAAAACGGTGACCAAGAACTGATATGATCACTATGGATTAGTAGTGGTATCCTTTCGGTCGAATCTCTTTCCCTCGATCATGTAGCCAAGCAAAGTAGTCGTAACCGTGTACTTTTCCAACGTCTAAGGCAATAGGATATTAGTCGGCACCGAAAATACTCATAGAAACCTGTCGATTCTTGAGTCCCATCGACTAATATCGCAGTCTTACCCATAAATTTCTTCTAAAGCCATTAAACCCTTAGCTACCCGACTCCTTGAAGATGTGCTTTCCTGTCGGAGCGTGTGTTCTGTTGATGGCTTTATCCCAGAAAAGCATGATATGCTTTGAGAAGTGTGAAATACTTCCCTCGTGATACATTAGACCCTTCGTGATCCATATAGAATCGATTTCGTAACCTTCCAACTTCAGCTACCCTCAGAACTTAGTAAAATCCATCTGGTACTTCGCGTATCGAATCTTTAGAAGTACCTACCCGACGAAACCCTAATGATTTCCTTTGTGGAAACCGAAGTCGTCCAGGGTTGAAACTTCCATGAGAGAACCGATTGAGGTTGTAGATTGAGAGAGAGTCAATGTACGAAACAAAGACACGTCCCGATAGTGAGAATTCGCTAGAACGCCCAGCAGAGACCTGATCCCACATGAGAATGTGAAGATCCGAGGCAAAAAATACATTCGTGTCTCATTCCAATTCATGATCTATATCTTAATCTTTGAATTTTGGGACGAAATTCCCTCTAACAAGGGGGGGGGGATAATGTAACAACCCGAAGTTGTTCATCGCCGAAAACCCATTCTACCCGTATAACTCGCCGTATATCGAAACGTTCCGATGTCGTTTTTGGGTTAAGTTAATTAAACTTATATGTTTAATTGATACTAATGAGTGTCCAAACCCCTTAGGAACTCATGAAATTAGCCCAAAATAGTTATTTCAAAAATTATAGAAACGTCCGCGCCAGGTTACGAAAACTTAATCGGGTGTGACCAAAAGCCCCGTTTAATGCCGGTATCGGGTAGAATTCCACCGTGTCCAAGTTTTGCAACCTATATAAACATGTTAAACCTTTCATTTGAAGCTTTTTCTCTCTCTCACTACTCCATCTCTAACCTCTCTCCTAAATTCAAGTTTAAGGGTCCAAATCATCAATTTAAGGCTTCAAATCTTTGAGGTACCTTCCTAAACTCATTGTATAGCATATTTGGCTTTCAAATTCGAGTTTAAACCATGAATTAAGGTCTTTTATATGAGTTTACGGCCCTGGAAGGAGCTTGGGCTGTAAACACATAGTAAGGGGGTTTTTATGCCTTTAAACCCCTCCTAAACAATTTTGGGACTTAGATATGGCTTAATGACTTCATGGAATGGACTTAGAACACTTTAGACATGGATTTTGAGGGATTTGAAGGAGTTTATGGCCAAGGCACATGCTTGGGCCGTAAACCCCTCAAATATGAGTGTAAACTCATTTTCAACATGTTAGGAAGCCATATACCTTCACCAAAAGCCTTGGAATAAATCATAGAACCAACTAAAAATGGTTTAAGGGCCTTAAACATAAAATTTGAGGGAAAATTGAGAGTTTACGTCCAAGACTTATGCTTGGGCTGTAAACCCTTCATATTGGGGAGTAAACTCCTTTAAAAGTGTTAAAATACCACTTTAACACCCCTAAAGCCTTGGGATAAATTCTAGAAGTGTATACAAACAAGTTTTGGACCTTAAAACATATTATTTTCCCCATCTAAGTAGTTCACGGCCATGATGGTGTTCATGGGCCGTAAACTCCAAAATCTAGGCCAAAAGTCCCTTAAAAGTCCATACAAGGCTAGGAAAAATCATTAGAATCACATGTGATTGAGTAAGGGACCAAAACATTAAGGATTTGATGTGAGGGGGGATTTTACGGCCATAAACTCCATGTTTATAGCCGTAAACTCCAATAAATAGTCCTTAAATATGTTTAATCCATTCCAAGGCCCTAGAATTGATCCTAGCAAATTTTCCCAAGTAGAATAAGGCCATTTTGCACCATAAAACACCCCACCATGAGTTTACGGCCGTAAAATCATGGGGAGGCGGTCATTAGGGCTGAAATCTCCTCTATGAGTTTACTCTTGAAGAGTAAACTTCATATCCAAGCCTTATGTGACTTTAAACGCCACCCGGGTCCCTCCAAACACTTGTAATGGGGTGTTTCCGCGACTAAAAGTGTTTGTCCCTAACAATTAAATAATCTAAGTCCTAATTAGATACAAATGTGTATATTTGCATTATACTTAGGAACCTCGCACGTTTGCATGCCCCGAACCAACGTTTAGCATCCTAAATTGTCACGTTTCTCGTCCGGTGAGTTCATACCCCTACGCCTTTTTTCGTGTTTTTCAATGTTTTCAGGGGGGAATACAAGCAAACTATAACTATTTTCAAAACATAACATTGATGTGTTTCAAATATTATCTGGAAATTTTAGAAACACTTTTACTCCTTATGTATTATGCTGAGCATAAGGGACGATTTATCAACTACAACTAAATGGATTTTAGTTAAAAAAATAACCAAACTAATCAAATTATTATGGGAATAATTTGGGGTTCTTTAGTTCTCATTTTATCATGTACTGATATGTGTATAAAGTTATTAGATAAACTATGTCTGATTCAGTTTATCTCCGCATCATTTGAATATATTGCCAGATAGTTTCATTGTAGGTATCTATATTCACTGTATTATGTTTCATAATCTTTTGTATGTTTGATATCGTATGAGAACCCTGTGAAGATTTTAGTACTAGCTTGTGATTTCGTCACTACCCTTTATGGATGATCAGTAAATCCTCCCCGGAAGTGTAACCAGAGTCTCCTGGAGGGAGAGCGAGGAATTTGTGAATAGATCTATTCAGGACTGACAATCCCACACCTTAACTGCTAGCTACAGTTAGGCGGGCACGCCTGGGGTGACAAATTCTGGATATCGGCCGACGTCTGACAAGCGTCAAGGAGGTCTCGTTGTCGTATCAGCATGGTTACCCGACTCACAATACGTATTAATATAAATTTATTCACGGCTTTTGGTTTTGGATATATATCTAGTACGGGATAGTAATCCCATGGTTTTTGGTCTATTAGGTTCATATCTATTACAGGATGTTATTCCTATGCTTAGAATCTATATCTAGTTCGGGATAGTAATCCCATGGTTTTATCAAAATATCTTATATCTAGTTCGGGATAGTAATCCCATGGTTTATAACAAACTATTTTGTATCTAGTCCGGGATGGTCGTCCCATGGTTTTCATTCTATATTTTCAAGTATATCAAAGTATCTTGTATCTAGTCCGGGATGATAGTCCCATGGTATTAAATCTATATGTAGTACGGCATGTTAGTCTCAAGGTTTTCAAACTATTTTCCCTCTACAATTCACGTATATTAAAGTATTTTATATCTAATTCGGGATAGAAATCCCAAGATTCTCAATATATAGTTTTGTGTATTAAACTATACTATGTGATATTAAATCAGTCTTGTAATTAGGAAAATATGGGATTTTCCTGGGGTAATGTGTAATGCGTAATTGAACTGTAATGAAGGATAACTAGACTGTTTTACATAAGAAAATATGGAATTTTCTTGGCTAACAAACCTTTTCGGAAAACTAAAGGAAACTGGTACATTTTCAGAAAACAAACATCTTATGAACTCACCAGCTTTATGCTGATTTTCAAACCGCTTGTATTCTCAGGTCCACGTTAGACACATACTCGGCGATATCTTTTGGAGAAGACGGAGTGCTCAGAAGAGTCGTCTCTATTTTTGTTCATATGATATATGTATAACTTGTACAATTTACTTTAGAAACAAATGTAAACTTTCAAATATATGTAATGTAATGGTTGTTTATTGTGATTACTATGTACATTTGATTTGATACTCAACGATGAGTCAACCCCGGAAATGTTTCCGCCTTTGGTTTTCGGGGTGTGACAGCTTCTCCTAGGTCCTTCATAGAGACACACTTCCCAAGCCAGGGCTTAACTTCCTGCAGAGTTGGGATGTCATTTCCTATAAGTAGTATGTCATCCACATACAATACCAAAAAGCTAACTATACTCCCACTAGCCTTGACATATACACAAGACTCATCTTCACTCCTAGAAAAGCCAAATTCCTTGAATTTCTCATCAAAGTAAAGATTCCATCTACGAGGTGCTTGCTTTAACCCTTAAATGGATTTCTCCAGATTACACACTCTATTAGGGTACTCTGTGTTGACAAAACCCTCTGGCTGACTCATGAAAACATCCTTAGCCAACTTTCCATTAAGGAAAGTGGTTTTGACATCCATTTGCCATATTTCATAGTCATTAAATGCGGCTATGGCTAACAGAACCCTAATAGACATAATCTTGGCCACTAGAGAAAAGGTCTCATCATAATCAACTCCCGGAGTTTGTGAGAAACCCTTTGCAACCAGTCGTGCCTTATAAGTGTGTATGTTACCATCCATGTTGGTCTTCTTCTTGAAGATCCATTTGCACCCTACAGTCTTACTACCTGGTACATTCTCAACCAAGTTCCAAACTTGATTGTCATACATGGACTGTATCTCGCTATCCATTGCCTCTTTCCACTTGGCTCACTCAGGGCCTGCTATGGCTTCCGTGTAACTGTTAGGTTCATCCAGACCTATCAGTGTCTCATCACTGATAAGTGTATCACCTTCCGCAGTAATATGGAATCCATAGTAATGCTCAGGTGCATTCTTAAGCCTTGTGGAACGCCTCAGAGGTACAGACTTGTCAATTGGCTCAACAGGAGTTTCCTCCTCAAGTTGAGTGTTAGGGTTTGAAAGTTCCTTCACTGCTTGACTCTTGAATTTCTTTAATGTCAACTTGCCTCCCACTGTTTCCTTGGCTTATGAACTCTCTCTCTCAAAAGACCGCCTTCCTAGCTACAAAGACCACATTTTCACTAGGTCTGTAGAAGATGTAACCCAAGGATTGTTGTGGGTAGCCAATGAAAATACACCTCTCGCTTCGAGGTTCGAGCTTATCATGAGTCTCGCATCTCACGAAAGCCTCGCAACCCCAAATCTTGATGTGGTCTAGTTTGGGTACTTTATCAGTCCACATCTCATGAGGAGTTTGGCAACTTTCTTTGTAGGGACCAGATTAAGGATATGGGCGGCAGTCTCTAAGGAATACCCCCAAAATGAGATTGTTAGGGAAGCTTGACTCATCATGGAACGAACCATGTCCAACAAGGTTCGATTACGCCTCTCAGCCACACCATTCAACTGCGGTGTCCTGGGAGGTGTCCATTGTGAGACAATCCTACTTTCCCTAAGATAGCCGAGGAACTCTGAACTAAGATACTCACCACCTCGATCGGATCGAAGCATCTTAATGTTCCTGCCCAATTGATTCTCGACTTCCTGTTTAAACTCTTTAAACCTTTCTGAAAGTCTATGACTTATGCTTGATTAAGTTGACATATCCATATCTACTGTAATCATCAGTAAAAGTCAAATAATAATGATTAGCATCCCTTGTGGCATATTTGAAGGGCCCATACACATCCATGTGTACAAGATCCAACAAACCTTCACCCCTCCCACAAGAACCTATGAAGGGTGTCTTTGTCATTTTTCCATGTAAGCATGATTCGCAACTATCATCTGACTTTAGGTCAAATGACTCCAAGACTCCATCCTTTTGGAGTTGGCCTATGCGTTTCTTGCTTATATGTCCAAGACGAAAGTGCCATAATAATGCTTTATCAAAGTTATTATCATTAACAGAATCAATACACAATACATTATTTTCAAAGTTATCAACCATAGATACAGTTTCATACACACCATCACAAGGTAATGCTTTAAAATAAAGAGCATTATTAAAGTAAGCATTAATCGAACCAACTTCATTATCAAATGAAAAGGTAAAGCCTTGTTTATACAATGCATGAAAGGAAATAATGTTTCTTGCCATTTCATGCGAATAATGCATTTATTCAAATCTAAAGTAAACCCACTACTTAGTGATAAAGTATAAATTCCAATCTTGGTGACAGGTACAGCTTTCCTATTCCCCATGATTAAGTTTATTCTTCCTTGCTCTACATTCTCACTTCTTCTTAGTCCCTGCAAATCAGAACAAATATGAATACCACAACCTGTATCAAGTACCCCAAGAGTTAGAATGGGGTGAGTTATTAGATAAGATAGTGTAAATACCTGCATGGTTTGGTTTAACTTTCCCATCCTTCACATCTTGCTGGTAATTTGGGCAGTTCCGCTTCCAATGTGACTTTTCATGGCAATAGAAGCATTCAGCCTCATTTGGTTCAGAAGAAGGAGTGATGAAACCTTTCTTTGTTCCACTTGAAGAAGAGCCATCAAGGGTCCTAGCCTTGGTACCCTTCGAAGAGCTCTTCCTCTTCTTCCCTCGACATTTCCCGATTGCCAAAACCGGGACGGAGTTTGGAGTAGGAGTGTCAACAACCGACTTCCCCTTAAGACCTGTTTCTGTGGTCTTGAGAAGTCCCTGAAGTTTGCTGAGTGTGACCTCTTCCTTATTCATGTGATATGTCATGCGGAATTGATCATAGCACGATGGTAAGGAGTGCAAAATGATATCTATTGCAAGCTCCTCAGGGAAGTTCACATTAAGCTTCAGCAACCGATCCACATACCTTTGCATTTTCTGCATGTGGCTTGTGACGAACTCTCCTTCCTTCATCATGGTTGTTATCATAGACCAGATGATTTCATACCTCTCTTGTCGTGCATTTTGATGGTATCTTTCCATCAGATCTTGGTGCATTTCAAAATGGTAGAAGTCCTCATAGGACTTTTGGAGTTCTGCTTTCATCGTGGCTAACATGATGCATGCCACTTTGGTAGCATCCCTTTCATCGTGGCTAACAATATATTATAAATTAGAAGATGTATGTCATAATCCAAGTTATAACATATTTGAAAGGTAAGTGAATGACGATTCACCAATTTCCACCATGAAAAACGAAATATAAATATTAGGTTTTTAATTGGTTCTTAGAAATTCCTAGACTCTTTTGAGATTCAATGAACTTTTCAAAGGCATGTTTCAATCTCAAGTGTGCCCTCCAAGTTTTGTGACTGGGATACCGAGGATCACAAAATGAGGTTCGAAGTAACCATGCAAATCACTTCGTACCCTGAAAGTTTATCACTCAATCGATGTGTCGGTAAACCACACACGCTCCACCGATACTATGATAAACCTTAAGTCACCATTTACCTACCTTGTTAAGTCCAAGTTAGTGTGCCGGTTAACCACACACACTCCACCAACGACTTAAACAAAGTGTAAAGTGTAATTTCATGGATTAGCACCTTATTCACATTTTTCCTAAAGTAACTAAGATTGAGAATTTAATAAAACATTTAGTTACTTTATAATATTCATCATACTTTTAATGAGAATTTATAAGTCCTTGTCCTACCCGTTCGGCTAACGACCCTCCACCAATCAAGCAAGTGCTGGGTGAGAGTGGACACCCATTAAGTTTCCATTTTATAGGCAACAACCTTGTACCCCCCTTATAGACCAGCTTCGTGAATGAGGCGTACTAGCGGTAAGACGACATGATCTTATACATACATATATATATATATATATATATATATATATATATATATATATATATATATATATTATTAACTTATAATATTATAAAGTATAAGGGTTGAATTTTAACTTTTAAAATTTTAAGGGTTGGAACTAAAGTTTTAATCAAGGCTTTACTTGTTCCAAAACTTGAGGGCAAGTTTTGTAAACTTTCAAAACTTTTCATTTCTTATAACTTATGAATTTAATTGAGTAATAAAAATGAAGACTCTTCATTTTATAACTCCAATATTCTTTTAATGGATTTAATAAAAGTGTGACTTTTGGTTTTCCATAACTTGAGGACAAGTTATGGACTCCATTAAACACTTTATGATCATGAATTGAACTACCATGAAGGTTACAAGCAATTCCTATGATCATCTAATCTTCATAAGTTCAAGAACATGAATATGAACATTTCAAGAATCAAAAATTACACTTAAAAACTTGTAATTTTGATAATTGCCATTGCAAATGGATTAGCATAAACATTACACCATCTAAGACAAGTTTTCAAGTACCAAAACAGTTTAGGGTAATGTATCTAGTCCATTTCCAGCAGCAAAAGTCGAAATTCTGAAAACTGCAGCCTCTACTCGTCAAGTGCAAGAACAGAATCGACGAGTAGCTTGCATTTGTTCATGGACTCGTCGAGTCCCCCCATGGACTCGGCGAGTTCATACGAGCAGAAAACAGAAAAATGATTTTTTTCAACAGTTTGCACAAAAAATCAACAAACAAGCCTAGGCTCTGATACTACTGATGGGTTTTGAGCATTCTAACACATCCTAAGTGTACATGCAACCCTAATAACCTTGGATCTATGTTTGTCTAATAATCATGCGAAGTTGAATTCCAATGTTATATTCCTATCTAGCATACATGGGGAACAATTTTTAACTTGAATGAAAGATAGAATAACATACCTTGTTATTACTTATGATCCTTGAAACCTTGTGAGCCTAGCACCCCAAGTGTGATGCCTCAAATGCTTCACACAACACCAAATGCTTTTGTAATGACTTTAGAGAGAATACACACTTCTAAAATCGGCCTAGCCCTCTTGTTTCTTGTGTGTAGGCGATTTTGGTGGAGAATATGTTCTTTATATAGTGTTGACACATCTCGGGTTACACCATGTAAACCCTACTGTGTCATGACTCTTCATTTCCATGACCCATGGGTTTGTAACTCCCATGGAGCATCCATGGAGCATCCTATGGGTGGAACCCAACTTGATAATCCATGGAGCCTCTTAGCCCACTATACAAGTTATGGATGATTTACATAATCAACCCATATATTTAATTAGTTATCTTTTGATCACTTAATTAATTCTAAATTAAATCTTGATCAAACTAATTAAATAATATTATTAATATATTAGAACTTATAATATATTAATAAACCATAAGTGTTATTTCTCTCATTTAGTCTATCCAATTGCTTTGTGCCATGCAACCCAAATGGACCATGCCGGGTCGGGTCAAGTACATACCAGAAATAGTTATGGACATAGACACCTTATCGAACAGGTCTTCGAATCATTTTGTCTTAACTAGTGCGCCAAAGCATTGCTGCTTCAGCAACAATTACCAAATATGTCAGATCAATAAGGGTCACGTCATTATCTATCATATAGTACTCCATAACGAGCTGACTATATGACTTGGGAAATGACTGAAGAACCAAGTCAATAGCTAATTTTCCTTGGGAAAACGACACCCAACATCCCTAGTCTATCAATGTGTGACTTCATATTTAAGACGTGTACACATACAGACCTTCTATCTTGGTGTTTGCTTGCCAATAGGGCTTGAGTGACCTTGAACTTTTCAAGTCGACAAAAATGTGGGTTAGGGAGAATCATTGGAGGAGGTAGAGGAAGAGAAGAATGATTTCCAGTTCCACTAATGCACAAAGAAGGGACTGGTCTTTCACCTTGATCGACACTTGGAAGATCATCTTTAAGAGGAAAGCCTTTTCCAAAGGATTGATGAAAACCATAGTTTTCAGAACTAGACATCTATAAGATGGACAAATCCAAGTTAGTTGATTTAATCCTTGATATATCACCCAAGTGAAATATCAAGGCTAGGACCCAACACAATATTTCACAATTCTGAAGCGGGATGCTACAATCCAATTGAAAATTATTTGAAGGTAGGTAAATGACGATTTACCAATTCCACCATGAAAACAAAATGTTAAGCGAATTAGGTTTTAGATGAAACTCCTAGATCTTTTAATATTCATTGAACTTTTAAATGGCATGTTTAATCTTGATTATGCCCTTCAAGTTTGTGACTAGGATACCGAGGATCACAAACAAAGTGTGAATAACCATGCAAATTAGGTTGGTACTCTCGATGTCATTTATCAACTAATCAACGTGTCGGTTAACCACACACTCTCCATTGATCAACGATAATTTATGAGCTACCCATTTCCATCCTTCATTAGTCCCAAATTAGTGTGCCAGTTAACCACACACACTCCACTAACGACCAATAAGGTGCAATGTGCAATTTCATGGGTTAGCATCAAATTCACATTTTCCTAAAGTAACTAAGATTGGGAATTTATAAAACGTTTAGTTACTTTATAATTCATTATACTTTTAATGAGGATTTAGTGTCCTATCCTACCTGTTCGGCTAACAACCCTCCACTAGTCAAGAGTACGGTGGGTAAGAGTGGATACCCAATGACGGTCATTTTACAGGTCGCTTCCTTAAACACCCCTTATAGACCAGCTTCGTGAATGAGGCCTACTCATGGTAAGACTGACTTTTTACTTATACATATATAATATATTAGACTTTTAATTTTATATAGTATAAGGGTGTATTTTAAACTTTTAAAATACAAAGTGGTTTAATGCTTTTTAAAAAAAAAATAGAATATTAATTTAGTTAAATTTAAACCATGTTATGGATTTATTAATTCTCTCTTTTAATTAAACACTTAATTAATATTATTAATAAAATCCAAAAGGGTGTCTTTTTAAACTATTCAAAATACCAAGGTTCTAAATTTAAGATTTAAAAATTAAAGTAATTTAATCGAATTTTAAATTATAAAACCATGAGGTGCACTTTTGAAACTTTTCAAAATACATGGGTTTAGCCATTTAAACTATAAAACCAAGAGGGTGTAATTTAAATTTTTTTCAAAATTACTCGGTTAAATCTTTGAATCAAAATAATCTTATATTACCCATATTTAACCAAATCTTAAATTTTTATAAGGTTATCTCATACCAATCAGAAAAATCAAATTTAGGCATTAAACAAGAGTTATGGTAATAATCCAAATCTAAATCTAATCAAAAATAGGGTTAGAAGAATACCTCACTTGTTATATTGTAATAACAAGAACACCTTTGAAGATCCTTAACTCTTGAAAGCTTAGTGCCCCAAGTGTTGCACTTCTAATTGAGTCAAAAAAACCCAATGCAAAGGATGAGATGGAGAGAGGTGGAAAATCGGATAGGGTTTCGATCAAGAGTCCATGAGCTGAAATTCCAAGGCTTGGAGGGTTTCTTATATAGCTATGGGCTGCTAGGGTTTCTGGAGGACAGCCTAATTCATGCTTAAGGCTTAAGCAACGCATGGACACCTCCTTATGAGGCCTTGGAGGAAATCTATAGGGCTTCCCTATAGGATTTCGTCCACTCTTAAGTATGGAGTCCAATAGCCCAGTTCTGCAACTATCAATGATTTGCAAAATAGCCCAGACATTATTAATCAGTTCCTTTAATCCCAAAATTAATATCAAATTAAGTTACGATTAAATACTAATTAATAATATGATTTCCAAATAATATATTAATCTTAAAATATATTAATAAAATCACTAATTTATTATTTCACATAATAAATTCTACTCTCTCTCCACTTGTCATCCTGTCAAGTTGCATGAGTGAAGGCAACCCAAAAGGACCATGCTCATAATCAAATCAAGTACATACCAAATATAGTTATCAGCTTAGACACCTAATCCAACAAATTCTCCACATGCGGTTTCAATTGCCTCGATGTATAAGCAATCACATGCCTCCTCTGCATCAGAGCAGCTCCTAATCCCAAAATAGCAGCGTCAGAATACACTACAAAATCATCCAATCCTTCAGGTAGTGCTATAATCGGAGCATTGCATAATCTATGTCTCAATGTCTCGAAAGCTAATTGATGATCTGGACCCCACCGAAAGGTCACACTTTTCTTGGTCAAATGGGTCAAAGGTACGGTGAATTTCTAGAAATCTTGAAAAAATCTCCTATAGTACCCCGCTAGATACAAGAAACTCCGGATCTCGGATGTGTTATTCGGAACCTCCTAACATATTACTACCTCAATCTTGGCCAGATCTAACAAATACCCTCTTGATTGATGATGTGCCCCAGAAATTGCACCTTACATAACCAAAAATCACATTTGGTGAATTTGGCATAAAACCTGTTCCTCCTTAAGGTCTCCAACACCATCATTAAATTTTTCTCGTGCGATTCCTTTGTCTTAGAATAGACCAAAATATCATCAACGAAAACAATCACAGACAGATCCAACATCGGTCTGCAAACCCAGTTCATGAGATTCATGAACGCTACTGGAGCATGGGTGAGCCCAAATGGCATCGCCACAAACGCATAATGACCATAACTAGTTCTGAACATCGTCTTTGATATGTCTTCATCCCTGAGCCTCATCTAATGATACCCTGACCGAAGATCAATCTTGGAAAACCAAGATGCACCCTGAAGCTGATCGAACAAACCATCAATCTTCGGAAGCGGATAACGGTTATTCACCGTTAGCTTGTTCAGCTCCCGATAATCAATACACATCCTATGCGACCCAACAGGATCAGTGCTCCCCATGGGCAACTGCTCGGACGAATGAATCCTCGATCTAGCAGCTTCTGAAGTTGTGTAGAAACTCCTTCATCTCAGGCGGAGCTAGACGATACAATGCATTGGCTACGGAGCTGCACCATGAACAAAATCGATACAAAACTCCATTTGCCTCTCAGGAGGTACCGTAGGCAACTCCTCTGGAAATACATCAGGAAAATCTCGCATAATTGGTACATTGCTCATATCTGTGACAACCCGAACCTTTTTCCGTTACCGTTAACCAATTTCTGTTAAAAAATATGAATTTTATTGAGTCCCATCAAATTTCTTCAGTTTGGAAAATCATTTAGTTATATAATTGAACTATATATATATATATATATATATATATATATATATATATAAATATATATATATATATATATATATATATATATATATATATATATATATATATATATATATATATATGAGTCTGGACCAAAACCACGTGAAATTCTGAGTTTTCCTTCGTACAAAACAATAGTTCATGGCCTGAATGGAGTTCACGTCTGTAAACCCGTTTACAGCTAGTGACAGGTGGACCCCCACCACCAACGATGGAACCCCCTATAAATACGAGCCCTTATTCCTCCTTTAGATTTTTCTGGCCAGAAACACCCTCATTCTCTCTCTAACCTCTCAACCATAAACACCAAAATACCCATTTTCTTCCCAAAATCATCAAGAAACACCTTTGGGTGTTGTTGTGGGGAATCTAAAACATGTTTTCATCCAATCCAGTATCATTGCTCTTGAGTTTATGGTCGTACACCCTTGAAATCTTCAAACCTTCAACGACCACAAACCTTTCATGACCGTAAAAACTTCAAGAGGCTGTTCACGGCCGCAAACAGTTCACGGCCAGAAACCTTTCATGGCCGCAAACTCCATTACACCGTGAATCTTGGCTGCAAATCCACTTTTTCCACTTCGATCGAGCCTCGGTAACATTCCTGACCCAAAAGCAAGTGTTTCCCAACACTTTAATTGATGGTCTCGCTAATTTAAATGCAAATATGTATTTAATTGTTATTAGGATTTCGTTACGTGTCGCGTACAACAAACTCGAGGGTCATCATATCCATTCTCGTGGTCCGGCACGCACACGCAACCAACAATGAGTTCATACCCCTATGCTTTTATGATTTTTAATGTTATAAGGAGGGGGGCACAAGTAAAAGTACGAGAAATCTTGTGTTTAAAAATATAATTTGTTTATTATATTTTCCTATCATTAGCACACATTGAACGTAGAACTTACTAAACATGATCAACATAGTTACTACTAGATTTGCGGACAGTTTTATAAACATGTTAAGATACAAACTTTGCAAACACAGTTTTTCAAACAAGGAAACAAGCTTATGAATTATAAAATGAAAGATAATATTTTATAAGGATTCATGTTAACAACAAAAAGGGTTTTCATAGTATTATTCATGGATTCGTTGAGAGAACTACAATGTGAGACAAGTCTTCTGGGAAAGTCTACCCCTTGTAACCAGAGTCTCCTGGAGGGAGAGCGTGAGTTTGTGTATAGATTTATACGGGAGTGACAATCCCGCACCCTGAGTATTAGCTACAGTCAACCTAGGGTGACAAACGTCATTCAGTTCACGACGTCCGAAGTACGTCGTAATGTTTATCGTCCATAGTATGGTTATAAGAACTCACTGGGGAAACAACGACTCGTTCACGTAATAATGTACTTAACAATCAGTGATCCGGGTTAATAACTAGGGGATTACTTAGTATGTACATTAGGGTGAAACGAAATTAACCTCCGACATGCAGTGAGATGTGTGGTTTCCGCCTCATTCCCTGTTCCTTGTTTGGTTGTGGGTTTAGGTCAGAATCACCCAATTGACTGTCTGTTCGATCTTGATTTATATAACTCGTATGTACTAAGTCATCACCGGAGGGTATTAAAAATACTTTTAGTATATATAACAATACTTTTTCAACTAGTTTTATTTACGTAATAAAACTACTATCCGTTACTGGTGGTAGCCAGGGTTTCCAAACAGAACAACACTTAAACAACATAAGTATGGTACATACTTGTACTTTTCGATTTGGAACAGATAACTCAATAACTTACATTTAGGGAAAATATAGGATTTTCCAGGATAAACATAAGTACTTTACAAACAATTGGTTTATTATTCAACTAACGAATATTCATTATTAATTCTAGAAATCCTTAGTCTATACAACCGAGTTACGTATGAAGAATATCCGATAGGCTGTGGAATGTGTGGTTTCTGGCTTATTCCCTGTTCCTTGTTTGGTTGTGGGTTTAGGGCAGATCCACACAATTAACTGTCCATTCGATATTGGTTTATACATAACTAGTACAAATTAATTAGTTATAGAAGGAATGGGTTTCATCAAGCTTTTCATAACAAAATATTGGATTTTCTTGAGGAACAATATCAACAGATATCAAAGGACGAATACAGTTAAATCTATAAGTATCTAGTGAATACTTCAGGGTTATATACTTGAAGATCAGACTTGCAGTGGGATGTGTAACTTCACCTCATTTCCTGTTCCTTGTTTGGTTGTGGGCTTGAGGCAGAACAACACAATCGATTGTTTGTCCGATCTGGATTGTATATGATTTGTATACACTAAGTACTCGCAGTAGGAACTAGTAAGAATCATTTTTTTTGCTTAACATTCATTACATAGGAAAATATAAGGTTTTCTGGAGAAACACAATGCACTTTTCGAAAGAACACAAAACAGTTTTCAAAAACAAAACGCTTATGAACTCACCAGCTTAATGCTGATACTCTTTCAAAACCTACTTGTATTCTCAGGACCTTGGTAGACAGGTACACGCGTCGGGTTCAAGAAGATGGAGCATAGTAGCTTCGAGTCTTTACTTATTTACTTTTGGAGCCAGTTATTTATGATTCAAAAACAATGTATACATTATATTATTAATACAATGGTTGTTGTTCCTTGAATTACTATTAATCAATTGTTGTGATACTATGCATGACGTCGTCCACCCCCGAACATTTCCGCCGTTCCGGTTTGGGGGTGTGACAATATTTGACCTGACCTCCAACCTCGTATCCGAAAATAAGCTAAAAACCCAAAACAACCCTGCTAAAGAAGTCTTCTAACCCTCGCAACCAAATATAGAGCTGACCCATGCAAGGCTCTCTCTGCATGAATAACCAATTTACCCCCACTTGGGGTTTGAACTCTAACCAACTGACTCACAAAATCTATCATGGCCCTATTGGGCCCCAACCAATCCATCCCGATGATCACCTTCAATCCTCACAAAGGAATAAGAACCAAATCGATAGGAAACCTCTCCGCAAATATATTCAGTACACTCCCCCGAAATACCCTCACACTGCTCACTATGCGGTCATCCGCAATCTCCACCTCGAGTGGGGAATCCAAAGTCCCTGGAGCATCTCGAAACTTCTTGCTCAGCACAAGAGATATAAATGATTGGGTAGCCCCCGAATAAAAAAGAATACGAGCCGACAACCTATTGACCAAGATAGTCCCTATATAAGATCATAACAACATAAGCATACCAATAAAAAAAGATAGAAATAGATCACATACCAGTCACGACGTATGACGCTACTTGGGCCTCCTCTGTAGTCAGCTGAACTGCACGACTCTTCACCGCAGGAGCTTCCGCCTTGACCGGGCAACCATCAGTAATCCTCATTGTGGCGGGCGCGTGCACCGCCACTGTTCCACCTCCTCTACCCATCTTCGGACAATCAGCCTTTTTTGGCCGTTCTGATTGCAATGAAAACAAATCAAGACCTTCTTGGGGCAATCCCTGCTCAATTGGCCCGACTGGCCACATGCATAACATGCCGAGCCTGCCACTCGACAAGCTCCACTGTGCAGTTTACTGCTCTTGGCACATCAGCCATGGCTCTACTGGCCCCTGCTGGGAGGATCGGAGGTCTTAGGTTTCTTAGCCTGACCCATAGTCGCCTGAACCTACTCCGGCTTCCGCTTCATGTGAAGCTCTAACTCAATTTCCCATTCCTGAGCCTTCTCCACCATGTCATTC
This sequence comes from Lactuca sativa, assembly GCF_002870075.4. Taxonomy (NCBI): domain Eukaryota; kingdom Viridiplantae; phylum Streptophyta; class Magnoliopsida; order Asterales; family Asteraceae; genus Lactuca; species Lactuca sativa. The sequence goes on from NC_056628.2 coordinate 192,875,788, forward strand.
AGGGTCTTACACCCCGAAAAGCTCACAAAATCCTGGATATCATTCCTCAACATGGAATGATACTTCGTCTTCTTCATCTCCTCATCCGCAGTGTACCGCGGGACCAATAGTGCCCTCATCCGAAACTTGGTGGTGATCTTCGCCACAGTCTCGGTTGTCTGTTGCACATCCTATAACTCTCTCACTAGACGTTGTACCTCAATGGACGGTGCAAACTCCTTATCAAACCTCCTCACAAACTCATCCCAAGACATCTCAACCACACCCATTGATCCTACCTCGTGGGTCACCTTCTTCTACCAATCTCGTGCTCGGTCCCTCAACACACAAGATGTGAACCCCACCTTTGCCGTGTCGAGGGAAACACCCATGCGTTGGGCATTCTCCATGTCTGCCACCCAACTTTGACTAGTGATGGGATCCTTGACCCTAAAGAACTCGGACGCTCAACGTGCCTTAAACTCCCAGAATGAGGGAGCTCGGGCTCCAACCTGACCTACAACAATCTCGGCTCCTAAACACCTGAGCCGCTCTTCCATGATCTCCATGATGCCCTCGTTGACGGTACCAAAGATCACCAAGATAGCGTCAAGTATGCCATGAGTAACCTCGACTACGATAAGATCACGCGACCTCTCATCAATGGGCTTTACGCCAGAGCCTGAACATGATCCTGATCCTGATCCTGAACCCGGTCCTCAAGTGATCATCACTATCCTCAACTGAAAATATCACAAATAACAATGATAAGGAATTCGAAAGGGATTCCTCCTTACCGATATCCTAAGAGAAATTAGGTTTGTCATTAATTCGGGTATAGATCCTATTCTTTTAATAGTACGTGCCCAATACTACCTTTCACACCTACATATACCTTCCCCAAGGCCATACCTGATATCCCTAATTCATCCAACCATAAATCAAGACTCATAAGCACAACATTAACTCAGATCCTAGATTATTCTAGGATTTCTCAATCCTCATCAAACCAGAAACTCAAATAAATACTAGCAGATTGCCCTATGGATGCAAGTTATACACAAAGAGAATCACATAGACTTCCAAATAAAGCTTCTACCCTAAACCAAAACCAGACAAGGAACGGGAATGAGACAGATTCCCTGATTCTAGAGCTATGCAATCCTAGGAGGCATGTAAAACTTTGAAAGCATACACTTAGCAAATAATCCATCCAATCATTAGTTTCCATATATATATATATATATATATATATATATATATATATATATATATATATATATATATATATATATATATATATATATATTATAACATGGCTAAAACATTGGGAACACTTACTTGAGCTCGGCCGATTACGCACATTGTACTCTCCCCCTTTACTTAAAAAATCGTTCTGAAGGAAATTTTAACTTTTGGTTTCTTTTTGAAAAACAATTTTACCATTTCCTCAGTTTGAGTTCTGAAACACCCAAGAGTGCTCGGATTTCTCAAACCAAGGCTCTGATACCAACTTGTAACATCTCCCTCTGGCACGTATGACAATATTGTCCGCTTTGAGCTCCTAGCATGAAAACTTCCTAGGGGGCCACCCATCCCTGGATTGTTCTCACCCGAGCATGCTTAATTGCAGATTTCTTATGGGATCTACTGCCTTCATGGCTTTAAAACCTGTTGTGTTAAGGAAGGTATCCACACCCCTTATAAGGAAATGTTTTGTTCTCCTTCCTAGCCGATGTTGGATCAGGTGCAACCCACCTTCACCCGTATTATAGGATTCGATGTCCCCTTCGAACACATCAACCTGTGCCCTAGTTCTGATACCACTTGTAACATCCCCCTTTGGCATGTATCACAATAGTTTCCGCTTTGAGCTCCCGACGCGAAATCTTCCCAAGGGGTCACCCATCCCTGGATTGTTCTCGTCCGAGCACACTTAACTTTAGATTTCTTATGGGATCTGTTGCCCTCACAACTTTAAAACGCGTTGTGTTAAGGAAGGTATCCACACCCCTTATAAGAAAATGTTTTGTTCTCCTTCCAAGTCGATGTGGGATCAGGTCAACCCACATTCACCCCTCATTATAGGGTTCGACATTCCCGTCGAACACATTGACCCGTGCCCCAACTCTGATACCACTTGTAACATCCCCATCTTTCACGCTTCACAATATTAATATTGTGATACGTGCCAGAGGGGGATGTTACACACCAGAAACACATATTTGGAGCGTAACATCTCCGAGAACTGCTCCCAAGACACAGTAGCTATCTGCTTAGCAGAAAATGAACTAGTAGCAAGTCTCCACCAATCCTTCACTCTGGTCCTCAAAAGGTTCAAATCGCACCTGACCTTCTGTTCAACTGGGCAAGAACAAGTGACAAAACATCCTTCCACATCAGATAGCCACGTCATGGCTATGATCGGGTCCTGCGTTCCATCAAAAGTTGGGGGCTTCGTATTGTCGAAGTCATGATACTGAAAAACCCAATTCGATGAAAACTCGTTTGCCTCAATACCTTCAGACCTTAATTCTAAAATTCATCAAAGAAGTCTGAAACATCACTTTTCCCGTTTTACCCTTTGACCCCAAAACGCAATCAAGGGCTTGGATCACACAACCAATATTATTACCATCTAATAGTGTCTAAACCTTATTCCATTAAATCCCAAGGCCTTTACTTGATCCATTTATCACCCACAATCCCAAAATAAGAAACTTGTCGAAACAGGATATTATAGAAAGCAAGCATCAAAAGCTTGGATGCCTCTAATGGCTTGTACCCAAAACCCACATAACTAGAAGACTTGATGGGAAGGGAGGATTATAGCTAATTTCTTCTCTATGAAGCTTAGGAAGTGTGGACAAAAATATAAGATCCTAGGGGTCCTATTTATAGCTGATAAGGAAGCCTTGGATTACCTTAATTTGAATATATTAATAATATTTCAAATAGGGTAATTATCCAACTCCTTAATAATCAATAAAGAGGATTCAAGAAACCCTAAAAGTCCTAGCCATACACTTCCAATTAATTCTAATTAACCTAAAATTAATTCCAATTAATTTTTAATTAAATGTTATTATTTCTAATCAATATTTTAATAATATAACATATTAATAAATCATTTGTTACAATTTATTAATCATATAATAAATTAATGAATCTCTCTCTCTCTCTCTCTCTCTCTCTCTCTCTCCAAAAAGCATGTTATTTAGTTATCGGTTACGTGAGCAACCTAAAAAGGACTTGGCTTCTAATTCAAGAATATACCAATTTAGTTACTGGTTTAGACAAATTAAGCCAACATATATATATATATATATATATATATATATATATATATATATATATATATATATATATATATATATATATATATATATATATATATATATATATATATATCGTATTAAAAAATGTAGGTCCCAAAGTACCAAAATTTAAGGTTTTCTTTATAAGTGTGTGGTAATAATCAATTTAATATCATCACAAGTTCAAATGAAACCTATCACGTCTTTAAAATATCCCTGGTATCTTCTAGGTAATGCCTAAGTCTTTAATCTGAGCACAAATGAAAACAAGTTAGATAATGGAATTACCTAGTGATAATACCCGAGGTTGTTTCATTTCGAGTAACACGATAACAATATAACTAACTCAAATCAATATAAAATAATCAAATACTATAATTATTAATAAACCAAAATGGTATGGTACTAACACTCAAATAACCAAGGGCAAAGGATATGTTAACCCATAATCAAAGATAAGGATATAATATCCATGAAACAATACCCAAAAAGTTTAATAACTCTTAATTTATATATAGAGAAGGTAATAACAAAATCCAATATCAAGCGCTTAATAACCGACAATCTATCAAAATATAATAAATATGCATAATCCAAAGCAAAAGGGTAAATTAGCCCATAATTCAAAATAAAAGATTTAATATATCAATAAACCAATGGATAAGGAATAATAACTCAGAAACTGAGATTTAATGACCCAAATAAAATAAAAGGTTTTATAAACCATAGTTCCAAACAATATGAAAGGCTAAACGTTAGTTAATAAAGATAAACAAATCATGTCAAGCTCCAAAAAAGTAAATAAGGAATAATACATAAAATAATATGAAAGGCGTGCAACTATTCTTAAACTCTTTCATTCTCATAAAGTCCCAACTCTCTGATAATTTAGCTTGAAAACTCATAAGGAAATGGTTGCAATCCAACTATTGTCTCAAGCCATAGACTCATTATCAATGGTTGCAATCCAACATGTAAATAAGTACCACTAGTACCTAGAAAATAAGGCAACAATTAGCATTATAAAATCTTGGGATATATATATATATATATATATATATATATATATATATATATATATATATATATATATATATATATATATATGAAACATAATTAAAATATGGAATCCAAACATGACATGTGAAAATAAGATAAGAATTTTACTCCTGGTAAACTCACCTTAGCCAAATGATGACCCCAACTCCATCAAGCATCTCCAAGTCCAACCATGGATAGGAAGTATCACCAAGCCTAGACTAGTATTCAACCAATTCATCTAAGCTATAAAAGAAGTATATAATATCTCAATGATCTTATTTCTTCATATATTTTATAATTATTGACTCCTATGAATGATCATGAAGTTCTTATACATAAATAGCCATTCCAAACCCTCAAATCACCATATTATGATTATATATGATCATTGGAGGCACCCTAAAGCTTAACCGAAGTCCTAAGATCATTTTATAAAATTCTTAGGGAAGTGAAATAGGGGAACACATTGCATGTGTGTTTTATAAGACATAAAAACACACATCATTTATGTTTTGCTATAGCACTCAATTTTGCCAACAATAGCAACCTACTTTGCTAAGTCAAGATATAATCCTTCCAACACCGTTTTAAACAATTTTCAATGATTGATATACTTTATTGACTTCATTATAAATGTTTTAACACTATCATATCATTTATAATATCATTAGATCATGGATTAAACTAACATTTTCAATTTCCTTATTTTTATGCATTAGAACTCTAAACTTGACATTAGTTTAGACATTCACTCCCTAATTGATATCCATGATGATGCAAAATAACTTAAAAGCATATTAGAGCCAATTTAATATACTTAATATCATGATTATAAAAATATATATTGCTTTGGTCTAATTCAAACTCAAAACTTAACATCCAAGCTTGAATATCACCAATAAATCCATAGATTTAAATGAATTACTATTGTGACCTTAGATTTGGAATAGAATACATGAATCAAGTTTAAAAAAGTAAATAAACCCAACTGAAAATTAAATCCCAAATTTATGAATCTAGGGCACCAAATTACAATAAACATGAAACTTAAATTAGAATAATAACTAGATCTTGACACGGAATTACAAGAAACATGAAACTTAAATTTTATAATCATACAACCCTTGAAGAAAAGCTACCTTCAAATTAGGATATGAATAAATCTGAGCATGTACAAAAAATCCATCTGCTCCCTTAAACCATCATAGAAATTGTAGGAAAATTGTCCAAAAGAAACCCAATATTGGAATACCGATCAGGAGAGAAGGAAATAAGGGATGTATAAATGATCTAGAGGTCCTTTTAAGTTTCATAACTCAATATTTTACTACCAAAGTTTTTAACATTGCAAAGTAATACCATTTGGACCTGGAAGTTAACTTCCCGTAAGATTTATGACTTTCAAGTCCTATTTGGTCAACAAAAGTCAAATCTCAAATTTCAAGAATTGGAAATTTGGTCCTTATAACATAACTTCTTCAATTTGACTCTAATATATTTTTAATTTATTTCTATCATTATATTTTTCATATATTTCTTTAATTAATTATTTTATTTTATTTTCCAAAAAAGTACTTTCACTAAAAAGATCAAAAAACTTTTAGGCTCATTATGAGTATGTTACAATATCTTAACTTGCAAAAAAGATCTGAACATAAGTATATTTCCTAAGTACATGGTGTGAGTGTTTATGTGAAATGGTTTATTTAGCTAAAGCGAATGCACTCTCTTTTTCACTGTAAATCTCCTTAGGACCATATATATCGATACAACACCAAAATATCTAATGAAATTGTTCATCCACATGGTTTCTCTAGTTGTCTCATTTGTTGCAATTTACTCAGACTTATTTGATAAATCAACTATCATGTCATGCTTGATACTCTTCTATGTTATAAATTATCCATTCAGTTAGAACACAATACCATGTCATTGGAACCATTCTTTTCTTGTGCGAAAAGTTGTTCGAAATATTGTTGAACTTGCTAATATATTTGTTTGAAGTCTAGGAACTTTGAAGATATTTGGTAAATACTCTGGTGCTCTTAACTTATTATGTTGTGTTATTCGGTCGTGATTCTCTCCTAAAAAGCACCCACTTTTTGTATGCTTCCTCCTTGGATATCCTTATCAATGATGACCCAAGCACGGAATTATTCCTCTTCCTCCTTTGCACTCCAAATTTGTTTTTCACAACTACTGCTTTTTCTAGTGCGCTTATGTAACGTAACAAGAATACTAAGTAATTTTTTTCTTGAAGTCTACCAAAGCAACCATCCATTCATTCCAAAAACCCATCAAAGTATAAAAATATATAAAATATTTATCAGAGTACTAAACAAGTCATATAATGCAGGATATTGGTGGATGCGATGCAATCAGGTCGAGCTCTTCCTTTTGGTACTAAAAGTATCTAAAACGTAAACATAAACCGTAAGCACAAAGTTTAGTGAGTTCCCCAAAATATCGCATACCGTACATACATATCAGCTTGAAGCTCGAGTCTATTTCACCCTTGAGTTTATTTCAACTCAATTGGTGTTTTTCAACCAAACGGGTCTAATTCATCCCCGTACCTATTTTACCCCACATACGTATAGCATACATGCATATTAGCCAGAGTCGCTAAGACAACAAGCACGTAACGACGCCTAGTGTCCGACAGTATAATGAGAAGACTCACATCGATCGGTAAACAAATAGATCTCACACACGAGATGGCAGTGCTAAAATCGCTCCTACTAGCACATATCCAAAACCAAACACTAATTAACAATTATGGTGGTAAACCATAATCAAGGGTCCTAATTACATTGTATCTTTCTAGGGTAAAAGACAATTTTACCCTTCCAAGGCTAGAGCCCACTTATCTTGACTAAAAGTCCAATTTTAACCAAATACACTTTCTAGTGCTACGCCCGACATACACCACGCCTCTATGCCCAGCGTAAAGGGCTAAATAGAATGTCGTGGATACATAGGCTACGTTGAGCATAGCCCATTTTATGGCTAGCATAGGACGCTGTTAAGTCCTTTTTTCATTTTTAGCTCTTAATCCATAAAGACCAACCATCTATTGCTCACATCTGGTCCTAATAAATGTCTTAATGATACAGTCTCTGGCTTTATGCCTTTTCATGGCTAAATGGAACTTAAGGGCAAACCTTAGTCCCACAACATTCTCTAATGACCAAAAACTCTTGCATGGGTAAAAGATAGCAACCAAGATCCCATTTTTATGACTTAACAACCTTAGGAAACATCAGGAAATGGCAACCCTACGACCTGGAGTAACTCATAATCACAAGAACCAAAACCATGGGACAATAAACATGAAAACCAAGAAGCTAACAATATCTAACTCAATGAATCACCAAGGTGAAAGCTTTATACCTTTTGAAGTTGGCAAATGAAACGAAGGCTTTGGATCTACAAGCTTGAGCTTCACCAAGCTTCAACGTTGGGATTTTCCTTCTTCAAAATGTACCACAAAACATACAAGAGGCTCAAATCTAGTGCAAGAGAATTAGGGTTTTGAGTTGGGTGTCAAAGAGGGTGGAGGCTGATGATAAGAAGGGCCTCAAGGGGTTATAGTATTAAATAGGGCTTAAAACCCTGAAAATTAGGGTTCCCTCATTACGCGCCTACGTTGGGCGTACCAAGCCTTATGCCCTGCATAGGGTGGTCTAGTCCATTATTCACTTATGCCCCTATGCCTTGTGTAAGAGACCATCCTATGCCCCGCATAGATCAACCAAAACCAAAACTTAACAATTTTTAAGTTAAAGAAATATACTTACTGATACGGGCATTACATCTTACGTCAACTCAATGGTTCGATTTGGGTTTTGGGGACTGATTTGGTTTGGATATTTGCATTTGGGGATGAAATCGTTGGGGTGAATTGACAAAGTTGGTAAAGCCAAGTTAAGGTGAATTCGAGTCGAATAGAAAGAAAGGCGATGTTGAGTTGTTTAGCGTGAAAGGGTTCTCGAATCTTAATTGGGTTTTTGAACTTGCCAAATGATTTCGATTTGATACTCAATGTTGAAATTTAAATTCATTTTTAAGAAATTGGCAGGGTTTAAGAGAAAATTATGTTAATTATGTGTGAATAGAAGTGGTAGAAAGATAGTAATTATAAAAATGTTTTTTGTGAAAAAATATTTACATTAAATGTGTGTGATTGAGCGTGAAGGGCATCACCGTTCATCACTCTACTTAGGAATCACAATCATATGGCGATGATGTACACTGCATGATCAACCTTCCAACTAGGCATCACGGCTTAGACGTGAAGACCATAACCCATGGCCTTAACGAGTTTGTGTCTTTGAATTGGGATGACTGGATTGATAAACCTACATATGAGTTTTTAACCATTTGCATCTTACGGGTGTCTTATAATATATCGTTTTTTTGTTCGAAAAACAGGTAGTCACATGAAAAGAAGAAATTTGTTTGGCCGTTTTTTTTCATATGTTCAGCAGGTTATGTTCACACATGTAAACATTGTTAGGACGAATTTTATTTCATTGCAAAAAGTGTAAATAAACTTAACTCATTTTCTAATTTGAATAATTATTTATCAATGATGAATTATGTGCCATGTTCTTGTGTTGAACACCATCAAATATTAAAGATTCCGTTTGCTAATGAGATAGAAATTATGTATATTGACCTCGTCAAACTGATTATTTATGACAAAAAAGATTGTCAAGAGAATGTGTGCATGGTTTCCTATATAAAGGAAATATGACAATATATAATTACGCACGTATGCATGCCATTTGTTTGTTTGGTTTGTGTCATAAAATATTGGTGAAACTCATAAACTTAAAATTTGATAACTTGATAAACTAGCACTCCCCGGAACAAGTTTGATTCAGGCGAGTCAGGTAAAATCTTGATTGTTTTTTTCTTTGACATAAAACATAACTCATAAACTAAGACATCTCTAACTAAATGGTAAACAGTAATGAATTGTTGCTATTAAAAATTAAAATGATAATAAATGTACCCTAAAAGAAGGTATATATAATGATATTTTTATTTTTTTATTTTTTGAGTGACAAACTAAGTAATTTATTCCAAAATATCATATGTGTCTTTTAAAAGACTTGAATCGTATCACCTCTAATTTTATCTATAAGCTTTCACACCACACTGAATTAATTTTAGGGCAGATCCAAACCTATTTGATCCTGAAATCCCCCTCCCCAGGCCCCAAAAAAAAAAAATAAAAAAATAAAAAACATAATAAATAAATAAATCCCTAATAGTAATTATTTGAAGTAAAGGAGGGCTACAATTCCGTTTTTCGTTTTTTGCCTACTATCTACAACACCTAACAGGTTAATATCAAACACAAAGTCACAAATATATATTTTCCTATAATAATACATAAAAAAAAAAAAAAAAAAAATTAAATATGTTTTTATTTTTAGTTTCTATCATTCTCATATCCAATTAAATAATATATTAATGTTTATTTAATCATATATTAATATATACTAATATGTAGGGAAAAAAAATAGGAACATATTTAATTTCTTTAAAAAAAATGGCCATCTTTGCCACGCACCAACCGTATCATTGACCTTACTTGTCACTCAAAATCAACGAGAAAGAAACCTTACTTCATTCAACAAAGTAGCATAATAGTATAAATTAATGAGTTGACATTTTCCATGTGATGAGAGGAGCAAAAAGCCTATAAATACGATAACGATATATTATTACCACACCAGTTTAAGATTTTGAGACTCAAGAAAGTGTAAACCTTCTTCCTCCCTAAAAATGACGATTCCGGTTATTGACTTCTCAAAGCTCAACGGCGAAGAGAGAGCCAAGACAATGGCACAGATAGCAAATGGATGTGAAGAATGGGGATTCTTTCAGGTACACATCCAACTTCTAAATTCATAGAGATAACGAAATGCATATTCACTGCATTAAGCGTTGTTTTATTTTTTTTGGGTGCAGTTGGTGAATCATGGGATTCCAGTAGACCTTCTGGAGAGGGTGAAGATGGTGAGCTCTGAGTGCTACAAGCAAGAGAGGGAAGATAACTTTTTCAAGAACTCTGCACCAGTAAAGTTGTTGAAGGAGTTAATCGACAAGAAAAGTGGAGACAAGCTGGAAAACATCGATTGGGAAGACGTATTCCTCCTCTCAGACGATAATGAATGGCCATTAAAAACCCCAGGATTCAAGTAAGAGTTGATGAATACTACCATGCATCCATGTATTACAAATGACACAAAAGACTACATATATGATGTCTTATATATGTATAACATCTAAATTGTCAATGGAATGAATATATAATAGGGAAGCCATGGTAGAATACCGTGCAGAGGTCAAGAAACTGTCGGAGAAGCTGATGGAAACAATGGATGAAAACTTAGGAATACCAAAGGGGTACATAAAGAAGGCTTTTAATGGTGGAGAGGAAGACAACGCCTTCTTTGGGACTAAGGTAAGTCACTACCCACCATGCCCTCATACTGAAATGGTGAGTGGGCTACGTGCGCACACCGATGCTGGAGGTGTCGTCCTTCTTTTCCAGGATGACGTGGTCGATGGTCTGCAGATTCTTAAAGATGGTGAATGGATTGATGTGCAACCAATCCCAAATTCGATTGTCATCAACACCGGTGACCAAATAGAAGTGTTGAGCAACGGTAGATACAAGAGTGTCTGGCATCGTGTTAATGCTAAAGCCAACAAAACTAGGAGATCTATAGCCTCATTCTATAATCCTTCCTATAACGCAACCATTGAACCTGCAACCCAACTTGTCAAGAAATTAGAAAACGAAGAGGTTAAATTCGGATACCCAAAGTTTCTTTTTGGTGACTACATGTCTGTGTATACGGAACAAAAGTTTCTCCCAAAAGAACCAAGGTTCCAGGCTGTGAGAACTGCGTCAGCAGATAAATATGATGCAACTTCTTAAAAGAAGTAACAAAATCGGTAAATGTATGATAACAAAATGCTGGGTGTTTTTAGCTTTAACAGAAGTGGCAAAAGTGTTGCTACTATGCAGAATAGTGCACGAAGTTTTATTGGGTACTGTACTGTGTTAGTCATATTGTATGATTTCTACGTTGAAACAAATCTTTTTGAATGTAAAATGTACTTTGTAATGTACTTAACTTGTAAGGACCACACGTCGGTGACTCTAGGGTCTGTTGACTTTTAATAGATTACTTCGTTAATAAATCTGTTCATTCTTATTTATTTATTCCAAACGAGTAGTAGGCAAGACATGGAGTGGTCTTGGATCTGGAGTGGTCTTGAAACCAGCAGAACTTTAATTAGTCAACTTTTATTGTAAATATTTCTAAAACAAAATGCTACGTACGTCACCAAACACCACATTTGGCTACTTGTTTAATTGAAGGAACCACTATTGGATATTTAGTTATAGGACGCCTAACCATGACAAAATTAGAAAGAGAATATATTTTAGATATAAAAAAAGTTACATAGGGAAAATATGAACTATCATTTTTTATATATATGTAATTATCTTTTATAAGGTACTTACCATTAAATTCCACCGAACAATATTCAAAACCTACAATATAATTAGCTATTACAGGTTGATGTTTTTTTTATATATATACACCCATTACCATTAAACTATATCCTTATCATGTTCTCCGACCACCACCATTAAACTATATCCTTATCATGTTCTCCGACCACCACGCGTGTCTATTTCCGACAACAAACACCATCCTTTTCATCCTTACCATTCGCCATCACAAGCACCTATCTCCTCGATTCATCACCACAACCACAAGAAAGTAATTTAAAATTAGGTTCAACCTAAAACAAAATCGATTCAAACATGTGCTTGATTCACACCTAAAAATTTATTCAAACATTCAATCGATTGAAACTCAAATTCTAACAATAAAGTTGCATTCTTAAACATAGGTGGTTATTAGTGGCGCACCATTCATAAAGAAATGGGTAAGAGATGGATATGGTGGTAGGGTGGTTTTTGCAAAGTAGTATGAGAGGGAAAGGAGCTAAGAGGTGTGTGAGCAACAAAAGAGATGTTGACCGTAGTAAAGAGAGGGGTGGGGGCTATCTCACCAGAGAGGAGAAGTCGAAGACTATGCATTTTACAATGTTTTTTTAGATGAATAAATAAAATTTTGTTTTCTTTCTTCTTTAAAATTGTGTTGGTCGAGGAAGATGTCCAAAAAATTGGTAATGGTCGGAAAAGACCAAAGCGACTAAATGTGTAGAAAATTAAATTAATAGAAAACCATATAGAAAAATGTGAGTTTAGTGGTGTTTCTTGAACAATAAATGTGACTTTAATGTTGTTTGTTGAACAAAACTTTTAGACCAACCATAATATGTCAAAATTGTATTTCTTGAACAATAAATGAGTTCAATGGTAAATCATGTATAAAAAATGACTAAATATGTACATAGTGATAGTTGATTACTATAAAAAGTCATTTTCACAATACGGTATGTCAATTGTACACTAAGAGTGGTGTATCACATATGAAACATGTAACATTCCAAAAATCATGATAAATATTTTCATTTTAAATTAAAAGAAACAATTGTTTTCACCCAAAACCATATCAAATCAAGTGTCAAATACAAATATTCTGAAGATGAAGTAAGTTCGACGTAGCATCCGAATTTAGATTTAATGAGAAGAGAATCAAAGCGATTGGTAGAGTTATCGTGTTTGTCGTGAAGATGCTTGTAGCTAGAAGAGATACATGCTACAATGTGATTATATCACACTAGAACATGAAGAATTGTATTATTCATGTTAGAGACCGACTCAAAAGACCTGAGTGTAGCCAGTGTATCATCGATGAGAGGTCATTAAGGACATGATCCATCGATCTATTATAACAATCAAAGTAAAGACCTTATCTTAGGAGCAGTAGTCTCCAATAGAGACTAAATTTAGAAGGAAGAGCAAGTGCATATTTTAGCACCATCAATAGTCAAGAAACTTTAGCGTTAGAAACTCAATTTAAAGACATAAACAGTTACGATTACTACCTAGGATAAAAAGGTAATGTGCGGATTCATTATACAAGCCTTGTTTTGTTGATGATTCTGGGATATAATCATCCTAAAGAAGAGATAATTGTAACATTCTTAGATTCGGGCTAGTCAATTTAGAAATATTATGCGTTAAAATTGACTTTTTAATAGAGAATTATTTAGGATAAATAATCTTAACCAAAGTTATAGTATATGTCACAAGGATTCTGTACATATAAAGAACGTTGAATTCTGGCTTATAACGAAAATGTTATGACCCGTTGAAGTTTTGCGATATAAACTGGCACGACTCTATGTAACATAAAAAGTAAATTTTTGATAAAATACCTTTTTGCCTTGGTTACCTAAAAGAAAGTCGTGGTAGTCGTCAAACCGAGAGCGTGCATGTAAAGAATGTATAAATCTGACTTCGTCAGAGGAAGTTATGATTTTTCTAAGATTCAGCCTAACAGTATATAGCTTATAAATCAAATTTTAGATCGGTTGGTTTTTAGCCGAGATGATCTAAACGAGAATTGAATATCTCGTTAATAGGAGTTCAACGATAAGAAGATAGTCGAAAACGGAGTCTGTATGTGGAAGTTATGAATATTACACGGTCATTAGCAGTGTAATCTTCTCATACTGTTAAATTTAAGATCGGTCGAGAATTAGCCACTAGGGTCAAAAGAAAAGTTATGGTACTCTGAAATACCTACGCATGGATATAAATAACAAAAAAATGGAGATCGTATGTGAATGTTATGAAGTTTTGAAAATATGCAGTTTTACCTACATCCGGTGCCACGTGTCAACACCAGAGGTGAACCCTTGGTGCCTACACATGCTCACGACTTGAGAGGCATGTCTGTAAGTCCCAAATCCACTTTGATGTATCAATCATATTCACTTGATGGTGCGGAATCCCAATCAAGTGAATGATGCAAGATAGAATAGAGAAGAAGAACAAGAACATAAGATGATTAATCTTCAAATGCACACTATATTCAATATAGTCTGGTACATAAGATGTTGATAACACACATTCTCTCTTCTTTTCTCTCTAAAATCACGTCCCTTGCAATATGGCAGCCCCTAGAATGTCCCCCCTCTCTAAAGTACAAAGCCCAAACCAAACCAAAAACCCAATAACTTGACCGAAATCACATGTGATTTTGGTCCAAACACCAAATAAACTCATGAGGCTTTCAGCCTTAGACTGAAAACCATAAAGGACTAGAAAAGCAAAGTATAAACCATAAATTTAGACCTAACAATCTCCCCCATGTTTATAACTTTCTTTTCTTATGACCTAACAGGCTCCCCATGGGTTTGTAGCTTTCTTTTCTTCTTAATCTTTGCTTTGTGTTTGGCTTCAAGTTTTATCTCCGATTTCTTCACAACTTCAAGATGAGCAAATGAACTTCTGAATGAATGACTTCATCTTGAACAGTTGGACTTTTCTTCAATAATTTAACTTTGAACGCACATTGGGTGTAGACGCTTCTTGTAAGGATTCTTGTGAGAACAAGGATGATTAGATGCGCAGGGGAATGGTTCGAAAACTCAAACCTTGAGTTAATGCTTAAGATCAATGTCTGCTTACTAAGGAATGTTCAAGTCAAGACTGGAAAGAACAGTCAAGCCTGAGTTTATGTAATCAACAAAGTATTTAAGATATTAATGAAGAGTGAAGACAATGATCATGGTAAAGACAATAAATGAAGAACAAGAAGAATGTTTTAGAGAGAAAGTGAAGTAAGCTGGAATATTGCTAGATATGTTTTTAAAATGATTTGTCATTTATTAACATTGAAAGCTCCTATAAATAGGAGAACATATTACATTGTACTAACCACTTAACAAACATAGGACTAGATAAAAGACTTACATCTGACACTCTGAATATTCATGTTTGATAAAAGAGACTAAGTCCTATGACAAGCTAAATCAATCTAAAAGACAAATATAATAAATGTACATGGACAAAATATTGATTTAAAAAGGTAAACATTCTGGGTATAACATCCAATCTGGAATGCCTTCATATGGTTCCGAACATAAACATCAATCTTCTCTTCCGGTTATCTTCACTTCTGGAGCAAGGCTTCAAGTCCAGACAACAACTTATTCATTTCGGAACATTAACTGACTTCGGATCTTCAAAGGTGATTAAGATTGCTAGAGGTTCACTTTCAGGTTCTAACAATCTCCCACGTAAGTGAACTTAGCAATCAAGTCAGATCAATTTGATTCTTCCTTGATGAAGGTGTAGGCTCTAAACAACCAATCCATGACTTCAACATACCACTGCAACTGACTTACAAAGTTTTCCTTGACATGTTCGGGAGCTTCAAACCTGGATGCTCGGCTGATAAACTTCTTGAGGGCTCTTGTTAGAACTAGGTGTTTGTCAAGGACTTTAAAAAAAGTCCTTTTTGTTTGTCTTCTTTGTCTTATACACAAACCCTAGAACCAGATCATCAATAGGTCCTTCAACCAATAGTTCAACTTCAGGAAGCACATAATCAATCTTGGCAACAAAGTCTTCAGTTCCGAACAAGTGAGCTAGCTCATAGCCGCATCGACAAAATTATGTGACATAGTCCTTGAGAAAGCTTAAAACTACATGGTAAGCACCCATGCTGATATTATCTTGAGATTGTACTCCAAAGGAGTTTGCACAATCCCATGAGCAGTAATATTGTTGACTACAATTCGGTATTGGCTGGAGGCTGAGGCAACTGATTCACCTTGAGTTGTTGTATAGGTTTCAAACTCATTTACAACAGATTTCAGACGCTTGTCTTTCATATTTTCAGAGCCTTCGATCAAGTCTTGAAGAGTTTCCCAAATCTCTTTGGTAGATTTACACAGCTTGATGTGTTGAAAACGAGATGGTGAAACACCAAATACCATTTCAGAGAATGCCACTTGATCAACATGTAGCTTCTCAATATCGTCAGTAGTGACAGGAGCTG
Organism: Lactuca sativa; assembly: GCF_002870075.4. Classification (NCBI taxonomy): domain Eukaryota; kingdom Viridiplantae; phylum Streptophyta; class Magnoliopsida; order Asterales; family Asteraceae; genus Lactuca; species Lactuca sativa. The sequence continues at coordinate 192,892,145 of NC_056628.2, forward strand.
GGCGTTGTTCATGTTGACCCATGATTTGAGTAGCAACATCTCTAACTATTGTTCTAACTGGAACATGAGGACCTTCGTTGACAAATCTCCAGATAGCTTCACCTTTCTCTTTTTTTGGAAACGACAAATATATTATAGAAAAAGGAACCCCCCTAGCGAGGAACTAGAAGAGGGACCAAAAATAGAAAGACATACAAGTGAATTCAAAATTACAAGTCATAAAATGGAGATTTCACCCAATCCTCCCAACTACATATACCCTTATTGCCTCTATCTTTAATCCAATAGAAAGTCATAACCTTAATACATTCCAGACCCCTATGGACAGAAATACCCTCCATGTGAAATAATCTTTTGTTTCTAAATCTCCATAAATTCCATAGCATGCCATAGCAAATCACGATGAATCGTTTCCGTTTCTTTTTGTTCCCACCCCAATTGCTAGCAAAGTGTATTAGGTCACTGATGGTTGTGATAGAATCTTGCACACTAGCAAGCCCACACCAACTCCAGATGTAGGACCTGATCATGTGAGCAAACGGACAATTGATCAACACATGATCGGCACATTCAGGACTACTAATACATGAACAACATAATGTTGAGCTGACTGCAATACCCCTCCGTTCTAAGGCTGTAGCAGTTGGAATGCGTTGTTGTGCATCACGCCAAACAAGACATGTAACCTTGATCGGTACTAATTTGCTCCATGTAATCACAGGGGCAACTGGGTAAACCGTGTGCAGCTTGTCTACTAGCTGTCGGATTATGGCCACCGAGAATATACCATCCGATGACAGTTTACACCTCCATTGGTCCATCCCAGAGTTTAATTGAACGTTAGAGACATCACTAATTAGATCATTAACTTCAGAGTCGAGCCCTCGAGTAGCAGGTCTAACTTTTCACTTCCATTTGTGATTCATACCTCCAACCCTATCTACAACCATGCACCTTTTCTGTGATTCCAATTCAAATAGATTGGGATATTTTGATTTTAGGCTGTTACAACCTATCCAATGATCATACCAAAAAAGAGTATTGTTCCCTGACTTGATGTTGATATCAAACAGATCATGAATCTCAATTCCAAGCTTGCCAAGAGATTTTTTGGTGCTGGAAATATTATTCCATACACCAACATACTTTCGTGAAGATAAATACTCCATCGGTTTATTCGCCAATTTATGTATACCGATTATTACTCTAGCCCACAGTGAATGTGCTTCGTTCTTCAGCCTCCACCACCATTTCATGAGTAAACCAATGTTTAAAGCTTGTATGGATCCCACTCCCAGTCCCCCATCCTCTTTAGCAGCCAGGACCTTGTCCCAGGAGACCCAGTGAATTTTCATTTTATCTTCACAACCGCCCCACAGGAAGGTACGATGTAACTTTTCAAGTTCTTCAATTACACCCACAGGAGCTCGAAATAAGGATAAAAAATAAGTAGGTAGATTACCTAGCACCGATTGGATTAGAGTGAGTCTTCCCCCAAACGATATCGATTTAGCCTTCCATAAGGATAGCTTGGAATGAAATTTCTTAATTATTGGCTTCCAATTCTTTTTTAAATTCATATTGGCCCCAACCGGCACTCCGAGATAGTCGAATGGAAGGTCCCCTGCCACGCACCCAAGGAGATTAGCCCAATTCGCAGATTCAGTTGAGTCAACTCCGATTCCAAATACTTTCGATTTATGAAAGTTAACTTTGAGACCCGAAGAGATGTGGAAACATCTAAGAATGCGCGCCAAATTCTTTAGGTTTGATCTAGACCATTCCCCAATAAACAGAGTGTCATCCGCATAGAATAGGTGAGACAGGATTGGACCATTACCAGGGATTTGAGCACCCTTGAAGATCCCTTTATCACAAGCCGTTTTAAGGGCCACATTCTAACCTTCCATAGCAATAATGAACAGATACGGAGAGAGAGGATCACCTTGACGAACTCCCCTAGATATCGGGAATTCTTTTGTTGGCGAACCGTTGATGACCACCGATGCTAAAGACAAATTCAGACAACCCCGAATCCACGACCTCCATTTGTTCCCAAAACCGATTTGTTCCATTGTTGAGTCAAGGTATTGCCAGTTTACCGAGTCGAAAGCTTTATCGAAATCCACTTTAAAAAGAAGGATCTTTTTACGTGCTCTCGCAGCCCATGAACACACCTCATTAACCTTGAGAGGACCATCAAGTATACATCTTCCGTCGACATAAGCAGACTGCACGTCACTTATCAGGTCACTAATAACCGTCTTCAATCTGTTGGATAGTAGTTTACTTATTATCTTGCATAAGCATCCGATCAGACTAATAGGGCGGAAATCGTTTAGAGAAAGAGGGTCCTTGATCTTAGGAGCAAGAGTAATGAATGAGGAATTGCATCCCTTTGCAAATGAGCCAGTTTCCTCAAAATGCCTAACAAACTTCATCACGTCCTCGTTAATGATATCCCAGTACCTTTTCATGAATTTGAAGGTGAAACCATCAGGTCCCGGGGCCTTTTCACATCCACAGTCCCAAACCGCAGCTTTCACTTCTTCAGGGGTAAAAGGGGACTGAATTCTGATGGCATCCATCATAGAAATTGATTTGAAGTTTGGATTACAAAACTTGGGACGAACCAAATGGGCATCCGTGAATTTGTCATGAAAAAACCTGTATACTTCCTCCTTGATCTCATTGACTCTAGTCGTCCATCGACTATTAATCATAAGGCCATGAAGAAGACTCCTTCGATTCTTACTGTTAATGTACCCATGGAAGAACTTGCTATTTTCGTCCCCATCCATGGTCCATTTGATGCGCGCTTTTTGTTTAAGATCTAATGTCTTCAGGCGATCCCATTCCGCTATCTTCTTTATCCCATCAGACCAACATTTCAGTTCATCTACTGAGAGCGGTCTAGACTCTGCAACCTTTTCCAGGTCTTTCACCACATCCCTAATGACAGCTACTTCCACCCTTTCTTTTTGGTCACTCTCTTTCCTCCACATCTTGATTTTGACTTTCAAAAAACAAAGTTTGGCTGCCAAGTAAGCATCAGGGGTGCCAAACCCTCTAAAACAATTCCAAGCATCACTCACTACCTTGTCAAATCCCTCTTTGAGTAATTACGAGTTAAAGAACTTAAAAGGGATAGGCCCAAAATCAGATTCACCAGACAAGAGGGTAATAGGACTGTGGTCCAAAATCAGCATTCTAGACATAACATCCAATCCGAAATGCCTTCATAAGGTTCAGAACATAAACATATATATTCTCTTTCGGATATATTCACTTCCAGAGCAAGGCTTCAAGTTCGGACACCAACTTATTCATTTTCGAACTCTGAATGACTTCGGATCTTCAAAGGCGATTAAGATTGCTAGAGGTTCACTTTCAGGTTCTAACAATTCTTGAAAATCAGCACTTGCAACTTTAAGAATCTTCAGAGAAAATAATAGAGAGACCGATTATTCTGGATCACTTCAGCAGGATCATAGATAGCAGCAAATTTATTGAGGACGTTTCAATGCAATCTGTCACATAACTTCAAGTATAGCTTCACCTTGCTTCTGGGGTTGAAAGATGGAATGTTGAAAAATAATCTTCACTTCTTGTTCCTTCGAATGAGTATACTTTCAAGATCACTGTTGCGCCTTGAAAAGTAACAAATGAATAAAAAGTCCCTGTGCATCATAGAATCATAAAGACCCTTCTCACCGCAGTTGTTCAAGGACCCAACATTGACTCAAAAAGAGACTACTCTTCTTCCTTTGAATTCTCCTTGAGTCTCTTCTTCTTTTAAAGTCACTTTTTAAGAAAAACGAAACTTTGAGATAAAAAATAAAAGTAAAAATCGAATTAGCACACACTAGAAATAACTAAGAAATAAAAATTAAAAATAAAAATGCAAAATAATATTATTGGATTTTTGATTTTTTCTGAAAAGGAAATAAAAACATAAATAAACATATTTTTGGATTTTTAAATTTTAGGATTTTTGTTTGATTTTTTAAATTCTCCCATTGAATTTGTGCATAGAGGAAAAATATGAATAAATTTTAAAAATACAAAAATAATAACTAAATTTAAAACATTTTTGGGATCAAAGTTGTCAAGCGATTCAATATCGTTTATCAGTACACACCTGGATGTTTAGCGCTGGTCAATCAGTAATATTGTGATCCACTTAAACACAAAGGATGTTGACAAGTTGGACAAATCATAAGGGACAAGTCATTGTGATCTTATTCCTAAATAGACCATTTTGCTGATGACGACCAAGGATATTGTTTTCCACTTAAATTCAGTAGTGAGATCTACAATCAGCCTTTAGTTAATTCAATTTTAAGTTCACTAGAATGTGTTCCCTGTTTCACGACATACCCTAGAAATCATGGAATTCCAAAGAACTCTTTACTTTAAGTGAGTGCTCAATTATTTGAGAGAGAAGATGGATATAGAGATGCATATGTTGTATCCCAAGTCGGATGTCATTCAATCACGCAGATGAAACAACATATGACTAACATAGATAGAGGGTTAGAGAGATAGAAAGATGCATATGTTGTTCATGGGTTTTATCCATAAGAACTTTCCTATGTGCGCATGCAAAACCCTAATGCTTGGATCTAGGCTTTCTAATTAAACATGCTTTGAATCCAAGACTTCTAATGGCTAATTAGGTTAAATAACAACATTGAAATAGATCTAGAACCATACCTTTGAATTCCTTGTTGATCTTGTTGTCTTGGAGCTTCTAGAGTCACAAATGTCACTCCTCTAATGGCTTACAAACACCAATAGCAAGGAAGATGATTTAGGAGAGAGGAGAGGGGAGGAAATCGACCAGGGTTCTCTTGCTTTAGGAGAGGTGCCGATTTCCTTATGCCATAGGGTCTATTTATACTTGTAGACTCCTTAAGGGTTACAACCTAAACCCTAATTGGATAATCTTCTCTTAAGGCTATCCAAATCCTTTCCTTAGATAAGTTATTGGACGATTTTGAAGCTATCCTAGCTTCTAGAATCCGTCCACTATATATCTATAAGGATTTATAGTCTAAAGCTTAACTATCAAACAATTGACAGTTTATACCCCTTTATTTAATTAATCTCTTTAAGTCACCAAATTAATTCTAATTAATTCTATGACTTATATTAATCAAATAACAATATATTATTCTTTATATTATTCCAATAATATATTAATATTTACTCTCTCTTAATAAATCATCCTATCAAGTTGCTATTGTGAAGGCAACCCAGAAGGACCATGCACAACCGGGTCAAATACTTGCCTAATATAGTTGCACCCTTAGACACTATTCCAACAGTCTACCACTTGGATAAGTCTAGTAACTATAGACACAAGTACAATGCGGTTTGCAATCGTAGCTCTCAAAGACGCTTTCAAACTCTGATCTAATCAATCTTGTCCTTTAGATAAGGGATCAAACAGTCCTCTGTTAGATATCATGCTGACAATCCTATGGAATGGTTAGTCAAGCATTTAGGTTTCTCGATCTCTGATTTAGTTGACATAGAACTTAATCGAACACATCAATTCAGTTCTGACCAGGCCCGACACATAAGTCAAATCAAATCATCGAGCGGCCGAGATATCACTTTTAACTTCTTAGATAAAAGTTACAGATAAACATCGACTTATATGCATTTACTTATTCATTAACCAACTATACACAACAATGCGTTTTATAACACCGAGTTACTGATGCGTTTTCGCATTATCAATGTACAATCAATTAACAAATAACAAACCATATATCTAGGTTTTAAGACTATATGATATTATCGTCTTGCGATCACCTTTTATATCATATTCCATAAGGTGATTCCAGCAAGCGCGGGTTTGTTCCAATGCTCAAAACTAGTTCATAAGCACTCATGAACGTTGTAGCAACCCTTTGCTATGTCTAACACCATTTAGACATTCCACACACCAATTCATGACAATCTTCATTCATATCTACTTCCAACATATGAACGATTGTGGACAATTTGAACAATTCGATTATTCCTAATAAACTCAATTATTCTGGAAGTCAAAACATGCAAAGTGAAACAATAGTTAAACAATTAACATAAGACAGTAACATTACTCATAAATAAAACTCCTTTATTTAATCATCAAATGTTAATTACATTTATCTATTACACGTTTCTAATACTATCTAATCTATGCTAATATCATCCTTCACCCCAATACTCCTAGCATGCTGCAAGTGCTTAACCCTACTTAGTCCCTTCGTAAGCGGATCTGCTGGGTTATCTTCTGATGATATCCTATTCACTACGAGTTGTCCTCCTTCTATACGATGTCTGATGAAGTGATATTTTCTGTCGATATGTCTTGATCGACCATCATCCCTCGGTTCCTTGGTCAAGGCAACCGCTCCTTCGTTATCACAGAAAATCTCCATGGGCTCCTTTATGGCAAGTACAACTCCAAGATCACCGATGAAGTTCTTTATCCATATTGCCTCCTTTGACGCTTCGCTCGCTGCAATGTACTCTGATTCGCACGTTGAATCAGCTACGGTCTCCTGGTTGGAACTCTTCCATGTCACTGCTCCTCCATTTAGGGTAAAGACCCAGCCCGACTATGAACGGTAGTTGTCCCTGTCGGTCTGAAAAATGGCGTCACTATACCCTCGCACCTTCAAGTCATCACTACCTCCGAGGACTAAGAACCATTCCTTCATCCTCCGAAGGTACTTAAGGATGTTCTTCACCGCAATCCAATGTGCTCTGCCAGGATTCCTTTGATATCTACTAACCATGCTCAAAGCGAAGGCTACATCAGGGCGAGTACAAGTCATAGCGTACATGATTGAGCCAACTGCAGAAGCGTATGGTACTCGGCTCATTTCTGCTATCTCAGCTTCGGTACTCGGACTTTGAGTCTTACTCAACTTGGCATTACTTTGAATCGGTAATTCTCCCTTCTTCGAGTTTTCCATACTAAAACGGTTTAGTACCTTCTCTAAGTAAGTGTTCTGACTAAGTCCAATTAGTCTCTTACTTCTTTCTCTTACTATCCTTATTCCCAAAATGTAAGAAGCCTCTCCAAGGTCCTTCATAGTGAAGCACTTCCCGAGCCAAGACTTAACCTCCTGCAGAGTCGGGATGTCGTTTCCTATGAGTAATATGTCATCGACATATAGAATGAGAAAGCTTACTATACTCCCACTGGCTTTGACATATACACAAGATTCTTCTTCGCTTCGTACAAATCCAAACTCTTTGACTTTCTCATCGAAGCAAAGATTCCATCTTCGAGATGCTTGCTTAAGTCCATAAATGGACTTCTCAAGCCTACACACTCTATTCGGATGCTTCGGATCCACAAACCCCTCTGTCTGAGCCATGTAAACATCCTCAGCCAACTTTCCGTTAAGGAAAGCGGTCTTGACATCTATTTGCCAAATCTCATAATCATGAAATGTGGCAATTGCTAGCATCACTCTAATAGATTTAATCTTTGCAACTGGTGAGAAGATCTCATCATAGTCAACTCCGGGAGTTTGAGTAAAGCCCTTCGCAACCAATCGCGCTTTATATGTGTGCACGTTTCCATCCACGTCGGTCTTCTTCTTGAAGATCCATTTGCACCCAACGGTCTTACGTCCGGGCACATAGTCAACCAAATTCCAAACTTGTTTATCATACATGGATTGGATCTCGCTATCCATTGCCTCTTTCCACTTTGCAGACTCCGGGCCTGCCATGGCTTCCTTATAGCTATTAGGTTCATCAAGATTTATTAGTGTACCATCACTAATATACGTGTCCCCTTCGGTAGTAATATGAAAGCCATAAAACTGGGGATGAACTCTAACTCTATCGGAATGCCTAAGAGGTAAGGACTCGTCAATCGGTTCAACCAGAGTTTCCTCCTCGGGTTGAGTGCCAGCAGTAGAGGTTCCTTCATCTATCGACTCTTGAATCTCTTCAAGTTCGATTTGCCTTCCAGTGTCTCCTTGGCTTATGAGTTCTCGCTCTCGGAAAACTCCTCTCCTCGCAATGAAGACAACATTGTCCTTCGGTCTATAGAAGAGATATCCAAAGGATGTCTGCGGGTAGCCGATGAAAATACATCGCTCACTTCGAGGTTCGCGCTTGTCGTGAGTATCTCGTCTTACGAAAGCCTCGCAACCCCAAACCTTGATATGTGCCAACGAGGGAGCTTTCCCTGTCCACATCTCGTGAGGTGTTTTGGCAACCTTCTTACTAGGGACTCGGTTAAGGATATGGGCGGCAGTCTCTAAGCCATACCCCCAAAAAGAGATAGGTAGTGAAGCACGACTCATCATAGAGCGAACCATATCCAATAAGGTTCGATTACGCCTTTCTGCCACACCATTCAACTGCGGTGTCCTAGGAGGCGTCAATTGCGAAACTATTCCACACTCCTTGAGATAATCGTGGAATTCAAGACTTAGGTACTCTCCTCCTCAATCGGATCGAAGCATCTTGATTTTCCTTCCCAATTGATTCTCCACTTCATTCTTGAACTCTTTGAACTTTTCAAAGGTTTCTGACTTTTGCTTGATTAAATAGATATACCCATATCTACTATAATCATCGATAAAAGTCACGTAGAAGCGGTTCTCATCCTTCGTGGTTGATCTAAACGGTCCACATACATGGGTATGTATTAGGTCCAATAAACCCTCACCCCTTTCACACGTACTCATGAAGGGTGACTTAGTCATCTTTCCAAGTAAACAAGACTCGCATGTGTCATCTTCCCTAAGGTCGAATGACTCCAACACTCCATCCTTTTGGAGTTGGGCTATGTGTTTCTTGTTGACATGTCCAAGACGACAATGCCACAAGGATGCTTTATCCATACTAGTGGAAGAATCAATATTCAAAACATCATTTCCTAAGTTATCAACAATCATAACAGTCTCATATATTCCATTACATGGTATAACTTCAAAGTAAAAGACACCATTTAGATAAGCCAAAATAGAACCATTCTCATTATTAAAAGAAAATCTAAATCCTTGTCTATATAAAACATGAAATGAAATGATGTTTCTAGCCATTTCTGGCGAATAGCAACAATTGTTCAAATCTAAAACCAAATTATTCCTAAGCACTAAAGAATACACTCCAATCTTGGTCACAGGCAACGATCTTCTGTTCCCCATGATTAGATTGATCATTCCTTGCTCCACATCCCTACTTCTTCTTAGTCCCTACACATTAGAACAAATGTGATAACCACAACCGGTATCAAGAACCCAAGAAATAGCATGATTGGAATCGTTAGATTTAATTGTGTATATGCCTGCGAAAGATGTCTTGATCTTTCCTTCTTTGATTGCTTGCAGGTACTCTAGGCAGCTTCTCTTCCAATGTCCTATCTTGTGGCAATGGTGGCACTCTGCCTCCTTCGGGTTAGGACAGGGCTTAGTGGGATCAACTTTGGTCCCACTAGAAGACGCACCATCTCGGGCTTTGACCTTGCGATAGTTCTTCGATGAAGCCTTCCTCTTCTTTCCCTTTCCTTGACCAATAGCCAAGACAGGAGCAGTAGGTGGATTGGGAGTAGGTGCAACAGACTTGTCTTTGAAGTTGCTCTCGGCGACCCTCAAAATACCTTGGAGTTTTCTTAGGGTGACCTCTTCTTTGTTCATGTGGTAGGTCATCCTAAATTGGTTGTACATCGGAGGCAAAGAGTGAAGCACCATGTCGATCGCCAAGTCTTCACCGAAGTCAACATTTAACTTGCGAAGGCGGTCGACATACCTTTGCATCTTTTGCAGGTGCACGGTAAGAGATTCTCCATGACCCATCTTAGCGGAAATCATGTTGGTGAAAATCTCATAACGCTCTTGTCTCGCGTTTTGGTGGTATCTCTCCAATAAGTCTTGATGCATCTCGTACGGGTACATGTCCTCGTAGGACTTTTGGAATTCGGAGTTCATGGTGGCATTCATGATGCAATGTACCTTCGTTGCATCTCGCTCATGAGTCTCAAAAGCGGTGATTTCGGCCGGAGTAGCGATTTCGGGATTGATTTTCTCGAGCTTCTCATCGAGGACATACTCCTTATCCTCATAGCGAGCAATGGTGTGAATGTATCTTATCCATTTGCTAAAGTTCGTTCCATCGAAGGTGACCTTTTGGCAAAGGCTCATCAACGTGAAAGAACTAGCAGCAGCGTTGTTTGCGTTCGACATCTACAAAAGAAAAGGACAAAGATAGATTAGAATAAGAATCCCTAATTATCACCCAATAAGAAAAATTAGGGCTAGGATCCAACAATAACATTTACATACTAGAAAAGCGATGCCGTAATCTAACATGCAAATAAATTAAAGGTAAGTGAATGACAATTCACTAATTCTCCATCACAAAACTTAAACTATTAGTCCTAAGTGTATTGAGAATTCCTAGGTTCGGATGAGATTCATTGAACTTATTCAATGGCATGCTTAAATCACGATATGCCCCTCTTGTTTGTGACTGGGATACCGAGGATCACAAAGCGGGTGTGAATTCCCATGCAAATTCACATGGTGCCTTCATTGTAACGATCACCTATTCGATGTGCCGGTAAACCACACACGCTCCATCGAACTATGATAAACAATGAATCACCCTTTGCCACCTTTGCTTAGAACCAATTATTGTGCCGGTAAACCACATACGCTCCATTAACTTCTTAGCAAGGGTGCAAAGTGTAATTCCATGCGATTGCATCAATTCACTTTTCCTAAAGTAACTAAGATTTAGAAAATTTTAAAATATGTGTAGTTACTTTGTATTACTTATTATACTTTTAATGAGAGGATGAGGTTGCCCTATCCTACCCGTTCGGCTAACGACCCTCCACCAATCAAGCAAGTGGTGGGTGTGAGTGTACACCCATTAAGCGCCATTTTATAGGCCGCAACCTTATACCCACCTCATAGATCGGCTTCGTGAATGAGGCCTACTAACGGTAAGACTAGCATTTAGTTATACATATATATATATATATATATATATATATATATATATATATATATTATTCTAGTAATATCATATTAGTATAGGGTTGTATTTTAAAACTTTTAAAATCTAGGGTTTGAAATTTAAGTTGTCTAAATTAAACTTTTAATCACAAATATAAATTTCAAAACTTGTGGGTAAGTTTTAAACATTTTAAAACATGGAGGATCAAATAACAAATAATTCCAATTAACAATTAATATCCTAATTATCTATATTTGATTTTATTCAAGATTTCTTTGAAGATAATTACCAAAATAATTAAAATAATTAATTAATTATCATATAAGGAAATTAAATATTTTATTAGTTGATAAATACCTTTAACTAGATCAAGATAATAGTCATATATATCAAAAAATCAGATTTAGATTGATCTATTATGATTAAGGTAAGTTTCCATAAGATAATTATGAAAAAATCCCGAATCTCGCCATTCCTGACGCTTGGACTCGCCGAGTGCACCAAGGGACTCGTCGAGTCAGGCCTACTCGCCGAGTCCACTTTGGAACTCGCCGAGTCCATGAATCAGAAACCAAAAAATCGAATTTTTCAGGATTGTTTCAGTTAATCAAGCAACAATTTAAAGAAAACCAAGCTAGGCTCTGATACCACTGATGGGTTTTAGCCATAAGAACTTTCCTATGTGCGCATGTAAAACCCTAATGCTTGGATCTAGGCTTTCTAATTAAACATGCTTTGAATCCAAGACTTCTAATGGCTAATTAGGTTAAATAACAACATTGAAACAGATCTAGAACAACACCTTTGAATTCCTTGTTGATCTTGTTGTCTTGGAGCTTCTAGAGTCACAAATGTCACTCCTCTAATGGCTTACAAACACCAATAGCAAGAAAGATGATTTAGGAGAGAGGAGAGGGGAGGAAATCAGCCAGGGTTCTCTTGCTTTAGGCGAGGTGCCGATTTCCTTATGCCATAGGGTCTATTTATACTTGTAGACTCCTTAAGGGTTACAACCTAAACCCTAATTGGATAATCTTCTCTTAAGGCTATCCAAATCCTTTCCTTAGATAAGTCATTGGACGATTTTGAAGCTATCCTAGCTTCTAGAATCCGTCCACTATATATCTATAAGGATTTATAGTCTAAAGCTTAACTATCAAAGAATTGACAGTTTATACCCCTTTATTTAATTAATCTCTTTAAGTCACCAAATTAATTCTAATTAATTCTATGACTTATATTAATCAAATAACAATATATTATTCTTTATATTATTCTCATAATATATTAATATTTACTCTCTCTTAATAAATCATCCTATCAAGTTGCTATGGTGAAGGCAACCCAAAAGTACCATGCACAACCGGGTCAAATACTTGCCTAATATAGTTGCAGCCTTAGACACTATTCCAACAGTTGTGTCCAAGGTCGGATCTTCTGATCACGCAGAAGGGGCAGCATATGATTGACATAGATAGGTAGAGAGATTCATAGATAGAAATGTATAGAAATAAAGGTGATATGTTGCATTCCAGGTCAGATATGTTCCAATCGCTCAAAGGAGGCAACATATGACTGACAAATAGAAAGCAAGAAAATAATTTCCTATAGACCTAATTTATCATTACCCCCAGTCACCCTGTCGATCAACACCAGAATTAAGGACATAAGTCTGTACATCAAAGAGGTGTTGAGCCATAGTTCTAGATGATAAGTAACTTTAATATATCTTGTAGGCTCCCTTATTTATCTCACTGCTCAAATCTATCCAAGCATCACATGGTCAGTCCAAATGAAACTATCTAGTTCTAGATGAGTTTACATTGTTTAGTCCTTTCATTGTTAGATATGTCTAGTCCATTAATTTTGAATCCTTCGTGCCTACTAGCACATTGAACACGGAGTCTAAACAATTTAGCTTTAGTGTATTACACACATTTCATATTTCCCTTTAGCACTAAACTTCATATCACTTCCCAAAAATACTTGCGAAAGAAAACATATTTTTGTATTTTTGATTTTATATTTTTTTTGTGTATTTTGATTTCTCCCCCTTAATTTGAGCATGGGGAAGAAAGAAAATAAAAAAAATGTCTTCAAAAGGAATCATTTTAAGAAAAACTCAAGAGTATTGAGAAAACGCAAACCATAATTCACCAATTGAAGTTGCATTCAGACGATCTAAGAACAACACGCATATGCAGCAACACATTCATTCTTAATTGTGTCTCAATTCTGGAACAGATCCAAAAATTCTTCACATCGTTAATTATAATCCCCATTTTTGATACTTTTCTTTCTTCCTTTCCCGAAAAGGGCACATACCCTCAATTTAAGTGCTAAATGTTATACATTGGAGAGATGTCCCCTATCATGTGCTTGGAACAACCACTATCAACAAACCGAAGTCAGATAATATTCATTCATAGCTGCTCCAGCTCAGAGTGCGGGATTAGTTGGTCTTTGGAACCTAGTCTATTTTGAAGTTGGGTTAACCTTTATCATCTTTTCAAGGTACTCACTCCCATGACATATCCTATTTATCACACACAGAATATGAAGTAATGTTAGAATCATTAGATAATTTGGGAGTATGAACCTTCGGTACCCATCCGTAGTCGAGTTTAACCCATTTCATGTTTCATCAGATGGATGCCTTATCACTTTCTTTAGAACATGAAACCGATCTCTGAGATGACTTTTACCTAACCCATCTTGGTTTAACTAGACCATCTCTTGAATTTGGCTTCTTGGCCGACATTCCCTTCTTGTCCTTAGGAGATTGGTTTTTGCCCTTTTTCGCATTCCAATCACAATTCCACAATTGTGACCTCGAAGGGTTTCTTTTTGAAAATCTCCCTCTAGGCATGTTTTTCTATCCTTGTGCATAAAAGGGAACATATGCACATTTGGACAATTTTTGGCGATGTGTCCAGGTGTTCCACAGTGGAAACAAGTTTGTTTCTTCATGTAGAAGTTGTTTCTGCCTGCCCTTGTAGCATGCCCATGCCTTGTCTCTCATTGTTCCCACAAACACACTTACAACAAGCAGTCTGTTTCGCTTGTTTTGGTGGCTTGTATTTACCAACAAAAAGTTTATTAGAAGTAACTGAATTAGACGCAACAAATTCAAAGTTCAATGAGACATTGGTTTTACAATCAATAGAAGCAACAGAACGAGAATTGTTTCTGTTCTCCTTATTATCATCTTTTACTACTTTACCTGCACATGAAGTAGAATCATCAGTATCGTTCACCTCAATATTCTCAGTTGGGCCTGATTGTTCAGTCTTAACTGAAGCTAGTACAGGGGGTGGACTAAACTGATTAGGTGTCTCTTCCTCATTGATTTCAAGGGGTGGGGTATAGCTGTCGTTAGAGGGATGTGGAACACTGTGATACCCTAGACGCTCATTTTGATTATATTTAATTTTTAATTTTTTCTCAATCATAGTCTCAACTTTCTTACTTTACACATCAATGTTTTTAAAGTTAAAATCTGCATTTTCAAATTTATTTTTCAATTTGTCAAGCTTGTCAGTTAAGCTGACAAGCTGTCTCTTAACATAATTATGGTTTTCACATTTATTAATATATTCTTCTTGAAGTTTCCTAATGTCCTTGGTTTTGACCTCTTATTATTCTTTTAAGGGTTGTTGGGCCTTCCTAAGAGTATATCCTTTATATTTAAGGTCCTCATTGTCTCTACGTAATGTATCAATTTGATCATGAACAAGCTGAATTGTAGCTTCACAACACTGAGAACATGAGGTTTCATTAACCTTGGTGATTGAGGAACTCACTGTTTACCAAAAATACCCTTTGACTTGAAACCTCAAAAGTCAACCTTAAAAGTCAAACTTGAAAGTCAAATCTAAAAGTCAAATTTGAAAGTCAAATTTGAAGGTCAAACGAGAAAACTTGAAAGTTAAACGAGAAAGTGAAAGTTAAAAGTCATAGATTAAAGTTGAGAGTCAAAAGTCATGTTTGAAAGTCAAAGGTCAAAATTGAAAGTCAAAAGTCAAACTTGGAAGTCAAAAGTCGAAAGTCAAAACTTTAGGCCGAAAACGAGACTTCAAAATTCAAAAAATTGATTTTTAGACCGAAATCACGAGGCTTCTCGTCCACACCGAGAAGTCTCGCACCTAAAACAGCTTCTGAACGAAAATGCAAGAACGAAATCGGAGGCCAAGAACAGCGAGACCGAAATCAGGCGAGACCGAGAACTTCCGAAGCCTAGAACCAAAAATCCTCGCACCGAGAACCAGCAAGATGCTCCACTGCAAACCTTCGCAGACGCGCCACCGAAATCGCTACTGACCGCAAACTCTTTGCTGGCCGAAAACTCTATTGAAACCCTAATCTGAAACTGAAATTATCCGCCAGGGTCTCGCAAATTACGACAAAAAACTTGAAATTTTCAACGTTTTAATGCTAAACTCGATAAAAAAAAAAAACTCAAAATTATGAAGAACACGAAGTACAAACAACTAATATTTCATCCAAAACAAATCAAAAATGCCAAAAACTCCAGGAAAAAGTCCAAAAACGTTTAATATCTTACCAGTTTGATTGATACGATCCAAGCTCTGATACCACTTGTAAGTCCCAAATCCGCTTTGATGTGTCAATCATATTCACTTGATGGTGCGGAATCCCAATCAAGATAACATAGAGAAGAAGAAAGAAAACAAGAACATAAGATGATTAATCTTCAAATGCACACTATATTCAATATAGTCTCGTATATAAGATGTTGATAACAAATGTTCTTTCTTCTTTTCTCTCTAAAATCACGTCCCTTGCAATATGGCAGCCCCTAGAACGCCCCTCCCTCTCTCTAATCTCTCTATTCACGCCCTTAATGACTATATATTTATATATAAATATGTATATATATATATATATATATATATATATATATATATATATCTTGACCCAAAGTACAAAGCCCAAACCAAAAATCCAATAACTTGACCGAAATCACATGTGATTTTGGTCCAAACACCAAATAAACTCATGGGGATTTCGGCCCTAGACCAAAAACCATAAAGGCCTTGAAAAGCAAAGTAAAAACCATAAATTTAGACCTAACAATGTCTCACAATGTGAGAGGCCCCTGGGCAACCTTACAATAGAGTCGGATTTCACTCATTTCTTTACACCTTTCCATTCTATTCTCTCCTAAACGCTTAAGTTCCCAAGGCCTTTCTCTAACACTTCCTAAGTGTTACTAGTGAAATTTAGGAGCATCAGAAATCCCCGAGAAATAGAGCTTTCGGTTTAAAAGTTCCGCCCGTGTAAAGTATGGTTTCTCGCTAAACCAACTGTAAGTTGAGTTATGTTTACCAAGCTTTAAGTATAACTTATGTTTAAGTTCATTATTGTTATTATAAACCTATAAACAAGATTTATTAGTGATTTCAAGTCGTTATACTGATTGATCTACTTACGGGGATGAGGTCTAGACTGGATTTAGTGAGGTGTTTAAAGTGAGATTTCCAACCAGCATACTTTGTATACCAAACAGACCCTACCTCCGATATGATCCTACCTGGTTGTCCCTTATCAATTATAGATTAGTCAAATTTGAATTAATGATGAATCTAGACTAATAATTAGTCACAATAAATATTAGACTAAGACTTAGATAATGATACTAGGATACATCAAAGGAAAAGACAGTTGCTAGAAGCGAAACGTTGTTTGAATTTCGTGTCGTCACTTTATCAAGTGAGTACATAGTTAATTTCATCTTATACATAGATATGAAGTATTTAAGATAAGTTACCTGTTATATGTGCCTATTATCTGTGTGCCAAATATCTATACATGTTTTACTTGATTTAAACTGTATATGTATTTTATACCTATAAATATATTGGGTAAAGATGGATAGATGATGAGAGATGAAAGATAATATGGATGATGAGAGGCCTTGACTTTAAAGATGATCCAGTCATCTAGTGGAGTATAGATGACGACCAAAGACTATTCTAGACAGTCTAGTGGAACATTGGAAGGCTCGTAACCTGTACGTGTCTTTGAACTAAGTGTTTACCAGGTGTACTCCATCACCCTCATGGTTTGCCTTACTGACATATATTGCCGAGGAATCCCTAAGCATTATTCTATATCCCGAAGATAATCCATAGGATAGGTCCCTTAAATTAGATGCTTTAGGGGTAGAAAGTAGGGATAACGGGAATGGGTAATTGGGTTGAATGATTGGATGAAAATAAAGAATTTAATTATTATGGGTTGAAAATCTTATGTGCTCACTAGGTTCCCAAGCCTAACCCACTAAGTTTCTTGTATCACAGGCAGTGACACAAGAGCACAAGTGTGATGATCAGATGAGAAATTTATAGATTATAGGCCAGTAGAATAATAGATGTTTGTAAGGCCTATGTTATTTTCATTTATGCTTATATGCTGTATTGACGATAACATCCCAACATTTTTAATACAACTAAAATACATTTCTTCAGAAATGCTTTGATAATACATTTATCATATTTTTGGGAACAAATTCCGTAATATTATTCTTCAAAATGATACTCTGATTTTTAAATAAAACTTAAACAAATCGGTCTTTTCTGACCGTGAAATTAAGGATGTCACACCAAAATACCACCTTATTATTCAAGGCCTTCGTCTTCCGATCTAAAATCGCGACCGTCCTCTCCATATAATTCAGGTGATCAAGAACATGAATATCCACAAATGGAACAATCGCTGAGTCATCGGTCACACACTTCCGAAGCTGAGAAACATGAAAGGTGTTGTGAATTTGACTGAGCTCCTCAGGAAAATGCAGCCTGTAAGCTACCTTGCCAACCCTAGGAATCACTTAAAATGTTCCGATATACTTGGGCCCTAACTTTCCCCTATTCCTGAAGTGTATTACACCCTTCCAGGGTGATACCTTCAGTAAAACCATGCCGCCAACCTAGAACTCCAACTTGGATCGACACTTGTCGGCGTAACTCTTCTACCGACTTTGAGATGTCTGTAGTGTCTGTCTAATCCGTTGAATAAGCTCAGTCTTCTGAAGGACTACCTCAGTCCTTCCCATGCCTCTATGACCAACCTCTCCCTAATAAACTAGGGTACGACACTTCCTCCCATAAAGGAGCTCAAATGGCGGTGCACTGATACTAGAGTGGTAGTCGTTTTTGTATGAAAACTCAGCTAAGGGAAGGTTAGAGTCCCGGCTCCCAACAGAATCAATCATATAGGCTCGCAACATAGCCTCGAGCATCTGAATGGTCTACTCGCTTTGACCATCCGTCAGTGGATGATAAGAAGTGCTAAAGTACCACCTCGTACCTAGTTCCTCGTGGAACCTTTGCCAAAATCGTGAAGTAAAGTGAATACCCCAATCTGATACAATACATACCAGAACAACATGTCAAGCGAAAATATGTCACACATAAGCATCAGATAATTTCTCGGCCAATGAGCTCTTACGAATAGCTAAGAAGTGGATACTCTTTTTCAACCGGTCCACTATCACCCAAATCGCATCATTCCGCTAGCCCTCCAGGGTAACTTAGTGATTAAATCTATGGTAATGAGTTCTCATTTCCACATGGCAACCTGCAAAGGTTGAAGCTTGGCATGCAGCCTATGGTGCTCGGCTTTGACCATCTGACAAGTCAAGCACCTCTCGACATACTAGGCTATCTCCCCCATCATGAACGACCACCAATAACTAAGTTGAAAATCCTGATACATCTTGGTGGCACTAGGGTGTATCCAAAATATGGACTTGTGTGCCTCGTCCAACACAGCCTGTCTGACCTCACCAAATTCTGGTACCCATACACAACCATATCGAGTCAATAATCCATGGTTGTCGGTAGAAAACTTGTTAATCTCGCCTCTGAGCCGTTCTTACTTCCAATTCATTTTCTTGACTCCCTCAGCTTGAGCCTCCCTAATCATACCAAAAATTTGGGAAATCGATCGAAATTCTCATACATCGGCTCCTACCAACAAAACTAGCCTACTTGCGACTCAAAGCATCCGTGACCACATTTGCTTTTCCTAGGTGGTACAAAATCTCGCAGTCATAATCCTTAACCATGTCAAGCCATCTCGATGCCTCATGTTAAGATTCTACGAGTCTATGAGATACCTCAAACTCTTGTGATCCGTGTAGATGGTACACCGGACCCCATACAAATAATGCCTCCAAATCTTGAGATCAAACACCACTTCTCCCAACTCCAAATCATGAGTCGGATAACGAACCTCAAGCAGCTTCACTTATTGAGAAGCATAAGTCATAACCCTCCCTAGCTGCATAAGAACTGCCCCTAGAAATATGATGGATGCATCACAAAATACCACAAAATCCTCAACACCCTTAGGGAGGGTACACTGGGTCCTCACATAACTTACGCATCAAGGTCTTGAATGCAGCCTGCTGCAAAGGGTCCTTATAGAAATCTATGCCATTCCTTGTCAGACGAGTGAGGGGTACAACAATCTTGAAGAAATCCTGAATAAACCTTTGATAATACCATGCTAATCCCAAGAAACTCTTGATCTCAGATGGGGACTTTGGAACCTCCCACTGCATGACATCTTCATTCTTGGCCGCCTCGACAAAAATCACATTCTGATTAATGAGATGTCCTAAGAACTGGACCTCCCACAATCAAAACTCACACTTCAAGAACTTTTCATAAAACCGTTCCCCCCTCAAAACTCCCAGAACCTCTCAATGGTACTTTTCATGTTGCTCTCTAGTCTTGGAATATACCACGATATCATCAATAAAAACAATGACTGGTTGATCGAGCATCGACCTGCATACCCGATTTGTCAAATCCATAAATGTCACAGGCGCATTGGTAAGCCCAAACGGTATCACCACGGACTCATAATGACCATAAAGAGTCTGAAACATAGTCTTCTCCACATCCTTCTCTCTTACCCTCATCTGGTGATACCCCAACATCAATTTGATCTTGGAAAACCAAGATGAACCCTGCAACTGATCAAAGAGATCATCAATCCACGAAAGTGGGTAACGAATCTTTACCATCAACTTTTTCAACTCCCGGTAATGAATGTACATCCGGTGTGAACCATATTTCTTCTTGACAACCAAGATCGATGCTCCCCAAGCTAATCTACTCGGTCTAATAAACTGATTGCCCAATAGCACCTGAAGCTGAAAGGACAACTCCCGCATCTCAGGTGGTGTCAATCGTTATGGCGCCTTGGAAATCAGAGCCACACCTGAAACCAAATCAATCATGAACTCAACCTGCCTCTCAGTAGGCACACTTGGTAACTCCTTCGGGAACACATATGAAAACTCTCTAACGACTGGGACATCCGAAACCGAAACCTGCTTCCCAACTCGACTATCAACCACATATGCAAGATAATCCATACAATGGTGCTAAATATACTGGTAAGCCCTGGCAGCAGAACAAAAGGCTGGCCCAATCCTGGTACCCTCTCCATAAATAAACAATTATGCCCCACTTGGGGTTCGAACTACCACCTGCAGACCCTCACAATTAATCATAGCCCCAAATCTACTCATCTAGTCCATACCTACAATCACGCACATATCTACCATGGATAAGATCAATCGGATAAGGCAACCCAAAAATTTCCAAGACACAACCTTGATAAACACTTGATGCAGAAATATCATGTTCGCTTGCGATAGAAATCTAGAACAGGCACTCCAACTCTTCGAAGAGCCATATCATAACTCCAACTGAAGGACTGAGATACAAAGGACCAACTTGCACCCAAATCAAAAATAACAAGAGCAGGAAAAATGTTCACTATGAATGTACCTAGAAGAATCATAAACATAATCATACCATAACATAATTGACAAAAATAATAACTGAAACATACCCGTAACGACATCCAGCACCGCCTTGGCTTCTTCTGCAGTGAGTTGGAAAGCGTGACGACGAGCCCTCAGGGGCTCCGCCATACCCTGGCGTCCATTTGTGATCCCCAAAGTGGTTAGTGTTGCAGCCTACAATGACCTCGAAGCGAGTAAGGGACAATTGTCCTTCACATGGCCAACCTGATCACAGTGGTAGCAAATCCTTGTAGTCGACACTTGGCATATTGATGACAATCCTTTGCATTATTCTCCATCTTGGCACAATTGTGGCACCCAGAAGAAGTAGACCGACAAACATCCTCATGCACCTTGCTGCACTTCCCACAAGTGCTGCCCTTCTGTCCTCCAGAATGTGAATCAGCGGGCTTAAATCAACTCGCTGTCGGCTGTGAATAAACATGAGTCTGATGCTACTCCCTCGTCTAAAGCTCCATCTCAATCATTCACCTCCTCGCAACATCCTGAAGCTCGAAGAAGGTACCATAACTCTGGGAGGACACGAACTGTCGGATTTCGGTCTTGAGTGTACTAATGTAAGCTCGTCAACTGAGCCTGCTCTGAAGCAGTGCACTCAAGATAGAACAAAGCCCTCTAGATAAACATCATGGTTATCTCCATCACTGTCTCAGTCATCTTCCTTGTATATAGGTACTCCTGAACTAATGTCTCCCTCTCCACTAGGGGAGCATAACTCATACGAAAAATCTCTAAGAACCACTCCCAAGAAACAACAGCCCTCTGCTCATGAGTGTACGACCCATTCACCAACTTCCACCAAACCTTCACCCCCAACCGAAGAAGGTTTAGGTTGCACTTGAACTTCTGGTCATCCAGGCAAGAACATGTGAAGAAACAAGCAAGAATATGAGTGTATGGGGGCTTCGTGTTTTCGAATTCGCGATACTGAAATGATCTCTCCCCTCTAATCCCTGCAGCAGCAACCTCAATCAATGCAACTTAGTGCTCATCGAATAACTCAATCATGGTGGTCTTTGTAGACTCAAACAGCTTTGGGATAGAACTCTGGATTGTAGTAGCCACCTTAGTAGTAATCATCTTACGAATATGATCCTCAGTCAACCACGGCCTATCCTGGCCACACACTCTAGATCCTTTTGTGAACACCATACTGAAAAAGAACAAATATATACATTAGAAAATGCTACCATTCAGACTATGTAATCATCATAGAGAGGCAACACCCTCGAGTTTTGTGACTCCCTTGTTACACGTACGGGTCCTGTGCTTCCAGTAGTACGGGCCCATACTACTTTCCACACCTACCCGTATGTGTTCCAAATATCATCACAAATTAGTTGATAACAAATTCACAACTAGGATACACATACATCCTACCCTCATTATCTCGAGAGTAGTTAATCTTTTCGTAACAAGCCTGGTATGTACACATACTAACTCATGAAACTTCCACTAACCCTGTAGCCACTCGTGCATGCTAATCATACATAACGCTAGATGCTATAGAAAATTGAATACTTGACCCTACCATAAGCCCTTCATCAGAAAAGAACATGAAATAAGGCTAAATCAAATATTCTCTGGCTATAGAATATTAGTTATGTGCAATTATGATGAACACACTAAGCAACTACAGTAATGATGTCAATTTCATCTAACAGGCATCATCTATAAGGAAAGTCTACCATGCAATCCATGAAGATACCTATCTTATCACTTGCATGCAGTTCTATTATAATCATCAATAACAAATAACAATGTGGTAACTTGGGGTATACTTCTTGCTCGGGCGGATCGTACACATCGCATCCCTCGATTAGTTTTGAAAACAACTTTTTTGAAAACCATTTGAAAACCATTTTCAGATTCTTAGTTTGATTATGGACTCACACAAATGTTCATCGAAATCTCTCAAACCAGGGCTCCGATACCGACTTGCAACATTCCAAAAATCACTATAATTTTTTTCATTTTTAACTTAAAAGGAACCATTGTTCTCAACCAAAACCATATCAAATCAAGTGTCAAATACAAATATTCCCAAGATCAATGTATCATAAAATCTCCCAAAACATATCATCGGATGATGTGTACAATCACGCCTTCGCCTTGCCCCGGTCATCCAAAGTACTTAAAACATAAAACTAAAACTGTACGCCAAAGCTTAATGATTTCCCCCAAAGTACTGACATACAACATATAACAACATTCATATTGGGTTCACAACTAACAAAATGGATTACCCCTAAGTCCACAACATAATTATGGCTTGCCTTCAGGTCCACATCTCATGTATGGCTTACTCCTAAGCCCACAACATAAGTTTGGCTTGCCCCTTGGGCCCACAACTTTTGTTTGGCTTGCTCACAGGTTTATTGCCTTCCACATAAAGTAGTAATGCATCAAACCAACTATACAATGTACACATATACATAACATGTAACATATAACAGTAACAGATAGTCATATAACTAGTTAATAGACTAACAGGCAGATCTACAGATCACTACCGCATAACAACATCTTATATACCAGGACTCAGTGTTAACAGATCAATACGACACAAAACATCCTCTAAACTAGGATACATAGTCCAGTGGGCTGACATTGGTGCCTTTGACCCACAAGTACGGTGAGGAAGACTCACCTCTCAGTCTTAAAAGATTGTTGAACATGATACAACTCCAAATATCAGTTCTACTAGTCACCTCCAAATGGTGTCAAATGATGACGTGATTTTGTATCCATAGTGCTCCACTCTTCTAAGATGATCTTCTTTTTCTTTCTTCCTCCTTCAAGATCACCAAAACAAACACTAATGGCTCAAATGGACTAGGTTTTGCAAAGGGGGATAAGACTGTCACTAGCATAAGGCAAACACCGCCCCTACCATACGTTAAGGCATGTGCTAAGAAACACTCGCTACCATCTTAACCTTAGGCGAGAGAGACCTAGCTTGCTTGTGATAGGTCCTCTTTTTTTTATCTTTTCCTTTTTTTTATAAAGCTTTTTGATTGGTTCTTTTTCATTTATTTATTTATTTTTCTAAAATCCAAATGTAAATGAAATCTTAGGTGGAATGTAAAAATGTGATGTGGCAATGTGCTTAGCATGCTACGACCTCCTATAGCCTAAAGATCATCATGTAAAGGAGGTTACGACTTCTCACGATTTACTAATAGTCAACGAAATAAGGGCAATATGTGTTCTTAGTTTTTGGCTATTAACCCAATGCATCCGCAGTCAAGCGTTAGACCCCAACACACCAAGTCCAACTACCTTATCACAAATATAGTTGGGGGCATGTGTATTAAGAAACATAATTAACCTGGTGTATAAAAATTTCAACCATTTGGGGCACGTGCCCCCAATGAAATAAAAAATGTCATAAAGACTCTATTGTCAATCAACGACACAATAAAAAGTGTCGCTAATATATATTAAAAGATGCTAATTGAGGACTATTCAACCACTCACGCTACAACAACTTGAAAAAATTCTTTCTACTAATAATAAAAAGAAAGGAAATGTGCATAATAGAATCAAAGATTAAACTTTGCTTAGGCTTAGTGGGATATAAAAGCAAGCTTATTTTGATAAATCCAAATCGTGCCAGAAGAAACTCGTATTACTACATCAAAGGTCTTTATAGCTTTTGAATTTCCTTTGAATTATTTCACCAAATTCCTTATCCCTTTGTTATGTACCGTGATACCCTCATCATATATAAATAAATCACAATATTGAAACAAGTGTTCATCATATTCTGAAATATGACAAAAAGAAGATGAGATTTCCAATCCTTTCCGGATTAATTCTTTTCTAGTGGCCAACCCATTGTTAATCACTCTACATTTCAAATTTTTATTCGTAATATGCATCTAACTATTCTATGGAGTTTTGATAGTTGTGTATATAAGTGATTCCCATCAATATGCTTTTTGGAATCTTGCACAAAAAACATGCCTAAGCCGTGAAGACTAAAGCACCAAAATTTAGTCTTGTTGGACAAGAACACGCTTTGCATGGTCTGAATTGGATTTGCAGGCTTCGTTGTTCCATTCAATACTTAATTTCCCTTCTGCGCTCCTAATTAAAACCTTCCTTAGTAATATGGTCACCAATCTTACATGATTTGAGCATATATAAATCATAGAGCCTAGGAAACAAAAAAAATAAGCTATTGATTTGAGTCCACTTGTCCTCCTAAAATTTAGTATTTTTCCTGTTGCGCACTCTTTTAGAGAGGAAATATTCAAAGTTGATACTAATAGATTCAAGATCTAAATAAGACAAGACAATAGTTTTCCAAGGAGAATTATCCCGAATGTGTAAAGGAAGAGCAAACACCCCATTCTCATAGTGAACCATTTTCACCACTCTTGCCCAATTAGAATCGCTTTCACAAAGTGATTTTCATCTCCACTTGGCAAGAAAAACATGATTGGCTCCATACAAAGAGATTCCATTTGCCAAGCCCCCTCCCCCGTTTTAGAAGCGATAATACAGTTCTATTTTCTCCAAGCCCGTTTTAGTTATAACCATCTACACCTAAAAAACTTCTATTCTCATTTTTAAAAGTTATTTTAAAGCAATTTTTGGAGCTTTGGAAATGAAAAAAAAAAATAATAATAATAAGTAAGTACTAAAGATACCAATGATGGATTGAGTAGGGTTAATCTTCCACCAATGGACAAAGCCTTACCGTTCCACTTAGAAAGCTTTAAATTGAGCTTTTCAATATCAGGCATCCAAACTTTTAGTTTATTCGTGTTCTCGCAAATGAGAAAAAAAAAAAAAAGGAATATTTTTCGCTTTATAATGAATAATGTTAGTCGAACTTTGGATTTCTTGCAATTTAACCCAACACCTATGAGTTTGCTTTTGGTGGGATTAATTTGGAGGTTTGAAGCAAGGTAGAAAAACCTAAAAATCCGGACATAATTCTTTCTACTATTCTAGTCCACTCACTAACTAATAAAACATCATCACCACATCGCATGAAATATGTGTGAAATTTGATGAGAATCATTGCCCACTTTAAAAGGTTTAAGGAATCATTTTTCTTTGTCATATTCAATAGCTACATTAAGACCTTCCAATAACCAAGAGGAAAATAAGGTATAAGGGACTACCTTGACGAATACCCCTTTTCAAGAGGAAAATGAGAACCGAAGTTGATGAAGAAGAAAGGCACGAACTAATCCATTCTCAAAAAATATCTGGAAATCCTATTTTTTGAATGATTTTTCCAAGATACACACAACTCATATTTTTCAAAAGTCCACCTTAAAAAACTTGAGTTTCTTTTTAGTGGATTTAGCCCACACAATGAGGGCATTAGTGATAAGAGGGTCTTCCATAATATTTCTGTTTTTAATGAATGTTGATAGGGACTTCGAGACGAGCGAACCAATTAACCTTTTTAAACGATTAACAAGAACTTTAGCAATGATCTTATAAAGCCATCGAATCAAACTAATAAGATGATGGTCTGTGATAAATATTGGGTCCTTCGCCGAAGTGATGGTGAAAAAAACACACGTTACACCATTTGGAATTCGCCTTTTAGTCCTAAAGACTCTAACCATCTCTATAATATCAATAATGTCTTATTTACACACTAAGCAACATAAAAAAACTACATAAATGATTCCTATGGTTTGGGTATTTCTTTAACTAAGGTCCAAAAAGGTTTTGACTCACAAAAATAGTCCTTATTTTAGGGTTTCATTGTGGTTTGGCCCCTAGAGTTGATAGCATTAACATAGGACAGTTAAATATGTATAAAATTAAAAGAAAACCTTTGTAAAAGATTCTTCGCATCAAACATTTTTCCTTTGCTAACTAATCATCTCAGAGACTTCGGCTTGAAAAAAATTATTAAAATGAAATAAAGCAATGATAGAATTGAAAGAACACCGAGCATCAATCTCCAATTTGATGACACATTAACGACGTCCGTAAAACCATATGATAGTATGAAGGAAAATTCCGTTGGAGCTCTTGACTTATTGTAAAGCGTTGAGTGAACCTCTAATGGGAAGGGGTGATGTTTCTGATACAAGAATAAGAGTGACTTCCAATCCGATTCCAAAACCATTTAATAGTCTACCCAATAAAAGAAGATAAACATTGGGTGACCATAGCATAAGACCTTCAGAAAAATAAAGGATGAAGGACATGATCTTCATTGAACGACATCCGATTGGTTCTGATATCGTGTTACAACAATAATAAACAATTATCGACCAAAATGCTAAATCCAAATTTCAATTTTTTACACATGAAATATGAAATGAGACCAAAATGATATTCCAAATCACAATAATCTGATTTATAAGCGGGTTATAGGCAAAAATGCATTATCAGATCCTTGAATTACGTTGACGACGACAACAACAACCAATAACACAACTCCATTCATTTTCTTGCTTCTTCTTTCTCCAATTCGAGAAACCAAAAAAGTTTACCATGAAAAGAGGTTGATTAAAAGTAACATATAGATAATAAGTATCAAACCATCAAGTCTGAAATAATTAAGAATCAAATGAAATTACACAAAAAAAATTTATATCAGTTTTGAAATTTTTTGAAATTCAGGGCACAATTATTGTGATTGAAGATTGATAAAGAGAAAGGAAAGTCAGTGGTCGTTTTTTGAATCAATTTCATCTTTGTAACTTATCATACTGATCTTCGCTTCAATTCAATTTTGCGTTTAGTACATTCGATGCAAATTAAAATAAAAAGGTTGAGTTTAGGAATGATGAATTTCGCATTTAGTACATTCGTTTAAATTTTGTGTTTAGTACACTCGATTCAAATGAAAACAAAAAGGATTCTTAGAAATGTTAGGAATGATGAATCATGATCCTCAGTTCCTTTTAAAATGATAGATTGTGAAGACTTCAGGTCTTCGCATCTAACAAATAGTTGTGGTTCACTCATCTTATAATTTGATCTTTGAAGCACATATATTTGCCCATGGTGTAAAATTTGTTTCCTTTAAGTTTAACGATTGAGCACAAAATTCATTAATGCATCCTCGATATCCTGTGATTAGCGAATACTAATTATGATTTATGTACTCTCTTGGTCAATCTGTTGTTTTTATATCTAACATCATGATCAAGTCTCTCTGTAGTACTCAAGATTCTGCAGTCCCAATCAATCATCATACTACAGTTCTTATCTTTCAAGAACATGAAGTCTTGTTTTCTTGTTTAGCAATAAATAAAGTTTTTCAAAGGTGTGCTATTAAATGAATTAGAAAACCTTTAGAATGTTTTTATTCCTTTCATTAAAATTGTTTACACTTTTTGAAGGGTATCTTTGCAAAAACCATACCGTTTTTCTTAATAATAAAAAAATGAAGATTTCTATTTTCAATAAAGGTGTTTTAAAAACATTTTGTGAGGTGATTGATCTTAACCTAACCGTCAGATGAAAAGTTATCCCATATATGATTTCTGAAAGTTATGTTAACCATCAACCCACGTTTACCCATTTAATCATCATTTTCATTAAATGCTCCCCATAACTGCATTTAATGCGAGTCATTTCCGGAACATTTAAAAAAAAGGGAAATTAATACAAATGGTATAAACCCCCTTTTCTTCCCAAGAAAGCTTTACGCTTTCTGAACGCTAAATCGAAGATCTTCTTCTTCCTCATCTTGCCAAACCCTATTTCTGCAAGTTTCTCAAAATATTTTTCAAGTTAAAATGGAAAAATTTGGTGTCTCAAAGAAGCAACCAAACCCACTGGTTCAACATCAACCACCAAAAACACAAGTTCGTCAATTGCAGCAAGCAATTACCGTGCGATCTACAATGATCATGACCTTTACGATGATGTCATCAATTTGATGATCCGATTCTTGCCCAAACATCCATTGTTTGGACCTTTCGATGCATTTACATAAGTTCTTCCCCAGTCCGTGTTGTTCACCTTTTCCTTTTCTGCTTTCATACCATTGAACAAAATATAGGACGTTCATCTAAAACTTGTAAATGAATCAATGGTGGGTCTCACAAAACTAAAATTTCTTAAACCTATTAATCTCGTAGTCCCTCCTTCCACCACCTTTAAGAATCCCAGTAACTCTAATGTCTTCAAAGCTCTCTACAAAATAGGCTATCAAGCTAAGGTCAAAGGTATCTCAGAATTCCAGTAAAGGAAACTTCCAGCCGTGTGGCAATACGTCTGTCAGCATGTGACTCAAGGCTCGTCTGGAAGAATCGGTAGAACAAACAACATGCTGAAGCAACTGTTAGACATTAGGTGCAGCATCTTCACTGTAGAGGAGGTCAACTACAAAACATTCTTTGGGATGACTTTACTGAATATATCGGAAAGGGATCACCTAATGAAGGACACACGGAGCTCACTTCTTCCAGATTTGATCTCTATGCCTCGTGGTTCTTCACAAGCAATATGACATCAATCTAGGAAATGAACTTAACTACTTCTCATTCAGCAGTCATAAAAGGTACTCTTTTCTAAAACACCAATCTGTCTTCGGTCCCATAAGACAGTTACCCATGAATATCATGACCACACTTTGACTTTTTGAATATTATGTCACGGATCACATTGAGGCTACGAATGATATAGCACCATACCGTTCTACCCCGCCTAGCCCTACACCGCAGATCACTCCCAAAACCCAAATGTAAAAAGGTCAAGACTATATCCAAAAGACAGACTCCGAAAAAGATTACATCCAAAGGAGTTGGAGCCTCCAAGAAAAGAAAGATTGTCACTGAGGACCCCAAGGTGACTGAAGACCGAATTCATATCGAAAAGCTTGTCAACACCCTCGAATACGAAGTTGAAGAAACTTACGTATCTAAAAACTTGTTTCGTAAAAAGAAGCTAGAACTTCATACCCCAAGCCAAAAGAGTCCAGCATCTGATATCAAATACTCTCAAAAGTCTCTAGTAGATATTTGATTCAACGCTGAATCACCTGCAATCATCCGTCTAATCTGCTACAAAAAGTTTAGCGATTGCAGATCACATTCATGAACCCGACAGAAATCCCAGTGGTGACTGGACAGTTTGTGATTGCAGATGATAGATGGACCAACAACCGTCCCTCCTCGAAATATGAAAAACAAAGATTTAAAGCCTTCAAAAAGGCTTTAAGAGCAAGGAAGGAAAGATAATCTATGCTTCAACATAAGAAAGAAAAAAGAACTCAGATTTTTTGCGGCATATTGGGCTGATTGGATCAACAAGACTGAAGATCTATGATCTTCAGTCTATGAATAAAAGTTTGATAGTATGGAAGAAAAGATGTGCAAAGCTCAATAAGATGAAGGTAACATGGCCAAACCATCAAAGCCCATTCCTTCACCAATCGATGTTGGTGATTCAAATGATGAAGGAACCAAAGTACAGAGCAGTCAGGAACTGGGTTTTATATTTGTTTTCAAAGAAGAGGAGAAAGTTGCCAACAACCACCGAAGACACCTTCCACTCAAACTCCTCAGCCCCTCGACAAAAGACTCATGTCAATTGAACAACAAGAAAAGTGGGTTGCAAACTGGGCTGTACTTTGAGTTGAGACGGGGATCTGACAACTCAATCAACAACAACAAGAAGAACACAAGAAATTCATCAAGAAAAATAAAACCTTATTTCTATTGTTAAGGAGTTGAAGGAGCAGTTTTTTAAAATCACAAATGAACAAGAGTAAAAATCAAAATTTTGGATCGACGAA
This sequence comes from Lactuca sativa, assembly GCF_002870075.4. Taxonomy (NCBI): domain Eukaryota; kingdom Viridiplantae; phylum Streptophyta; class Magnoliopsida; order Asterales; family Asteraceae; genus Lactuca; species Lactuca sativa. The sequence continues at coordinate 192,922,735 of NC_056628.2, forward strand.
ACACACAAGGCATATGAAGTAGGTTTTTCTGAACTTGAAAATACCATTTGCACTCTTCAATGATCAGTCTCTGCCAATAAATCCATTGAAGAAATCCTCACAATCTCAAAGTATGTCTACAATCATCTTTTCCATCCTAAAATGCCAATCATCAATGATCTTAGAGGCCAAATGTTAATTCAATTAACAAAACTTTCGAGAAGTTGAATGAGATAAAAGGATTTTTTAGGAGAAGAGGAGACCTTCCTCAAAAGTGGGAAAAGATATGGTTGTTCAAGTCTCCAAAAGCACAAGCTCCTCTTATGACTCCAACAACACAAAATCTCCTCCTCGAAAGATTCCTACTCCTCATCCTACTAAAAAAGATAAAACCCTTCCTCAGTCCCCTCAGAAAACTCCACCACAATCTTCTCAAAAGATCAAACCTCCAACTCCTCCAACCTCCCCAAATAAACCTTCACCCGTCAAAGAAACTGATATGGAGCCTTCCATGTCTAATGGCAACTTTCATGATTCCCCCAAGACAATGAAAAAGAAGACAAACTGGAGGGAAACTAAGGTTGTTGAATACATTTGTTAGACCCAAGGTTTTGACACAAGTATATATGCGTCTCTAATCAGCTCCTGGGTTAATCTAATCCGAAGACTCATGGATTCAGACTATGTTCCTCATCTCAAATACTCTGAACCTCCCTCTACGACATACTGTGACATTCCTCTTTCTCCCAATTCTAAATGCTTCCTGTTATTTAATCCTTTTGACCAAAGTAATCCTAAAGCAAAAAGAATGGTAATGGAGTTTGAGAGATTTAATCTATTCCACAACAAGTATGGGAAATCTGCAAAGGAAATTTGGTTTAAAGACATTCTTGAAGTCGTAACAACTTTCAAGCCAAGGTCCTTTAAAGGTGAATCACACTACCAATACACCCTTTGTCGCTCCGGTAGAGAATAACACCGAACCCAAGAAAATTTCGTCTTCATGAACCTCGAAGAAATATTTCTCATTGCAAGATTCTTCAAGATCAAATCCTACAAATATCCCAACATTAAAGAGGCAAATCTTAGGGCTGCCAATTTTCTCTATGCCCTTGTATGTGACCTTGGGAGAAATGATGTTGAAATTCATTCAGTACTTGCAGAGAAAATGAAATTCCCTCCTTTTGAAATCCCTGAATAATTACCGAATGGATTCATGAAATGAGCCTCAGAGCAACAAACTTCCCTAAACCTGGCATTATTTTCAAACTTTCAAGAGATAGTGAGAAGTTCTTCCTACCATCCACAACATTCATCGATGCTCTCCTAAATATCACGAATGAACTCTTTTAATGGCTTAAAAGTCCAAGTACACCACTGAAGAAGTGAATTTTGAGATCTGCAGAAGAATCAAGTGGGTTATTGAAGTTAGAAGATTATGGTGGGTAATTATAAAGTTTCCCAAACTTATTAATTGAATGTTTTAGCTTTGAGTTCACTTAATGGGAATTGTTGAATCATGAAGTGACCCTCTACAGCTAAGTTATTACCAAAGATCTAACTTGATGTTGCAATAGCCATTTTGATTAAGAAGAATTAGGGGTTATCACCAAAGACTAGATATCAGAATGGAAAAGATTTACCGAAGAGTAAATTACTTTGTCTTTTGTAATCATATATGCAAAAAAAATAATGTTCACTTTTCCTGACATTGATTAGTCTTTTGTGTTATGTCAGTCAAAGCATGGCCATCTTTGTTTACAATATTTTATTGTATTTGAAGTAACTTGTTCAACTATTTATTGGAGAGCATGTTGATCGATCTAAACACCACTTCTGTAAGACATTCCCTATATTACACTTTATTGAATAGAAGTCTTCATTATCTTCATTTGTTCCTTATTTTGTTCATCACTAACTAACTTTTGTTTGAATGCAAACCTTGTTACGATTCAACTAAGTATTTATGCTTGCTTATATTTATTAGTTAACCTTGTTGTTATATTTATCCTTATAATTTTGCATACTTAGTCATCGTTGAGCTTATCAAAGGTCCATTGAGATTAAATTATATTTTTTTCGTATCTATCATTAAAGTTCTGTCAACATGGTGAGACGGAGGGACGGAGAGAGGTAGAGAGAGAAATGAAGAGATATTCACATAATTTAACTAAGGGGATGATTACAACAAGCGCATGTTTTGGTTTTCTTTCTCATTGTATCTTCTCTAGGAATCATCGATGTGGGTAGTGAGATTTAATATAGTTGTTAAATGTGACTTTGACATTTGGAGTATTCTCATGGAGCATTTACGTTCAACAGAGCACTTAGAACTCAATGGAATACTAGGAGTTCAATGGAGTATATGAGAAAGGAACATATCATCTGAGAAGGAAATGGGGCAATTAAAATACGGAATGGATCTTGTAAGAATGGAAAGATAGCTAGTTCAAGATGTTGAACAACACAGTTTTATTTTGGAAAAACACCATCATTATGGAATATACATGCAGTAGAAAAATTACGTCACTAAAAAGGGGAACGTAGCACCTGAGAAGATGTTTAATGATACTTAGAAGTTGAAGATTCCCATGAAATACAACATGATACACCACAATGATGGTAATTTGGTCATTTTAAAAGAAAAAGATGAGAATATGAGTTGTGACTTCATGAAAATGGCCAATAACAGCTTCAGCCACTTAGAAAAGGTTACATAAGTGTGTTCAAGAGAAATAATGCATGAGAAGACGCATTTGGTTAAAAGGGTAAAATGGTAATTTTATGCTTTTTGGGCAAACTTTTCACTTAATAGATTAAGATTTCTATTAATTCAGTGAGATATGACTTCAAAGAAGTGTAGAGTACGTTCCCACCTATCTTGTGGATATGAAGAACATTGAAAATAGTTAAGAAACGAAGAAGATACCAAGGTTAGAAGTTGAGACAAAATTGTCCCAAGGTTGGAAGGAAAACAACCAATGGCTGCTATCAAGCTGGAACCACAACGCGATAAATGTATAGCCCTGCCACAGCTAGAGGTAAAATGGGATTAGACATAGTCTTCTGAAGGGTTTTGAGCATTCTAACACTCCTATGGTGTACATGAAACCCTAGAAACCTTGGATATATGTTTTCTATATTATACAAGCAAATTTGATTTTCCAAGGTTCTTAACCTAACTAGCATGTTATGGGGTACTTGTAACGTAAAAAACTTAGTAGAATAACATACCTTTTCTTGTGGTCGATTGCTTGGAGTCTTGAGAGCCTAGCACCAATAATGTGGATGTGTAACACCAAGATTTCCAAAAACAAAATTTTCATTTAAATACTCAATTTAATATTAAAAACACTTGTTTAAAATCTTATTCACATTCGAATTACAAAACATAGTTTCATTTTCGTTATAATAGAAGACCAGGATCCTCCAAAATACAACTCTTTCTTCGGTGTGTACAATCGAACCGTTGCCATCCCACGTTACTGTAAGAACCTGAAACAACATAACATAAACAACGTAAGCACGAAGCTTAGTGAGTTCCCCAATATACCTTACGCACATACGCCTTCCGGCCCGGACCTTTCGGTCCACATAACATTGCCTTCCGGCCCGGGTCTTTCGATCCACATAACATTGCCTTCCGGCCCGGATCTTTCGATCCACATAACATTGCCTTCCGGCCCGGATCTTTCGATCCACATAACATTGCCTTCCGGCCCGGATCTTTCGATCCACATGATAATTGCCTTCCGGCCCATACACACATATAACACATAATACAAATACTCTAACACATAAAGCACATATATCATATATCATACCTGACCTTCATGTCACATAATACCTTGCCTTCCGGCCCATATATAAGCATGTATATCACGCATAGCAGCTAACTTTCCATTTATAGCATATAAACATAACACATAACATACTTGACCTTCCGGTCACACAATCAAACCCTTCCGGGTGAAGTATAGTGAGAAGACTCACCTCGCGGACGCTGGAAGATAGCAACTCCTAAAATCCCTCGCACTTGATCCTCCGAGCTACAAGCTCCCTGTAACATCATATATCCCTTATTAATACTTCTATCTTCCCCGTTAACTGTCCCTAAGAAATCACACCAGTCAACTCTGGTCAACAGTCCATTGTCAGCTCGACTGGACTCGGCGAGTTCCCTGACGACTCGGCGAGTCTGGTCGTCCTTCAATCCTCTAAGATTCCCCTTCTACTCGTCGAGTATCCTCCTTGACTCGACGAGTCACTCCTGGAAGAATCGCGGGGCCACCCCGACTCCACTCGCCGAGTCTGAAGAACAACTCGGCGAGTCCCAGTGAATCTTCAAGCTACTCGCCGAGTCTGATCATCCGACTCGGCGAGTCCACGCCATGCAGTCGATCAAACTGCTTCCTGAGATACATATATTCCCGAATAACCAAACATGGGACCTTCTGGACCTCTAAGGGTCCTAATACAAGGTTATAAACATTGGGTAACGACACAACAATCCGTCAAATCTCCAAATGGGTTTCACAAACCCTAAATCCATGCACACATTCACATCACAGAAAATAATCCGAAAGGTTACCTGAATCATGCACCCTCAGTGTCCCCAAGCCTCAAAACGTGATTCCCTTGCTGTCCCATTAGCCAAAACCTTCTCCTTCTTGGACAATAACTTCCTCAAATCACCATTGATCTTCAATCCTTGCTCTAGCCGCTCCAGTCGCCTAGGGTTCTTCCCAATCGATCCAAAGTCGTGAAATGACGACATAACAACCCTTATATACGACCCCATACGAAACGGCTAGGGTTTCCGCTGAACAGCGTCGACTCGCCGAGTCCATACCTGGACTCGTCGAGTCCAGTCGCGAACCCGCGACCAACTCTGCGACCCTACTCGGCGAGTCTGGCTCCAACTCGCCGAGTCTCCCCTTTAAAACACCCCAAAATGCAATTTAACAATACTTGAGATTTTGGGCTGTTACAATTCTCCCCCACTAGAATTAGACTTCGCCCTCGAAGTCTCACTCTGAAAATAGTTCTGGATGCTGCTCCCGCATCACACGTTTCGGCTTCCCTAAACACTTCCGATATCTTCCGAGGTCGCTACTGAACCAATACCAGAGGTACCTCCTTGTTCCTCAGAACCTTGATCTTCCGATCTCCGACGACCACTGGCCTCTCGCCGTAACACAGGCTCGCATCCACCTAATCGTTCTCTAGAAGAACCACTGCTGACTCATCCGCTATACACCTCTTCAACTGCGACACATACCAGTGTCTTGGATCCGTCCCAATTCCGTTGACAGCTCCAAACGATAGGCCACCCTTCCTACCTTCACACCCTCACGAAAAGACCCAACATACCGGGGCCCCCCATTTACCCCTCTTCCTAAATCGAAGCACCCCGTCAGAAATACGAAGTCGCTGACCTGAATCACATACTCGTAACGGCGTCTGCCTGCATAACTTTCCTGTTAACTCCAGACGATCACTAACTCTCTTTAACCTGCTGAGTCTGCTTTGTCAACTAAATACGAACTCTGAACTGCTCATCACTCTTTGTAATCGGAAATTACCCACGATGCACTCTGGTCCAAATCTCAACGATCACTCAACCCATAAGGGTTAGGAAACTCTGAACCACCGGATCCCCGATCCAAAGCCCACTTTGCCCCTTTCCGGACCGACTGAGAGATCCGTTCTCCCTCTCAGATCAACTCCCACAAGTTCCCTCTTGCCATCACATACACATACTGAACTAGTTCCAACACCCGCAGGTGGAAAGACCCGATACACTGATGATATCCTCGAACATCTCCCAAGATGAACCACCACATCCACCCTACACTCTGATCAGATTCACACTGAGAATTTAAAATTTTTCTCTCTCCATGCATCCCTTCTGAGCCTCAACAGACATCCCAACCGGATGGGTTCCTACTCCACTGCCGCGAACACGACGCTCAAAACCATACTCGAAATACTCTAACCATAACTCTGCTCTGCAGCTTTCACTTTCGTGAACTTGCACCCCCTTCGGAGTTACATACCCTCCTCTTTTCCTTTTCCACGGAACTCTCTTGAACATAATGCCACTACAACCGGTGCCACGGTGCTCGCCCCAAGCGACACCACCCTTTTTGCGTAACTGCTATTCACATACTCTGGTTATCGTTGCAGGGGCTCTCAATCCCATGCACTCTCTCCACTCGTCAAAATCACTGCCTCCGCTAAACAAGATCAATAACCCGGGGCCAGACCTTCCAATGCAATCACACTGCAACATACGCGATCCGCAAATCTCGAGCTAATCCAGCAATACCAACAGAGTCTCCAGTATGACTGGACCGACTCTCATAACACATACTAGCCACTCGAGGCTATATCTCTGTGGGTCCGTACACCCAAACTCTGCGAACCCTCAGGTTCTAACTCTGGGAACCTTCCGGTTCCAGCTCTAGAAACATGCACAACATAATCCCGTGGGATTAATGCAGTACAACCCATCACGTATCTCAAACGTACCAATACTCTGATCGCAAAATTCCGATTACTTACTCAAGCTTGATCCCGACCTCCTCTCAGGCCTCCACAATCAAATGCCCTAGGTCTGTATCTCGCCCCGCATACTCAACACTCGCTCTCGTCGGCCTATACTTTGCGCTGACAAACACTGCTGAATCCCAACAGCTAAGCACCCTTACATACTCATCGATCTCCCGGAGAATTTTACAATTCTCCCCCACTAAAGCACTGACTAACTGCCACCGATCGTCATTAACGACCTTTCAGAACCATCCTGCACAAAGAGAACATTTACCCACTGACTGCTTCCCACAAGCGTAAGCAACCCTCAGCAAAACACATCTCCTCCCTGATCAATCCGCTCAAAAGAATCCGATCTTTCAATTATCCACTCCACAACTGCAGATGCTACACGTCATTCAACCCAGTGCCGCATCTCCACTATCAACCCCCACGAACGATGACCAACGGAATTCCCAAGCAATAACCCATAACCAAACCCACAACCTGCCAAAGGTTGAATATCGCATCGAAAACCGCACAAGGCTACCGGTACCAAAACACCAAACTATAATCATACTAAACCATCAGGGAACAACGAATGCCAAGCGAAAACCTGAAGCACCAATCCATAACCATGCCAAACCCGCGAAACAACGAATACCGCATCGAAATCCACACCAGACACCAGCACAAACAATACGCCACAATCAACGCAATCTACTCAAGACATCAAGAGAGCATCATACCCGCAGCTGCCTCCGGCACTGCTCCGTCTCCCTCTGCCGCAAGCCGATAAGCACGACCCTGAGCCCTTGGGCTCTGCTCCATCCTGTCCTCCTCCTGAACTCCTCAAGGTGGCCGATGCTAGAGCCTGCACCGGTCCTGCAGGAAACTGTGGACGGTTGACCCTCAAATGTCCAACCTGCCGACACTGATAACAAATCCTGAAATCCCGAATTGGCACTGACTGCCGACAATCCCGTGCACCATGCCCCTCCTTTCCACACTTGCGGCATGCACCACTGGGCCAACAAGCTCCGGTGCCATCTCTCTCACACTTCCCACAAGTGTGACCGCTCCGATCCCCCATTCTAACGTCTACGGTCATGGACCGTTTCGGCGCCGACTGCGACTGCATCGGGGCCTGCCTCACCTCACGCAACTGCAACTCAACCTCTAACCCACGCCACATGGCGGCCTCCTGCGATACCAACACGGTCTCGCGCCTCTGCGCATACACGAACTGTCTGATACTCCCCCCCTTGAGCATACTCAGATATCGGGACATCTGAGCCTGCTCCGAAGCGAACTCAGGGCGAAACGTCGCCCTCTCAATAAACATCCCGGTGCTCTCAGTCACCGACTCCAAATCCTGCTTCAGCTTAAGGAACCTCCGAGCCAATTTCTCCTTTTCATCCCGCGGCACATAGCGAGTACTGAACATCCCTCTGAATTGATCCCATGAAACCGCAGCCCTCTGCGCATCGGAAAATGACCTCGTGGTCAATCTCCACCAATCCTTCGCCCCGAGCCTCAACAGGTTCAGAGCACACCCCACCCTCTGATCAGCAGGGCATAAACTCGTGGAGAAACACCCCTCCATGTCTGATAACCATCTCATAGCAACAATCGAGTCCTGAACTCCATCGAATGTGGGAAGCTTCGCATAATAGAAGTCCCGATACTGAAAACCCCGACTAGCCCCTTTCTTTGCCGTTGCTACAGCCGCTGTAACTGCCGCGGCAGCCGTCTCTGCGAAAGCCGCATATCGCTCATCAAACTACTTCAATCATAGTGGTCCTGATCGACCCAAACAATTCTGGCGACTCAACCCGCAACAATGCAGCAACCCCATCACGCCGGATCTCGCGAATCCTCGCATCCCGCTCGCTCGTGCTCGTCCGATCGATAACCGGATAACAAGATAGCCACAAGCATCATCCACTACGAACCATGGTACTCATCCCATGACATCCCTCCTCAACATGCTTCGGTGTATGGTACCTGAACCATAGCACCACTCCTCAATCTACTCCAATGTATAGCACTCGAACCACAACATCTATCTCAACTGTTCCGATGTATGGTGCCCTGACCATAACATCACTCTGTATCCGCTCCGATGTATGGTATTCGAACCATAACATCACTCCTCAATCTGTTCCTTAGGACCTTCAGAATGCCCCCTGTATCAAGTATGGGTCCTCTGCTTTCAGTAGTACGGGCCCATACTACCTGCCACATCTACCCATACTTTCCACACGGACCATCCCAGAGTTCCTAAGTAGCTGATAAACCTGCTCTTTCACCCATCTCATCGCGCGTGCTCGCTTTCCAGCGAAATCTTCTACTCTACCCGCGCACTCGTCTGGCTAGGTTTACTCCCTAGTCCCTTCCGCCGTCCTCCCACTTCTTTGCTATCAGCTGCTGAAGAGTTCCTAATGATGCCAACCCTCTACCTCCTGAGTATCGTCATACTCACTTAGTAGCTGACTCCCATCATCGACAACTCCACAAAGCACAAAGCAAGCAGCATTCGAGCATTGAAGCATACATAGGACTCCCCATCTGTGGTAGCTCCACCTTCTCGGCTCATCCTCGGAAGTACCTCTGTACCCCGTAGCTTTACCCCTTGTGCGTTCTAACTAGATACTCTCACTCATCACATACACACAAAAGCATAACGCACATATAACAGCAAACCCTAGACTAAGGCATCACAAATCAGGCCACTCTAGTCCTAAGATGTGAAATACCTAGCCTGTCTCTAGCATGCAATAATGTCTCATAAAGTGCATAATAGATATTTCATAATACAAAAGTAAGGGTATTTTGGGAAATCACCGTTTGGCTCTGGCTGATTGTACACACTGCTCTTTCTTGCTTTCTCTTTGAACTCTTATTCACTTTTAGAAAACCATTTATTTGGAAAACTTTTTCTTACTTCCTCAGTTTGAGTCCAGATTTACCCGTAGGCGCGTCCGAATCCCTCAAACCAAGGCTCTGATACCAATTTGTAACACCAAGATTTCCAAAAACAAAATTTTCATTTAAATACTCAATTTAATATTAAAAACACTTGTTTAAAATCTTATTCACATTCGAATTACAAAACATAGTTTCATTTTCGTTATAATAGAAGACCAGGATCCTCCAAAATACAACTCTTTCTTCGGTGTGTACAATCGAACCGTTGCCATCCCACGTTACTGTAAGAACCTGAAACAACATAACATAAACAACGTAAGCACGAAGCTTAGTGAGTTCCCCAATATACCTTACGCACATACGCCTTCCGGCCCGGACCTTTCGGTCCACATAACATTGCCTTCCGGCCCGGGTCTTTCGATCCACATAACATTGCCTTCCGGCCCGGATCTTTCGATCCACATAACATTGCCTTCCGGCCCGGATCTTTCGATCCACATAACATTGCCTTCCGGCCCGGATCTTTCGATCCACATGATAATTGCCTTCCGGCCCATACACACATATAACACATAATACAAATACTCTAACACATAAAGCACATATATCATATATCATACCTGACCTTCATGTCACATAATACCTTGCCTTCCGGCCCATATATAAGCATGTATATCACGCATAGCAGCTAACTTTCCATTTATAGCATATAAACATAACACATAACATACTTGACCTTCCGGTCACACAATCAAACCCTTCCGGGTGAAGTATAGTGAGAAGACTCACCTCGCGGACGCTGGAAGATAGCAACTCCTAAAATCCCTCGCACTTGATCCTCCGAGCTACAAGCTCCCTGTAACATCATATATCCCTTATTAATACTTCTATCTTCCCCGTTAACTGTCCCTAAGAAATCACACCAGTCAACTCTGGTCAACAGTCCATTGTCAGCTCGACTGGACTCGGCGAGTTCCCTGACGACTCGGCGAGTCTGGTCGTCCTTCAATCCTCTAAGATTCCCCTTCTACTCGTCGAGTATCCTCCTTGACTCGACGAGTCACTCCTGGAAGAATCGCGGGGCCACCCCGACTCCACTCGCCGAGTCTGAAGAACAACTCGGCGAGTCCCAGTGAATCTTCAAGCTACTCGCCGAGTCTGATCATCCGACTCGGCGAGTCCACGCCATGCAGTCGATCAAACTGCTTCCTGAGATACATATATTCCCGAATAACCAAACATGGGACCTTCTGGACCTCTAAGGGTCCTAATACAAGGTTATAAACATTGGGTAACGACACAACAATCCGTCAAATCTCCAAATGGGTTTCACAAACCCTAAATCCATGCACACATTCACATCACAGAAAATAATCCGAAAGGTTACCTGAATCATGCACCCTCAGTGTCCCCAAGCCTCAAAACGTGATTCCCTTGCTGTCCCATTAGCCAAAACCTTCTCCTTCTTGGACAATAACTTCCTCAAATCACCATTGATCTTCAATCCTTGCTCTAGCCGCTCCAGTCGCCTAGGGTTCTTCCCAATCGATCCAAAGTCGTGAAATGACGACATAACAACCCTTATATACGACCCCATACGAAACGGCTAGGGTTTCCGCTGAACAGCGTCGACTCGCCGAGTCCATACCTGGACTCGTCGAGTCCAGTCGCGAACCCGCGACCAACTCTGCGACCCTACTCGGCGAGTCTGGCTCCAACTCGCCGAGTCTCCCCTTTAAAACACCCCAAAATGCAATTTAACAATACTTGAGATTTTGGGCTGTTACAGGATGCCTCAAGTGGAATCATATATCACCAAAACACCTTGGAAGACTTGAGAGAATAAAATACACTAGTAGAAATTGGCCCACTCTTGTTCACTCACACACTAGTGCGATTTCATCTGCCAAAGACCTCTTTATATAGTATGAAGGATTAGGGTTACATCCATGTAAACCCTATTACCCATGACCTTTCATTTACATAGGATCCATGGGTTAAAAACTCCATGAACTATCCATGAAAGCTTAGCCCATCCTAAATGAACTTGACCCATTCTATATATATATATATATATATATATATATATATATATATATATATATATATATATATATATATATATATATATATATATATGTATATATATAAGAGTCCATATTTAATTAGTTCCTTTTGATCACTAAATTAATTCTTGATCAATACTAATTAAATAATATGATTTCATATTAATATATTATAACCAATAATATATTAATAAATCATAAATATACTATTCTCAAATGATTATCCATATAAATTTTTTTGGTGAAGTGAAACCCAAATGGACCATGCTGGGTCAGGTCAAGTACATACCAAATATAGTTACGGACTTAGACGAGTTATCCAACAGTCTCCCACTTGGATAAGTCTGATAACTCTGGTTGCAAGTATGACTTCAAGAACCAACTAACAATTGTAGCTCTTTAAAATTCTGTTGAAATATGAAGTGCCGTTTTAGATAAGTGATCATATAATCCTCTGTTCTAGATATCAGCCAGACAAATACATGGAAGAATGTCGTACTTATTGTCAAGAAGTTTGTTTCCCGATTTCCGATTTGTTTGACATAGAACTAAACCGAACACATCAATTTGGTTCTGATCGGGCTCGGTACATAGGTCAAAACAAAATCATCGAGGGGCCCAGATATCGCTTTTAACACTCCAAGGACTAAAAGGAACAGATAAACTTCGACTCTTATGCTTGTTCTACTACTTGTTGAATCATACAAAGACATGTTTTATGACATCAAGTTACTGATGCGTTTTCGTACAATCAATGCACAACCAACTCATAGGCAATAACTCATATCTCTAGGTTTGAAGACTTATATGATATTACCGTCTCACAATAACTCGAGATAAATTCCATGAAGTGATGCAACTGGGCGTGGGCTTCATCCAATACTCAAAACTTATGAGCACTCATGCATGTTGTAGCAACTTTTGCCATGTCTAACACATTAGACATCTACAAGCCCAATTCATGACAGTCTTAATTCATACCTACTTCCAACATACGACTGACTGTGCAGAGTTTGAATAAAGTAATTATTCTGGAAGTCAAAACATGCAAAATTGAAACAATAGTAAACAATTGACACAAGATAACAACACCTTACTTATAAATAAACAACAACTTTTATTTAATCATCAAATGTCAATTACATTTCACAAGCTTCAGAAATAGCTATCTAATCTGTAAAACTAATATCGTCCTTCAAGCCGATGAGCTTCGCATGTTGCAAATGCTTAACCCTACTCAGTCCCTTCGTGAGGGGATCTGTTGGGTTCTCTACTAACGATACCCTCTTTTCCACGAGGAGTCCTTCTTTTATCTTGTGTCTTATGAAGTGATATTTTCTGTTAATGTGTTTGGATCTGCCATGTCACACCCTCGAACTAGACGGCGGAAACGTCTGGGGCCTTGTGCATGACTTCATCTTGAAATATCATTACAGTGAATATAAATTAAACATAACATCATCATTACCATGCATATTATAATACAACTGCCATTGTTTACATGAAGTACAAACTTTTAAATAACATGACCAAAACATTCAATGTATGATGTTTAACAGTACACAAAACAAAATCCCCTATTCTTGTTGATTCTTCTGCTTAACGAGTCTCTGAGAATACAAGTTATTTTGAAAATGTCAACATATATAATGTTGGTGAGTTCATAAGTATGTTTGAGAAAAGGATTCGTATAACTTTGTAACCACATGAAAATCCTGTATTTTCTTAAAATAGTTTGGTATATTTATGTCTAATCTTGTATTAATGCATGTGTGTTATTGTTTAATAGAATGTCAAAAGTGATTGAAAAGAAAGTAAATAGAATGTCCTCGGACAACCTGACGTTGCTCGTAAAAGAAGAATAGTTAATGTTGTCGCACCAACACTGAGGTGGGGGTACCAATGTGAGTAAGTTTCCGAGTAATCCAATCATAAAAGAAAAATAGATAATGTTGTTGTACCAACACCGAGGTGGGGGTACCAGTGTGAGTAAGTTTCCGAGTAATCCAATCATAAAAGAAAAATAGATATTGTTGTCGTACCAACACCGAGGTGGGGGTACCAGTGTGTGTAAGTTTCCAAGTAATCCAACATAAAAGAAAATAGTCTTCCGCAAACTTCCTAACGTTAATTCCTCTAAGTGAGCCGTCATAACCATACTAAATAATGACAATTTCGTCTGTCTTAGCGTTGGTAAACGCCGAATGAAAAATAAAATAAGGTTATAGTCACCCTAGACCGATGTAGTCTAACTGTAGCGAACAGCTCAGGTGTGGAGTGGCATCCCCGTATAGATCTATTCTCCTTCCAAGAGACTCTGATTATAACTACAGGCTACGATCGAACACTTAATAGGTGTCAACCAAAAAAAAACTCACTAGATCCTTAATCGAATTTACGTGTAGATAAACATATAAAACTCATTACAGGCCCAACGAACCATGTAAGTGATCCACTAGGGCATCGCTAAACATGTGAGTCGTTTCAAAACTTAATATGAATGAGATTATATAACATGGGCCCAAAATATATGTAAAAGGACAACTAAGGCCCATTTCATATGTAAGATATTTATAGGCCCAAATATCACGCAAATAGTATACAAAACCTATCAAACATATAAATGGGCCACTAAGGCCCAATAACCTCGAAATGATCAAAATTAATATGTTTGTTAGTTTATTGTTGGTTTTGGTTCAAGTATTCACTAAAATAGCATAAAAGCCCACTTTTTGTTAAAATAACACTTTAGTCCCCATTTTGTTCAAAACTTGTGTTTATGACTAGTTTGTGGTAAAAATAACATTTTAAACCCATTTTTGTCAAAAATATCATTTTTGGCTTGATTTTTGTGAAAACAGACATTTTTCTGGTTTTTGGCTTTTCTGACCTAGTTGTTGGAAAATTTGTAGAAAAATCATCGTAAGTCAAAATTTGGATCCGTAAATTCTGGAAGTTTGGAAATTTTTTCTACTTTGTTCACAATTTTTCGCATAATTTTTAATGTCCTATAACAAATGTGAAATTGCTCACCTTAACAGGCTGGTCCGAAATTATTTCAAATCTGATAGGTAGTTTTGTAAAATTCGCCAAAAATTGTAGAAAAATCGTATGAAAACGTGAGAGTAGTCATTTTAAAGGTATAAACCTGAACGTTTTTCATGTAAAACAGTTTTGAAAAATATTATAATTAAGTTGATCAAAACTGTCCGAGATTGGACCAAAACATTTTCTGTCAAGGGCTGATTTTTGAGTCTAGTTTATAGATCTTTGAACACAACACTCCTTTTTGCTATTTTAAGTGTATAAATCCCATATCTACAAGTTTACATGTATTATATTTGATAACACATACTTTTCTCAAGGTTTTCATGTGGATCCAAGTCATAAACTTAATATTCTTATAATATTTTTAGATTTATGAAGTAAATAGCATATAATCAATAAATAAGTTATGAAAAACACACATATTCATGCATATACACATAGATCTACATGAAGCAACTTGTATTCTCCCCCAAAAACAAGTAAAAATTGAAAATAGGGGGTATGAACTCACCTTGGGGTGATGGATCCGTTTTGAAGAAGAAGAGGAAGAAGATGGTGTTGTTTTTGGCCTTCCTTGTTTCTTTGATGGGATTCTCGAATTCTAATATGATGATCTTGAAGAAAAACCCTCTTGAAGTATACTCTAATTCTCAAAAATTTGGAGGAGAATGTAGGAGTGTTCTTGTGAGCTTTCCTTAAGAGATTTTGTATGTAAAATAAGTGTATGGTGAAGGCCCTAATGGCCGTGAGTAATAAAGATGAGAGGGGAATTGAAATTTTTGCATGGAGAGTGAAGATCTCATGGATGTTTCTGATATGCTAGAAGTATGTTAGACAACTATGTGTTGTCATCACTTCCTAAATCCTCCCTTGATCTTTTTTTTTGTAACATGATGTTGGACCGAGATTTTTGGGCCAAAAGGGATAAGAATAGGTAGTTTTGGTCCATTCTAGGTTTAGTTCAAATTTCTAGAGCCTAATAATGGTTTTTGGCCCATTGGGCCCTTGTGGGTATTTCACGACCCAAATAGTACAAAAGAATGGGTTTATGGTCCGCTAGGGTTAATTGGAGTTGTCATGGCCCAATAAGGCCCATTAAAGGTAAACAAATTTATTTTAGGCCCATTATGGCCCAAAATGTTAAGTTTTATGAGTGTGGGTCCAATTAGAACCCAATAAGGGTTTCTAGGCCCAAAGTAGTTCAAGTTGAGGTTTATTGGTCCAAAAGTCCCAATAAGAGGATCCTAGTCCATAATGAACTTGAATCGGGATTTCTAGGGTTTTCAACCCATAGTTGAATATATGAGATGTATTGTATTAGGTTTTGACCTTCATTCAAGAGTTTGGCTTCAAATGGATGACGTTGATTGAACATAGGGTATGATATTCACTTAAAGTACAAGCTTTGCAATAGATGATGTTTTCATGAGAATAGAATTTCCTAGCAAAAATGCCAGTTGTGACATGCCATGATCTCTCGGTTCCTTGGCTAAGGCAACTGCACTATTGCTTTTACAGAAAATATCCATAGGCTCCTTTATAGCTTGTACAACTCCAAGGTCTCTAATGAAGTTCCTCAGCCATATCGCCTCCTTCGCCGCTTCACTCGCAGCTATGTACTATGATTCACATGTCGAATCAGTTACTGTCTCTTGCTTGAAACTTTTTCCAGGTAATCGCTCCTCCATTCATGGTAAAGACCAAGCCCGACTGAGAGCGTAAATTATCCCTATAATCCACTACTCTCAATTCATCAATCCCACCAAGGGTAAGGTCCCAGTCCTTAGTCCTCCGCAGGTACTTGAGAATGTTCTTCACCACAGTCCAGTGAGCCTTGCTAGGGTTCCCCTGATATCTGTTGACCATGCTCAAATCAAATGCCACATCAGGGCGGGTACAAGTTATATTATACATGATCGAGCCAACAAAAGAAGCATATGGTAATCGACTCATCTCATCTATCTCAGCCTCTATACTCGGGCTCTGAGCCTTGCTCAGATTGGCATTATGCTGGATCGGTAAGTAACCTTTCTTGGAATTCTGCATGTTGTAACTTTTCAGCACTTTGTCAACATAGGCTCTTTGACTAACTCCAATTAGTCTTTTACTCCTTTCTCTCAATATCCTTATCCCTAGGATATAGGTAGCTTCTCCAAGGTCATTCATAGTGAAACACTTCCCAAGCCAGGACTTAACCTCCTGCAAGGTTGGGATGTCATTTCCTATGAGTAGTATGTCATCCACATATAGTACCAAAAAGCTAACTATACTCCCACTAGCTCTAACATATACACAGGACTCATCTTCGCTTCTCAAAAAACCAAACTCTTTGACTTTCTCATCAAAACAAAGATTCCAACTGTGAGATGCTTGTTTCAATCCATAAATGGATTTCTTAAGCTTGCACCTCTATCAGGGTACTTTGCACTGACAAAACTCTCTAGATGACTCATGTAAACATCCTCAACCAACTTTCCATTAGGGAAAGCGGTTTTGACATCCATTTTCCATATTTCATAATCATGAAATGTAGAAATGGCTACATAACCCTAATATACTTAATCTTTTCTACTGGTGAGTAGGTTTCGTCATAGTCAACTCCCTGAGTTTGAGTGAAACCCTTTCCAACCAGTCGCGCCTTATAAGTGTGCACTTTCCCATCCATATCGGTCTTCTTCTTGAAGATCCATTTGCACCCGACTATCTTATGACCCAGTACATTGTCAACCAAATTCCAAACTTGATTGTCATACACGGACTGAATCTCGCTGTCCATAGCCTCTTTCCATTTAGCAGACTCAGGGCCTACCATGGCTTCCCTATAGCTGTTAGGTTCATCCAAATTTACCAGTGTACTATCACTGATAAATGTATCACCTTCCGCAGTAATATGGAAACCATAGTAATGCTCAGGTGGATTCCTAACTCTAATGGAACATCTCATAAGGACAGACTCGTCAGTTGGTTCAATAGGAGTTTCCTCCTCAGGTTGATTCCTAGGGTTTGAGGTTCCTTCACCACTTGACTCTTGAAGCTCTTCAAGGTCAATTTTCCTCCCAATGTTTCCTTGTCTTATAAATTCTGTCTCGCAAAAGACCCATCTCCTTGCCACAAAGACCACATTCTCACTAGGTCTGTAGAAGAGGCAACCAAAGGATTTATGTAGGTAGCCAATGAAAATACACCGCTCACTACGAGGTTTGAGCTTGTCCTAAGTCTCACGACTCACAAAAGCATCGCAACCCCAAATCTTGATGTGGTCTAAATTGGGAAATTTCCTAGTCCACATCTCGTGAGCTGTTTTGGCAACCTTCTTGGTAGGGATTAGATTAAGGATATGGGCAGAAGTCTCTAAGGCATACCCCAAAAATGAGATTAGTAACGAAGCTCAACTCATCATGGAACGAACCATGTCCAACAAGGTTCGTTTGCGCCTCTCAGCCACACCATTAAGCTGTGGTGTTCTGGGAGGTGTCAATTTTGAAACAATTCCACATCCCTTAAGATAGTCAAGGAACTTTGTACTAAGATACTCTCCTCCTCGATCGAATCGAAGCATCTTAGTGTTCCTGCCCAGCTGATTCTCCATTTCCTGTTTAAACTCTTTGAACTTTTCAAGGGTTTCTGACCTATGCTTGATTAAGTAGACATAACCATATCTACTATAATCATCAGTAAAAGTCACATAGAAGCGGTTAGCATCCCTTGTAGCGGTTCTGAAGGGTCCACACACATCTGTGTGTATGAGGTCCAACAAACCTTCACCCCTAGCACAAGTACCAGTGAAGGGTGACTTTGTCATTTTTCCAAGTAAACAAGATTCGTAACTATCATCCGACTTTAAGTCAAATGACTCCAGAACTCTATCCTTTTGGAGTTAGCCTATGCGCTTCTTGTTAACATGTACAAGACGACAATGCCACAAGGATGCTTTGTCCAAACTAGTGGAGAATCGATATGCAACACATTATTTCCTATGTTTTCTATAACCGACACAGTTTCATATACACCATCACAAGGTAATGCTTTAAAATAAAGAACATTATTATAAAAAGAATTAATACCACCACATTCATTATCAAATGAAAAAGTAAATCCTTATTTGTACAAACCGTGAAATGAAATAATATTTCTCGCCATTTCGGATGAGTAACAACACTTATTCAAATCTAACATTAACCCACTACTCAGAAACAAAGAATAAACTCCAATCTTAGTGACAGGTGAAGCTTTCTTATTCCCCATGATCAAGTTTATCTTTACTTTCTCCACATCCTCACTTCTTCTTGGGCCCTGCAAATCAGAACATATATGAATACCACAACCTGTATCAAGGACCCAAGAATTATTATGTGGTGAGTTATTAGACAATATAGTGTAAATACCTGCATGGGTAGGTTTGACCTTCCCATCCTTAACATCTTGAAGGTACTTGGGGCTGTTTCGTTTCTAGTGCCCCTTATCATGACAATAGAATCATTCAGCTTCCTTTGGGTTGGAAGAAGGAGTGGCAGACCACATTTGGTTCCACTTGAAGAGGAGCCATCAATAGACTTTCCCTTGGTACCCTTCGAAAGGGTCTTCCTCTTCTTCCCTCTACTCTGCCCGATTGCTAGAACAGGGGCGGTGTTAGGAGTAGGAGTAGTAACAACCGATTTACCTTTGAGAGCACTTTCGGTAGTCTTCAAAAGTCCATGAAGCTTTCTGAGTGTGACCTCATCCTTGTTCATGTGATAGGTTATTCGGAACTGATCATAACAAGTAGGTAAGGAGTGCAGTATCATATCAATAGCCAACTCCTCAGGGAAGTTCACATTCAACTTCAGCAAATGGTCTACAAACCTTTGCATTTTCTGCATGTGGCCCGTGATGGATTCATCATCCTTAATTTGGTTTGTTATCAATGAAGAGATGATTTCATACCTCTCTTGATGAGCACTCTGATGGTAGCGGTCTATCAATTCCATGCGCATCTCAAAAAGGTAAAAGTCCTCATAGGACTTCTGGACTTCAGGTATCATTATGGCCAACATGATACATGCCATCTTGGTAGCATCTCTCTCATGTGTCCTAAAGTCAGAGATCTCCTCTGAAGTATCAGTAGACTCATCAATTTCTTTCAGCTCCTTGTCGAGGACATATTCCTTGTCCTCGTAACGTGTCACCAAACTGATGTTCCTGATCCAATCATTAAAGTTTGAACCATCAAAGATGACTCTCCCACAAAGGTTCATGAGAAAGGAGCCGGTAGGGTTTGAGCCAGAAGCAGCATTGTTGGAAGACATCTGAAAAGAAGAAAGACAAGTTTATATTAGATATACAATCCTTAATAAGACACCCAAATGTAATATTAAGGCTAGGACCCAACACAATACTTTATAAATTGGAAGGGGGATGCTGTAATCCAAGCTATAGAATATTTGAAGGTGGGCGAATGACGATTCACCAATTTCCACCATGAAAAACTAAATAAATTATTAGATTTTAACTGGATTGAAACTGCTATATCTTTTTAGATTCATTGAAATTTTCAATGACATATTTAAATCTCGATTGTGCCCTCTCAAGTTTGTGACTGGGATGCCAAGGATCACAACCAATGTGTGAATAACCATGCAAATTAACTTGGTACCCATAATCTTTATCACCTAATCAGTGTGCCGATTACCCACACACGCTCCACTGTTCTACGATAAACATTAAGTCACCCTTTTCCACTCTTACTAGTCCATGTTAGTGTGTCGGTTACCGACACACGCTCCACTAACGACTTAGTAAGGTACAAAGTGTAATTTCATGGGTTAGCTCCAATTACACATTTTCCTAAAGTAACTAATATTGGGAATTTATAAAAGGTTTAGCTACTTTATATTTATCATTATACTTTTAATGAGAATTATAGTCCTTGTCATACTCGTTCGGCAAACGACCTTCCACCAGTCAAGGAAGCGGTGGGTGAGAGTGGACATCCATTAAGTTGCCATTGTATAGGCAACAACCTTATACCCCCCTTATAGATCGGCTTCGTGAATGAGGCCTACTAACGGTAAGACTAACTTGATCTTATACATATACATATATATATATATATATATATATATATATATATATATATATATATATATATATGTATATATATATATATATATATTATTAACTTATAATACTATAAAGTATAAGGGTTGAATTTTAACTTTTAAAACTTTAGGGTTTGGAATTAAAGTGTGTGTGAGACTTTACAAATTCCAAAACTTGAGGGCATGTTTTGAAACTATTCAAAAACTTTTCATTTCTATAACGTATGAGTTTAATGGCTTTAAGAAAAGACTTTTGGAATTCAATAACTTGAGGACGAATTATGGAGTCAATTAATTGGCATTTAGATCAATAATTACACTTAACAAACAATTTGCAAGTAATTCCCATGATCTACTAAAACTCATAAGTATGAACATTCATATCAACAATTTCAATAAAACTTGAATATTTGATAATAACCATTGAAAATGTATTTTCATAATCATTACCACATCAAAAACAGGTTTTATAAGTCCAAAACAGTTTAGGGTAATGATTCTAGTCCATTTCCGGCAGCAAAACTCAAAAATCTGCACACATGGCCTCCTATTCGCCGAGTGCAAGAACCTACTTGACGAGTAAGATGAGTTTACACTTGGACTCGTTGAGTCACCCCATGGACTCGGTGAGTTCACTGTACAGTTAGCAGAATTTCAACTTTTTCAAGCAGTTTCATCAAGAATAATGAAAACAAGCCCAGGCTCTGAAACCACTAAAGGGTTTTGAGCATTCTAACACTCATATGGTGTACATGAAACCCTAGAAACCTTGGATCTATGTTTTCTCTATTATACATGCAAATTTGATTTTCCAAGGTTCTCAATCTAACTAGCATGTTATGGGGTACTTGTAACATAAAAAAACTTAGTAGAATAACATACCTTTTCTTGTGTTTGATTGCTTGGAGTCTTGACAGCCTAGCACCAATAATGTGGATGCCTCAAGTGGAATCACAAATCACCAAAACACCTTAGAAGACTTGAGAGAATAGAATTCACTTGTAGAAATTGGTCCACCCTTGTTCACTCACACACTAGTGATATTTCATCTGCCAATGACCTCTTTATATAGTATGAAGGATTAGGGTTACATCCATGTAAACTCTAATACCCATGACCTTTTATTTCCATAGGATCCATGGGTTAAAAACACCATGGACTATCCATGCAAGCTCAACCCATCCTAAATGAACTTGGCCCATTCTATGTGTGTATATATATATATATATATATATATATATATATATATATATATATATATAAGAGTCCATATTTAATTAGTTCCTATTGATCACTAAATTAATTCTAAATAAATTCTTGATCAATACTAAATAAATAATATGATTTCATATTAATATATTATAACTAAATAACAAATAATATATTAATAAATCATAAATATATTATTCTCAAAAGATTATCCATATAAATTGTTTCGGTGAAGTGCAACCCAAATGGACCATGCTGGGTCGGGTCATGTACATACCAAATATAGTTACGGACTTAGACACCTTATCCAACATCTTCTTCATAAGTGTAGCACCTGATTCCTGGTATGTATTTTTTTTTTCATTCATTCAAGTAATTATAACATTTTGGCCTGGGACTCGGCGAGTTGAAGGTCTAACTCGTCGAGTAGAATCGACTTTGGACACGGGAGTTTAGTGACCAACTCGACGAGTCGGGAAACAGACTCGACGAGTAGACGTTGTTTGGACAAAACCCTAATCTAAGGGATTGCACCCTATTTAAGCATCTCATTCAGCCTCCCTTCGTCCATATTGCTCTCAGAATCCTCCATATCAAACCCTAATTGTTTGTGTAAAAATCTAAGGCCTTTGTGGTGGTTTTTGGTGACTTTGGAACATAAGATTGAAGAGAAAGGCTTGGGGAATCAAGAGGATGCTAGGGGAGTTCAAGTTTGTGCACCCTCTGCAGTTATTTAGAGGTATAAAGCTGATACCTTGCTCTTTCATGTTTTAGATCCCTTTTGGGGGTGATCTAGGGCTTTTAGGAGCCATTCTTGGTGACCAATCATGAGTGCCAGCATGGTTGGGGGCTAAGACTTTAGATCCAAGGTCTTTAAGGGGTTACAAGGAAAAAGCGACTGATTTTGGAGCCTTAGAGAGCCCCATGCTTCTAAAGAGTCTCATTTAGGGCCATTTGAGCTCATAGTCCCATGCATGCACGTAAAAGTGCTAGATCGATCTTAGAAACCTAGATCTATCTTTTGGTCAACTGTTATACATCAGAAATTGAGAAATGAGACTTTGTCATTCTCGACTCGACGAGTCGTTCTTGGGACTCGGCGAGTCCATGGCTTGACTTCCCTTTTCTGTTATGGTTCGAAGGAACCCAGTGAGTGTTAGAGTGGTTTTAAAGGGGTCCGGGGGAGTGACCCAACACATTGGACTTAGCCATAGACCTGGAAATCATAGGACTCGAGGAGTGTGTGAACAAACTCAGCAAGTCCAAGGCAATCTCCCAACTTTCAAAGATGAACTCAATGAGTTGTTCATACAACTCGATGAGTCAAGGGCAAGACCTATTCATAGGATGGAGATGAACTCGACGAGTTGTTCATACAACTCAGCGAGTCGGATTAAGGCTCATTCATGGATGTTTTAGAAGGAGACCTCGTCGAGTCGTTGCTAAAATTGACGAGTAGGGGCGTGAAGAAGGGCAGATGAAAGGATAGGGACTCGACGAGTTGGCGGCCCAACACGACGAGTCAGGTTAACCGGAAGTTGACTTTGTCTTTGACTTTGTCAGGGGTAAAATAGTCATTTTACCCTAAGAGTAGTTATCAGTGTCTGATTACGTGCTTTATGGATTTATAGCTGGAGGATCACCGGAGCAGTAGTCAGACATCTGCCGATCAGCTTTTCAGCAGTCAGCCTTATGAGGTGAGTTACCTTCCGGTAGAAGTAGGTCTAAGGCACCAATGTCAGCCCACCAGTAGGAGTCGTATGTTAGATGATTGTCTTTGTGATATTCATCTAGGTTTGCTACTACCTGATATGTTATGTGCTAGTATGATATGATGTTATATGCTAGTAGCAGTAGGGGAGATAGTCCCCAAGATTTCCGGTCGATAGGGCCGAAGTAAGGTAGTTATACCCAATCACTCTAGATATAATATGATTATGTGTTACGTGTTACGTGGTAGTAGTAGAGGGGTGAAGTAGTCCCCAGTATCCGGTCAAGAGGGTCGAAGGGGAGGCTAGCACCTAGGTATGCTAGGCAGTATCTGGTCGAGAGGATTGAAGGGGAGGCCAGCACCTAGGTGTGCTAGGTAGTATCTGGTCGAGAGGACCGAAGGGGTAGGTCGGGAACCCAGATATGCCTGACAGTATATGTATGTTATGTGATTGTATGGTATACGGTACGATGGGGGAACTCACTAAGCTTCGTTCTTACAGTTTTCATTTTTGTTTCAAGTACCTCTTCAGCGAAGGGGAAGGAGCCGACGCGGTAGCTGCACATCATACACACACGTTGGATTTCCGCATTACGAGATTCTTGGGATTGTACTTTGATGTTTTTATATTTATGGTTTGTTTTTCAGACATGAGATATTAGTTTTATGAAGTGATATGTCTTCACTATGTTTTCTTATGGAAGTTTTATAAATCAATTAATTAAAAATGAAATTTTTTGGACTCAAAATTTGGGATGTTACAAGTTGGTGTCAGAGCACTGGTTTGAGGGATTCAGACACACCCTTGGGGATGTCTGGACTCAAACCGAGGTATTAAAAGACTTTTACAAGAAAATGGTTTTCTAAAAGCTAAGTTAAAAAGTGTTAAGAAAGAACAAGGTGTGTGATGTGTGCGACCGGCCGAGCTCAAGTAAGTTTTTCCCCAGAGTACCCATACAAGTTTATGTTATGATTATCAATTCAGTAGAACAGAATGCTAGATTAGGACATAGGATCTAGGAAGGATTCCTTATTTTCCTGTTATGTGTGCTTTTGAGATGCATGATATTATTGATTAGACAGAGATAGGATAGCATGTTTAGGTTATGCCTGATTATATGAGCTTATAACGCAAGCTCGTACAGATTCTTGTTATGTAGATAGAATTGCTCGAGCTTGTTTCCTTTTTGTCTTAATGTTGCTTGCTTTGTGCTTTGTGGGACTCGGAGCGATGGGAGTTAGCTATTAGGTGGGTAGGTTAGGTCACATGCAATCCGGGTTGAATAATCTCAGAGTGTTGGATTTGACCCTGTTGTGTAGCTCTTGTTTGAGTCCTAACCATTGTAGGGATTAGTCGCTTACTTGAAGGATTATCTGAGCCTCGTGGCATGTGATTGGATCCATATGGTGGATAATTGGCGTTGCAAAGAGGCCTTCTGCAGCTGAGGATTGGTTTGGGTGGAGTTAGAGGCACCCTAGGGCAAGACTAGGATGAGCGTAGTAGAGATCAATAGTAGTAGAAGGGACTTGGTGGAGTCGAGGCAGTTCTTGAGGAAAGTACGGATAGATGTGGAAGGTAGTATGGGCCCGTACTACTGAAATCAGAGGATCCGTACTAGAGTCGAGGAAGGCTGAGACGAGACCAAGAAACTTGTGATAGATGTGATCCCTCTAGATATATAAGTATCACCGATGGTTGTCATTATGTATTGCAGAATGGTGGTACTACGTCCTAGGCCAGTAGTAGGCAGTTCAGGAGAGGGATCGGGTTCGGGTTTAGGTTCCGAACTAGTAGATGAGAGGCTACGTGAGTTCATCGTGTCCGATATCACTAGAGGCGTCCTTGATGCAACCCCGGTCATCCTTGGGTGGATCAAGGAAGGGATCATCAAGCTGATGGAGGATCGCCTTAGGGCGTTCAAGAGTGACATGGCCACCAGCCAGTTAGGATCACACACACTGTCCTTTAAGGACTTCAGGGGAAATGGTGCATCGAATTTCCATGGGGCGAAGGACCCCATTGCGGCCAGATGATGGATTGCACACATTGAGTCTGCACACTTGACTAGCTTATGCCCCGAGGGGTCGAAGGTGCGATATGCAACAGGATGCTTGAGAGACCGGGAAAGGGATTGGTGGGAGTCGGTTGGTGACTCTCTGGGAGCCTCAGCTATTAAGGCTATGACATGGCCGGATTTTGTGACCCGGTTCAGAACTGAGTTTGCGCCTACGGTAGAGCTCCAATAGTTGGCCTAGGAGTTCCTGGATATGAGACAAACGATTGAGACAGTGGCGGAGATCATCGCCAAGTTCCGGGAGAGGACATTACTGGTGCCCTAGTATGCGAGAGACGAGGATATGAAGAGGACCCGCTACCATGACATGCTGCGAGCCGACATTCGGGAGCATGTCAATTTTTCAGCTTTCCCTACCTTGGATTCCATGATTGTCAGGGCAAGGGAGAGGGAGATTGACCTGGAGCATGTCCGAAAGAGGAAGGTCGAGGAGGGACAGGTGATTAGGGCTTCGGGGAAGAAGCCCAAGGGATCAGATGATGGGCCAAAAGGCCAGCAGGGCCGAGGCCATTGTAAGAAATGCGGCAAGTCACATGAGGGAGCGTGCAGGTTGGGATCGTTGGGCTAATATAAGTGCGGAAAGTTGGGGGATTTCAGCAGGGATTATACTGCCCCTGCACCCACTATTTAGACATCCGAGTTGTTGTGTTTCCACTACAACCAAAGGGGCCATAAGAAGGCCAATTGCCCCCAGTTGACAGCAGCAGCGCCAGTGAAGGCGCCAACTCCAACGACCTTGCGGATTACGGATGGCCGGCAGGGCAAGTCAAAGGCTCCAGTGGTGAGGAGTCGGACCTTCCAGTCGACTACTGAGGAGGCACGCGCCGCACCCGATGTGGTGTCGGGTATGATTCTTTCTCCCTGATTTATTCATATGATATTTATGATATTGATATATGCTCTGTATATATATATATATATGTTTAGGATCGTTCCATCTGAACGACATCCCAGTTCAGGTGTTGTTTGATTCGGGCGCTACCCGATCGTTTGTTTCTCTTGTGCTTAGCAAGAAGTTTCTTGAGTCCTCGGGCATGTTGGATTGCCCTCTAGAGGTCGAAATTGTGGACGACCGGTCAGTGCGAGCATCAGAGGTCTACCGAGATTGTGTTTTGAGGCTATTCGCGGAGCATTACCTGGTAGATTTGGTTCCCATAACTTTTCGGGGGAACAAGGATATTATTGGTATGGATTGGCTAAGCCCTAATGGGGCAGTGATTGACTACATGCGTCAGTTGGTGCGGATCGAGGCCCCAAGTGGGGGAGAGCTGGTGGTTCACGGCGAGAGGCCACAACGAGGAGCAGATCTATGTTCAGCTGCGAGAGCTAGGGGCTACCTTCAGTAGGGTTGCGCAGGATTTTTTGCTTATGTTATGGATACTTGGGAAGCGGGTAAGGCGACGGTGGGCGATGTACTCGTGGTACGAGAGTTTGCGGATGTATTCCCTTAGGAGTTGCCTGGGGTGCCTCCTGAGAGGTAGGTAGAGTTCAGGATCGACCTAGTCCCTGGTGCGGCTCCGATAGCCAAGGCACCGTATCGGTTGGCTCCTCCTGAGATGCAGGAGTTGTCTATGTAGCTGCAGGATCTGTTAGACAAGGGATTCATTAGACCAAGCAGTTCAGCCTAGGGAGCCCCAATTCTGTTTGTAAGGAAGAAGGACGGGTCGCATCGGATGTGTATAGACTATCGGGAGTTGAACAAGGTAACAGTGAAGAACCGTTACCCACTACCGAGGATAGATGACTTGTTCGACCAGCTTCATGGAGCATATTGGTTTTCCAAGATAGACTTGCAGTCAGCATATCATCAGATGAGGGTCAGAGATGAGGATATTAAGAAGATTACTTTTCAGACCCGCTATGGCCATTATGAGTTCGTGGTGATGCCCTTCGGGCACAGCAATGCTCCTGCCGCGTTCATGGAACTCATGAATCGCGTGTGCAGACCGATGCTGGATCGGTCTGTGATAGTTTTTATTGATGATATCCCGGTCTACTCCAAGACACAGGAGCAACATGAGAAGCATCTACGACAAGTTTTGGATACTCTGAGGAGGGAGAGCTTGTATGCCAAGTTCTCCAAGTGTGAGTTCTGGTTGCGCGAGGTGCGGTTTCTTGGGCACCTTGTCAACCAGAACGATATTCTGGTCGACCCGGCCAAGGTGGAGGCTATGATGAGATGGGAGGTTCTGAAGTCTCCATCTGAGATTCGGAGTTTCCTGGAATTAGCCGGCTATTATCGGATATTCATCCAGGATTTCTCCAAGATAGTCGTACCGTTGACTCGGCTAACGAAGAAGGCCATAGTCTTTGACTTGGGCCTAAGCAGCAGGCAGCGTTTGAGACACTGAGACGGAGATTGTGCGAGGCTCCAATCTTAGCCCTGCCAAAGGGCGTATAGGATTTTTTTGTATACTGCGACGCATCTATTTCGTGTTTGGGCATGGTATTGATGCAGAGAGGGCATGTCATCGCCTACGCCTCGAGGCAGTTGAAGCCCCATGAGGCGAACTACCCAACACACGATTTGGAGTTAGGGGCGGTTGTCTTCGCCGTCAAGATTTGGCGACACTATCTCTATGGGGTTCGATGTACCATCTACACGGACCATAAGAGTCTGAGATACCTCATGGATCAACCGAATTTGAACATGAGGTAGCGTAGGTGGTTAGATGTGGTGAAGGATTATGATTGCGAGATCCTTTACCACCCGGGGAAGGCCAATGTAGTGGTCGATGCGCTTAGCCGTAAGGCAGCACTGATCACACACTTTTGCATGCGGATGACAATACGAACTCCACTGTTGGGGCAGATCCGAGAGACCCAACAGGAGGCTATGCAGGAGGAACATCGGAAGAGCGAACATATAGTGGGTCAGGTTTCCTCCTTCGACTATGATAGCCGAAGGTTATTGACACTACACCGCGGGGTGTTGGTTCCATACCACAGGGGTGTGCGCCAGGTTCTGATGGAGGAGGCGCACAAGTCCCGATTCTCCATTCATCCCTGGACAACGTAGATGTATATAGATCTTCTTTTTGAGTATTGGTGGCCCTGCATGAAGCAAGATGTAGCATGGTATTTGTAGTGGTGATTGACCTGCAGGAAGGTCAAGGCCGAGCACCAGAGGCCACACGACAAGATGCAACCGTGAGATATTCCCATGTGGAAATGTGAAGATATTACCATGGATTTCATCACCAAACTTCACAGGACCGCGCGAGGAGTAGATTACATATCGTTCATCATGGATCGATTGACCAAGAGTGCCCATTTCATACCGATCCAGGAGAGTATATCAGCCAAGAAGCTGGTCGACATCTACATTCGAGAGGTGGTGGCTCGGCACGGAGTGCTAGTCTCCGTGATTTCTGACAGAGATGTGTGGTTTACTTCCAGATTTTCGACGAAATTCCACGACGAGTTGGGTACTCGTCTACACTTAGCACCGCCTTTCACCCGTAGACGGATGGGCAGAGCGAGCGGACCATCCAGACACTAGAGGATATTTTGCAGGCATTCGTGTTGGATTTCGGTGGTAGTTGGGATACCTATCTTCCATTAGCTGAGTTCTCCTACAAAAACAGCTACCACGCGAGTATCGATCGTCCTCCCTTTGAGATGCTATATGGGAGGAAGTGCAAGACCCCGATATGTTGGGGTGAGGTGGGCCAGAGGGTCATCGGGAGCACCGAAGTGATGCTCAAGACGACAGAGAGGATTCAGCAGGTCAGGAGCAGGCTTCAGACTACTCAGAGTCGGCAGAAAAGTTATGCCGACAAACGCCACTCGAACATAGAGTTCGAGGTTGGGGATATAATCCTCCTGAAGGTGTCGCCATGGAAGTGCGTCATCCGATTTAGGAAGCGGGGCAAGCTGGGCCCCACGTATATTGGACCATTCAGGGATATAGCCCGGGTGGACAAGGTGGCATATTGGTTGGATCTACTGGCCGAACTTAGTTAGATTCACAGTACTTTCCATGTCTCCCAGTTGCGGAAGTGCTTGGTGGATGACTCGGTAGTGGTACCTCTGGAGGATATTCAGGTGGATGACAGCCTGAATTAAATTGAGCAGCCTATGGCAATCCTCGACCGGAAGTCGAAGGATTTGAGGAACAAGAAGTTCGAGCTGGTGAAGGTGCAATGGCAGCACCAAAAAGGCTCGGAATGGACGTGGGAGCCGGAGGACGAGATGATGGAGCATTA
The DNA here is from genome assembly GCF_002870075.4 of Lactuca sativa. Taxonomy (NCBI): domain Eukaryota; kingdom Viridiplantae; phylum Streptophyta; class Magnoliopsida; order Asterales; family Asteraceae; genus Lactuca; species Lactuca sativa. The sequence goes on from NC_056628.2 coordinate 192,952,573, forward strand.
CCCAGAGCTTTTCAGGATCGGGCAGCAGACTTCAAGGACGAAGTCTAAAATATGTGGGGGAGATTTGTACCACCCACTTCCTGGTACGTATTTTTTCCTTTCATTCAAGTAATTATAACATTTTGGCCTAGGACTCGGCAAGTTGAAGGTCCAAATCGTCGAGTAGAATCGACTTTGGACACGGGAGTTTAGTGACCTGCTCGATGAGTCAGCAAACCGACTCGACGAGTAGGTGATGTTTACACAAAACCCTAATCTAAGGGATTACACCCTATTTAAGCATCTCATTCAGCCTCCCTTCGTCCCTATTGCTCTCAGAACCCACCATATCAAACCTTAATCGTTTGTGTAAAGATCTAAGGCCTTTGTGGTTGTTTTTGGTGACTTTTGAACATAGGAAGAAAGAAAAAGGCTTGAGGAATCAAGAAGACGCTAGAGGAGTTCGATTTTGTGCACCCTCTACAGTTCTTTAGAGGTATAAAGTTGATACCTTTCTCTTTCATGTTTTAGATCCCTTTTTTGGGGTGATTTAGGGCTTTTTGAAGCCATTCTTGGTGACCAATCATGAGTGCAAATGTTTGGGGTCTAAGACTTCAGATCCAAGGTCTTTAAGGGGTTACAAGGCAAAAAGGGACTGATTTTGGAGCCTTAGAGAGCCCCATGCATCTTAAGAGTCTCATTTAGGGCCATTTGAGCTCACAGTCCTATGCATGCACATAAAGTTTGTAACTTTATGTGCTAGATCGATCATAGAAGCCTAGATCTATCTTTTGGTCAACTGTTGTACATCAGAAATCGAGAAATGAGACTTGGTCATTCTCGACTCGTCGAGTCGTTCTTGGGACTCGCCAAGTCCGTGGCTTGACTTCCCTTTTCTGTTATGGTTCGAAGGAACCCAGTGAGCGTTAGAGTGGTCTTAGAGGGGTCCGGGGGAGTGACCCGACACATTGGACTTAGCCATAGACCTGGAAATCATAGGACTCGACGAGTGTGTGAACAGACTCGGCAAGTCCAAGGCAATCTCCCAACTTCCGAATATGAACTTGACTAGTTGTTCATACAACTCGACGAGTCGAGGGCAGGACTAGTTCATAGGATGGAGATGAATTCGACGAGTTGTTCATACAACTCGACGAGTCGGATGAAGGCTCATTCGTGGATGTTTTAGAAGGAGAACTCGTCGAGTCATTGCTAAACACGACGAGTAAGGGCGTGAAGAAGGGCAGATGAAAGGATACGGACTCGATAAGTTGGCGGCCCAACTCGACGACTCAGGTCAACCGGAAGTTGACTTTGTCTTTGACTTGGTCAGGGGTAAAATAGTCATTTTACTTTAAGAGTAGTTATCAGTGTTTGATTAAGTGTTTTATGGATTTATAGCCGGAGGATCACCAAAGCAACAGTCAGACATCTGCCAATCAGGTTTTTAGCAGTCAGCCTTACGAAGTGAGTTACCTTCCAGTACAAGTGGGTGTAAGGCACCAATGTCGGCCCACCAGTAGGACTCGTATGTTAGATGATTGTCTTTGTGATATTCATCTAGGTTTGCTAATACCTGATATGTTATGTGCTAGTATGATATGATGTTATATACTAGTAGCACTCGGGGAGATAGTCCCCAAGATTTTCGATCGATAGGGCCGAAGGGGGGTAGTCATACCCAGTCATGCTAGATTGAATATGATTATGTGTTACATGTTACACGGTAGTAATAGAGGGGTTAAATAGTCCCCAGTATCCGATTGAGAGGGCCGAAGGGGAGGCCAGCACCCAGGTATGCTAGGTAGTATCCGGTCGAGAGGACCGAAGGGGAGGCCAGCACCCAGGTATGCTAGGCAGTATCCGGTCGAGAGGACCGAAGGTGTAGGTCAGGCACCCAGATATGCCTGACAGTATATGTATGTTATGTGATTGTATGGTATGCGGTACAATGGGGGAACTCACTAAGCTTCGTTCTTATAGTTTTCAGTTTTGTTTCAGGTACCTCTTCAGCGAAGGGGAAGGAGCTGACGCGGTAGCTGCACATCATACACACACGTTGGATATCCGCATTACGAGATTCTTGGGATTGTACTCTGATGTTGTTATATTTATGGTTTGGTTTTTAGACATGATATGTTCGTTTTATGAAGTGATATGTCTTCACTAAGTTTACTTATGGAAGTTTTATAAATCAATTAATTAAAAATGAAATTTTTTGGACTCGAAATTGGGGATGTTACAATAAGAGAGAAAGGGCAATGCAATTTTCCCCACAACATGATATTTGTGACAGCACGGCATGGTGGCCAAAGTAGGATGTCAAGGAAAAAGACTACCACCACATAGCAAACAGCATGCCTCGGTGTGACTAGCATTTAGTTAGCCAATGACCTTGAGTTAAAATTTTTGATTTAAGGTGTCTAATCCAATAACTGAATTGGTATATTCTTGAAATGAAAGCAAAGTCCTTTTTGGGTTGCCCTCAAAACTAGAAACTGAGAAGAATTACATTTGGAGAGAGGATAATTTAATAAATATTATATGATTAATATATATATATATATATATATATATATATATATATATATATATATATTAGAAATAGTAATTGTTAATTTAGAATTAATAAAAAAATCAATTAGAACTAATATCGGGTGAATTAGAATTAATTGGAAGTACAGGGACTAAAGCCGACATTATTCAAAAGTTGAACAACCGATAGCTTCCATAACGTCCCGTAAGGGGAAGATTTTGTGGAAGAGTTCAAAGGCTTCTAGTAAGCCTTGGAGGATAAGTAAATGGATTAGATACTTGCCTAATTTGAGATATTATTATTATTATTATATTCAAATTAGAGTTATCCAAGGATACCTTATTGACCTATAAATAGCTCCTTAAGGCTTTATATATTCAACAACTTTTTCTAAGACTCATATAGCCAAAAATTCACTCCCCTCTCCTCTCTCCTCTTGTGTTTTTGTTGCTAGCGTTTGGGTACAAACCATTAGAGGAATCAACTCTTTAGTGCTAAGCTTTCCAAGCTTCACAACTACAAGGATTGGTTTGACTTGTTTGTTATCACAAATCAAAAGGTATGTAACTTAAACATGGTAATTTTCGAATTATACTTAGGTTATCCTATTTTAGTTGTTTATTGTATGTTTCTACCAAGGTATATGACATAGATGTTTTATAGGATCACTACAAGAAAAAAGGCCTTTTACGACGCTCATTGCGCGTCGTAAATGGCTCAGACGACGCGCAAATGCGTGTCAAGGAAGGCCATGTCATAAAGATAGACGACGTGCATTTGCGCGTCGTCTAGAGAGGACGCGCATTTACGACACGCATTTACGACGCGCGGTTACGACACGCAATGCGTATCAAGGAAGGCCCTGTCATAAAGGAAGATGACACGCATTCGCGTGTCGTAACCTTACGACGCGCGTGTTAATGACACGCAATGCGTATCAAGAATGCCCCTGTCAAGAAAGGCCATGTCATAAATGAAGATGACACACATTTTTGCGTATCGTAATTTTAAATTAAAAAAAAAATTATTTATGGATTTACTTATTTTCATATTAAATTTGCATTTTATGTCACATAATGGAAAATAAAATACCATATACAAATAATACAATGCATTGCACAAAAGTTAATGTTATACAAATAATCATTCGAATAGTAGACAAATGTAATACTACAAATAATCATTCCAATAGTAGACAAATGTAAGATTTCAACATTTTTTATATAATTAACTAAATTATTAGCCAAATTTCCTAAAATACCAACATACTTTTCTATGAAGAGCATTAACACTATTCTTTTCCATCAAAAACTTCAAAACCTGCATAATTAATTTAATGTTTAATCAGCTACAGGTCAATAAGGTAGGTTTAAGCAAAAGAGGTTCATAGTAGTAAGATTTTACTTACCACTGTTGTTAATGACATTGAAAGAAGCAGCCCAACAAACACCCCCTCAGAAGGATTATTACTAAATGAAACCACAAACAAAGTTAAAAAGTCAAGTATTTTGTGACAACCCCGGAACCAGGGGCAAGGCTGTTTTTACCCATGGTATGACCTAATACATGATAATAAAGACTTGTTTAACAAAAAGAAAAATGATTTCTCACGTGACATCACTATTAAGAATTGATGAAAGAGGGTACTCCACACTGTATTGCCAACAAGCTTGACACCAACACCTAAAAGCTGGAAAAAACAATAACAAAAATAAAAATAAATGTAAGATTTGAGATAACAGATGCATAATTCACATGTCTACTTTTACCAATTTATTTTATGCAACATATATGCAGCTGACATGAATGAATTATACAACAAGTTAGGAATAAAATTAGGGATGGTTGCATATTTAGTATGATAAATAAAGAGATTTGTGGCATAAGGGTGCATAAATAATAAAAAGCAAAAAGTAAGAGGAAAGCTGACTTACATAATCAGCAAATTTCTGAATTGGTGCTTTTAACATAATACATAAGAGTGGTCCCGAAGAGATAGCTGGCAGCAAAAAATCTCAGGCAAAAAAAATTCCAGGAGAAAACAATTAGTACCTCAAAAGCAAAGGTTTTATAGGGTTAGGCATGCACCTGCAAGACAGGGACTAAGATTATAAGTGATGTGAATGGGACATAGTAATTAAAGGAATTTTTGTTACCATTGTTCCATGCATAGTGGTTGGGGTAGAGTGTTTTTCCATCACTGTTAACACGGAAGGGTCCAAGTTCTTCCATGGCTCCATATCCAAACAACAAGCATCCTAGCCCAGTAGAATACCTTCATTAATAGTGGTTCGATCTTACTCTAAATTTTGGTGCATTTGGATGATGATCTTTAGAATCTCCATTCTAATTCATGAATATTCTAATTAATTTGGTATTGTAGAATGTAGATTGGTATCTGCATTATTAAAGTTCATAGGACTTACTACTGACTCACTTTTCTTTTTTTAATCATTAGCCTTATGCAGCTCTCAAAGCTAGAGAATATCTTGATAAGCCTGCAATACATGAGACAATGGTGAAGGTATATAGATTATATCTTATATTTCCTACATAAATATAGACAATTGTATGCTGATGTCATTATGCAGGTTAGCGCTTATCTGCTTGGAGAATACAACCATCTTTTGGCCAGACGACCTGGGTGTAGCCCAAAGGACATTTTTGTCATTATACATGAGAAGCTTCCTACTGTATCGTGAGTATTTCTATTTCTATACATCTATGTTTTCTTTTGTGATCATCATCTATTTATTTTTTGTTTCTACAGGACTCCAACAATATCCATTCTTCTCTCAACATACGCAAAGATTTTGATGCAATCTCAACCACCAGATCCCGAATTACAAAACCAGATCTGGGCAATATTCAGCAAGTGAGTTTATAATAAATAGGAGCTACACTTTTTTTTGTATATGCAAAATTTGATAATATTTAATTTCACACACATTGACAGATATGAAACATGCATTGATACTGAGATACAACAAAGAGTTGTACAGCTATTCATTTTCAATAGCACACTTGCAAAAATTTTAAACTTTTAAAACCCATCTTAGAAGGACTAAAGGTTAGAAAGGAGAAGTAATGAAGCTATGAGTTGAGAAAAGAGTAATCACAGCAAGGTCTCTAAAACAGACCTGCTATTCAAAATGGATTTACTCCAAAATCTAAAACAGAAACATAGCTTTAACTAAATTTTATAGGAAACTATGATTATTCAGGATTCCAGAACTATAAAGAACTCCTTCTAACTCCAAAGGATGAATTAAATATGAATTTTACAAAAAGGTGTATCACTTCTGTCTCCAACAAGACAGTCAAGTGAGGTTGGCCAATTCTACCCAACTTGTAAGTAGAATTCGTCCATACCAAAATTCAGAGAAGTAAAGGACATACAAATGAAAGTCTCAGAGTTGGAATTGAATGAAAAGCATTTCCCAAGCTCCGGATATAAAATTCACATTGTGGACAATCACAACACTAGTAAAAGCTGGTGACTGCCCACTGATCTGGAGTCTGGATCAATTCTAACCAATTTATAATTGGAAATAACACCCCATCTGCTCCAGATCTAAAATTCATAATATCAGGAACATATAGAAACTTGGAATCACTCTGGATCCTTTTCCAAGCCTTATAAATGATGAAAACAAAATGACATATCAGAACAGACCCGAATCAGACCTAACAGCAAAGATTCCATTCTTGCACATAGATAAAGTCCTTACCAGTGAGGTTGGCCTGCTTAAGAAAGTTAGCCAACTCAATTTGTGAACTTTGGGAACTGGTTTGGGGTCCGTTTGAGTTCTATAGCTCAAGGTATGATTTTTACAATATGACTATAGATCTGATGGAAAACAGAATCATAGGCACCCGTGATTCCGTTTGAGTTCTATAGCTCAAGGTATGATTCAAAGCCCTTTATTTTAAAGACAAAAGATCTCAAATATACATGATAAGGTTTCTCACGAAGTGTGATCTTATGCTTGTTTTCTATATATAATCCAAAGAAACACAACCATTAATTTAACCAAAAGAAACTCAACACAATTTAGATATCATGATTTGTTACTTACCCCTTTTCTGTCGGAAGGAAAAGGTGCTAATTCCTTCTTGGTGACAACATGCCCTTTATTTAGACCCACAAAGAGTCCTGTGTTTGGCTGTTTTGGAGCCATTGGAACCTGAAAACATAAACATATATTAGCGTAAAGCAACATACACTTCACAACAGTTCATCAACTTAGCCTATGCAGTTTTAATTCAATATGACCTGAAAACCTTACAAGCCTCAGACTACAATCAAAATGCGCAATATATATTCTTATTAAACATGAAGCTGATTACAAGATATAAATGAGTTTATGCGTGCCAATAAGTTTGTAAACACCAGCAAGCTTATAAGCACATGGAAAGCATCTCGGAACTATAAGAAGATGCGAGAAAACTAAAAGTACAATGAGGGAAGAAAAACAACCTGGGCAAGAAGAATTTGAGACCAAGTAAACTTTAGTTGCTGTACATTTTACTTGCTTCTTGAAAGAAACCCCCAAATTCTTAACTCCACACCGGAGGAATATCACGTGATGTACGTCAACGAGGATGTAAGCCTGAAGTGGGCCCTCAATTCTACAATAACAAAAAGTGTATCTTGTTATATGTAACAATATGATGAAAACAATGTAAAAGGGGTTGAGTATTGAGGTGGTTTAGTAAATACTTTGCTTTCCAGACGAGATTCTATCAACTTCAGCTTCTCATCTAATTTAAACATCATCAGAGTTGGTTCTGTAAGAATAATTTCATGCAACAAATGTGATAGTCATACTAATTTAAACATCATCAGATTTGTTTCTATAAGCATGTGTAACTATCAACTCGAGAGTAACAACACAATATACTACTTGTCTTCATTTTCAGATAAGGTGCAATGGCGTTGCTGTTCAAGGTAATATCCAATATTTTTCCTATTTTTAAAATTACTAAATTACCAATATCACTTATCAGTGTGCATTCTATTCATTACCTATGTTAATGTTACAGGATCCAACAAAGATTTCAGCGTATCGTGACAAAAGGTTTCCAGGAACACAATAAGAATATGAACACGCACTCCAAAATTCAACAACCGTATACATTGGCAACATGTCTTTCTACACTACTGAAGAAAAAAATGGGATAAACCTTGTTTAAGAGATTTATCAATTTCTGAATCTAAGAGAAAAATTAATATTAGATCTGGAGGCTGATGAAGTTAAAGCAAAGAAGAACAAGGAAAGTTTTTTTTGGAGATTGTAATATGGCCTTATGATGTCTTCCAAACAGAACCGAGGCAGTTAGCCCAAAAGGGTAACACGGGCTCATGTAACCTACAACTTCATCCAACTCATGCAAGTGGTGCACTTGGATTCATGGGATCTATTAATTGACCTACTTAAAGCTCATTGCATACCTCCCAGAGACTTGTTTATTATCTCTTAATATGATAGACAAACTAAACTTCAAGTCAAGAAACCTGCACAAAAAAGTGAACTTATTTTTATCACAGATTAACACATAAAACCCAATAAACAAAAAGAGAATCAGACCATATAAATTAGATATGAAATAGAACAGATAATGCTCATTAGAGAAAAGGAAGCAAAAGAGAACATTTCAATGAATCTAAAACCTATTTCCACTAACAATTAATCTTAAAAAATGAGAAGCTGGAGAGAGAACTAGCACATACCAAAGAGAATTTTCAACTGGGGAAGGAGAAAAAGAAAAAACAGAAAAAAAAAACAGAAACCCTAACCAACCTTGGTCGTTGAGATGATGGTGGAGCTTTTCCCTTGACGCAAAACCCTCCATGGTATCAAGCTCAATCTCTGTAGCCCTACGATCTGCCATGTCCAAATCTCTCTCATCCTCCAGAGAATCGTCCAACCCAACCGACCTTCATAGCCATTTCTATTGATTTCCAACTTGATATCATAAATTATGTTTCGACATGAGAGTGTGGGGAGGTTTCAAGAAGAACAGAGCAGAAGCAACAACGCAAAAGATAACATTAGGTATCGAGGGATAATTGAGTTTGATTAAAAAGGTTATAAAACTCGTAATAAAGGAAGACAAACCTCTGGAACAAATAAAGAAGTAGAATGTTGATGGTGATTGACCATGGAGTTTCGAGACCTTGACTTTAATGGAGCTACTGTTCTACTTGATATGGAAATCACTCTAAACTGTACCCCTTTGATCAATTTCATGGCCTGGTGACCAAAAAACCTTCGATTTCACTAAGAACCGGAACCCTAGTTCCAACAATAGTCAATTTTTGGTATTTGATTGAGAGAGAGAGAGAGAGAGAGAGAGAGAAGAACGATTGAAAGAAGGTAGAGGAGAGCATGGCGGGGTTTTTAATTTTTTCAGAATTTCATTTCCCCCTTTCCCCCACTATTAAAGGATGGAACGCGCGTTTCATTAAAAAATATAAAGCGACATCCTTAGACGACGCGCATTTTATTATAGGTGCCCTCCGTGTTTTCTTTAGACACTAATTTAAGGGCGCGCAATAATGCTTGTCTTCTATCCTTAAATTTTTTGAAGAGATGACATTTTTCTAATGTCACTCTCCTTTGCGTAACATAGATCAATGAGCGTCGTATTTTGCACGTCGTAAAAGGCCTTTTTTCTTGTAGTGGATTCATGTACCCTATTAATTGTTAATTGTTTTTTGCGTTGTACATATTTGCTATCTATAAAACCCATCGGTGGTATCAGAACTGGGTTTGTCAAACACTGATTGCACATCAGATGATCTGGAAAAACATGTTTTCGGATAATATGTATTCAGGTCATGGTAGTGCTTTTGCCACGGCGTGGAAAAACGATTTTACTATTTTTCGGTAATTATCTGCCTAATCTAATTTAAGGTATTATTTTTTGTAATTATCTTTTATTGATTCTACCTGGTTTTGAATTTTAAATACCTTGTGTCATAATTAATGAAACCCTAAATATTAGGAGTTATCCTTTTATGATAATACTTAATTACATAAATTAAATTGAATTATCTCTTATAAATTTAATAATTAATTTGAGTATAAGAATATATAAACGGTAATTATAAATTCATTGTAGATTTGAATTAATAAATTATATAGTCATTTAGATAATTAATGTCTGAACCTTGTATTTTGAAAAATATTTAAAATACACCTTATACTATATATGATTAAAAGTTAATATATCATATGTATAACAAAAGTCAATCAAATAAATAGTAGGCCTCATTCATGAAGCTAAACTCTAAGAGGGGTTTGAGGATAATGGCCTATAAAATGACTGTTAAATGGGTGTCGACTGTTACCCACTGATCCCTTGTATGGTAGAGCGTCGTTAGCTAAACGAGTTTGATAGGACATAACCTCTAAAAGTATGATACTATAAAGTAACTAAACCTTTTATAAATACCAACTCTAGTTACTTTAGGAACAAATGTGAATTGTATGTTAATCCATGAAAATGCACATCACTCTTTGTATGTCATTAGTGGAGCGTGCCTAATTAACCCGACACACTAATTTGGAACTGTAAAGTTGAGTGATGGAAAAATTTAAAATAGTCATTGTTAATGGAGTGTGGGTGGTTAACCGACACATTAATTTGAGATGATAAAATGGTGTCGATGTTGTCTAGATTGTTTGCATGGTTGTTCATATGTAATTGATGATCATCGCCATCCCAATCACAAATTAAAGAACATAATCTGAGATTAAACATGCCATTGATAAGATTCAATGAATCTCAAGAGATCTAAGAATTTCATGTTAGACTGGAATTGGTAAATTTGTATTACTTAACTTAATAAATTCACAATTAGGTTATGACATCCTTTTTCTTTGTTGTGAATTGTATTTTTGGATCCTAGCCTTGAATATTAATTTTGTGTTAAAATATTAAGGATTTGTATCATTAACTAAAAATTATTCTCTTTATATAGATGTCTGGAAACGGTGAACTCATAACGACCAAAATTGGATCCTCAAACTCAAGCTTCTCCTTACTCTCGATTTTGATAAAAGAGAAGCTCACTATTCCTAACTACATGGATTGGAAGAGAAACTTGAAGATGAATCTTCGATGCGAGGGAAAGAATATGTCGTTGATATGACTCTTGTTGAAATAAATCATTCCACCTCTACTCATGAGGAAATTTCTTCCTACAACAAACATCCTGATGACGCCATGAAGGTTGCTTGCATCACGGTGGCCACTAGGACACCAGATTAGGCCAAGTTCTATGAGGACTTCTGGCCATATGAGATAACTCTTGACCTTTCAGGAAAGTTCCAAAAGAAGGCGAGATAAAAACACTATGAAGTCGTCAAATCTCATATGGCATGCAAGCTTAAGGAAGGAGAGTCAGTTTCTGCTCACGTTCAGAAGATTTAAAGATATTTGGAGCAACTCCAGAGGCTCAATATGTCGCTTGATCAGGAGTTATCCATTAACATGGTCCTTAATTCTTTGCCTCCTAGTTATGTTCACTTTGTCTTAACCTATCATTTGAACAACATGGAGACGACATCGACCAAGCTCCATAATTTGTTGTAAACCGTCGATTCGAGGATGACGAAGAATAATGCTCCTACTACAATAAATGCTCTTGTCCTAGAAATTAGATCTGGCACAGGGAAAAAGATGAAGGCTCCTTCCTAATCCACCAGGACAGGGAAGGCTTATGTTGGAGGGTCTAGTAGTGGGTCCAAGACGAAGCCCAACTTTGATGTTCATGTGATCAGTGATCCAAAAGAGGCCACTTGCTTCTATTGTGGCAAAAGGGTCATTGGAGAAAAAGCTACCCTAAATACTTACAATAATTGAATAATGGAAAGATCAAGGCATCCTCGTCATGTATTTACAATATCCAAGTCAATAACACACAACTTTCTCATTCATGGGCTCATGATACATGATGTGGTTTCCACATTTGTTCTGATTTGTAGGAAATAAGCGAAAGTGAGGAGGTGGAGCACGGGAAGATCAATCTAATCATAGGGAATAGGCGATATTCAATTGTTACCAAGATTGGGAATTTTGGGTTTTTGCTTAGAAGTGATGTTAGGATTGACTAATTAAATTGTTGCTACTTGTCAGAAATGGCATGAGACATTATTTCATTTCATGTAATGCTCAAACAAAGTTTTAAATATTATTTTAATAATGATATTAGTTCAATTTTTTGCTTTCAAAAATGGTGTTTTTGTTGGAATAGTGTCTAAGGCTGCAACTATATTAAGCAAGTATTTGATCCGGTTGTGCATGGTCCTTTTGGGTTGCCTTCACCATAGCAACTTGATAGGATGATTTATTAAGAGAGAGTAAATATTATTAATATATTATGAGAATAATATATTTGTTATTTGATTAATATAAGTCATAGAATTAATTAGAATTAATTTGGTGACTTAAAGAGATTAATTAAATAAAGGGGTATAAACTGTCAATTGTTTGATAGTTAAGCTTTAGACTGTAAATCCATTTGGATATGGTATGTACGAATTCTAAGAGCTTTTGGATAGCTAAAATCGTCCATATACTTATCTATGGAATGGATTTGGATAGCCTTAAGAGAAGATTATCCAATTAGGGTTTAGGTTGTAACCCTTAAGGAGTCTACAAGTATAAATAGACCCTATGGCTGATGGAATTCGACACTTGACCTAAAGTAAGAGAAATCTGGTCGAAATTCCTTCCCTCTCCTCTCTCCTAAATCATTCTTCTTGCTTTGGTGTTTGTAAGCCATTAGAGGAGTGACATTTGTGACTCTAGAAGCTCCAAGACCTCAAGATCAACAAGGAACTCAAAGGTATGATTCTAGATCTGTTTCAATGTTGTTATTTAACCTAATTAGTAATTAGAAGTCTTGGATTCAAAGCATGTTTATTAGAAAGCCTAGATCCAAGCATTAGGGTTTTGCATGCGCACATAGGAAAGTTCTTATGGCTAAAACCTATCAGTGGTATCAGAGCCAGGTTTGGTTTTCTTTAAATTGTTACTTGATTAACTGAAACAAACCTGTAAAATTCGATTTTTTGGTTTCTGAGTCACTGACTCGGCGAGTCCCAAGGTGGACTCGGCGCGTAGGCCTGACTCGGCGAGTCCCCTTGTGCACTCGGCGAGTGCAGGCGTCAGGAATGACCAGATTTGGGATTTCTTTGTGTTTATCTTATGGAAACTTACCTTAATCATAATAGATCAACATAAATCCGATTTTTTGATAAATATAACAATTATCTTGATCTAGTTAAAGGTAATTATCAACTAATTAAATATTTAATTTCCTTATATGATAATTAATTAATTATTTTGATAATTATCTTAAAAGAAATCTTGAATAAATCAAATATAGATAATTAGGATATTAATTGTTAATTGGAATTATTTGTTATTTGATCCTCCATGTTTTAAATGTTTAAAACTTGTCCTCAAGTTTTGAAATTTATATTTGTGATTAAAAGTTTTAATTTAGACAACTTAAATTTCAAAACCCTAGATTTTAAAAGGTTTAAAATACAACCCTATACTAATATGATATTACTAGTATAATATATATATGTATAACTAAATGCTAGTCTTACCGTTAGTAGGCCTCATTCACGAAGCCAATCTATAAGGTGGGTATAAGGTTGCGGCCTATAAAATGGCGCTTAATGGGTGTACACTCACACCCACCGCTTGCTTGATTGGTGGAGGGTCGTTAGCCGAACGGGTAGGATAGGGCAACCTCATCCTCTCATTAAAAGTATAATAAGAAATAAAAAGTAACTACACATATTTTAAAATTTCCCAATTCTAGTTACTTTAGGAAAAGTGAATTGATGCAATCCCATGAAATTACACTTTGCACCTTGCTAAGATGTTAGTGGAGCGTGTGTGGTTCACCGGCACACTAATTGGTTCTAAGCGAAGGTGGAAAAGGGTGATTCATTGTTTATCATAGTTCGATGGAGCGTGTGTGGTTTACCGGCACATCGAATAGGTGATCGTTACAATGAAGGCACCATGTGAATTTGCATGGTAATTCACACCCGCTTTGTGATCCTCGGCATCCCAGTCACAAACAAGAGGGGCATATCGAGATTTAAACATGCCATTGAATAGTTTCATTGTATCTCATCCGAACCTAGGAATTCTCAAAAACACTTAGGACTAAAAGTTTAAGTTTTGTGATGGAGAATTAGTGAATCGTCATTCACTTACCTTCAATTTATTTGCATGTTAGATTATGGCATCCCTTTTCTAGTATGTAAATGTTATTGTTGGATCCTAGCCCTAATTTTCTTATTGGGTGATAATTAGGGATTCTTATTCTAATCTATCTTTGTCCTTTTTCTAATTGTAGATGTCGAACGCAAACAACGCTGCTGCTAGTTCTTTCACGTTGATGAGCCTTTGCCAAAAGGTCACCTTCGATGGAACGAACTTTAGCGAATGGATAAGATACATTCGCACCATTGCTCGCTATGAGGACAAGGAGTATGTCCTTGATGAGAAGCTCGAGAAAATCAACACCGAAATCGCTACTCCAGCCGAAATCACCGCCTTTGAAACTCATGAGCGAGATGCAACGAAGGTACATTGCATCATGATCGCCACCATGAACTCCGAATTCCAAAAGTCCTACGAGGACATGTATCCATACGAGATGCACCAAGACTTATTGGAGAGGTACCACCAAAACGCGAGACAAGAGAGGTATGAGATTTTCACTAACATGATTTCCGCAAAGATGGGTCATGGAGAATCTCTTACCGTGCACTTGCAAAAGATGCAAAGGTATGTCGACCGCCTTCGCAAGTTCAATGTTGACTGCGGTGAGGACTTGGTGATCGACATGGTGCTTCACTCTTTGCCTCCGATGTACAACCAATTTAGGATGACCTACCACATGAACAAAGAAGAGGTCACCCTAAGCAAACTCCAAGGTCTCTTGAGGGTCGCTGAGAGCAACTTCAAGGACAATCTATTGCACCTACTCCCAATCCGCCCGCTGCTCCTGTCTTGGCTATTGGACAAGGGAAGGGAAAGAAGAGGAAAGCTTCATCGAAGAACTATCGCAAGGTGAAAGCCCGAGATGGTGCCTCTTCTAGTGGGACCAAAGTTGATCCCTCTAAGCCCTGCTCTAATCCGAAGGAGGCAGAGTGCCACCACTGCCACAAGATAGGACATTGGAAGAGAAGCTGCCCGGATTACCTGCAAGCAATCAAAGAAGGAAAGATCAAGCCATCTTTCGCAGGTATATACACAATCAAATCTAACGATTCTAATCATGCTATTTCTTGGGTTCTTGATACCGGTTGTGGTTATCACATTTGTTCTAATGTGCAGGAACTAAGAAGAAGTAGGGATGTGGAGCAAGGAAGGATCAATCTAATCATGGGGAACAGAAGATCGTCGCCTGTGACCAAGATTGGAGTGTATTCTTTAGTGCTTAGGAATAGTTTGGTTTTAGATTTGAACAATTGTTGCTATTCGCCAGAAATGGCTAGAAACATCATTTCATTTCATGGTTTATATAGACAAGGATTTAGATTTTCTTTTAATAATGAGAATGGTTCTATTTTGGCTTATCTAAATGGTGTCTTTTACTTTGAAGCTATACCATGTAATGGTATATATGAAACCGTTATGATTGTTGATAACTTAGGAAATGATGTTTTGAATATTGATTCTTCCACTAGTATGGATAAAGCATCCTTGTGGCATGGTCGTCTTGGACATGTCAACAAGAAACGCATAGCCTAACTCCAAAAGGATGGAGTGTTGGAGTCATTCGACCTTAGGGAAGATGACACATGCGAGTCTTGTTTACTTGGAAAGATGACTAAGTCGCCCTTCACGAGTACATGTGAAAGGGGCGAGGGTCTATTGGACCTAATACATACCGATGTATGTGGACCGTTTAGATCAACCACGAAGGATGGGAACCGCTTCTATGTGACTTTTACCGATGACTATAGTAGATATGGGTATATCTACCTAATCAAGCAAAAGTCAGACACCTTTGAAAAATTCCAAGAGTTCAAGAATGAAGTGGAGAATAAATTGGGAAGGAAAATCAAGATGCTTCGATCCGATCGAGGAGGAGAGTACCTAAGTCTTGAATTCCACGATTATCTCAAGGAGTGTGGAATAGTTTCACAATTGACGCCTCCTAGGACACCGCAGTTAAATGGTGTGGCAGAAAGGCGTAATCGAACCCTATTGGATATGGTTCTCTCTATGATGAGTCGTGCTTCGCTACCAATCTCTTTTTGGGGGTATGCCTTAGAGACTGCCGCCCATATCCTTAACCGAGTCCCTACTAAGAAGGTTGCCAAAACACCTCACGAGATGTGGACAGGGAAAGCTCCCTCGTTAGCACATATCAAGGTTTGGGGTTGCGAGGCTTTCGTAAGGCGAGATACTCACGACAAGCTTGAACCTCGAAGTGAGCGATGTATTTTCATCGGCTACCCGCAGACATCCTTTGGATATCTCTTCTATAGACCGAAGGACAATGTTGTCTTCGTTGCGAGGATAGCAGTTTTCCGAGAGCGAGAACTCATAAGCCAAGGAGACAGTGGGAGGCAAATCGAACTTGAAGAGATTCAAGAATCGATAGATGAAGGAACCTCTACTGCTGGCATTCAACCCGAGAAGGAAACTCTGGTTGAACCGATTGACGAATCCTTACCTCTTAGACCTTCCGATAGAGTTAGAGTTCATCCCCAGTTTTATGGCTTTCATATTACTACCGAAGGGGACACGTATATTAGTGATGGTACACTAGTAAATCTTGATGAACCTAATAGCTATAAGGAAGCCATGGCAGGCCCGGAGTCTGTAAAGTGGAAAGAGGCAATGGATAGCGAGATCCAATCCATATATGATAACCTAGTTTGGAATTTGGTTGATTACGTGCCCGGACGTAAGACCGTTGGGTGCAAATGGATCTTCAAGAAGAAGACCGACGTGGATGGGAACGTACACACATATAAAGCGCGATTGGCCGCGAAGGTCTTTACTCAAACTCCCGGAGTTGACTATGATGAGACCTTCTCACCAGTTGCGAAGATTAAATCTATTAGAGTGATGCTAGCAATTGCCGCATTTCATGATTATAAGATTTGGCAAATGGATGTCAAGACCGCTTTCCTTAACGGAAAGTTGGCTGAGGATGTTTACATGGCTCGGCCAGAGGGGTTTGTGGATCCGAAGCATCCGAATAGAGTGTGTAAGCTTGAAAAGTCCATTTATGGACTTAAACAAGCATCTCGCAGATGGAATCTTTGCTTCGATGAGAAAGTCAAAGAGTTTGGATTTGTACGAAGCGAAGACGAATCTTGTGTATTTGTCAAAACCAGTGGGAGTATAGTAAGCTTCCTCGTTCTATATGTCGATGACATATTACTCATAGGAAACGACATCCCGACTCTGCAGGAAGTTAAGTCCTGGCTCGGGAAGTGCTTCGCTATGAAGGACCTCGGAGAGGCTTCTTACATTTTGGGAATAAGGATAGTAAGAGAAAGAAGTAAGAGACTAATTGGACTTAGTCAGAATACTTACTTAGAGAAAGTACTAAAACGTTTTAGTATGGAAAACTCAAAGAAGGGAGAACTACCGATACAAAGTAATGCCAAATTGAGTAAGACTCAAAGTCCGAGTACCGAAGCTGAGATAGCAGAAATGAGCCGAGTACCATACGCTTCCGCAGTTGGCTCAATCATGTACGCTATGACTTGTACTCGCCCTGATGTAGCCTTCGCTTTGAGCATGGTTAGAAGATATCAAGGGAATCCTGGCAAAGCACATTGGATTGCGGTGAAAAACATCCTTAAGTACCTTCGGAGGACGAAGGAATGGTTCTTAGTCCTCGGAGGGAGTGATGACTTGAAGGTGCGAGGGTATAGTGACGCCAGTTTTCAGACCGATAGGGACAACTACCGTTCGCAGTCGGGCTGGGTCTTTACCCTAAATGGAGGAGCAGTGACATGGAAGAGTTCCAAGCAGGATACCGTAGCTGATTCAACTTGCGAATCAGAGTACATTGCAGCGAGCGAAGCGTCGAAGGAGGCAATATGGCTAAAGAACTTCATCAGTGATCTTGGAGTCGTACCTGCCATAAAGGAGCCCATGGAGATTTTCTATGATAACGAAGGAACGGTTGCCTTAACCAAGGAACCGAGGGATCATGGTAGATCAAGACATATCGACAGAAAGTATCACTTCATTAGACATCGTGTAGAAGAAGGACAACTCATAGTGAAGAGGATATCATCAGAAGATAACCCAGCAGATCCGCTTACGAAGGGACTGAGTAGGGTTAAGCACTTGCAGCATGCTAGGAGTATTGGGCTGAAGGATGATATTAGCATACATTAGATAGTATTAGAAACGTGTAATAGATAAATGTAATTGACATTTGATGATTAAATAAAGGAGTTTTATTTATGAGTAATGTTACTATCTTATGTTAATCGTTTAGCTATTGTTTCACTTTGCATGTTTTGACTTCCAGAATAATTGAGTTTATTAGGAATAATCGAATTATTCAAATGGTCCACAGTCGTTCATATGTTGGGAGTAGATATGAAGGAAGATTGTCATGAATTGGTGTGTAGAATGTCTAAATGGTGTTAGACATAGCAAAGGATTACTACAACGTTCATGAGTGCTTATGAACTAGTTTTGAGCATTGGAATAAACCCGCGCTTGCTGGAATCACCTTGTGGAATACGATATAAAAGGTGATCGCAAGTCGATAATATCATATAGTCTTAAATCCTAGATATATGGTTTATTATTTGTTAATTGATTGTACATTGATAATACGAAAACGCATCAGTAACTTGGTGTTATAAAACGTATTGTTGTGTATAGTTGGTTAATGAGTAAGTAAATGCATATAAGTCGAAGTTTATCTGTAACTTTTATCTAAGAAGGTAAAAGCGATATCTCGGCCGCTCGATGATTTGATTTGACTTATGTGTCGGGCCCGGTCAGAACTGAATTGATGTGTTCGATTAAGTTCTATGTCAAATAAATCAGAGATCGAGAAACCTAAATGCTTGACTAACCATTCCATAGGATTGTCAGCATGATATCTAACAGAGGACTGTACGTTCCCTTATCTAAAGGACAAGATTGATTAGATCAGAGTTGACAGCGTCTTTGAGAGCTACGATTGCAAACCGAATTGTACCTGTAAATATAGTTAGTAGACTTATCCAAGTGGGAGACTGTTGGAATAGTGTCTAAGGCTGCAACTATATTAAGCAAGTATTTGATCCGGTTGTGCATGGTCCTTTTGGGTTGCCTTCACCATAGCAACTTGATAGGATGATTTATTAAGAGAGAGTAAATATTATTAATATATTATGAGAATAATATAATGAATAATATATTTGTTATTTGATTAATATAAGTCATAGAATTAATTAGAATTAATTTGGTGACTTAAAGAGATTAATTAAATAAAGGGGTATAAACTGTCAATTGTTTGATAGTTAAGCTTTAGACTGTAAATCCATTTGGATATGGTATGTATGAATTCTAAGAGCTTTTGGATAGCTAAAATCGTCCATATACTTATCTATGGAATGGATTTGGATAGCCTTAAGAGAAGATTATCCAATTAGGGTTTAGGTTGTAACCCTTAAGGAGTCTACAAGTATAAATAGACCCTATGGCTGATGGAATTCGACACTTGACCTAAAGTAAGAGAACTCTGGTCGAAATTCCTTCTCTCTCCTCTCTCCTAAATCATTCTTCTTGCTTTGGTGTTTGTAAGCCATTAGAGGAGTGACATTTGTGACTCTAGAAGCTCCAAGACCTCAAGATCAACAAGGAACTCAAAGGTATGATTCTAGATCTGTTTCAATGTTGTTATTTAACCTAATTAGTAATTAGAAGTCTTGGATTCAAAGCATGTTTATTAGAAAGCCTAGATCCAAGCATTAGGGTTTTGCATGCGCACATAGGAAAGTTCTTATGGCTAAAACCCATCAGTTTTTATATTCAAAGTTTTACCTTGTAATGGAGTGTATAAAATTATTACTTGTGTTGATAACTTAGGAAATTATGTGCTTCATATTGATTCGTCCAAAGATGTGGACAAGTTTGTGGCATTTTCATCTTAGGGACATAACCAAGAAACACATTGTCCAATTCCAAAAGGATGGAGTGTTGGAATCATTCAATCTTAGAGCAAACTACAAATGCGAATCTTGTTTCTTGGCCAAGATAACAAAATCACATTTCATTGGAACATGTGAAAGAGGTGAAGGATTATTTAACCCCATACATACAGATGTGTGTGGCCCATTTAAATCCACCACAAGAGATGCTAATTGATATTACATGACATTTATGGACGATTATAGCAGATATGGTTATATCTACTTGATCAAACATAAATCGGAGACCTTTAAGAAGTTTGAAGAGTTTAAGCTTTGTAACATCCTGATTCCCAGGTATGAGATTTTTTATTCAAAAGAAAAATTTCCCTTGGAACTCGGCAAGTTGATGGCCTTAACTTGTCGTGTTGAAAGGCTTTGGGTCGTGCATCTGTTGGACCAACTCGACGAGTTGGAGAGGATAACTCGACGAGTTGGCGGTTGTGTATGAAACCCTGAATTTTAGGGTTCGCACCCTATATAAACACCTTAAGTCCTTGAGGTTGATCTTTTATCAGCCTCCAAATCCCATTATCGGCCTTGTGAACGTTAATCTTCATTCCATCTCATATTGTGAGTTAGTATGGCATTTTGGAGCAAATGTAAGAGAAGTTTGAGAGAAGGAGACCAGGATCCAGCAAGCAAAGCTCTTATATTCAGTTTATCACTCTTTTGGACCATTGTAAGTGTTCAAGATCCAATTTTTATCTATCTATGTAGCTACATCTTGAGTTTTGTCCCGTTTCTTCCTATTCTTGGATGTTATAATGGTTGGACTTCATACAGTTTGCAACTTTATGAATATCTAGGTCAAGGTGACCTTAGAGTGGGTTAGATCTAGTGTTTAGCCAAGCTTTTATGCCATGCATGGAGTTTAGGTCATATTTACCCTTTTGGACCAATTTTTGGTTCATGACATGCGTTGAACATACATGTCTATAAAGCACCCACCATTGGGATGTTTTTTAGGCTAGAATCTCTTCTGGAAAAGTTGTGTTCCAGATGTCAAGGATTTTGTGATTAATGGTTAAGCCTTTGAGTTTTCAAGCCTTGTGGAATGGTTTTTGAGCAATTGGAGTAGCCCCAAAGGATAAAGTTGGAACATTTATCCTTTTAGACACATTTGGAATTTAGATTTGAGCCTTAAAGTCTCTAGAATCGAAGAATCAGTTGTATGTGTTATGTTGGGGAAAACTCAGCAAGTCGTCCAGCCAACTTGGAGAGTTGGCTAGGGTATTCCCCAACTTTCTGAGTACTGTAGAACTCGACGAGTTCAAGAGGTGCACTTGACGAGTTGGGTCAACACGGACTGTTAACCTGGACCGTTAACTTTGACTTTGATCATGGTTGACCAAGTTAGACTTTTGAGGGCATTTTGGGTATTTTGGGATTTTGATGGGTTCTGGTCATGATGGTTGTAGGCATTGATTCAGGAGCTGAGATTTGGAGACAAACCTTATTAGTTCTGCACTACTAGTGGCGTAAGTTTTCTTCACAGTACTTTCAAGTCAAAGGAACCAATGCCACCCATTAGATTGATATCTTGTTTTCATGCTATTGTATTGTTATAATCTGTTAGATCGGTATCCTAGTAGATATGATATCGCTATGCTTAGTGATCTGTGGATTTATGTGACTTGATGTAGACTGTTATATGATTATATGTTATATGAGCACATGATTTGTTGGTGACTGAGGCTTCACTGCTTTGTGCGTAAGCCAACAGGCCAAGACATTCCAACCTGATGGTTGAGGGCCTAGGTATTCCATCTGGATGATGATTGGACCCATAGTATGTTGGCATTCCAACCCAATGGTTGAGGGCCTGGGGTATTCCATCTCGATGATGATTGGATCTGTAGTATATTGGCATTCCAACCCGATGGTTGAAGGGCCTGGGGTATTCCAACCTGATGGTTGATTGGGCCTGAAGTATGTTGTTATTATAATTGTGCTCTTTGTTATATATTGGTACTTTGGGGAAACTCCCTACCCTTTGGGCTTACAAATTGGATTATGTTTCAGGTACCTCAGTGGATCGCAGGAAGGCGAAGGCGTGATCGTGCACCTCCTAATGTTTTGATTTTCTGATTTTCGGATTTCTCTAATGTGAAACGTTTTTTGAAAAAAAATTGTAATAAATTATGGTTTTGTCGTTGTTTGTGTAACGACCCAAATTTCCAATAAAAATTTTCATTTTTAATTAACAAAATCGTTTCTAATAACCATAAAATACCAATCACAATTGTTTTTAAAATCCACAGTATCAAACATTTTATTCATAATATCAGAGTG
This sequence comes from Lactuca sativa, assembly GCF_002870075.4. Classification (NCBI taxonomy): domain Eukaryota; kingdom Viridiplantae; phylum Streptophyta; class Magnoliopsida; order Asterales; family Asteraceae; genus Lactuca; species Lactuca sativa. The sequence continues at coordinate 192,974,593 of NC_056628.2, forward strand.
TCCCTCAAATAAAATCGTCGGAGAGTACATGCCGCGCCATCAAGCCTGACCCTTGCCTTTAGGCTCTAAAGTACCTGAAGCAACCAACAAACTGTAAGTTAATGCTTACTGGGTCCCCCAGAGCATACCCCACACAATCCACATAATCACTTTAATCTATAGTAGCTCTATAAGCTACACATACCACATAAGCCAGGTATACAAACATATTGGATGCCATAGAAACCTTCCAAGGTCTTATACCGAGTGCCATTGGAACCCTTATGTGGTCTTAGCTCAATGCTATGGGAACCCCCACATGGTCTCGACTACCTGCCATGAGAACCACCACATGGTCTTAGCTACCTGCCATGGGAACCCCACATGGTCTTCACTAACTGCCATGGGAACCCCTACATGGTGTTAGCCAACCAAGGAATATCATACAAGCTAAACATGATAACATAGTAGGATGCTATGGAAACCCTCCAAGGTCTTATACCAAATATCATGGGGATCCCCACATAAACGAACAACCCGCATATCATATAATGGGCCGACATTGGTGCCTTAGAGCCATTGGTATGGTGAGGAGACTCACCTCTCAAGAAATGCTGAACTGATAAGATAAATCCCAACTCATAACTCCAACTTTATTGCCTACAACAATCATGTGACATTTTGTAGAAATTCCGAAATACCAAAATACCCTCAAAGTTAAACTTGCTCAACCATGGTCAAGGCCAATGTCAACAGTCAAGGACAACAGTCGATGCTAACCCAAACTCGTCGAGTGCATCTCGCAACTCGTCAAGTTCCTTTAGTGTTCAGAAATCCAGGAAAAATCCTAGCCAACTTGCCGAGTTGTCTCATCAACTCATCGAGTTCACTCAGTATCCAACTCGTTGAGTTGCTAGGGAAACTCGTCTAGTTTTCCCTGTCTTAACATATTCATCCCTTTTCAGTCGAATCTAAACCCCCAAACCACAGATCCAGTCCCCTAGGGTTGAGATACCACGTAAAGTTTCTAACTTTACATCCATGCAAGGCATCAAATGGCTAAAAACACTTAAACAATATTATAAAGGGTCTTAGAGCATGAAGGAGAGCCAATACTTGATAAAGTTGGCAACTTGAAGTCTATAAACGCCCTGAGGTATCCAGATCTGAAGTCAAATCTTCATATGATGCTCAAATCGAAGAATAGTCCCAAAGTAGGCTAATAATGGAAATAAACTTTCATATAAGAAGATCTAAGCAATAAAAGTCCAAGGTTTCGACTTTATACCTCAATGTAGCTACAAGACTAAAGTAAATTCTGGATATATTCCCTTCTACTTAATCTAACTCTTCAAGCTTCTAGTTCTTGAACCGAGCGTTACAGTTTAAAAAGTTTAAAATTTTCAAGAATTTTTCAAATGTTACAAGTTTGTATCAGAGCCTTGGTTTAAGTGAATTCAAGCAACACTCATGTGAATCCAGTCTCAAACAAAGGAAAATATTTTCAAAATACTCATGGAGGACGCGATGTGTACGATCAGCCGGAGCCAGTAAGTAGACCCCAAAATACCATACTGTTGTTTGATATTGTGATATGTTAGAACAACATGCTAGTGATAGGCTCGGGATCTTCAAGAATTGCATGATAGAATTTGTTGATTATATGATGGTTGATAGCCTAGGACCTTTCTTTTACGAAATTGACACCAGTACTGTAGTTGCTTAGTGTATGCATCATGGTTATATATAACTAAGATCTTATAGCCTGAGAATGTTTGGTTTGGCCTTATTTATTGTTCTTGTTTGATGAAGGACTTAGGGTAGGATTTTATATTTAAATGTATATAGGGTCCAGTGTTATGTATGGCTAGCATAGACGAGTGTGGCAGGGTTGGTGGAAGCTTCATGGATGAGTCATGTGGGATCAGTCGGCTACTCGTGAGATGTTTAGCCTTTCCTCTAGGGAGTGAGGATTGAGTGTTCGTATTTGCTTATCAGTAATGTTAGGGAATTATAATGATCCTTGAGACAAATGCAGGTAAGTGTGTTATGGGCTCGTACTATTGAAAGCACAAGAGTCGTACGCGTAGAAAGGAATTCACAATCCCTAGGGTTTCGTTGGGAGTTCGTTACCCATTATGATATATATGTGGTTTATTTGATATCTTCCTGGTGTATTTTTAGTATGGTGAATAGGATTTGATATCGGATCTGGGTCGGGATCGGGAGCTGGCAGTCAGGGTGGGCGAATGTTGTTAGAGGACCACGTCAGGGAGATCATTCGCAAAAAAGTGGTTGCTGTTGTCCGGGGTCAGATTCTGGAGATGTTCGAGTCTATCAAGACTGTGAAGATTGAGTTCTTTGATGATCACTATGCAGTCATTATTGAGATGGCTACTACTATAGCCTCCGCAGCTATCGCGTCTGCAGTTGTTGGGACAGGGTGGGTCTTTCAATATTGGGACTTCGATAATACGAAACCCCCGACCTTCGACGGAGTCCAGGTCCCGATCAGATCCATGAGGTGGCTATCTGGTGTTGATGGATGCTTCTTCACTTGTTCATGCCCTGCTGAATAGACGGTCAGGTGCGCTTTGAACCTTCTGATGTCCGAAGCGAAGGATTGGTGGAAGCTCACTCCTAGTTGTTATTCTGTTGAGCAGGGAGTTGTTGTGTCATGGGAGCAGTTTTCTGAGATGTTCTTCTCCCGATATGTTTCGATAGTGGAGAATGAGAGGTTAGAACAAGAGTATCTGGATTTGAGACAAGGTTTTGAGACGGTGACAAAGATCACCAAGATGTTCATGGAGAGAGCTATGTTCTGCCCTAAGTTTGATGCAACTGAGCAGGCTCAGATGACCCGTTACATGAGCATGCTCAAGATGGAGATCAGGCAGTTTGTTTCTACTCAATGCTACAGTTCATTGTTCGTGATGCACGAGGGCGCTAGGCAGCATGCGATTGAGATTGATTTGCACACTCGGGAGTTTAAGATTGGCCCTAAAGCAGTCAGGGCATGCGCTGAAGCGGTTCAGGGTCACTGACTGTAGGTCGGGGAGTTAGAGGGGTTGTGCTTATGGGAAGTGCGAAATGGTACATGATGATGTTTGTTGGTCTTCTTCCGGTTGCCACAAATGTGGCAAGCAGGGCCACATTGCGAGGGATTGTTGGCAGCAGACTCCAACTTCTGGAATCAGACTTTCTTTCCATTATGATTAGGTGGGCCATATGAAGGCCCAATGTCCCATGTTAGATGCCAAGCCATTGTAGGGTCCAGCATCAGCTACTTTGAGGATCACTGAAGGGAGTCAGGGCAGGGTGGAGCCCCCGAGGGCTCGAGGTCGCGCTTTCCAGCTTACTGTCGAGGAGGCCACGACAACACCAGATGTTATGACCGGCATGTTTCTATCCCTCATCTTATTGATTATATTTATTTTATGCTCATATAATTGTACCTATGGTAGGTATGTTCTTAGTGAAATCCTTACCTGCTCTTGTATTTTTTGACTCGGGTGCGATTCGGTCCATTGTCTCTCGATCTTTTAGTAAAGATTTTGCTTTGCCCATAGGAGAGTTGGAGTGTCCATTGCAATTATCTATCGCCAATGAACATGGGGTTTCTTCTACTTTGGTTTATCTAGGTTGCATTCTGGAGACCTTCGGAGTATCTTTTCCTATCGATTTGATTCCTATTCCTATGGGGGATGTCTGTATGATAGTGGGTATGGATTGGCTGAGCCATTTCGGTTCCATGATCGACTGCGAGGGTCAGCGCGTGGTAGCTCGAATGCTAAGTGGGGGAGAACTAGTTATTTGTGGAGAGGGCACCAGGTTGGGTTTAGGCTTTTGTTCGGCAGCCAATGCTCGGTAGTATATTTAGCATGGGTGTGTGGGTTATTTGTCTTATGTGGTGGATACACAGGTTGGGGATCAGGTGTCAGTTGTTGATGTTCCAGTTGTCAGGGAGTTCACTGATGTATTCCCAGAGGAGTTACCCGGTGTGCCTCCTGAGAGGCAGGTCGAGTTCAAGATCGACCTTGTACCAGATGCGACACCTATTCTTAAGGCGTTGTACCGATTGGCACCACCTGAGATGCAAGATTTGTCATCTCAGCTGCAAGAGTTGCTAGGCAAGCAGTTCATCCGTCTGAGCAGTTCTCCGTGGGGAGCGCCGATTCTATTCGTCAAAAAGAAGGATGGTTCACACCAGATGCGCATTGATTATCAGGAGTTGAACAAGTTAACGGTGAAGAACCTTTATCCTCTTCCACATATTGATGATCTCTTTCATCAGTTACAGGGAGCATCTTGGTTCTCCAAGATTGATCTCAGATCTGGGTACCATCATGTCAGGGTGAGGAAGAAGGACATATAGAAGACCACGTTCCAGAATCGTTATGGCCATTACGAGTTCGAGTAGACCTAGGAGATCCTTTACCATCCGGTTAAAGCGAATAAGGTGGCGGATGCCCTGAGCCGCAAGTTGACTGGATCTTCTATTCCGGTGACATTTATGAGGATATCTGTGGATTCTCCAATTGTGAGTTTGATTAGGGAGGCTCATATTGAAGGTGTTTGAGAGGATAATTTGAAGATTGAGAGGACGAGTTGGGTCAACAAGGACTGTTGACCTTGACCGTTGACCTTGACCGTTGACTTTGACTTTGACTATGGTTGACCTAGTTGGACTGTTGAGCGTATTTTGGGTATTTCAGCATTTTGATGGGTTTTGGTTATGATTGTTGTCGCCATTGATTCGGGAGCTGAGATTTGGAGTCAGACCTTGTCAGTTTTGCACTACTAGTGAGGTGAGTTGTCCTCACTATACTTGAGGGTCGAACGCAGCAATGTCGGCCCATTAGACTGATATCCTGTAATGTATGTTATTGTATTGTTATGATCTGTTCGATCGGTATCCTAGTAGATATGATGTTGCTATGCTTAGTGATTTGTAGATCTATGTGATTGGACGTAGACTGTTATATGATTATCTGTTATATGTGCACATGCTTTGTTGGTGGCTGAGGCTTCACTGCTTTGTGTGTAAGCCAATAGGCCAAGGCATTCCATCCCGATGGTTGAGGGCTTAAGGTATTCCATCCCGAGGATGATTCGACCCATCATATGTTGGTATTCCAACCCGATGGTTGAGGGCTTTGGGTATTCCATCCCGAGGATGATTAGACCCATAGTATATTGGCATTCCAACTCGATGGTTGAGGGGCCTGGGGTATTCCAACCTGATGGTTGATTGGGCCCAAAGTATACTTTTATTATAACTGTTCTATTTGTTATGTATTGGTATTTTGGGGAAACTCACTAAGCTTTGGTCTTACAGTTTGGATTATGGTTCAGGTACCTCAGTGGATCGCGGGAAGGCAAAGGTGTGATTGTGCACCTCCTCATGCTTTGATTTTACGATTTTGGGATTTCTCTTATGTGAAACTTATTTTGAAAACAAATTGTAATAAATGATGGTTTTGTGGTTGTTTAAAAAGTTTAAAATTTTCAAGAATTTCTTGAATGTTACAAGCACAAAGTCGAGAATCAATTGGGCAGGAAGATAAAGATGCTCAGATGTGACAGAGGTGGTGAGTATCTTAGTATCGAGTTTTACGACTATCACAAGGAATGTGGAATTGTTTCACATTTGACTCCTCCCAAAACACCACAGGTTAATCATGTGGATGAGAGGCGCAATCGAACCTTACTACATATGTTTTTGTCCATCATGCATTAGATACAGCCGCGCAAATTATAAATCTTGTTCCAACAAAGGAGGTTGCCAAAACACCTCATGAGATGTGGACAAGGAAACCTCCCTCGCTCGAACATATCAATGTATGGGCTTGTGGGGAGCTCGTAAGACAAGAGACTCATGACAAACTTGAACCTAGAGCCAAGAAGTGTTATTTAATTTGCTACCCATAACGTCCTTTCGATACTTGTTCTACGTACCTAGTAAGAACGTGGTCTTCATAGCTCGAAGATGAGTGTTTTGTGATAGAGAGCTTATATTCAAAGAGGACAGTGGGAGAGCTATTGATCTTGAAGAAATTCAAGAGTCATTTAATGAAGGAACCTGTGACAACACTAGCACTCAACCTGATGAATAAATTCAAGTTAAGCTAATCGACAACTCATTACCCCTTCAGTGATCCAGTTGGATTAGCATGTCACCTACGTTCTATGGTTTCCAAATTACATCAGATGGTGACACCTTTATTAGTGATAGAGCACTAGAAAATTTGGATGATCCATCTAACTACAAGGAAGTAATGGCAGGCCCTGAGGCTGCTATATAGAATGGGGAAATGGAGAGTGAGATTCAGTCCATGTATCATAATCAAGTGTGGAACATGGTTGATCATGTACATGGTCGAAATATAGTTGGGTGCAAATGGATCTTCAAGAATAAGACCGAAATGAATGGGAAAGTACATACGTTCAAAGCTACGTTGGTTAAAAAGGGCTTTACTCAAAGCTAACAGATTGACTATGATGAGACCTATTCACCAATAGCTAAGATAAAATATATCAGGATTATTCTTGCTATAGTTGCATTTCATGATTATAAAATTTGGAATATAGATGTTAAAACTACTTTCCTTAACGGGAAATTATCTGAGAACACCTATATGAGTCAGCAAGAAGGTTTTGTACATGCCAAGTTTCCTGATAGAGTGTGTAAGCTTGAGAAATCTATTTATAGATTAAAAAAAGCATGTCGTAGCTGGAATCTTTGCTTCCATGATAAAGTCGAAGAGTTTGTGTTCTCTAGAAGCGAATATGAGTCTTGTGTATATGTCAAAGCTAGTGGGAGTATAATGAATTTCCAAGCGTTATATGTCAATGACAAACTCCTAATCGGAAAAAACATTCCAACTTTTCAAGAAGTTAAGTTTTGACTTGGAAAGTGTTTCGCTATGAAGGATCTAGGGGAAGCGACCTATATTCTAGGAATAAGGATTCATCGAGATAGAAAGAATCAACTTATTGGTCTTAGCCAGAGTACAATTTGGATAAAATACTGAAGCCTTTCAGTTTGGAGATTTCAAAGAAAGGAGAATTTCCTATTAATAGTACTATAAAGTTGAGTAAGACTCAAAGTCCCATTACTGATAGAAAGGTAGCTAACATGAGTCGAGTCCTATAAGCTTCGGCTGTAGGATCGATCATGTATGCAATAACATGTACTCGCCTTGATTTTTCTTACGCTTTGAGCATGGTTAGTTGATTTCAATGAAATCCAGGCAGATCCGATTGGATTATGGTGAAGCATATTCTTAAGTATACACGAAGAACAAAACACATGTTCCTAGTTCATGCCGGCATTGATACGTTAAAAGTAACTGGTTACAGTGACACCAGTTTTCAAACAGACCAAGACAACTTTTGTTCGTAGTCTGGTTGGTGTTCTTATTAAATGTGGGAGCAATTACTTGTTAAAGTTCCAAGCAATACATGGTGGTGGATTCCACATGTGAGTCAGAGTACAGTGCAACGAGTGAAGCATCGAAGGAAGTGGCTTGGCTGGAGAACTTTATCGGGGGTCTTGGACTTGTTCTAACTATTCAGGAACCAATGGAACTACTATGTACTAATGAAGTTGTTGTTGCTTTGACAAAAGAACCAAAGGATCATGGCAGATCCAAACATATCGACAGAAGGTACCATTATATTCGACATCGGGTAGAAGAAGGACACCTTCTGGTGAAGATAGTATCATCAGAAGATCATGTTGCAGATCCTTTCACAAAGGCTCTAATCAGAGTCAAACATTACCAACATTCTAGGAGCATAGATTTAAGATAAAATATTAGTTTTAGTAGTTAGGTGATACTTTGAAACTTGAAACAAAATAAATGTAATTGATTTGGTGAATGAATAATATAGAATTATTTATGGGTCTCGTGTTGCCTTATGTAATTACATATTCTTGTGGTTCTTTTTGCATGTATATACATCCTAAGTAATTTTAATTATTCCAAGTTCCGCAATCATTTATACCATTTTGAAGTAAGTAGTGAATCAAGACTGTCATGGATTGATTGTAGATTGTCGATTAAGGTTAAGACATTGCAATTGGAATTGCCTCAATATTCATGAATACTATGAAAATAGGGATTTTAAGTATTGGATGAACCCACACTTAGATATTACTTCATGGATCTTATCACGAGTAATTCTAAGATGATAATATCTTCTATATTTCAAATAGACATACAGAAGTTGTAATTTATGAATCGGTTGTATATTGGTGTTATGTAAACGCATTATTAACTTGATGTTATAAAACGTAGTATCAAATATGATTTGGTGAGTAAAGGTTATTGTTATGTAGTCAAATATTATTTGTTCCTTTTTCCCTAATAGGAAAAGGGATATCTTTAGGTCCCTCGATGATTTCATGTTCACTATATAGTGTTGGGTCCAACCAGGATTAATTGATCTGTTCAATTGAACTCCAATAAAGTCTTTACAAATATGGAGATCGAGAAACATAATCTTGGACAATGAGATTGAATCTGATCAATTTCTCGTGTCCATGGTATATCTTGTAGAATGAAGGAATAGTTGATCACTTATCTTAGGATTGACGGCTGATATGAATCAGGGTTTGGCAGTGGCTTTGGAAAGCACACTTTGTTGTTTACTTCAAGGTTAATACTTTCAATTATAGTTACAGACTTATCCAAGTGGGAGAATATTGATTTAAGGTATCTAACAAAATAGCTTAATTGGTATATTCTTGAAATGAAGCAAAGGGTTGCCCTCAGAACTAGCAATTAAGAAGACTTACATTTAGAGAGAGAGGATAACTTATTAATATATTATATGATTAATGCATTAATTGCAAATAGTAATTTTTAATTTTGGAATTAATCATAAATTACTTAAAATTAATTTAAAGTCAATTATAGTTCTTTGGAAGCGTTGGGACTAAAGGTGAAATTGCTCAAAAGTTGAACAACGGACAGCTTCCAGAACCTCCTACAAGGGGACGGTTTTGTGGAAGAGTTCAAAGGTTTCTAGGAATCCTTGGAGGATAAGTAAAGGGATTAGATACCTTCCTAATTTGAGATATTATTATTATATTCAAATTAGGGTTATCTAAGGATACCTTATTGACATATAAATAGCTCCTTAAGGCTTCATATATTCGGCCAAGTTTTCTAAAACTCATATAATCGAAAATTCACTCCCCTCACCTCTATCCTCTTTTGATCTTGTTTCTAGGGTTTGGGTACAAACCATTAGAGGCACCATCTCTTTGGTGCTAGTCTTTCCAAGTTTCACAACTACAAGGGCTGGTTTGATTTGTTAGCTATAACAAATCAAAAGGTATGTAACCTAAACATTGTAATTTTCGAATTACAGTTGGGTTAGCCTAGTTTAGTTGTTCATTGTATGTTTCTATCAAGGTGTATGACATATATATTTTATAGGACGCATGTACCTTATTAATTGTTAATTGTTGTCCGCATTGTACATATTTGCTATCTATAAAACCCATCAAAATGGGTGTCTTGGCACGACGAATGTGTATGGTTAGAAAAGATATAGAAAGGTTTCTTGAGAGGAGTAAGATAAGAGAGTTATTTGAAAGAACTGAGAGTAAGGAATCCATAAGGGATTCAAGAGTAAGAATAAAGATTAAGGATCCATGAGGGATCATAAGAGAGAGGAATAAGGTTGTGTGAGCATGCCCAATAATGAAAGTGGATGTGGTTCCCTTAGAGAAGTGTATGGGAAGAGCATGTTAAGAGGTTAAGAGAAGAGATAGAGACAAATGCATAGATAGGGTGTGTATAGAGTATGAGATGAGCATGTTAAGAGGTTAAGAAAAGAGTATGAGAAACAGAGTATATGATAAAGGAAAAGATAGATGAATGAGAAGAGTAGTGATGTATTCTATTAGAGAAAGAGTAAGATGATAGAATATGAGAAAGATAAAGAAAGAAAGATAAGAAAAGATAAAAGGATAACTCACCAAACACGTTGTGTTTGATACTGTAGAGTTGTTGATGTTTTACAACTTCAGGTTGTTGGATCCTTTGTACCAGAATAGAAGACAATGGCACAAGGAAGACTTAGATAGTATGATGTTATTATTGTATTCCTTGTTGTTCATTATTTGTATGTAAAGATTTTATTGTAAAATTGTAATTGTTTTTGGGAAGTAGAAGGTTTTAATTTGTTTAGAATTATGCATTGTAAGACAAAAACTCTAATATTTCCTATAGATATTATGTATAGAAGATTCGGGTCGGTTTAATGGCTCATGATGCTCCATTGTGTGTGAAATTGATGCTCATGAAATGTATCTAAAGGATGAAAGTTCTAGAAACTACTATATGGTGGATTTTGATTAGTTGACACATTAATGGGCCTATGGATTAATGAGCTTTGCACATTAGGATTTTAGGTATGATCCTGAATTCTGTAACACCTCAAAATTTCAAACAAAATTTTCATTTTTTATTCGCCAAACATTATTCATAGATCCAAGTCATCACAAAAATTTTAAATTATTATCAGAACAATATCATAGTATCCCAAAATCCACAAGACATCCGAAGCCGGCAAATGTGTACAATAATGCCTCCGCCTTCCCGAAATCTACAAAAGTATATGAAACACAATTAAATCAACACTATAAGCACGAAGCTTAGTGAGTTCCCCAAAATAACACATATACAAATAATTAGCCTCTCATGGCTAAATCTTGATAAGAACCCTCTGGTCATGTGTCTCAATGAAGGCCCTCTGATCTCACGTCTCGGTATAGACCTTCTGGTCATAACTCAATATATACACAGAATAATATAACAACATAAGTCACAAGACAGAATGCATAATAACACATATCTTAGTATAAGCAAATAAGACCCTCCGGTCAATAATAAGAATAAGAGCCTTCGGTCAATAACACGAATAAGGCCCTCTGGTCAATAACAAGAATAAGACCCTCCGGTCACACATAAATTACCACCCATGTAAGTATAGTTAGAAGACTCACCATAGATGATAAGCAGATCCTACAATTGCTGCTGCTGCACACCGGCCCCAAAAACTGAGCCAAACCCACAATTAAACTTAATTAGGATCAAATAATAAGTCTAAACATTAAGTCTAAAGATGTCACACTAATTCGACCCACAAATTGCTCAAGCCCATTGGGCTCACTAAGTCCCAATACCAAATGGGCCCACCAAAGCCCAACCCTAAATTTAGGCCCAATGTCGCAAGCCTAACAAAAGGGTCCAAGACTCTTATATTCCTCTGACCAAAATCCCCAATACAGTAAGCCCAAAACCAAGACTTCAAACACTTAAGTCCCAAAATGATAACTAGCCCAAAAAGCCCACAGCAAGCCTACACAGGGCGTACTCCCTTGGTACGCTCATCGTACAAGAAAATCTTGAATGGGGAACTCGGTCAATATGTGGGGCGTACTGAGCTTTACGCGGGCGTACTACTTAGATCCAAAAACTTAATTTTTGACTTAATTACTTCAGTACTTTACATTTAACCCTCAGGGAAGCTTCATGACAAGCCCTTAACTGATCAAGTTGGCAAATTTATCAGTTTGCATGCCTTATTGGGACCCAACTTCCAAAAATAACCATTAAGACTCATATTAAGCACCTTAACTCATGCATGGATGACTCTTAACCCTAAAAATGCCAACTTTAAGGTTCTTGAACCACAAAAATGCCAAGAGTGGCAACTGAAAGCTCTTGAAGTGGTAACAACCACTAGATCTCATCCATGAAATACAAAAAGAGGAAAAATCCTTCATAACCGCATATCTAAACTTCTAAAGAGCAACTTTGGATCCTTATACCTCAAATGAGCTAGAAATGGAGTAGAGAGTCTGGATCTACAAGCCTTCCTTTGAACTCCAAACTTGCACCAACCACCTTCTTCAAGAATATGCACCAAAAGACACCAAAATCACAAAACTAAGCTCACAACACTCTTAGGAGGGCTAGGGTTTAAAAAATAAGTCTCAATGTCAGTGGAGGCTGAGATATGAAGGTCATAAGAGCCATAAATGTGTTTATATAGTGTCCAACCCCTACAAATTAGGGTTTGGCACTTCTGCCAATTAAGTTGGGCGTACACCAGCTTATGTTGGGCATACGTAGCCAACACACCCTTTTCCCTCCTTGCAAGCCCAGGACCAAATTGCCATCCTTTTCAACTAAAGACCATTTCTTCCAGTTATTTCAAACTGCCATAACTTCCTCGAATTAAGTCTGTTTCCAACAAACCTTATATCCACTAAAAGGTGGCGAGAAAGCCTACGCTTTAAAATCTCTATCAAAACCTTACGTTAAGAATGCATGCAAGCATCTATATATAGTAAACCCTAAACAAAACTCACGGATGGACAGGCCCATACCGGAGACAAAACTTGGACTAGCTAACGAGCCCAAAAGACGCAACACTAAACTGGACCTAACAATCTCCCCCTTTGCGTCAATTTGGAGCGAGACTATCATTTCTTCTTGCTTGGACCAGCTGCTGGAACCTTCTTGGTTGTATCAAACAGACGTGGGATAAGGGCGAGGATTGTCTGTCTGAAGCGAATGTACCATTGAATCATATCATCAAAGTACTTCTTGTCATCCTCCAAATTCTTCTTGCACCGATGAATGATCCCTAAGACATGTTCCAGACATGCAGTGGTATAGAGATGTTTGTCTGCCAAAGCGAACAGGCATTTTTGGCCTTCGTTTCTGGTAAACATAATGGAATTTCTCTTCGGGTCTATCTTCCCCATCTGCATCATGTTGAGATCACTGGCAGAGCCAACATGAAATATGGTAGGCTTTTTCTTGAATATGCTCGCTATCTCCTGATCCAACTTGGCAACTTCCATGATATAGCAGACAAGCATGCTCTTGAAGTGGTCAATGATCAGACCATATTCTGCTTCATTTGTAAGAAGGATGTTGTGCAAGATGATCCAGTCGTGTGGATTCAAGTTGGGAAGATCAGCAAGCGAGATGGCATGTTCGGACTTGGCAGATCCTCTCAGCACCTTAAACCGAACGTTGGTGAAGTTTCCTTCCCTATACGGCTTTAGAACCCGAACATTGATAATCTTCTGAGCGCTCCATGTCTAATATTTTGGTTGAGTGGCCCTTAGATAGAAATCGACTAAGTCCCGATCAACCTTTGGATGAGGATGGGGGAACTCAGCAATGTCATCAAAGGCATGGAAAACGAACGCCTTTCGGGTCAGTGGCATGTCGAACTGAGAATCGACAGTATTAGAACGATCTAGAGAGATAACCGGTTCTAGCCACAAGATGCTTGGAGTATCGATTGCTTCTTTCAGCAACTTCTCAAGAGTCCAAGGAGGAAAAAGAGTTTTCCTGCTCTCGAGAAGGTCGTGAGCTTCTTTCTGTCTTCTTTTGGCTTCTTCAGCCTCTCTAGCTACACGAGCGATGATGTCAGCATCTTTATCACGAGCTTGCTTCTTCAGAAGGTCGGCAATGGTCTCTTTGTCATCATCACTCTCCTCGGCAATTTTCTTGCCCTTGTCTTTGACACCCGAACCTGAGGCTTGGCCTGTAGGAGGAGGTTCGGTTGTGTGTGTTGCTGTTGAAGTAGGAGGCGGTTGAGACACATTTTCTTTTTCTCCCCCTTGTTTCGGAATGGACACGAAATCAAGAAGCCCTTCAATCTTGCTCAAGAGAGAGAGGGCAAGAGCAAGTTTTTCTGCAAGATCTCGCCTCACAGAATAGTTGAGTATCGGGTCATGTGCTTCCAGGATGTTTGAAATGGATGCGTGGACATCCGAAACACACGATGAAATCACCTCTCTTTCAGATCGAAGAGACTCAATCTCCTTTTGAGAATTGGAGAGTTGAAGACTCTTGACCTTCAGAGCGGTGGTCTTTCTGGCAAGAGCGTCCATGAGTGAGTTTTCAGAAGCAAGGTCCTCATGGAGCTTAGTCAATCGTTCCTCAATCGTCGCCTTAAATGTTGAGTTGTCGTCTGAGAGAGTTTGACGAAGAGAAGCAAAAGACTTCAGTTCTGATGCAACTGAGGTAGCCAGCTGGTTGACAATGGGTTCCAGCTTCGTTTTGGTGGCTTCTACAGTTTCCTATAATGACTGTAACAAAGAAGAAGCATCAGTGAATAGTTTATCGACTTTTTCGGTCACTGCCTCACAGGCTTTGGTTGAGGCATCAATGGCTACAGTGGCTGAGTCAAGAGAGACTTGATGAGCTTTGGAAAAAGCATCAACAATCTTCTGAATTGCAGCTTCAGAGATGGTAGACTGGGATGTAGAAGAGGAGGCGATGAGTGAATCTATCTTGTCGTGAAGCTCCTTGAGATGCTTCTTTGTGACTGGAGCATCATCATCGTCATCACTCTGAACTTGATACGAACTATAATAGACCGAATTGAAGGTCATGTCCTCCCCACCGAGGAATGGTTCTTCGCTCTCTGCTGCCTGAGCAGGAGATGATGGGGGTGGAGTGGGTGGAGGCTCGGTAGTGAAGGTAGGTTCGGGTTGGGTTGTATGTTCGGTAGTTGGCGTGGGTTCGTTTGCGTCAGTAGGAACCCCCGTATCAGATACGTTGGTTCTTACTTCTGTAGTGGTGGTGGTTGCTTCGGTAAAAATGGGAGGGGGTACTGGGATGGAGGTAAAATGTATTTGAGTGGTGGGGGTTAAGGGGGGAATGGAAATAGGAATGGTAACTGGTGGAGAAGAGATTGGAGAAGTGGAAAAATGAACTTTTGGGGTAGGCGATCGTGGTGGAGTGTTACCACGAGGAGATGCTTCAGATTCTGAACTCTCTTCCTCAGATTCGCTTGAGGAGGAAGCGATTATCAGCTTTCGCCTTGGTTGGGTTTTTCTCTTCTTCAGCGGAGGGGATTGGATAGCCTTGGTGGTTTTTCGTTTCTTGGGAGATGGGCCTTTCGCTCCCTTGCCAACCTGCTTGTCTTTGCCTTTGTCAGCCTTCTTTCCCCTTGGCGCAGGCTTGTCAGCTTCATGGATGGACTTGATCATCTCAGGAGTGAGCTCTCTCGGACCAGAGCGACGAAACTCCTTGTATGTTTTAATGATCCGGCTGTCGGCAGGAACGTCTCCATACATCGACTCAGGGAATGAGCCAATGAATTGAAATTTTGAGGCATCGGAGACAATGATCTTCGTGGTATGAAAAGTAACAATCAAAGACATTGGAGAACCAGCAACAATGGGGACGTGGTACTTGTCCATCACCCATTTTGTAATGAGAGTCCAAAATCGAGCATAGGAAATCTCGGAATGCCGAGATGTAGAAGACAGACTCTGAATGAGCTGTTGCCATAGGACCGACCCGTAGTCCAAGTTGATACCATTGTAGATCCCGTAGAGAATTGAGATGAACAGAGGACTTTCTCCGTCTGATCCAGCACTGCGTTCAGACAGCCCCTTGAACAGCACTGTAAACAACCCGTTCCACTGAGGAGGCAGACACGATTTCTTGAACTTCGTGACTGTTGTCAGCACCTCAGTATACCCCATGTTGTAGAACATAGAGAACATGTGACCCACCGGAATTGATTCAGGGTTAACCCTAGTTGAATCAGGTTCAAACCCTAAAATTGAGCAGAAACGTTGCTTGGAGACTGATGCCTTGTGATCAAGCACGTCGAAGAAGATCATGTCGACTGCCTTGTCGTAAAGAGCAGTGGCGAAAATCTAAGATAAGAACTCCATAGGAACTGCTTCAACTTTGGTGAGAGCAGGAGCAATCGGCGAGTACTTGAGGCATTCGATTATCGGGAACATGAAAGCATCATAGACCTGAGGAGTAAGATCGATGATCAAACTCTGTTGGGGACGAATCGGCAAGATGTGAGAGGTGGCATGAACTGATGATGAATCCGCTATTGTTGTGAAGAAGATGGGAGAGATGATGAACAGTAGAATGCTTAAAGGTTTTCTTGCTCTCTGAAATATGGGTGCAGTAAAGAGGTAAACAATGATTGAAGTTACCTTTTATACTGTGGGTAGAGGAGAGAGAAGAATCTGTCCCAAATCTTTAAGGGAAATACGAAGGGTTTTTCGGAAGTGATGGATGCGTGATAGTTGGTATCACCGATGATTACGCATGAGAGAGAGTGTCAGTCCCGATTCACACGCCTTCCCATCAGGCGCCGTTTTTAAACGAAACGGTTCCACTTCGCATGCCTGGCCTTCAAGCGCTGTTTGAAAATCAAAATGATTGGACTCCCTCCTGAGTCAGCATCTTATCCTTTTAGAGTTAATTGCATCTTAAAGCAAAATTAACCACGTGGATCTATATTAACCACAACTCTTTTATAACTTCACATCCCATTAAAAAATATGCCTTGTAACTAATGAAACCAGAATTTTGGAAAATCAAAAAGATTTTTGTGCTTAGTGTGTAAAAGAAAAAGAAATAAAGCAACACATATGAGGGATTTTGTGATGTCAATAAATACACGAAACAATGGATCCCGGGCACGAATCTCTTCCTTCAAAGTCAAGAGAGACTTTAAAGTGTTTGTGTGGTTTCCCGTTGAATAACGATCAGACACTTATTGAGAAGTGTTGAAAGGCTTCTTTTAATCAGGCTAATTTGGGTGGCTTTCGCTTCAATTCAGAATTCCTGATCTTGATATAAGACAGAAATCGAACGAAGTACTTGTGAGACCAATGTAGTCTGTTGAACAAGTAGGTTTGAAATAATTTATGTGACAATGTAAAATAGTTTATGTAAAATCTCAAAAAAATCAAACTGGATTCCAAGGGAAGAAATGTTATGGGATTTAACAATTTCATAGGAATCACTCAAAAGGAAATTAGAGATTTTACTTTTCATCCCCATGGATAAGTCCGTCAATTCGTTAGTCAAAGCTAGAGCAAAATTGATTGTTCACCGTCAATGCATAGTAGGTAATGAATTTTGGGTTTCACTTAGTTCGTAGTGGCACGAAGCTAAGATCATAAACACAGAAATTGTGTAACCATAAACCTCAGTGGTAATTTCTGAGAGTCTCAAGGGTTACGTTTATGAAGCGAATGAGATGGAGAAAAGTAGTGTAGATGGTGTAAAGAAACCAAAGTACCTTTGTTGTTAAAATGGGGACCAAGCAGAAAAATCTTATCCCATGTGAGAAGAGAGTTAGGTAGCTCATGATTAGAATAAATATGAAAGTCTAATTGGGAAGACAAGGTTTGTATGTACCAAGTCAGTAAGGCTATTATTTAGAATCAGGTGAGGCTTTGAACACATACAGCAGCAGGCTTCTAGGGACACTTAACGAATGAAATAATTTCCCCACAAATAGACACACAAAAAGATAAGACACAAAACAAAACAAAAAAAATTATCGAACAAATAAAAATAAAATAAAATAAATGTTTTTGGAGTTTTTTTGAATTCATGAAAAGAAAATAAGAAAAAGATGTTTGGAATTTTTGATTTAATGAAAAACTTTAAAAAAAAAAAAAAATGAGACACATACAAAAAGAAATTTGGAACCGAACCCGAGCGTTCGGTCTATTTCGGCTTAAAAAAATTTTGGAACTGAACCCGAGTGTTCGGTCTATTTCGGTTTTCAAAAAAATAAGTTTGAAAAAGAACAGAAATTTGAAAATAAGAGAAATGAATTTGAGAAAATAATACAGAAGGTTTACAACCAAAGAAACTACCTTTGAGTGATAAGCGAAGATCAGATGATACGACCGAACCCGAGCGTTCGGTTCATTTCGGTATACCAGAACAAGACCCGAACCCGAGCGTTCGGTTCATTTCAGCACACATGAGACCCGAACCCGAACGTTCGGTCTATTTCGCTTCCAACTTTTAATTTTGAGAAGTAGTCTTTGGTACTGACTCCGATTCCATCATTCCTAGCCCTTGTAGAATTTTGTTGAAAGATGCTTCAGGAAGAGCTTTGGTGAAGATGTCAGCCAGTTGATCAGTGGTTCGAACAAAGTGAATTTCAACGTTCCTATCTTCCACATGATCCTTAATAAAGTGATACCTCAGTGCTATATGCTTGGTCTTGGAATGTTGCACTGGGTTATGACAGATTCTAATTGCACTTTCTGAATCGCAATATAGTGGGATCTTTTTCATATTGAGTCTATAGTCCCGGAGCTGGCTTTGGATCCAAAACACTTGAGATGTACAGGAGGTAGCTGCGATGTACTCTGCTTCGGCTGTAGACAGAGAAACACATGTTTGTTTCTTTGATTTCCAGCTAACCAACTTCCCGTCTAGGAATTGGCAGCCTCCAGTGGTGCTTTTCCTGTCTAAACCACAATCTCCAAGATCTACATCTGAGTAGGCTTGAACGAAGAAACCTGAGTTTGATGGATACCATAAACCGAGAGAGGTAGTTCGTTTCAGATACCGGAGTATGTTTTTCACTGTAAGCATATGTGGTTCATGAGGATTCGCCTGAAATCTAGCACAGTAACACACATAAAACATTACATCAGGCCTGCTAGCAATAAGGTACATTAAAGAACCAATCATTTGACGATATAACGTAATATCGACTGCCGGTTTATCCAATGATGGTGTGAGCTTGGTGCCGAATGCCTTTGGAACTTTAACCTTTGAGTCTCCATTCATGCCGAATTTAGCAAGAAGAGTCTTGGTGTATGCTTCCTGGTTGATAAATATGCCTTCGGATCCCTGTCTAATATTTAAACCAAGGAAAAAGTTAATCGGACCCATTGAGCTCATTTCAAATTTAGTCTCCATCAGCTTTCTGAATTCAGCTGTTAAGCTAGGATTCGTTGAGCCAAAGATGATATCATCGACATAGATTTGAACAATCATAAGGTGGTTACCTTCCTTCTTACGAAAGAAGGTTGGGTCAACCGAACCTTGTTTGAATTTTGACATCTTTAAAAACTTGGTTAGCGTTTCATACGATGCCCTAGGTGTTTGTTTTAGGCCGTAAACCGCTTTGTCCAGAATATAGCAGTGATTGGGGTGCTTTTCATTAACAAAACCCATAGGTTGCTCCACGAAAACTGTTTCTTCAAGTTCTCCATTCAGAAAGGCGCATTTCACGTCCATTTGGTAGACCTCGAAGTTCTTGTGTGCAGCATAGGCCAGAAATATTCGAACAGATTCCAGCCTCGCTACCGGAGAAAAAGTTTCCTCATAATCAATTCCTTCCTCCTGGCAGTATCCTTTCACCACGAGACGAGCTTTGTTTCGAATCACATTACCTTCCTTGTCCATTTTATTTCTGAATACTCATTTGAGACCAACAACTGAGGCGTCTTTAGGAGTTGGAATGAGGCGTCAAACCTTGTTTCTTTCAAACTCGTTGAGTTCATCTTGCATAGCTTGAACCCAGTCAGAGTGATCAAGAGCAGTATTTACTGTCTTCGGTTCAACTTTTGATACGAAAGAGTAATACATGCAGAACTCTACTTTTGAGAATAGAGATGTTTGCTTTGCCTTCAGTTGAGATCGGGTCAGGACCTTTTCAGAGACATTACCCACTACCTGGGATACAGGATGATCTCTGGTCTATTTAACAAGAGGAGGGTAATTTGGATCATAGGATGGATCCAATTCAGCATTGACCATTTCTTCTAATTCAGATTGGCTATCGTCATCGTAAAACATATCAGAATTCTCCCCCTCGATTGTTGAGCATTCAGGTGTAGCTAGACTTTCTGGTGCTATAGGACTTTCGGGAGTTGATGAGCTTTCGGGTGCTGTAGAGCTTTCGAGTGATGTAGAGCTTTCGGGTGGTGTTGAGCTTTCGGGTGGAACTGGAATGGAATTCTCCCCCTCAACTTGTGAGCTCGGTTGTTTTGATGAAGATGGATTCTCACCCTCAACTGAAACGCCTTGTTGAGGAGGTTCGTTTGGAACTTGTTCTCCTTCACCCATTCGTTTGGCGGCATCTTCGACAATTTGCTTCAGATGGTCGACTTTGTTGTCTGCTGCCTTGGCTTCCGATAGAGTAGCTTTCTCAGGCTCATCAAATAATTCCACAAACTGGTCAAACAGATTAGCAATCGAGGCAGTGACTTGGCCTGTTTGTGAGAAAATTTCTCCAATTGTTTCTTCAGTAGCCTTCAGCTTTTTGACGTAGTTATCGTCGAAAGTCACATAATATGTTTCTTCGATCTTCCTTGAATGCTTATTTAAAACCCGGTATGCTTTTGAAGTAAGAGAGTATCCCAGAAAAATTCCTTCATCAGCTTTAACGTCAAACTTGTTACGATGTTCTTTGGAGTTGAAGATGAAGCATCGTGAGCCAAACACATGGAAGAATTTTACGTTCGGATTCCTGTTATTTATGATCTCATAGGGAGTAAGAGAAAATCGCTTGTTGAGATAAGACCTATTCTGCGTGAAACATGCTGCAGCAATAGCATCAGCCCAGAAATATAAAGGAAGAGAAGCGAAACTTAGCATCGTTCGGGCCGCCTCACACAAGGATCGGTTTCGTCTTTCGACAATTCCGTTCTGTTGAGGTGTGTAGGGAGCTGAGAAGTTGTGACTGGTTCCTTTTTCTTCCAAAAAGTCTTCAAATTCTTTGTTCTTGAACTCCAGTCCATTGTCGCTCCTGATGTTACGAATGAATTTTCTCAGTTGCACTTCAACCTGCTTAATAAACATCTTTAGCTTGAGAGTAGCCTCAGATTTGTGCTTCAGAAAGAACACCCATGTAAAACATGAGAAATCATCAACAATAACAAGAATATACTTGCTACCACCAATGCTTTCAATTGATGATGGACCACATAAGTCGATGTGAAGCAACTCAATTGGTTCAACAACTTTTGTGTTTATTATGGATGGATGACTTTAACGACTTTGCTTCCCCATTTCACATGCAGCACACAAATGTTCTCGATCAAACTTGAGCAATGGGAGACCCCTAACATGACCTCCTGTGACAAGCTTGTTGATGTCCTTGAAGTTGAGATGTGAGAGCCTTCGGTGCCACAACCAGCTTTCGTCAGAATGAGCTTTGGATAAAAGACATATAGTTGGATTTCCTTTGATTGGTTTGAGATTGAGAGGAAACATTTCGCCTTTGCGTTCTGATTTGAGAATCACCCTTTTCGTTTTCTTCTCTATAATTTCTGAACCTTCATCTTCAAATGAAACTTTGAGACCGGTACCTCCTACCAGTTGAGATACACTGGTGAGATTATGCTGTAGCCCTTCAACGTACGCCGCCTTTCTTATTGTGAAGTCTCCATTGGTTATCATCCCATAACCCTTTATCGTTCCATAGGAGTTGTTGCCGAACTTAACATTCCCACCATTCTGAAGAGATCGAAATTCCCTTAGCTCTTCCTTCCTTCCTGTCATGTGACGTGAGCAGCCACTGTCAATGTACCATTCTTCGTCGAACTGCTCGTCACTAATATCCTGCGTAAATTAAGCAGATTTAGGAACAAAAAGTTTCTTGGGTCCACGTGAGCCTTTCACAGGAACAGGAATAGTAAGAGAAACATCAACAAGATATGTTCTTTTTATTAATGTTGTTTCATCTTTTCTCTTAATAGTGAAAACTTTGATTTTGTTAGGATCAGTTATAGACGTTTTGGTTTCAGGTTTTGGCGTTTGGGCCTTAGACTACTTTTGGTCATTCTTGACAGAAGAAATCTTCGCTTTTCCTTTCAAATCCTCTGATGATTTTGAATTTTGACCAGGAACAGAATTAGGTTTAGAAGAGGATCGAGAATGAGAGGAATGAGAACGAGAGAATTTGGACTGTGAGTCTTTTCTGACTTGAGGTTCTAAGTGACCCTTTTATTTTTGGTCATCAGAGGGACCGAACTTGGATCTTCGGTAGCTGTTGCTTTCAGGACCGAACTTGTCCTTTCGGTTGTCGTTGCTCTCTGAACCAAACCTTTCCTTTCGGTTGCTTTTGCTTTCTGAACTGAACCTGTCTTTTCGGTTCTTTTCCTCATGCGGCCTGAAATCCTTTTTCTCTTGCTTTGAATTTTTATTATGATAGGAGAAATGGAAGTTTTGAGATTGCCAAAACTGCTTTCGCTCTGAGAGATTCTTTTTGTATCTCAGATTCCTCTGCTGCTTTTGATTTTTCACTTGTTTCGGCTGTCTGTGGATGTTAACCTTTTGTTTCAGCTTCTTGTGAGCCGGTTCGCTTTTCACAGATGATGTTTCGCTTGTGGAAGTGACTTCTTCTACAGGAACTTCTTTTGTACCACTAGTGCTTGGCACGTCGAAGTTGCCAGGCTTGTTCAGTGGCTCTGGTACATATCTGCCTTTGGTTTTCCAGGACGTCCGCTCTGACAGACCAACTGTTTCGTCGGCATTATCTATAGGAGCAGACCAAAAAAATTCATCACAGCCATCTGCATTATCTTCGTTCACTATGGCAGTGAGTTCAGCTATTTGATGCTCGGTTACTCCTGTGACCTTATATACCTGATTTGGTGTTGTTCTCACCTTTTGGTACATAACAGCCTTTTCTTCAAGAATCGGGGACTTATTTTGGGACAATCGAGCAAACTCCACAGAATTTTCAGAAATAAGATTTTTGTGGTTTTTGGGTTCGCTCTTGACAAACTCAGAACAGTCGACTTCATCCTCTACAGAAATTTCACTCATATCATCATCTTCATTAAGTTCAGATGCGTTTTCAACATCAATTTTATTTTCTGAACTTAAATTGGCACTCAACGAGTCAAATTTTTGTATGGTTTCGGTCCTTAGTTTCAGCTTATCGTTTTCGTCCAAAAGATTTTTCAGCATGTCCTGATGGTCTTTAGACTTTATGAAAGATTCTATTTTGTCCATACCATACATGTAAGTGGGATTCACATCATCAGACGATACAACACTTTCATAGTTGTATGCTTCAGCATCGATTTCATCCTCCTTAAACTCAAGGAAGGGTAAAATTCTTGCGATGTCTTTTCTGCCCTATTTCACAGTTAAGATGCAGTTGAGTAATGTTAGCATAAAGTCTTTTAGCAATCAAACAAAAAACATTTCTTTGTTTTAAAAGTTTCAAATTGTCTCTTTGTAAATAAATGTTTTCATCCTTAGACTTAATCAGCTCAGACTACTTCTGCTCAATCCACATCCGTCGCTCCTCGCTCTTGGATGACACCCTGCTTATTTGGTCAGTTAGGTTAGAATTGGTGACACGTGTTTGAGTTAAACAACTATCCAGATTTGAAATTCTTGAATTTAAGTTATTTAATTCTTTTTCATATGATTTCTGTGGGACTTTGAATGAAATAAAAAGAGATTGTACCTTCTTGATCAATTCATCAAGCTCATTGATCTGCACACTGAGAGGTTTTGCTGTGAAGCATAAGTCCTCTCGCTCCTTCGTGTCCTCGTTTCCACCATCAGTATTGTATCCCCTTATGTGAGATACATCAGTCACCGCCAAACACTTTCCACTACTTTCATCACCTCTTGCAACATATGCCTTTCCATGTGAAGGCTTTGTCACCTCATCATCCTCTGAGTCGGTTGACCACACCTGCACGCCACCGAACTCGTCATCCTCTGCCGAACCCTGTACAATAAGAGCATTCGTAGAAGGGTTAGTAGCAGCTTTCTTCCTCATGATCTCTTCAAGCTTTTTCATCAAGACAGCCTCTTCATCTTTTTCCTCATCTTTCTCTGCCATTTTCTTCAGAACACAATCTTTGGCATAATGGTTCTTTCATCCACAGTAATAGCAGCTAACGCCAGAATCTCCTTCAACTTTCGCCTCTTTCTTTGGTTCCTCTGTCTTCGGCTCCTCCCTTACCCTTTTCAGAACTATAACTCCCCTGCCAATTTCTGTTTTTATTGGTAGGAAACCTCTTCTTTATGAGCCTCTTGGGATTGGACACCATCATAGCATAATCTTCTGACGTAAGATCATAGTCCTCTAGGTTCAGATCTTCGTCTTCCACTGCATTCTTGCCTTTTGATAGGAGGGCCAAGGACCCCAAACTTGAGACCACATTCTTCTCTTGCATGACAATCTTTTCTTGGGATTTCAAAATTCCCACCAGCTTTGCCAATGAATATGACTTGAACTGCTCATGTGCTTTAACTGTAGACACGACAGCTCTCCATTCAGATCTTAGGCCATTCAAAAAGGTGACCTTATGTTCAATCAACTTCCTTTCTATATCATGTTTGATCATCTTGCTATGAAGATGATTGAAGCGATCAAACGTCTGAGTAACAGTTTCATCAGAATTTTGCTTAAATTCTCCAAACTCAGACAAAAGTAAGGTCTGAATAGAATGCTCGAAATCTTCATCTGTGGAATATAGCTCTCGCAACCTATCCCAGATTTCTTTAGCGGTACTGCAGGAACTCACCAACCTAAATGTATCAGATTGAAGAGCGAATCGGATCAGTCTCAATGCTTTAATGTTACACTGAAACTTTTCCTTTTCGTCTTGAGCAATGTCTTTTACATCTTTTAACAGATCATTATACTCTTTCTGAGTTTTAATGATTTTGGATGTTCCTGAGTGAGCAAATGGTCCAAACACAATTGCTTCCCAAATAAGATACCCATTATCTTCAGATCCGATAACATAATCTTCAAAATGATGCGTCCAAACTTCGTAATCCTGGGTGTAAAGAATAGGAATCTTTGTCATTGATCCAATGCTGTTTGAGATGTTGATAGGATTAGATTGAGACTCGTCCATGCTTGATCGTTTAGCCTGTTTGAAAGATCAGACTTGTAATATGTAATATTAGGGAAAAACGAATAAATGCTGAGATACGTCAATTATGGAGTGACGACTCAATAAATATCAGTTAATGCGGAATAACCCTAATCGCTTCTTTCACAAAAGAGATGTGTATGAATTACACAGCCTCCTGCTCTGATACCAATTGATGAGTTCAAAAACTCTTTGATCGATTAGATCTTTATAACAGGTAAATCAATAAAACAGAAACAGTAATATAAAAACACAAGTATGGATCTGAATGAGTCGAATGATTTGATTAACTCAATCCTCAGCAGAGCTCGATAAAGAACTTCCGCTGTAGACGATTCTAGGGTTACAAAAGATAAGAACTTGTACGCTTTAAAATCTCTATCAAAACCTTACGTTAAGAATGCATGCAAGCATCTATATATAATAAACCCTAAACAAAACTCACGAATGGACAGGCCCATACCGGAGACAAAACTTGGACTAGCTAACGAGCCCAAAAGGCGCAACACTAAACTGGACCTAACAGTAAGAACAAAGCTTAGTGAGTTCCCCCATCATACCACATAAAAGCATAAGTTCAGGCATATATGGGTGCCGACCTACCCCTTCGGTGTAATTCAACTGGATATTGCCGAGCATATATGGGTACTCGACCTACCCCTTTAGTCTCTTCCAACTGGATACTGCTGAGCATATATGGGTGCTCGCCCTACCCCTTCGTTCAATTTCAACTGGTTACAGGGTCTATTTCACCCCTACCAATACCACATAATATCATAGCATACAACCACATAAATCACAACAGATAGTGGCATACCATACAATTATCATAAAGACAATCATCTAAATATAACAACAACAAGTGAGCCGGCATTAGTGCCTTCGACCCACTGATATAGGGAAGGTAAGTCACCTCGAACACTGGAAAGTAGTTGAACAGTCCCCGGCTCCGAATATCAACCAAACTCAATCCCCTAAACATAAAAGATTTCCTTAAGTACCCATTCATACTCATAACCCCTTAAGGCTCAACTTTGTTCAAAGTCAAAGTCAAACTCAAGTCAAATTCAACGCTCTGAATTGACTCAACTCGTCAAGTTGCCTTTCAACTCGCCGAGTTTCCATGAATCACAGCGCGATCCAACTCATCGAGTTCTTCCTTTTCAACATAATTGGAAATTCTCATACAACTCATTGAGTTCTTCCATGAACTCGTCGAGTTCCTCAGTCTGTTAACCATTTTTAATGCATTAAGCCATTATTCTTCATATCTACTTCCTATACTCCAGATCTAGACTACAAATGCCTCTAGAAGGGTATACTTTCCAACTTTACCTATTAATACCTTTCCTAAAGAGATTAATCTCAAACCCTAACCCAAAAAGGCCATAGTCTTAATCCAAAAACCACCAAAACTACAAGATAGTGTTGGGTTTTGAGCATACTAACACTCCTAAGTGTACATGCAACCCTAAATACCTTGGATATATGTTTTCTCTATTATACATGCAAATATGAATATTCCAAGGTATTACTCTATCTAGCATACAATCTTATGTACTAGGATAACAAAAACTAGATATAATACATACCTTGTAGTTGTAACTTATCTTCATGAAGCTTGAGTGCCTAGTGCCCCAAGTGTGACACCTCAAATGGTTCACACAACACCATGAACACTTGGAATAACCATGAGAAGAAGACACTCCAAGCTCAAATTGACTAGCCCTCACATATGTATCACTTGTGCCAATTTCTTGAGCTAAAGGGGTCCTTATATAGTGTGCACATTAGGGTTACACCATGTAACCCATGACTTTACCCATTCCATATGCTCCGTGGGTTTTAACCTCCATGGAGTATCCATGGGCCACCACATGGATTAAACCCAACATGAGGAATCTTGGATCATAAGCTCACAGATATAAAAATGAATGATTTACACAATCAATCCCCATATATTTAAATAGTCTCTTTTAATCACTAAATTAAGTCCAAATTAATTATTGATCAATAATAATTAAATAACTTGATTTCATATTAATATATTAGAACTTATTATATATTAATATGTCACAAATTTCTTATTCTCACAAAACGGTCTATCCAAATGTCCCGATGCCATGCAACCCAAATGGATCATGCCGAGTCGGGTCAAGTTTTACCAATTATAGTTATGGAATCAGACATTAATCCAACAGATAGACCATGAGGTCATAGATCTGTACTCTAGGGACAAAAAGATCATGTAATGTTCCAGCTTTCTCTACATGCATGCCCATTAGAAACTCCAAAAGGCTGAAATGATGGTCTAAAGGTTGCATGGGACTCCCATGGCCATAAAGTTGGGACCTTTATGCCATGAAAACCCCTCAAGACCCTAGATCTGAAGTGTTAACCCATTCGGGACGTCTAACTCCCAAGGACCTTCATATTTGGGCAAAACCAAACAAAATAACTCTAAAAGAAGATCTAAACAACCACAAGGCATGGTTCAAGCTTTATAACAGAAAAGTGTCATGGATGAGGCAAGGATTCTGGATCTATAAGCTCCTTTTTGTGTCTTCAAGCTTTTCCTTCTTCCAATGGATTCAACACACACTAAAAGCACCCAAAATGGCTCACAATCACTCAAAATAGCTTTAGGGTTTCGAGATTTAGGGTTAGGATAGTGGAGGCTGGAAATGAGGCCAACACCTTGGGATTAAGGTGTTTAAATAGGATGCAAAAATTTGGAATTAGGGTTTCATTTTACCCAGCCAACTCATCGAGTTGAGACCTCCCAACTCATCTAGTTAGTCACCAAAACCCGCGGTCCAACACATCTCTACTCAACGATTTTGGAGCCTCCAACTCGTCAAGTTGCTATATAAAAATGAATACATATCAGGAACCAAGCGTTACACCAATGCCTTTATTGATATGCTTGGGCTGTAAAGCACAAACTGAACTCTTTTATCACACAACCTACCTTACCCGTATCTAAAAAGGGTCTAAACCATTCTTCTTTACAACCTCAAAACCTTCTCATGCTCGAATTACAGCCTACAACCTTGAATCACAGAACAACCCAAAATAGGATGTTACAAATTTTAGAGTGATATGTGAAACTCTATTGAATTGTACTTGTAAATTTTGTATGAGGGCTCTTAAATAAAATAAAAAAAGACCCACTTACTGCCCATGGGCATAGGTCACTTTGACCGAACTACATAAATATTGTGTCTTGTATGCGTTTGGTCTCGTGTTGTATCCACATTACTTCCTAACAGTAACTTTATAGAAGAAAACACAAGATATGTATGTATGTATGAGAGATGATGTCAAAAATATCAACAGGGAAAGGTGGTCTTATTATACAAAGCAATCCAAAGTACAAGCATGTGGGTAACCCCATAGACGATGGTTTCTGTAATTTTTCATTAAATCATGTGCCTTTCATGCATATGTTATCATGAAAGAAGAATCATGGGCTTATTTACTAATTTATTTATTTATTTATTTAAAAAAAGTATTGCAACAATTACTTTGGACATAACATGGTCAAAATAAAAGCATGAGGTATCATATCTTCTTAGTTCAAAGGAAGGTACTATGGTCAAAAAAATGTATGTGTATGCATATTTTATTATGTTTTTACAATAAAGCATGAAGCATGGTGATGTTGCTTTGGTGTGAGCAACTAGTCGGGTCTTCAATGGCAGCTTTTCATGTGGTCGCAAAAGCCCAATTTTTGAACTTTGAAGCTGCTCTGAAGAGCTACAAAGATATATGAAAACTCATTAGTTCTTTGTGAAGACAAATTTTGGTTGATTGTTGCAATTATTGGTGTATGATGAAACAAAGTGAGAAAATTTTGGAGAGATTGATGATGCGTGAAGTTAATAAAAGGTATGTTAATTAGTGAAAACAACCTTGTTACCATCTTCATTGAAGGAAATGTTCTTGTAAAAGATGATGTTTGAGATTAACTTCAAGAAACTCTATATGAGACTAAGATGAATAGCCTTGAAACCAAGTGAAAAGATCTTGGTGGTTGTTCTTGCAAGTGCAGGAATTTGTTTGTTTTTTTTCAATTTGCTATAATATTGATAGAAGAAAGTTTGTTTGATGTAGGCATTGGATGATGCTCTCCTTAGCGAGTATAAGATGTTTGTATGATTACAGTATGAAAGATTTCAAAATTTTGAAAGGTATGTTTGATGTTGTAAAAGTCTAGCTTAAGGAGTGTATTAAAATATTAAGTAAGACTTGATGAAGTAATTATGGGTTCCTGTTAAGTAGTGGTTATACCAAAAGGCTTCTAGCCTAGCAGTATCTATGTTGCCCTCCCTCTTTGAGGTCGAGGGTTCAAGTCTCGTGAGAGACATAGGTGGAGATTTAAGTGTTATATAGGAATAGAATAGATTAGATTTGTTGTTCCAAAAAAAAAAAAAGTTAAGTAACAGTTATAGTTAGTTAATAGCAAGTATCGTGTCTAACAGTTATGATTGTAACTAATGAAATGGTTCATTCTAAGGGTTGTAATGTTTCATTATAATAAGAAGTTCTTTAATTTGTTTCATTCTTAAATTGTTGATTGGAGTAATAAGAAGTTCTATAATTTGTTTCATTCCTAAATTCCCTCTTTTCTTCTTGTATTTAATGTTGTCACTAATAATTTTTATAGTTTTTTCATCACAAAAAAATCAAACGTATACTTAAATTTTCGTTTAAAAAAAAAAAATCATTAGTCATTTAAAATGGTTTGATTTTTTGTTTTTTCAAAAGCTATAAAATTAAGCAACTCAAAAAATCGCATAAACCGTAACCTATAATATTTCTTTGAATTATTACAGTTTTCTTTTTAAAATTAAAAAAATCAAACTGTATATACAGAATGATTTTGTAATTTTAACTTTAAGCGAAATACTTGTATAAAAAGAAATTGTTTTTGAAGAACAAAAATATTTGGGAGAGAGAGAGAGAGAGAGAGAGAGAGAGAGAGAGAGAGAGAGAGAGAGAGAGAGAGAGAGAGAGAGAGAGAGAGAGAGAGAGAGAGAGAGAGAGAGAGAGAGAGAGAGAGAGAGAGAGTCTTATGTGGTTTGACTAAGGATTTATTATGGAGAGAGAGAGAGAGAGAGAGAGAGAGAGAGAGAGAGAGAGAGAGAGAGAGAGAGAGAGAGAGAGAGAGAGAGAGAGAGAGAGAGAGAGAGAGAGAGAGAGAGAGAGAGACTTATGTGGTTTGACTAAGGATTTATTATGGTTATCTTTTCCCTCAAACTATGCCTTCGTATATGTTTACCACTTTAATATGTGCACCACATAACCATATCATGGGTTCATACAAAGCAAAGTCAAAAGGGGTTTGCAAGATGATTTGAATACTCAACTAACATTAAGTCGGTAAATACTTCGATCATAAACAAGAAAGAGGGTACTTTAATTAATTACTTACAGCTCCTGCAATTCCAGTAGACACAGATTGTACTTAAGGAAAATAAAGATGCTGCGGTTGACATCTCAGCTATAAGTAATCAAAGTGTTCACTTTTTACAAGTGCTCTAGTCATGAATCCAAACCATGAAAACACCTTTGTACAAATTGGGTCCGAACAGTTGATTAAGGGTAGGATTGTAACTTTACTCATATTTTTTAAATTATCATCAATCACTACCCTCCAGAAAGAGAAAGAGAATGCTTATGATGTGGGCTAGCATAGCAAAATGTCTAATAATGCTCTCACTAACCACAAGCATTATCCTTACTTTACACTCAACAGTCAACACGTACCCTTCTCCTACAAATCATTATAATATATCAAGAGTTGACATATTTCATATATGATTAACAGAACACAGGTTATAAATAGCCTTCACCATAACCAACCATTCATTACCACGACATCTTTACATTATCAAACTCAAACTACAATACAAACCTTCCTTACTTTCTCTCCAAAGAATGCCGATCCCGGTGATTGACTTCTCCATGCTCAATGGCCAAGGGCGAGCTTCAACAATGGATCAGATAGCAAATGGATGTGAAGAATGGGGTTTCTTTCAGGTACCCACCTAAGTTTAACATGTGTATATACATTATAAATTGAAATCACATTTATTAATATATTTTCTGCAATGATTGTTGCATTGTGCTGTGTGTTACAGTTGGTGAATCATGGGATTCCTGTGGAGCTTCTTGAGAGGGTGAAAAAGGTAAGCTCCGAGTGTTATAAGTTAGAGAGGGAACAAAACTTTTTCAACAACTCAACACCCAGAAAACGGTTAAAGGAGTTAGTCGAAAAGAAGAGTGGAGACAAGCTGGAAAACATCGACTGGGAAGATGTGTTCCTTCTCTCGGATGACAGTGAATGGCCATCAAGGACCCCAGGATTCAAGTAAGCGTCTATTAATACTACTTTCCATGTATCACAAATAACACAAAAGACTATCTAAATTTTTAAATTTAATCTTAACTTTAACGTTTAACTTGTGAATATAATGAATAATAGGGAAACCATGATGGAATACCGAGCACAGCTGAAGGAACTGGCGGAAAAGATGATGGAAGTAATGGATGAGAACTTAGGTCTACCCAAGGGATACATTAAGAAGGCTTTCAATGGTGGAGAAGGCGAAACGGCGTTTTTTGGGACCAAGGTCAGCCATTATCCACCTTGCCCTCATCCTGAGATGGTGACTGGTCTGAGGGCTCACACAGACGCCGGAGGGATCATCCTTCTTTTCCAAGATGAACAGGTGGAAGGTCTTGAGATTCTCAAAGATGGTAAATGGATTGACGTTCAACCACTCCCCAATTCGATTGTAATCAATACTGGTGATCAAGTAGAAGTTCTGAGCAATGGGAGATACAAGAGTGTTTGGCACAGGGTACAGGCTATGCCTGATAGAACTAGGAGATCAATAGCTTCGTTCTATAATCCGTCCTATAATGCAACCATTGCACCTGCAACTGAACTTCTGGAAAAAGAGAACGACGAGATTAAAGAACTTGATTACCCCCGGTTCGTGTTTGGCGACTACATGTCCATATACAGTGAACTAAAATTTCTCCCTAAAGAACCAAGGTTTAAAGCTGTCAGAGCAGTCTAACCAAGGGAAATTTCTTTAAACAATTGACAAGATACAGGGTCCAATATTTTGCTTGATATTTGATAATGTATACTTTCTACATTTTCTTTTGTGTAATTCTTCATTCACGATTAATTCAGATCTTATTATATTTTTTTTTCTAAAATATACCTTGTGTAACAGATTATAGTATTCGCATTGTGTTTTGACAGTGGACAAGATAGGGGTAGGGTCTGGGAGTAGTTTATTTTTAATACCTTGCCAGATTCATGAACCCAAAGAACCTGTAAGCCTGTAAATAACATGGACAACCAGTCATTGGCCTCAGATACTAGGTGTAATGCAATGCATATATATCCTCTTCTGATACCAACAGCTACAATAATATATATATATATATATATATATATATATATATATATATATATATATATATATATATATATATATATATATATATATATATATATATATATATATATATATAGAGAGAGAGAGAGAGAGAGAGAGAGAGGGAGAGAAACTTATATATTATCGAAAAACTTAAAACTAAAAATAGAACATTTGATAAAAAAAAAAGAGGACTAAAATTGAGAGAGAGAGAGAGAGGAGAGAGAGAGAGAGAGAGAGAGAGAGAGAGAGAGAGAGAGAGAGAGAGAGAGAGAGAGAGAGAGAGAGAGAGAGAGAGAGAGAGAGCTTATATATTATCGAAAAACTTAAAACTAAAAATAGAACGTTTGATAAAAAAAAAAAGATGACTAAAATGCATGATGTCGTTTTTGTAAATAAGCAGAAGACTAAAGAGATGCAGGTAATTTAATTAAACTGGTTAGGGATAATATAGAAAACAAAACAATATATAATTTAATTATATCCTAATTGATTAGAATTTTGCAAAACATCTCTTTCAAACAACCCCGACACCAGATCTATCGTTCTCCTATAAACGACTTCTCCGATGCGACTTCCTTCAACGACCTGCATTGTAGGCGTTGGATCGTAACATAGTCGCATCATCTCCACCACCTCCTCCGACTTCCTCCACCGATGATTCTTTTATCGAGTATGTCGATTTCCCCTAAAATCAACATCACCACCTCGAGATCTAGAATCAATCATCGTTCCAAATATGATTTTGTTTTTCGAAGATTTTTTGTCAATCGACTCTCATTCCCACCGTGATCAAATCCTCAGTTTCATGTCAAATGAGCTTTCCTTCCCACCGTGATAATCTTCTAATGGAATATTTATCCCAATCCTCCACTGATGATGCACTCATTGAATCCATCACTGTTGAATTTGCGACCAATCATATCCAAACGATGATCGACTTCAATTCCATATCGCTCTTAATCAGTCGATTCAAATTTGGAATCGATTATTAGAATCGATTGTTATTGATTTGCTTGGTTAATTGGAAGAGAAGGGATATTGATTCTGAAATACTCGCATAAAAATTTATAGCTCGCACGAATATTGATTCTAAAATACTCGCATAAAAAGAAAGTGCAAGCTCTTTCTTGTATATCTTGTTTGTTTTCTTCGTTTTAGGAAAATATTTGATGTTCTTTGAGTTTTATTAGCTCTAGAGACCATAGGTAAGTAGCAAATAACACAAGTTGGAAGCTCGGCTTTTGGAACAAACATGGTTAATGAAAGAATAGAATGGAAGAATAAGCTTCCTCAAGAGAAATAAACAATAGTATCAGGTTCGCTTTCTTCAAAATTGATATCTGCAACATTATCGAAACATCTTAATTACTCTTTTGAGTTATTATCTCAATTTTTCTGTATCACTTAATGAATACATGAATTTGTATGTATAAATTTGCAAGTGTAAGCACAAGATGCTTGATAACAAGTTATTGTTTCAATCTAACATTAACTTGTGATCGTTTTATCGGAGAAACTTTCTGATGGAAGTGTTTTTGATTCGAGCTTTGAAAGGGGTGAGCCAATTGAATTCAAACTTAGTACTGGTTATGTGATAAAAGGTATAAAACCATCCTTTAATTGTTCTTAAATTCAATTCTTATATATTATGGACGTTAACAAAAATAGTGTTATGGGATGGGACCATGGACTATTGAGAATATGTGTTACGAAGAAACGTAAGTTGAAGATATATCTCCAACTTGCAGACTTGCATTTTCGCTACTTGTAGTGCACAAAATATTGAAATATAAGAATCGTTTTTTGGTTTGTTAAGATGCGGATTAGTAAAACAAAGATATAAACCAGTGAGGTATATTGACATTATGCTTAATTTTGTCAGTTGAGTAAACTTATTCACCTTTCATTGCTTCTTATTACATATGTAGTGTAATTTGGTAAATGAGAAATATTGGTATTGTGATTTTGTTAAACATAACAACTTTTGAGCATTTGAATTACATCTGATTCACATGTAAATCACAAATGAATTACATGTGATTCACATGTAAATAACATTTAGGGGGTGTTTGGATTATATTTTTAGTTTATTGCTTATAGCTTATTTGTGGTGGGAATAAGCAATAAGCAATAAGCATGGGGAGGAATGATTATTCAAATTAGCTTATTTAGCCTAATAAGCTGGATTTTATCCAAACACTCAAATTAGCTTATTGTGGGAATAAGCAATAAGCACCTCTTTTTTTTAGCTATCCAAACACCCCCTTAATTCACATATTGTAACGACCCGAAAATCATGACATAAAATTTTTTGTTTTTAGATTAATGAATCGTTAATACATATATTTTCCATAAAACCAAGGTAACCAAGATTTAACAAAACATCATCTAATCAGAGTAATTCACAGAATGCAGAAACATGTGGTGTGTGCTCTACAATCATCCCGAGCTCTTCCATTTGAAAATCGGAGTACCTGAAACATAAACTGAAAACCGTAAGCACAAAGCTTAGTGAGTTTCCTAAAATACCATACAATATACAACCACAGATTATCATGTATCATACATATAGTATACATGGGCTCCCCCATGGTCTTTAGTTGGAATGTCATTGGCTCCCCCCATTGTCTAATATCCAAATGCCATGGGGTACCCCTAGGGTCTTCCATACAAGTATCACAGAGACAACTAGAATATCACCTAACACATAATGGGTCGGCATTAATGCCTTCAACCCATGGATATAGTGAAAAGAATCACCTTGGACGGCTGAAACCCACAGATACTCTCTGATTGCAGATCTGGTAAAAATCATCGCGCTATCAACAAATAACACCCAAATAGCAATTCGTTTCCAAACCTAATCTAATAATCCACATATGGGGTAAAAGATCATTTTAACCCTCACCTCGATTTGTCTAAGAATAAGGCCCAAACTCTCAATCATAAAGGCCCACAAACCAATAATCATCCATGACCCACCTATGGCCCAATTTTCCAAATTGGGCCCAAATCCTTACTTGGGCCTTACCCTAAAGCCCACTACTTATCCCTAATTCAAAACAAACATTCTCAAATGGCCCAACAAAGCCCCAAGCAACCAAGCCCAAATGGTAACCCTAACCAAAGCCCAAATTCATAATACCCACTCAGACCGAGTATGCATGGCGTACATGCATGTACGCACAACGTGCTTGCTTAGAGGCTTGTAATTTGTGCGTACCTACTTGTACACCCAATGTACTCACCTTATTCAGCCATAACATGAGTTGCACTTATTCTATTAAGACAAAGCTTTCCAAAAAATAAACATGACCTCCTTGAGCTGGAATACCATGTAAAGTTGCCAACTTTACATTCATACATGACTAGAAGAATCTCTTAAGCTTAAAAGGGTATTATTGGTTGACTTAATGCATACATAGATCCATAATACACATAAAGCATGCACCTTTATGCTCAGAGATACCAAAACAAACTCGTATCTAAAAGGATGAACCCTTAAACAACCTAACTCATCCATAATCTCAAAAAGAAGACAAAATCAAAATAAGCTAGCCATGAAGAGATCTAATCACACATAAGCCAAGATGCAAACTTGTTACCTCAAAAAGCTTCCCTATAAGGTGATGATTCTGGATCCAAAGCTTTCTCACTAAGCCAAGCAACTTCCAACTTCTCTTCTTTCATTCCTAAGGGCAAAATGAGCATCAAAGGCTCCCCCAATAGCTCAAGAATACCTCGAAGAGGCTACAAGGTCGATTTAGGGTTTTTAGAGGGTGGGGGATGACTTAGGAATGAAGGAGAGAGGCTAACATTAAGCTTATATAGGGTACATCCCTAAAAATTAAGGTTTCCATATGCCCCTCGTACGCTCAGCGTACCTCCTCATACGACCAGCATACGAGGTCTCGCACCCCGACCCACATTCACACTTACGCTACGCGTATTCTTCCCTACGCCTTGCGTACCTGGCTTCGAATCAGTATGCCCCGCGTACCACCATGGTACACCCCATGTACTAGGGACTTTCCCAAACCCTAATTCTTCCAAAGACCATAAGTTTCTCGATACAACTCTAATTTCGACCATCCAATATATCCTTAAAAAGGTATTAAGAAGCTCCTCACCATTATTAACTCATACTTTCCATAAGATATCCCGAACAAACATCCACTTTCCATAAAAGCCAGAGCTGGAAAATTAATGAAATACTCTTTGGCTCCAAAACTCAAACTGAATACACGAGCATCCAAATTACATTATCCAACTTCAACTGAGTCCAAAACTCAATTCCTCAAGTATCTGAAGCCTACTAATACCCAATTCGTGAAAACCATCCCCAAAATGGGAACGATTTGAGACAAGGCGTTACAACTCTCCCCCACTTCAATTAGATTTCATGCTCGAAATCCTTCCACGCCGTCTCTGGTACACCCTACAACTTGAGCAACATGGCCACAACCCCAAGCATACCCTTGTCTTCTTAAGGAAATCGAAACCAACCCTCTCAGGTCTCTACATTCCTAAGGTGGACAAATTCCCTGGCAACATAAACACCTCTACTCAATCTAAAATCTGAAGTATCAAGATAGACTGACTCCCTGAAGGACTGCCATACTGAATCATTGCTAAATCTATTCCACTTATCACCCAACTGAATACTCAACTTCTGATAACTTAAGGTTCCCACTAGCAAACAGAATCACAGACCAAATATCCCCGCAACACACTTATACTTAACGGAAGGCTCAGATAATCCTTCGAGTAGAAGATTCATCCCTTGAATGGCTAGACTCAAATGAGAGTTGCGCAACAGAGTCCAATCAACCACTCTGAGATTACTTAATCCCACTGCAAGCGACTTAGCACAAGCCCCGAATAACAAGCGACCCCACACACGAATTCCAAATCACTGAAACCACTTCGACTCCTCTTGCTGCCCCCTAGCTAATTTCCAAAAGCAGCCGAGACCTTCATGGTCCCAACTTGTCTGCCAACTACCTGAGACACTAGACTCCTACCCAGTTGCTGAGTCGAAAGGCACACATACACAATCGCCCCCACACGACTCTAGAGAGGAACCTTATCTATCGATAATTTCCCAACCCATCTCATCACCAGATCTACTACTAAAAGAATGCCACAAGACCATTTGTGGTCTCATTTTATACCCGATCTCCAACTACCTACCTTCTCCTGATTCCAAACATGTTGTGGCCCTCCCACAGATAGAACCATCCCATACAAAACACAATGGCTTAATCTTTCATCAAAACTAAACCCATTCATTACCCTTGAATTCTACGATTGATGCTCTCAGCATATAGATACCCCAATTCTTATTCCACTGAAGTGAAAATCATGCACAAAACACTCGTGATACCTGACTCGAGATCTTACCCAAAAACCAATTCGATACCTAACTCATAACCTGAGATCCACAAATCTGCACTTACATTTCACACCACCACCTTCTAATTCCCGACAACCCCTCACTTGACCGACAATTAAATATTCCCAAACCATCTCAGAGACTAACAGTCTCACACTTGGTCCAACCACCAATTTCCCAAGAGTCCAAACAACAAGGATACCCAGCCTATAAACCCCTCTGTGTCACACACTGACCACCCACTTGATCCTGCAACTCAAGATCCAAAACCTTGACCCAACGGTCTCTTCCAGGTCCAACCTGCATTGCCATAATCACACGGACCCCACCCATCAAGAGCTACTCAAGCCCAACTACGCCCCAGACCCCCAATGGTCCGCAACCTAACACATAGAATACTCATCGAAAATCATGGTCGGCATGCTCAAGGAACGAACTAATTCCTCCTCCACGCTCGTGACCATCTCCAATAATAGTCTACCTCAAACTGATGAATATTCCTGTACCATCACGATCTTACATTGCATTCACCAACCATGGTTACCACCCGTGGCCTTACTACACTCAAACCATCACAAAAGCATGCATCATGAGCCAAATCCTGCAACCAATCAAGAGTTTGGGTCACGCATTCGAATCCCATAACCTACTATGTATAGCAATG
This sequence comes from Lactuca sativa, assembly GCF_002870075.4. Classification (NCBI taxonomy): domain Eukaryota; kingdom Viridiplantae; phylum Streptophyta; class Magnoliopsida; order Asterales; family Asteraceae; genus Lactuca; species Lactuca sativa. The sequence continues at coordinate 193,012,794 of NC_056628.2, forward strand.
GAGATGCCGACCTGCAGTTGGAAGTTTCCTGAACTCCCACAAACACAACCTCAATCTGAATAGCCACTTAATCCTCCCCCCCCCCCACCACTTGTACTCGACGAAGTTGACTCACCTCTTAATCTTTATGGATCTCCGATCCATCTCCCTTAAATAGCATGAACCGCCCATAGCCTACGCTAAACAATACATGTGTTCCATTTCTAGCCAAACTCAATAATCACCCAACTCCTGAAATCCTAAAGAATACTCTTGAAATCTTAACCAACCTGATAATCCATATCACCTCCCATGATACCATACCAATTCCTTGAGTTCTTATGTTGGCGACTAAAAATCATAACCCTTGCCCTGACTAACGAATCTTCATCTTAACTCCCACTCTCGAAGAATTCCTGAATCCCAATCGACTGTAACTTGAGAAAATATGAAACTCCCCTATTATTCAAATGACCCAACAGCTCAAGCAGTTGACCCACAATCTTCATGTTACCGCTCCTTTCCTAGCAACGACAGTGTGTGCTTTCTTGTTAAGGAAGAAAGGTCTTCAAGGAGTAGGCTTTGCTCTCAAGACTTTGGATCCAACATCTTCTCTTCATTGTGCACCATTTGGAGGTATAAAGCTCCAACCTTGGCACATATTGTTCTAGATCTTGGTTAAACTTATATTTTCTTCTTTTTTGTCCCAAAATCTATGTATTTGTGAGTATAAGGTACTCCAAAGACTTTAAGTCGTCCTTTTAGATATTTCAGGGCATTTTAAGTCATAAAAAAGCAAGCTTGGACCTTGGTTTGTCCCCATGCAAGAGTTATGTTGTAGAAAAGGTTTGAGCAAGTAAGATTTTTAGTGTTGGGTCTCTTGTAGCCAAGCAAAGGCATAAAGTTTGCAACTTTATGGCCTTAGGGGTCTTATTAAGCTCAGATATGAAATTTGGATGTAGGGTCTTAAGGAATTAAGACCTTATTATTAGTTTTCCCTTATGGGTGCATACAATGGGCGTAAGGTCCAATACGTTGCACGTATTGCACCTCATCCGTGATCCATCCTCGTTTGGTCGAGTAAACGGAGCATACCTAGTAGGCACACGGGGTATACCGCCCAGTTCCATCATTTGGTCATGTTGGGCCTTGAATCGTTGGGCTTTGCTTGTTGGGCTTGGAACATAGAATTTCATGGTAATTGGCCCTTTACCTTAGATATTGGACAAATAAAGTAGAGTTTCAGCTATGGGTTATGTCCCAATTATTAATCAGGGCTTTGTTTGTTTAGTAAAAGCTGGGATTTTTCCAATCCAACAGCTCGAGCATTTATCTGGTTTTTCAGCAGTTGAGGTGAGTTTCCTCACTGGATCCATGGGTTGAAGGCACCAATGTCGACCCATTGCTTTTTGGGTCTAATGCTAGATGCCTTTTGATAATTATATGAAAGACCAAGATTTGGCCCCTGGCAGTTGTATGAAAGACTAGGACCTGGCCCTTGGCAGTTATATTAAAAACCAGGATTTGGCCCCTGGCATTGTATGCAAGACCGGTATTTGGCCCTCGGCACTGAACGGAAAGACCATGGTTTGGCCCATGGCAGGAAATGATTATATGACAATGATTTGGCCCATAGCATTTATGTTCTTTTATGTGTGGTATGTGGTACTGTGGGGGAAACTCACTAAGCTTTGTGTTTATAGTTTATGTTTATGGTTTTAGGTACTTCCAGTTCAAAAGGGAAGGGCCTGACGTGATGGCATAGCATCCTCCCTCAGATTTTCCGCATTAAAAATAATTGTACTCTGATGAACTGAATATTGTAATGATTGATGGTTTTTGGTATAAACAACGAATGGAATTAATAGTTTTAAATGAAAATTTTTCACCATTATTTTGCGTTGTTACAAGTTGATATCATAGTTTTTTTTTTTTTTGAGAGATTCGGGTATACTTTTGGGTATTGCAGAACTCAAACCAAGGAAATGATAGTCTTCTTAATAAAACTGAAGTTAAACTTTTAAAATGATTCTTATTAAGAAGAAAGGGTGTGCGATCAGCCAATCTCAAGTAAGTTGTTCCCAAATTACCCATATCTATGTATTATGAGTAGTATGCTTGATATGAGAATTGCATGCATAGGGCAACCAGTGGTGTTGATTGAGGTTCTTGGTATTGCGAGTGGCGGGAGTTGAGATTTCCTAGGAGAGTCTAGGATGTGTATGCTATATAGCATAGGATTGGTTTATCGTTTTAGCATGGTGACTTAGAGGAACCAGGACTGACCTTGAGGAAGGTACAGGTAGGTGTGAAAGGTAGTATTGGGCCTATACTACTAGAAGCACAGGACTTGTGCCAAAGACGAGTGCATAACTGAAACCTCTAAGGAGGCTTATGTAGAGGAATCCCCTTGAGTCCTTTGCTAACTATTTATATGTCATGTTTCAGTTTGGAGGATGATGATGATTACTTGAGGAGGTTAGATTCAGGTTATGTTTTAGGCTCGGGTTCTGGTGTTGAGCCAATTGATGAGCGTCTGTGCAAGTTCATTTCGGTTGAGGTTACTCACAGTATCTTAGATACTACCCCTGTGTTGTTTGGTACCATCAAGGTGGGGATTATGGAGTTGATGGATTAGAGGCTAAGGTCTTTTCGAGCCGAGATTGTTGCGGGTCAGATTGGAGCTCGAACTCCCTCATTCCGGGAGTTCAAGGTTTGTAGAGATCCTGAGCTCTTTGGGGTTGAGGACCATATCGCTAGACGTCGCTGGATCGCTGACATTATTACCCTATGGAGGAAAATGTGGTATTTCCATCTTTCCTACCGAGGGACAGAGCACAAGACCGGTGGGAGGAGGTTACCCGAGCTATAGGGTCAACGGCAGTGGAAGTAATGACCTGGGAGGATTTTGTTCAGAGATTCCATGGGGATTTTGCACCATCTATCAAGGTGCAACAGTTGGTGAGGGAGTTCCAGGACCTTCGCCAGACTACTGAGACCATGGCGGAAATTACCACCAAAATAAGGGAGAGGGATTTTATGGTCCTGTAATAAATTATGGATGAGAAGATGAGGAAGACGATACCGTGACATGCTGAGGGAGGATATCAGGGAGTCTGTCAGCTTTTCAGGGATCTAGACCCTGAATGATATGATCGAGAAGGCCCTCGAGCGGGAGATTGAGTTGGAGTTTCGATCGAACCAGAAGCCAAAGCAGGTACAGACAGCAGTGTGCCAAGCTAAGAGGCCTAAGACCTCAGATGCTCACACCAAAGGACAGCAGGGTCGGGACCATTGGGGAAAATGCGGCAATCCGCACAGTGGGGATTGTCGAGTGGCGGTTCAGGTTGTTTTAGATGTGGCCAGTCGGGCCACGTGAGCAAGTATTGCCCCAGGAGGGCTCTGATTTCTTCCATTGCAATCAGAACACCCATAAAAAGGACGATTGTCCGACATTGACTAGAGGAGCAGTGGTGGTGCCTACGCCAGCCACCTTGAGGATTACTGATGGCCGCCAGGGCAAGGCGGAGGCTCTTGTGGTGAAGAGCAGCGCATTTCAGCTAAAAAAGAAGGGTGATTCACATAGAATGTGCATTGATTACTGGGAGTTGAATAAGCTATCAGTGAAGAACCGTTAAGGACTCCCGATGATTGACGATTTGTTTGACCAGCACCAGGGTGCATCTTAGTTTCCCAAGATTGATTTGCGGTCAGGGTACCATCAGATGAGGGTCAGGGAGGGTGATGTATAGAAGACATCCTTAAGGACTCGTTATGGTCATTATGAGTTCATGGTGATACCATTTGGGCTCAACAATGCACCAGTAGCGCTCATGGATCTCATGAATCGAGTTTGAAGGCTGATGTTGGATTGTTTTGTGATTATATTTATTGATGATATTCTGGTCTACTCCAAGACCAAGGCGCAGCACGAGGAACATATACGAGAAGTGTTGGAGACCCTGAGGAGGGAGAGGCTTTGTGCCAAATTCTCCAAGTATGAGTTTTGTTTGCATGAGGTGCAATTTCTGGGGCACATCACTAACCAGAAGGGTGCCTTGGTCGATCTGGCCAAGATCGAGGTTGTGATGCGATGGGAGGTTCCAAGGATTTGAAGTTTCTTAGGTCTCGTAGGGTATTATTGGAGATTTATCCAAGATTTCTCCAAGATTACAGTGTCTTTGACCCATTTGACAAAGAAGATGTGACTTCTCGGTGGAATCCTAATCAGCAGTCAGCTTTTGAGACTTTGAGGCAGAAGTTGTGCGAGGCCTCGATTCTAGCGCTTCCTGAGGGTTCGGATGATTTCGTTGTTTATTATGACGCCTCTATTTTGGGTTTGTGAGTGGTTCTTATGCAGAGGGGTCACATGATTGCTTATGCTTCAAGGTAGCTGAAGCCTCATGAGGCGAACTACCCTACGCATGATTTGGAGTTGGGGGCCATGGTTTTTTCCCTCAAGATTTGGAGACACTATTTGTATGAGGTTCGATTTACTATCTACACCACCCATAATAGTTTGAGGTATTTGATGGACCAGTCAAATATGAATATGTGGTAGCGGAGATGGTTGGATGTGGTAAATGATTATGATTGCGAGATCTTCTACCACCCTGGGAAGGCCAATGTGGTGGCCGATGTCTTGAGCCTCAAATTTGTGAGTTCTTCTATCAGGGATATCTACTTGAGGATGGTTGTCACCTCGCCTTTGATGCATTTGATCAAGAAGGCTCAGGTGGAGGGGTTGAAAAAGGAGAATCGGAAGGTCGAGCGGATCTGGGGGCAGATTCCCTTATTTGTCAGAGACAACCAGGGGTTGTTGACTCAGTGTTTTAAAGTTTGGGTTCTGGCATCAGGTGGGGAGAGACAGATGGTTCTATAGGAGGCGCATAAGTCAATGTTTTCTAGCCATCCAGGGGCCACGAAGATGTACAGGGGTCTATGGTTGAGTTATTGGTGGCCCTGTACGAAGAGGGAGATAGATTGGTTTGTGGAACGGTGCTTGAATTATAGGAAAGTGAAGGCCAAGCATCAGAGACCCCACGGCAAGATGCAACCCTTACCCATTCCCATATGGAAGTGAGAGGAGATTACCATGGATTTCATCACAAAATTGTCAGGGACGGCACGTGGTTTTTGTTGGGTTTTGAGCATTCTAACACTCCTAAGTGTACATGTAACCCTAAATACCTTGGATCTATGTTTTCTCTATTATACATGAAAATATGATTATTCCAAGGTATTACCCTATCTAGCATACAATCTTTGATACTTGGGTAATAAAATAGATAGAATACATACCTTTTTTATGTAACTTGTCTTCATGAAGCTTGAGTGCTTAGTGCCCCAAGCGTGACACCTCAAATGGTTCACACAACACCATGAACACTTGGAATAACCTTGAGAATAAGGATACTTTGGTTCTCTGTAGTGAAATCGACCTTGACCCTTTTTATGTACACACACTAGTGCCAATTTTACCAAGGACATCTTTATATAGTGTGGAGATTAGGGTTAAATCCTAATACCCATGAACTTTCATTTCATATGATCCATGGGTTAAACATTCCAATGGACTATCCATGAAAGCTTAGCCCAACCTAAATGAACTTGGCCCATCACACACATATATCTTAGAGTCCATATTTAATTAGTTTCTTTTTTATCACTTAACTAATTACAAATTAATTCTTGATCAATACTAATTAAATAATATGATTATATATTAATATATTAGAACTTATAATATATTAATATAAATCACTAGTATCCTTTTTCCTCATCTTGTCAATCCAATTGTCCCGATGCCATGCAACCCAAATGGACCATGTCGGGTCGGTTCAAGTACATACCAAATATAGTTATGGACTGAGACATTAATCCAACAGTCTCCCACTTGGATAACTCTAAAACTATTATTGAGTATGACTTCAAAACCCGAATAGCAATCGTAGCTCTCAAAAGCTTCTGTCGAACTCTGACGTGTTAACTGAACTCTAATCTTGTCAATGACTTGTCCATTAGATAAGGGATCATATATTCCTCCATTCTAGATATCATATGGACTAAGACATGGATTATAAATCATTTTCTCTGTCCATTAGTTGTTTCCCGATTTCCGATTTATGACGACTGACTGATTGAACAGATCAAATCAGTCCTGGCTTGGCCAAGCACTCACATGTGTCATCATTAAATCGTCGAGGGGACCACATATATTGCTTTTATCCCGAAGGTAAAAGGAATGGATGAACTTTGACTCATATGGCTTGTTCTACTACTTGTTGAATCATACACAAAGGCACGTTTTATAACATCGAGTTACCAATGCAGTTTCGCGCGATCAATATATAACCAACTCATAGTAACAACTCATATCTCTAGGTTTGAAGAATATATAAGATATTATCATCTCATGATCACTCGTGATAAAATCCATGAAGTGATTCCAATGAGCGTGGGTTGAATCCAATACTCAGAACTTATGAGCACTCATGAGTGTTGTAGCACCACTTTCTCCAACAACTTAGACCTCTACAAGCCAACCCATGACAGTCTTGATTCATATCTACTTCCAACATATGACCGACTGTGGATGGTTTGAATAACTTAGTCAATCAGGAAGAACGACCTAGTTATTCTGGAAGTCAAAACATGCAAAGCGAAACACAAGAATAATTGAATCCAATATGGTCTCAGAACTTATGAATATAAATAACACATCTTTTATTTATCACCATATTGATTACCCATCATTCGCTGCATATTGTTTCAAACTATCAACTTTATACTTGAATTAAAACAATAGTTGTCCCATGCCCAAAGCATGTACACTATTTTTTCTAAACACTAGTCATGCCATACACCAAGTAAACACACTATGTTTGTCTAATCATTAGTTATGCCATACTCCAAGTATGCATACTAAGTTTGTCTATGATCTTTACTTTGTGAAATAGATCGATTCCACATAACTCTAATGATTCTCATTTCACAGTCCCGAATCCTTACCGCAAATGTAGGAATTCCATATTCATGTCATTTACCGAAATCTGTTAGATTCTAAACTTATATGCATTGATCCTTTTGTAATGATTATGCACAAAGTCACAAAGACTTGACAACAAACATTACAGAGCATTCCAAAGGATACCAACTCCATGGAACCAAAGTCTCATATTCAAAGTTTATTTCCTTTGAACATTCTTCTTGCATTAAGTTTCCTAATCTTACATAGATTTAATGAATAACTTCCACCTATGGGAGCATTTCCATATTCCCCTTTTGACTATTACTCTTGAACAAGAGTTGCCTCTTTTCAGAGTATGTCAATATGGTCCTTCCAAAAAATTAACATTATACTTCCAACTGTCCCTGAGCAACCAATCTTTGGTAAACCTTAGATTGTCCTCAACAATTGCTTAATCCTTTTAGTCATATCCAATTCTAGACCTTTTCCCTTCTTAATGCCCCAGGCATTTGGAAAATTTTAGAAAGGATGAATATTATAGCACATGCAATCGATCCTATGTCCGAAGCATATGGAACACGATTCATGATGTCTCACATAAAGACATGATACTAGACCAGTCCTTTTGCTACAATATTTCTATTTTCCAAGTTCTCATAATTCAGATGATGAAAAGGGATGTTGTAATCATAATCGAATTTTAGAATGCAAATAATAGACCCATATATAGAATTTCCTTATGTTGATCCATCCAACGTCAAATTCATATATATATCCTTGACTAAATACGATTAAAACCTCAATCTAAGCTTTTCGATTTGAGATGAAGTATAATTTCCTCTCCCTTAATTATAGCAAAACAACTTTTCAACCCCTGCAACTACACGAATTGAAGCTTTTGTTTTCTATAATTAACATTGCTAACTTGCAACCTTTATCATAATTGACATACTCCCACTAACATGATGATTATTAGCATAACACTTATGCTCCCACTAGCTTTGACATGTATTCAGAAATCAGCTAGACTTCAAGAAGTCAATACTTTACTGACTTTCTTACCAAAGTTCAGATTTCTGAGACGAGATTACCTTGATAAGACTTTATCAAAATCATACACCTTATCTTAGATAGCTCACAGGTTTGTCTAAACAATTTTAGAACTATGAAAATGGATGTCGTAATCATAGTCTCAATTGTTTAGATCTTTGCTATCTACTTCAAATCTACTTGGTGGAAGTGTTTCCTCACCATCATTTTCATGAATCAGAGAGAAACCTTATGACCCTTAGATTTTATGGTGTATGTGTTCTTATCCATGTGAATTGTCAAAACCTTAGTCACAAGACAAGGATAATGGCAAATCCAAACTCATATGGACTGAACTCAATCTTAATTTCTTGCCACCTGGCAACTCAAGGGCCTGCCATTGCTTCCAAATTTTTATGCAAAAAATTGAGAACTCTAAGAACTCATATGCAAAGCCAACTTTAACTGGAATGGGCACAGAAATAGAAATATGTCAACACGATAAGTTATAAACCTCACATCGTGTGCTAGTGTTAAACTACAGTTTTTTTATTCTTGATTAGATCTTGAAATCCTTTTCAGGATCTTTAAGACTCCCACTGTCCTCTTGACATATAAGACTATCTTGCCAAATATTCAAGAGATGGTTTGGATTCTTTATCAAGACAAAATACTTCACACAATTGGTCTTAGTTGGCCATTGTTTTATCCAAAATATCACAACTTACCAATTTCAAATGTAAAAGAGTAGGATACTTTTACTCTTACATTTTACTAGTGTTAAGAAACCTTCCTTTAAGATATGTCACTCAAGTTACAACCTTTGAGTATGACTCTAAGAATTGTTTTTGGAACGAGGTGTGAATCATCTTCTTTATTTGACCACTTCAACAATTCATAGCTCCTCTTCTTAGCTATCAGAATGCACTTAGAGGATGAATTGTGATAAGGTCTCTTAATCATTAAGATGCTCATATAACATGATACTAAAGTACTCTCTCATCTTTTCAGATTTGAAAAACTTTTATCCTTCTGCCTAATTTGATTCTTCTCATTCGTTCTGCCATACATCGAAAATTTTCCAATGTATTAGAATTACACTTAAACTTGTAAGTGTAACCATATTTACTAGACTTAAGTAAATCATGACGAATAGTCTTATAGATCTTTTGTGGTTGACTTGATCAGTGCACAATAATGTGTACTCGATCCTTAGTGCTTCACTTAACTCACATATAAATGTGAACAAGGAACAAGTCTTAATTTTCCAAAGCTGAAAGTTCTCATTCATCATACTGTGCAACTTGTATGACTCCAAGTTTCTATCCAACTGAAAATTTGGATGATGAGAAGCTTTTCCTTATTTGGTAATTTTAGACACTACCACAAATGAAAGAATCAAATTCATATTTCCACTCTTGCTATTTATGGAATCATATAAGCAACAATTTTTCACAAATGCCATTGTAAGGATATTTTTAAAATAAATAAAACAAAAATTTTTCCTTTTATTTTAAAACTTTGCGGAAAAACTTTTCCTTACAATGCAACTTTGAATGAAAACTATGCTATTCCATGTTTCCTAGCAATCTATCAAAACTCCTAAGAGTAGCTCAAGAATCCGATCTTCAATCAAGCGATAGAAATTCATCTTCGCGATCAGATTCAGCATACTCTTTCTTTAAGCTTCCTTCACTTTTCCTTTGATTCTTAAAACATCAACATGTGACCCAGTCACATCATGTAATAAGAATCTCAGAATAGAAACTTAATTGAGTTAGATAGTAGACTTTACCTGAAGTAGAGTCAAACTTGTTGACTTTACCAGCCATATGATCTTTCAGGAAAATTTGGAAGCTTCGCAACCAATCCCTTTCCTTTTGGCAATAGAACCATATGGACCCTTTGGGAATGGTACATGAGACAAACTCAGACTTAGCCTTTCTCTTTACCATTTAGTCAACCAAGTTGACTATGGCCAATCCTTTTCCATTGGAAAAAGGAAGATTTTACTGGGTATCCAATACAACCATTGTCAATGTCCATTGAAGGTTTGGAAAGTTGATCTACTAATCAAATTTGCTTTACCAAAGCTCCAAATCATTGCTGATTCAGAGTACCAAGCAAATAGATAAGATCATTAAGGGTCATGTCATAGTCTATTTCATAGTGGTCCCAAAGGTACTCACTATGTGACTTAGAAAGTGATTGAACATCCAACCTTCTTAAGACTTTTTCACCCAACTCTCCCGGCTTGTCAATATGTAACTTCATCTCCAAGATGCGATCACACATAGACCTTGCTTGCCAATAGGGCTTGAGTGACCTTGAACTTGTGGGTTAGGGAGAATAATTGGAGGAGGTGGAGGAAGTGAAGTTCCCAAAGATTTGGGAAGATCATAGATGCCTGAACTAGATATCTTTTGTGAGAATTTCAAGATAGTTGATCTAAAGTCCTTAATATAACACCCAATATGAAATATTAAGGCTAGAACCCAACACAATAGTTTTATAACTTGGAAGAGGGATGTTGTAATCCAAGCTATAAAATATTTGTATGTAGGTGAATGACGATTCACCAATTTCCACCATGAAAACGAAATAATTTAATTAGGTTTTTACTTGGAATTGAAACTCCTAGATCTTTTAAGATTCATTGAACTGTTCAATGACATGTTTCAATCTCGAGTGTGCCCTTCAGGTTTTGTGACTGGGATGCCGAGGATCACAAAACAAGGTTTCAAGTAACCATGCAAATTACTTGGTACCCTTAATATTTACCCCTTAATCGATGTGCCGGTTCACCACACGCGCTCCACCGATACTATGATAAATATTAAGTTACCCTTTGCCTACCTTGTTAAATCAAGCTAGTGTGCCGGTTAACCACACACGCTCCACTAACCGACTTAAGTAAAGTGCAAAGTGTAATTTCATGGATTAGCACCTTATTCACATTATCCTAAAGTAACTATGATTGGGAATTATAAAAACATTTTAGTTACTTTATATTTATCATTAATACTTTTAATGAAGGGAGAATTATAGTCCTTGTCCTACCTGTTCGGCTAACGACCCTCCACCAGTCAAGGAAGCGGTAGGTGAGAGTGGACACTCATCGTGAATGAGGCCTACTAATGGTAAGACGGCTTGCTCTTATACATATATATAAATATTATTAACTTATAATATTATAAAGTATAAGGTTTGAATTTTAACTTTTAAAATTCTAAGGGCTTAACTTGGAATTAAAGTATTCATAAGGAAAAACTTTCAAATTCCAAAACTTGAGGGCCAGTTTTGTTACTCTTGAAAACTTTTGGATTCCTTAACTTATGGAGTTAAATGCTTGTTTTATTATGAAACTTTTCATGTTCCATAACTTAAGAATAAGTTATGGAAATCTTTAAAACATTAACACCAAATTTTGTAACTCCATAAAAACTTTGAATCAATTTTTTTTAAACCTTTTCATATCCATAACTTATGGAGATTTCAAAAAAAAAGAATTCTTTAGATCAAACTTTTAAAACTAATAAAATAATCATATCATTTTATCTTTTACTAAATTTGACCTAATTCAACTCATATAGCAAATGATTCAAAATTTACAAATAATTAGTTTTTCACAAAAACAAGTAATTATCTTAAAATTTGACAAACGTCATGTTTTTTTTTCCTTTTTTTTTCAACTTTGAAAATAAAACATTTGCATCAATATAACAGAAAACAACCCATGGCTCTGATACCACTGTTGGGTTTTGAGCATTCTAACACTCCTAAGTGTATATGCAACCCTAATTACCTTGGATCTATGTTTTCTCTATTATAGATGCAAATATGATTATTCCAAGGTATTACCCTATCTAGCATACAATCTTTGATACTTGGGTAATAAAATAGATAGAATACATACCTTTTTTATGTAACTTGTCTTCATGAAGCTTGAGTGCTCAGTGCCCCAAGTGTGACACCTCAAATGGTTCATACAACACCATGAACACTTGGAATAACCTTGAGAATAAGGATACTTTGGTTCTCTCTAGTGAAATCGGCCTTGCCCCTTTTTGTGTACACATACTAGTGCCAATTTCACCAACCAAGGACATCTTTATATAGTGTGGAGATTAGGGTTAAACCCTAATACGCATGAACTTTCATTTCATATGATCCATGGGTTAAACACTCCATGGACTATCCATGAAAGCTTAGCCCAACCTAAATGAACTTGGCCCATCACATACATATATCTTAGAGTCTATATTTAATTAGTTCCTTTTTGATCACTTAATTAATTATAAATTAATTCTTGATCAATACTAATTAAATAATATGATTATATAATATATTAGAACTTATAATATATTAATATAAATCACTAGTATCCTTTTTCCTCATCTTGTCAATCCAATTGTCCCAATGCCATGCAAACCAAATGGACCACGTCGGGTCGGGTCAAGTACATACCAAATATAGTTATGGACTTAGACATTAATCCAACCGTTTTGACTCTATCTAGATCATTATTGATAGATTGATCGAGAGTGTGCATTTCATACCGATTGTTGAGAGCATATCTGCGGAGAAGTTAGTTGACATCTATGTCCGAGAGGTGGTAGTTCGACACGGGGTACCAATTTCGATCGTTTCAGACCGGGATGTTTTTTTCACCTATATATTTTTTAGGAAGTTCCATGAAGAGTTGGGTACATATTTGTATTTTAGTACAACATACTATCCCCAGACTAACGGCCAGAGCGAGCGAACGATTCAGATGATTGATGATATGCTCAAGGCTTGTGTGTTAAACTTTGGAGGGAGTTGGGATACTTAATTTTCACTGGTTGAGTTCCACTACAACAACATTTATCATGCTAGTATTGACTGACCACCATTTGAGATGTTGTATGGAAGAAGGTGCAGGACCTCGGTTGCTGGAGGGAGGTCAGGCATCGAGTCATGGGAAGTACATAGGTTATACTCAAGACTATTGAGTTGATTCAGCAGGTGCACAACATGTTCCGAGTCGTGAAAAGCAGACAGAAGAGTTATGCAGATCGTCGGCGTCCGGACCTTGAGTTTCAGGTAGGAGACTTGGTGCTTCTGAAGGTGTCCCCTTGGAAAGGTGTCATCTGATTGTGGAAGTGGGGCAAGTTGGGCCCCAGATTCATTGGACTTTTCAGGATTTCGGCCTGGGTCGGCAAGGTTGCATATTGTCTGGATTTTCCTAATGAGCTCAGCCAAATACATAACACCTTCCATGTGTCTCAGCTTCGGAAGTGTGTGGCCGACGAGTCCATAGTTACTCCTCTGGATAATATTCAGGTTGATGACCGCTTGAATTATGTGGAGAGACTGGTGGCGATCCTAAACTGGAACACAAAGGCACTGCATAAAAAAGAAGAGTGACTGGTCAAGGTCCAGTGGCAACATTGGAAGGGTTCTGAATGTACATGGGAGCTCAAGGCGGAAATGCGAGAGTACTACCCTGATTTGTTCGCAGCAGCACACTTTGAGAGCAAAGTGTAGATCAAGTGGGGGAGAGTTGTAACATTTAATTTTCCATATATTTGCTTTTGACCCTTGAGTTATGACTTGTTTACAAGATGGGTCCCCAATGATAATATCGTGATTTTAGGTGCAACTTGGGTACGTTGGGAATACATTTTGCTACGCTGGGTGTACCTAGTTCCCTGCTAGTACGTTGTGTGTACTGTAGTACGCAGCGCGTACGTGGTTTAGACCAAAACCCTAATATTTAGGGTTTGTGCACCATTTAAGCACCATTATAGCCTTAACACCTTTCCCTTTATCAGCCTCCATCCCAGGATCGACCCTCCTTGCAAACTCTAGTCTATTTTGATCATTTTCAGCTTTTGGAGTGAGTTGTGGGATTTCTTGTTTGTGAAGAAAGATCTTCAAGGAGTAGGCTTTGCTCTCAAGACTTTGGATCCAACATCTTCTCTTCATTGTAAACCATTTGGAGGTATAAAGCTCCAACCTTTCCTCATATTGTTCTAGATCTTGGTTAAGCTTATATTTTCTTCTTTTTGTCCCAAAATCTAGGTATTTGTGAGTATGAGGTACTCCAAAGCCTTTAATCCGTTATCGTACACTAGTAAATTTGGATTAACCTGCTAACTACGAGGAAGCAATGGCAGGCCCTCAGGCTGGTAAATGGAAGGAGGCAATGGAAGTGAGATTTAGTCCATGTATGATAACCAAGTATGGAACTTGGTTAATCATGTGCCTGGTCGAAAGACAGTCGGGTGCAAATGGATATTCAACACGAAGACCAACATGAATGTGAAGGTCCACACCTATAAATCTAGGCTGGTTGCAAAGGGATTTACTCAAACCCAAGGGATTGACTATGATGAGACCTTTTCACCAGTAGCTATGATAAATTCTCTCAGGATTATGCTTGCTATAGTTGCATTCCATGATTATGAAATTTGGTAGATGGATGTTAAAATTGCTATCTGAAGACTTCTACATGAGTCATACAGAGGGTTTCGTATATGATAAGTTTCCTAATAGGGTGTGTAAGCTTGAGAAATCCATTTATGGATTGAAACAAGCATCTCATAGTTGGAATCTTTTCTTCCATGAGAAAGTCAAAGAGTTTAGATTCTCTAGAAGTAAAGATGCGTCATGTGTATATGTCAAAGCTAGTGGGAGTACAGTGACATTCTTAGTCTCATATGTTCATGACATACTCCTTATAGCAAATGACATTCCAACTCTGCAAGAAGTCAAGTCTTTGCATGGGAAGTGTTTCGTTGTGAAGGATCTTGGGGAAGAATCCTATATTCTAGGAATAAGAATTCATCGGGATAGAAAGAATCGTCATATTGGTCTCAGCCAGAGTACATATTTGGATAAAATACTGAAGCGTTTTAGTATGGAGAATTCAAAGAAAAGGGAGTTTCTCATTCATAGTACTATCAAGTTCAGTAAGACTCAAATTCCAAGTACTGATGAAGAGACAGTTGACATGAGTCGAGTCCCATATGATTCGGCTGTAGGATCAATCATGTATGCAATTACCTGTACGCGCCCTGATGTGTCTTATGCTTTGAGCATGGTTAGTCAATTTTAGGGAAACCCTGGCAAAGCTCATTGGATTGTCGTGAAGAATATTCTTAAGTATCTACGAAGAACAAAAGACATGTTCCAAGTTCTTGACGGCAGAGATATTGTTGGGTCTATTGGATTGCGTCATGGGCTCGGTCCTTAGCCCAGTTTTGATTTCCGGTATTGGGATTGTCCAACCATGCATGTTTTTGTACTAGGGTTTAGTATATAAGCTTCACACATGCAGTCTTAGTAGTCAACGCTTTTATTATTTATTTTCTCTAAGTTTTGTAAACCCTGGCTCGCCTTTACAGCGGAAGTTCTTCATCGAGCTCTGTTGATGCGTGACTTTATTTTGAATCATAAGCATACATTTGATTCTATTCTGTGTTCATTCTTTTACTGTTTTTGACTTGTTTGATTTCCATAATCATACCTGTGAATGATCTAATCGATCTAGAGTTTAAATCTCATCAAATGCATTAAGAGTGAGAAGTTACAGTGACGCCGGTTTTCAAACAGACTATGAAAAATTTTGTTCTCAGCCTGGCTGGGTATTCTTGCTGAATGGAAGAGCAGTTACTTGGAAAAGTTCCAAGAAATACATAGTGACTGATTCCACATGTGAGTCTGAGTATATTGCGGCAAGTGAAGCATCGAAGGAAGCAGCTTTGCTGAAGACCTTTTTCAGAGATCTCAGAGTGGTTCCAACTATTCAGGAACCCATGTAACTGTTCTGTGATAATGAAGGCGTAGTTTCTTTGATAAAATAACCAAAGGATCATAATAGATCCAATCATATTGACAAAAAGTATCATTACATTCGACATCGGGTAAAACAACGACACCTTTGGTGAAGAGAGTATCATCAAAAGATAATGTTGCAGTTCCTTTCACAAAGGCTCTGAGCAGAGTCATGCACTACCAGCATGCTAGGAGCATAGGCCTAAGAGGCGATATTAGTTTTAGTAGTCAGGTGATATTTTTGAAACTTGTAACAAAATAAATGTAATTGATTTGGTGAATGGATAATAGAGAATTATTTAGGAGTAACGTTCTGCCTTATTCAATTATTTATTCTTATGTTTCTTTTTACATGTTTACACTTCTTGAGTAATTTGAATTATTCAAACATCCACAGTCGTTCATACTTTTGGAAGTAAGAAGTGATTTAAAACTGTCATGAATTGATTTTAGATTGTTGATTGAGGTTAAGACATTGCAATTTGAATTGTTACAGTATTCATGAGTACTTTGACAATAGAGATTTTAAGTATTGGATAAACCCCCACTTAGAGATTACTTCATGGATCTTGTCAGGAGTAATTCTAAGACGATAATATCTTCTGTTCTTAAAACGGAGATATATAGTTCATATTTTACGGATCAGTTATGCATTGGTTTACTCAAACACATTTCGTAACTGGATGTTATAAAGGGTAATTCCATGTGTGATTTGATGTGTGAACTGTATGAATATGTATTCAATGTAATTCGTTCCTTTTACCCTAACAGGAAAAGAGATATCATTGGGGCTATCAATGATTAGAAGCAAAGTCTTTTTTGGGTTGCCCTCAAAACTAGTATCTAAATAGAATGACTTTTGGAGGAAGAGGCTAATTTGTTAATTTATTATATGATTAATTAGTTATATAGAAATTGAAAGAAATGATTTATTAAGATATTATATGATTAATATATTAATTGGAAATAGTGTTATTTAAGTAATAATTCATTCGAAATTAGTTTGAAATACTTTTAGGATTACTTGGATTAATTAAAGGTTCACGAACTGAAGCTGTAATTGTTCAATAGTTGAACAAGAAGGTATTTCAGAATCTTCCACCTCCTTGAATGAAATTAATGAGGGTTTTTAAGGTTTTTGGAATATTTCTTATGGATAATTAGGAAACTAGATAATTATGGATTTAAAATAATATTATTTTATTTCAAATTAGGGTTTCTAGGGTTTTCCTGTCAACTATAAATAGGGTCCTTTGGCATCATATTTTCGACCACCACATACACACATACAAGAGCCAGAATTTTGCTTTTGTCTCCTTTCTCCTCAAGTCTTCTTACTACTAGGGTTTTAGGTACAATCCATTAGAGGCATTCATTCCTTTGGTGCTAGCTTTTAAAGATCTAGAAGAAGGATTCTACGTTGATTACTTGCAAAAATAATCAAAAGGTATGTAACCCTAATTTGATGTGAATTTTGATTTCATAGCCTCTCTCCTAGGGTTTCCTGATATTCATAGTTAGTTGGTATCAACAGAGAAAACATAGATCCTTTCTAGTTTGCATGTGAACTTAAGGGTTTAAAAGTTTTTATACCACATGTAATTTGTTTGATAACATAGAAAACTCATCACTATGAAGATCACAGGCAAGAAACATCCTATGAATGCACAGAGCGGTATTTTTTTGGGAACAAAAACGAATTAATTTAGATGTGGAAACATTATTAATTTTAAAAAACAATAGAAATGTGCAGTTAACAAATATACCACCCATCCAATAGACACAAAACAAGCTTCGAAATGATCCATCAAATCGGTTATGATGTGAGTGTAAGTATGTGGCTTAGTTTGCCTAAGATTGTGAAGGTAAACAGGCAGGTTATTAAATCTTTCTTTGTGCTGACTCTCTAACAAACTCATTCAAAAGCAGTTCTATAAGAGGTAATTATAAATTACTTGGTTGAAGGTAAGGTTGAAAGCACATATGGACACACACACACACACACTTATATAAATATATATATATATATATATATATATATATATATATATGAGACGAAAAAAACAGAAGTTATAATCCATAGTAGGAACTCCAGAATAGGTACTCCGGAATGGAGACCGCAACTCCGGAATGCTATGTTCCGGAGCAAGTAAATGTTGATTATTTTTGTTGAAATGGTCGTTTATAAGGGTTAGATTATTCAATTTCCCTATTTGAATTTGTAGATGTTTTCATTATCTTTTGCTTAAGGTTTTGTCTTTTTACCAACTTTCCACATTTACTAAGAGATTTGTCCCGACAAGGAGGCTTTAAACATCAAATATTCTTGAACCAATGACTCTTTCTTCTATTTTTTTAATTTTCATTTCTTTTCATGATTTTAAATTTAGTTAACTTAATAACATATGTAACTTTCTGTTCATTGCATAGGGATTTGGGGCAAAGGTAGAGGTGTTCGTGCTCTATGGTGGTGTTATTGGAGTGTTGGAATTACAAACACAAATGACCTAGCTTTGGGGATTATATCTCTAAAATATATTAGTTATCTTGCTCGGGTATGTTAAAAGTTAACTATATATAACCTCTTTTTTTAATGGTATAAGCAAGATATATATATATATATATATATATATATATATATATATATATATATATATATATATATATATATATATATATGTGTGTGTGTGTGTGTGTGTACATATATATATATATATTGTAACATCCCAAGACCAGGTATACCTTATAAACCCTTGTTCTTTTGGTGATTGTCAAGTTAAGCCCTTATGTGAGAAAAGGTGGTAAATGAGTACACGAGGCGTACGCGTGTGTAAGCTCAGCGTAATCATGTGCGTGTTTTTGATGAAGAAGCCACCTAATACGCTGGACGTATCAGAGGGTACGCTGGGAGTACTAGGCCCAGAGTGAAAACCCTAATTTAGGGTGTGTCCCTATTTAAAGGACATGATGGCCTCATTTCTGGTCACCATTCCCAGACATCAACCCTATCAAACCCTAATTTCTCGTCCTTGGAGCTTCTGTGTCCATTTGTGAGCTAATAAGTGTTCTTGTGGTTTCCTTGGAGTGAAGAAGGAGTTTTGAAGAGGAATGAGTGAGAGTCCAAGCTTTGGATCTAAGATTATATGTTGTTGGAGCTTCAGTTAAAGGTATAAAGCTCAAATCTTTCTCACCCTTTTGATTTGTGCATCATTTTATTTCATTTTAGGGTTTTGGTCCCATAGTTGGATGCTTTATGAGATATTGAGCTCCATAGCTTGCTATCTTCTCTTTTTAGTGCTTTTAGTGGTGTAGAGTCATAAAAATAAAGACTTGGATGTTCAAACCAAACCATCCATGAGATATGAGCAATTTTGAGAATAGAGAGTGAGACATTTGGTGTTTGTGACTTTATCAGCCATGCAAAGGCTTAAAGTCACAGACTTTATGTAGTATTAGCCTTTACGGAGTCCAGATCTGAGAATTGAGCTAAGTTCTTAACAAATTAAGACCAAATTAGTAGGAAGAGCAAAACTGGGACCTACACTGAGCGTTATCCTAGTATGCGCAGTGTAGGGTCGCAAATCCCCGATGCATGCATGGTGATGGAGTACGCACAGCGTAGAAGGCTGGTACGCGTGGCGTACGCACTGCTGTTGACTTTAAGGGTTTGATCAAATTGTGGACTATTAAGGCCATGGAAGGGTAAAATGGTCTTTTATCCTTCTGTGAGTTTGTAGAAGGGTTTGTCTAGCTTCTTCGAGAGCTGTTATTAATTAGAAATAATTATCGTATGTGTCAGGCGGAGGCTAGACCGGTGATTTGAGTTCGAGCTTATCTGATTTCTTGTGAGGTGAGTCTTCTCACTATACTTACCATGATTGGTATCTTTGTTTGACCAAGGTGCCTTATGTGCTTACTTGTGTATTGTGATATCCTGCATTATGTCTTTTTTATTTATGTTGAGTATTATTATTATGAGCTTATTGAGTTAGGACCGAAGGGTCCTCCCGAGTTGTGGGACCGGAGGGTCTCCACTAAGACACATTGACCGGAGGGTCATATTAAATTAGCCTCAATGGCTAATGTGATGTGTGTGGTATTTTGGAGAACTCGCTAAGCTTCGTTCTTACCGTGTTACGTGTTATGTGTTTCAGGTACTTCTCAGGATCACGGGAAGGCACCGGCTTGATTGTACACACGAGGCGGAGTCACATTTTGAGGATCCTAGATTGTATTTAAAACATTTTCTGAATATGTGTTTTGAAAATATTGTCATTTGGTGTTTTTTGAACTATGTTATGAGAATTACGTGATTTTAAAAATGAAAAAAAAAAAATGTTTGAAACTTTACGGCGTTACAAGTTGGTATCAGAGCCTTGGTTAGAGGGAGTCTGGTGTACTTTCGGGTATGTCTGAACTCAAATTGAGGATTTGAAAAAAAAATTCAAAAGAAATGATTTATATAAAATGAGAAAGAGTGTTAAGAGAAAACGAGTTTTAGCAGTGTGTACAATCAGCTAGAGCCCGAACGGTAATTTCCCAAAATACCCTTACTTATTTGTGTTATTAGATATTTATGAGATATTAGTGGTGCATGCTAGAGGATAGTCTAGGTATTTCATATTGTAGGGCTAGAGTTGCTTGATTTGTGATGTCTTAGTTTAGGAATCATTGCTATCGGTTATGTGCTTTGAGTATGTGCTGAGTGAGAGTATCTAATAGGATCAATTAGAGAGAGAAAGTCTTGAGTCGAGGGATAATCTAGGAGAGATACCTAGATGAGCATATGAGAGATCTACTGAGAGGGTAGTCTGTTATTCATGAGAGATAGCGTACTTGTGAACTGGGTCCTAGGAGGAGGACTTGGGGTGACTACAGGTTGGTGTGGAAGGTAGTATTGAGCTCATACTACTGAAAGCACCGGATATGTATGCAACCCAAGTAAGAATCCTTAGGATGCTAAGGAACAAGTAGGGACGAGTGATCGAATGTGAGTATCAACCGAGTATCTGATGATTTTTGTGTTGTGTTTCAGAGACATCATGGTGGGTACTCGCCACAACCCCGAGAGCAGTGAGAGTAGTGATGATGGGATTCGCAGGATGATTCACGAGGAGGTAGCCGCAGCCATTCGAGACGCGATTCCTGAGTTTGATGGGACATAGGATCCGATTTCTGCTATGAGGTGGATCTATGATATGGAGGGATGTTTTTACACTTTTTCGTGCCAAGAGTATTTGAGAGTTCGGTTCGCGCTGAACCAGCTTCGTTTAGGAGCGAAGGATTGGTGGAAGCTTGTGATAGCCAGTTTTACTCCTGCAGAGCATACTGCAGTGACATGGGAGAGGTTTACGCTGATGTTTCGAGATAAGTATGTTCCCCTGGTGGAGAGGTAATGGTTGGCCCAGGAGTTTCCATCTCTCAAGCAGAAGACAGAGTCAGTGACGGAGATTATGTGGATGTGTCACGAGAGGGCGTTGTTCTGCCCTGAGCACGTGTGTACTGAGCAGGCACGCATGAACCGGTATTTGAGCATTCTAAGGAGAGATATTCGAGAGTTCGTGGAAAACTCGTCTTATCAGACATTTGTCAAGCTTCAGGAAAATGCCAGGAGGAGGGAGATTGAGCTGGAGGCTCAGGCCAGGGAGGAGGCGGAGTCTCGGGGGAGAGACTGGAGACCGGCGCAGTCGCATCCGGCAGCGAAGTGGGAGAAGCCCGTTGATTCGAGATCAGGAGGCCAGAAGGGCCGCACTTGTGGCAAGTGCAGCAAGAGTCATGAGGTATCTTTTCGGGCGGGGATTTGCTACAAATGTGGCGAAGAGGGGCATATGGCGAAGGATTGCCCCAAGGGATTTGCAGTTTGCTTTCACTACAATCAAACCAGCCATCGAAAGGCCTAGTGACCTCAGCTTGTTCAGGGATCGGCCCAGGGTTCCCCTCATGCTTCTTTGTGTGCTACTGATAGTCGGCCGATGAAGGTCGAGGTTCTGAGGGCTCGTGGGAGAGCTTTTCAAGTGATAGCAGAGGAGGTCTGAGTAGCACCTGATGTTATGGTTGGTATGTATTTCCTTATTTATTTATTTTGAGATTTATTGTGCTTATTATGTGTTATATTTAGGTACATTTCTTGTGAGTTCCATACCTGCTTTGGTGTTATTTGACTCGGGTGCAAGTCGATCCTTCGTGTCTTTAGCTTTTAGTCGTCACATCAGTATCCGATGTGAGGCGTTGAGTTGACCTTTGAGCGTTTCCATAGCCGACGAGCATGCGGTTTTTGCTACTGACGTATTTCGAGGATGTGTGTTGGAGATTTTTGGTGTTGAGTTCCCGATAGATCTGGTGCCGATAGCGATGGGTGATGTATGTGTCATCGTAGGTATAGATTGGTTGAGCCGTTTTGGAGAAGTGATCGACTGCGAGCATCAGTTGGTGACTATATGAGACCCTAGTGGGGGAGTGCTTACAGTGTATGGTGAGGGTACCAGATCTGGATCAACTTTCTGCTCTGCTGCCAGGGCGAGGCAGAGTTTACAGCAGGGTTGTACAGGATTCTTGGCGTACGTGATGGATATGCGGGTTGTTTCAGATAGGTCGAGTTCTATCTCCGAGGTTCCTATAGTGTGCGAGTTCCCGGATTTTTTTCCTGAGGAGTTGCCAGGTGTGCCTCCTGAGAGGCAGGTGGAGTTCTGGATTGATTTGGTTCCGGGAGCGGCACATATTACCAAGGCACCTTATTGCCTTGCGCCACTAGAGATGCAGGAGTTATCCTCACAGCTCCAAGAGCTATTGGGGAAGGGTTTTATGAGACCGAGTAGCTCACCATGGGGAGCATCGATCCTTTTTTTCAAGAAAAAGGATGGTTCACATCGGATGTGTATTGATTACTGGGAGTTGAACAAGCTGACGGTCAAGAATCGTTATCCACTATCAAGGATCAACTATCTATTTGATCAGTTTCAGGGGGCGTCTTGGTTTTCCAAGATTGATTTGAGGTCTGGATATCATCAGATGAGAGTCTGCAAGGAGGATATCCAAAAGACGACCTTTAGGACTTGTTATGGGCTCTACGAGTTTGTGGTGATGCCTTTCGGGCTCACCAATGCACCATCAACATTCATGGACCTCATGAATCGGGTGTGCAGGCCTACGTTGGATCGATCGATGATCGTGTTCATCGGCGATATCCTGGTATATTCGAGATCCAGAGAGCAGCACGAGGAGCATCTTTAAGAGATTCTTGGAGTACTGAGGGCGGAGAGTCTTTATGCCAAATTCTCCAAATGTGATTTCTGGTTATAAGAGGTCCATTTCCTGGGGCATCTCATTAATCAGAATGGGATATTAGTTGACCCGGCCAAGATTGAGGCGGTTATGAAATGGGAAGTGTCGAGATCCGCGTCTGAGATTAGGAGTTTTCTAGGTCTGGTCGGCTACTATCGAAGATTTATTAGATATTTCTCCAATATTGTCGTTCCTCTCACTAGGTTGACTCGGAAGGGTGTTCCTTTTACTTGGGGTCCCGAGCAGTAGGCCTCATTTGAGACCCTTCGCCAGAGATTGTGTGAAGCCCCGGTGTTAGCCCTTCCTGAGGGAGTAGAGGACTTTGTAGTTTATTGTGATGCTTCTATATCTGGGATGGGCGCAGTGTTGATGCAGAGGGGGCACATGATAGCATATGCATCGAGGCAACTGAAACCTCATGAGACGAGGTATCCCACCCACGATTTGGAGTTGGGGCGGTGGTGTTCGTCCTCAAGATGTTGTTGGATAAGGTATCTAAGTCCATAACTATTTCTAGTATGTACTTGACCTGGTTTTGCATGGTCAATTTGGGTTGCATGGCATCATGCACTTTGGTAGACTAAAATGAGAGAAAGGACACTTATGGTTTATTAATATATTATAAGTTCGAATATATTAATGATATTATTTAATTAGTATTGATCAAGAATTAATTTATAATTAATTTTGTGATCAAAAGGAGACTAATTAAATATATGTATAGTGGGCTAATGTTACATGGTTTATCAAGTTGGGATAAACCCACTAGATGCTCCATGGATGCTCCATGGTGTTTTTTGAACCCATGGATCCAAGAAATGAAAATCCATGTCAATTAGGGTTTACATGGTGTAACCCTAATTGTGTCACACTATATATATGCATCATATTGTAGGCCAAAATCGGCCACTAAGTGAGATAAGTGAGGGCTAGCCGATTTTCTAAGTGTGTGCCTTTCTCTCAAAATTATTCCAAGTGTATTTGGTGTTATGTGAAGCATTTGAGGCATCACATTTGGGGTGTTAGGCTCACAAGGTTCTCAAAGGAATTCAAGCAACAAAAGGTATGTTTTTTTTTACTAGCTTTAATGGTTAAAAGTTCCCCAAGCATGCTAGATAGGTTATGAACCTTGGAAAATCAAATTTGCATGTATCATAGTAAAACATAGATCCAAGGTTTTTAAGGTTGCATGTACACCATAGGAGTGTTAGAATGCTCAAAACTCATCAATGGTATCAAAGCCTAGGCTTGTTTTCTTGATATTTGATGCAAACTTGCTGAAAAACTCGAAAAATTGGTTGTCTGGACAGTGGACTCGCCAAGTCCATGGGGGTCTCGATGAGTCCAAGACCAAACTCATCCTACTCGACGAGTAGATTATTGCACTCGATGGGTAGGAGGCTCTGACTACAGTTTTTTGACTTTTGCTGCTGGAAATGGACTAGAAACATTACCCTAAACTGTTTTAGTGTTTTAAAACTTCTTTTAGATGGGGTAATGGTTATGCTAATCCATTTACAATGGCTAATATCAAAATTCCATGTTTATATGTGTTTATATGATTCTTGAAGTTGTGATATGAATATTCATGTTCTTATGAGTTATGGTTAGATCATAGGAATTACCTGCTAAATTGTTTAATGATTAATTCTTGATCAATTATGTGTTTTAATGGGATCCATAATTTTTCCTCAAGTTATGCATAACCAAAAGTCACATTCTTTTAATGTCCATTTCAAACACATAAGTTACATAAAAATGAAGAGTCTTCACCTTTATGAACTATCAACTCATAAGTTATGAAATGAAAAGTTTTGAATAGTTTCAAAACATGCCCTCAAGTTTTGGAATTTGTAAAGTTGCACACATTTAAGAATACTTTAATTCCAAACCCATAGAGTTTTAAAAGTTCAAATTCAACCCTTATACTATTATAACATTAATGGTTAATAATTATATATATGTATAAGATCAAGTCGTTTTACCGTTAGTACGGTCTATAAAGGGGTATAAGGTTGTTGCCTATAAAATGGCAGCTTAATGGGTGTAATAATAACTCTCTCCCACCGCTTCCTTGATCGGTGGATGGTCGTTAGCCGAACGGGTAGGAAAATGACTTTAATTCTCATTAAAAGTATGATGATTATTATAAAGTAACTAAATGTTTTATAATTCCCAATCTTAGTTACTTTAGGAAAATGTGAATATGGTGCTAACCCATGAAATTCACACTTTGTACCATACCAAGTCATTGGTGGAGCATGTGTGGGTAACCGGCACACTAACTTAGACTAGTAAGGATTACAAAGGGTGACTTAATGTTTATCATAGATCGGTGGAAAGCGTGTGGGTAACCAGCACATTGATTAGGTGATAATATTAAGGGTACCAATTTCGAATTACACTCCTTACCTTCTTGTTATGACCAATTTCGAATTACATACCACATGAATAAGGAGGAAGTTACTCTCAGCAAACTTCAGGGACTTTCGAAGACCGTAGAAACTGGTCTTAAAGGTAAGTCGGTTGTTACTTCTACTCCTACTCCTACAACTACCTTTGTTTTGGCTATCGGGCAAGGCAAAGGGAAGAAGAGGAAGACCCCTTCAAAGGGTACCAAGGGAAAATCTCTTCAAGGCTCCTCATCTGGAACCAAAAGTGGTTCTATCACTCCTTCTGCCAAACCCAAAGAGGTTGAATGCTTCTATTTCCAGAATAAGGGGCACTAGAAGCGAAACTGCCCAAAATACTTGCAGGATGTCAAGGATGGGAAAGTGAAACCATCCCATGCAGGTATTTACACTATATTGTCTAATAACTCACCATATTCTAACTCTTGGGTCCTTGATACAGGTTGTGGTACTCACAATGTTCTGATTTGCACGGTCTAAGAAGAAGTGAGGATGTGGAGAATGGAAAGATAAACCTAATCATGGGGAATAGGAAGGCTTCACCTGTTACCAAGATTGGAGTTTATACTTTGTTGCTAAGTAGTGGGTTAAAATTAGATTTGAATAAATGTGTTTACTCGTCTGAAATGGCGAGAAATATTATTTCTTTTCATGGTTTGTACAAACAAGGGTTTACCTTTTCTTTTGATAATGAATGTGGTGGTATTAATTCTTTCTTTAATAATGTTCTTTATTTTAAAGCATTACCTTATGATGGTGTGTATGAAACTGTGTCGATTGTAGATAACCTAGGAAATAATGTGCTGTGTATTGATTCTTCTACTAGCTTGGATAAAGCATTATTATGGCATTGTCGTCTTGGTCATGTAAGCAAGAAGCGTATAGGCCAACTCCAAAAGGATGGAATCTTGGAGTCATTTGACCTAAAGTCAGATGATAGTTGTGAATCTTGTTTGCTTGGGAAAATGACAAAATCACCCTTAACTGGTACTTCTGCAAGGGGTGAGGGTTTGTTGGACCTTATGCATGCTGATGTATGTGGACCCTTCAAAACCGCCACTAGGAATGATAATCGCTATTATGTGACTTTTACTGATGATTTTATTAGATATGTTTATGTCTGCTTAATCAAGCATAAGTCAGAGACTTTTGAAAGGTGCAAAGAGTTTAAACAAGAAGTAGAGAATCAATTGGGCAGGAACATTAAATGCTTCAATCCGATCGATGTGGTGAGTATCTTAGTACAGAGTTCCTCGACTATCTTAAGGAGTGTGGGATTGTCTCACAATTGACACATTCCCAGGACACCACAATTGAATGGTGTGGCTGAGAGGCATAATCGGACCTTGTTGGACATGGTTTGATCCATGATGAGTCGAGCTTCGCAACCAATCTCTTTTTGGGGGTATGCCTTAGAGACTGTCGCCCATATCCTTAATCTAGTCCCTACAAAGAAGGTTGCCAAAATACCTCACAAGATGTGGACTGGGAAAGTTCCCAATTTGGACCACATCAAGATTTGGGGTTGCGAGGCTTTCGTGAGACGTGAGACTCAAGATAAGCTTGAAACTCGAAGTGAGAGGTGTATTTTCATCGGCTACCCAAGAAATCCTTTGGTTACCTCTTCTACAGACCCAGTGAGAATGTGGTATTTGTGGCAAGAAGAGTGGTCTTTCGCGTGCGCGCGAGAGAGAGAGAGAGAGAGAGAGAGAGAGAGAGAGAGAGAGAGTTCATAAGCCAAGGAAACAGTAGGAGGCAAATTGACCTTGAAGAAATTCAAGATTCAATTGGTGAAGGAACCTCAGATACTAGCAACCAACCTGAGGAGGAAACTCCTGTCGAGCCAGCCGACAAGTCTATTCCTCTGAGGCGTTCCACGAGAGTTAGGAATGCATCTGAGCATTACTATGGTTTCCATATTACTACGGAAGGTGGTACATTTATCAGTGATAGTACACTGGTAAATTTGGATGAACCTAACAGCTTTAAGGACGCCATGGCAAGCCCAGAGTCTGCTAAATGGAAGGAGGCTATGGACAGCGAGATACAGTCCATGTATGACAATCAAGTTTGGAACTTGGTTAACAATGTGCCTAGTCGTAAGACAGTCGGGTGCAATTGGATCTTCAAGAAGAAGACTGACATGGATGGTAAGGTGCATACTTATAAGGCGCGACTAGTTATGAAGGGTTTTACTCAGACTCAGGGTATTGATTATGATGAAACCTTCTCACCAGTAGCGAAGATAAAGTCTATTAGGGTCATGCTATCCATTGTTGCATTTCATGATTATGAAATATGGCAAATGGATGTCAAAACCGCTTTCCTTAATGGAAAGTTGGTTGATGATGTTTACATGAGTCAGCCAGAGGGTTTTGTCAGTGCAGAGTACCCAAATAGAGTATGCAAGCTTGAGAAATCCATTTATGGATTGAAACAAGCATCTCGCAGCTGGAATCTTTGTTTCCATGAAAACGTCAAAGAGTTTGGTTTCTCGAGAAGCGAAGATGAGTCCTGCGTATATGTCAGAGCTAGTGGAAGTATAGTTAGCTTTTTCGTATTGTATGTGGATGAAATACTACTCATAGGAAATGACATCCCAACTCTGCAGGAGGTGAAGTCCTGGCTTCGGAAGTGCTTTGCTATGAAGGACCTTGGAGAAGCTTCCTATATCCTAGGGATAAGGATACTAAGAGAAAGGAATAAAAGACTAATTGGACTTAGTCAGGGTACTTACTTGGTTAAGGTGCTGAATAGGTTCAGAAAACAGGGCTCCAAGAAAGGAGATTTACTAATATAGAGTAATGCCAAGCTGAGTAAGACTCAAAGCCCGAGTACAGAGGCTGAGATAGCTGAAATGAGTTGAGTACCGTATGCTTCTATTGTAGGCTCGATCATGTATGCTATGACTTGTACTCGTCCTGATGCGGCTTTTGCTTTGAGCATGGTCAGCAGGTATCAGGGGAACACTGGCAAGGCTCACTGGACTGTGGTAAAGAACATTCTCAAGTATCTTCGAAGGACTAAGGACTAGGTCCTTGCCTTCGGTGGGAGTGATAACTTGAGAGTGGTTGGGTATAGTGATGCTAACTTCCAGACTAATAGGGATAATTTCCGCTCTCAGTCAGGCTGGGTCTTTACCGTAAACGGAGGAGCAATTACTTGGAAAAGTTCCAAGCAGTAGATGGTAGCTGATTCGACCTCCAAATCAGAGTACATAGCAGCGAGTGAAGCGGCGAATGAGACAATATGGCTGAAAAACTTCATTAGAGACGTTGGAGTTGTACCAGCTATAACGGAGCTTGTGGAAATTTTCTATGATAGTGAAAATGCAGTTGCCTTAGCGAAGGAACCAAGGGATCACAGGAGATCCAGACACATCGACAGAAAATATCATTTTATCAGACATCGAATAGAAGGACTCCTCGTGGCAAAGAGGGTATCATCGGATGAGAACCTAGCAGATCCCCTCACGAAGGGACTGAGTAGGGTTAAGCATTTCCAGTGTGCGAGGCACGTCGGGCTGAAGGATGATATTAGTTTTATATATTAGATAGGTATTTCTGAAACTTCTAAAATGTAATCGACATTTGATGATGAATAAAAGTTGTTGTTTATTTATGAGTAAAGTGTTGTTATCTTTGTCAATTATTTACTATTGTTTCAGCTTTGCATGTTTTGACTTCCAGAATAATTACTTAATTCAAAATCTCCACAGTCAGTAATATGTTGGAAGTAGATATGAATCAAGATTGTCATGAAGTTAGTTTGTGGATGTCTAAGTTGTTGGAAATAGCAAGAATTTCTACAACACTCATGAGTGCTCATAAGTTCTGAGTATTGGATTCAACCCACGCTCACATGTATCACTTCATGTAATTTATCTTTAGTGATCGTGAGACGGTAATATCATATAAGTCTTCAAACCTAGAGATATGAGTTGTTGACTATGAGCTGGTTATACATTGATTGTACAAAAATGCATTGGTAACTCGATGTTATAAAACTTGCCTATGTGTATAATTCAACAAGTAGTAGAACAAGCATATGAGTCGTAGTTTATTTGTTCCTTCTTGGATTAGAAGCGATATCTAGGCCCCTCAATGATTTTGTTTTGACCTATGTATCGAGCCCGGACAGAACTAAATTCATGTGTTCGATTAAGTTCTATGTCAAACAAATCGGAAATCGGGAAACAAACTGCTAGACAATAAGTATGAGATTGTTCCATGTATTTGCCCGGCTGATATCTTGAGAGCAGAGGATTTTATGATCACTTATCTTAAATGGCATAACAGCATCATCTCCATTCCGAGAGACATTGAAAGAGCTACGATTGCTAATCGGTTCCTGAATACATACTTGCAGTAATAGTTATTAGACTTATCCAAGTGGGAGACTGTTGGATAAGGTGTCTAAGTCCATAACTATTTATGGTATGTACTTGACCCGGTTTAGCATGGTCCATTTGGGTTGCATGCAATCATGCACTTGGGTAGAATTAAATGAGAGAAAGGACACTTATGGTTTATTAATATATTATAAGTTCTAATATATTAATGATATTATTTAATTAGTATTGATCAAGAATTAATTTAGAATTAATTTTATGATCAAAAGGAGACTAATTAAATATATGTATAGTGGGTTAATGTTACATGGTTTATCAAGTTAGGCTAAAACCCATTAGATGCTCCATGGATGCTCCATGGTGTTTTTTGAACCCATGGATCCAAGAAATGAAAAGCCATGTCAATTAGGGTTTATATGGTGTAACCCTAATTGTGTCACACTATATATGCATCATATTGTAGACCAAAATCGGCCACTAAGTGAGATAAGTGAGGGCTAGCCGATTTTCTAAGTGTATGCATTTCTCTCTAAGTTATTCCAAGTGTATTTGTGTTGTGTGAAGTATTTGAGGCATCACATTTGGGGTGCTAGGATCACAAGATTCTCAAAGGAATTCAAGCAACAAAAGGTATGTTTTTCATACTAGCTTTTATGGTTAAAAGTTCCCCATGCCTGCTAGATACGTTATGAACCTTGGAAAATCAAATTTGCATGTATCATAGTAAAACATAGATCCAAGGTTTCTAGGGTTTCATGTACACCATAGGATTGTTAGAATGCTCAAAACCCATCAGATCTGGCTCCACTACCTGTATGGGGTAAGGTGTACCATATATACGGACCACAAGAGCCTGAAGTATCTCATAGATCAGCCCAAGCTGAATATGAGGCAGAGGAGGTGGTTGGATTTGGTGAATGACTATGACTGCGAGATCTTATATCATCTGGGCAAGGCTAATATGGTAGCTAACGCCCTTGGCCGTAGAGCAGCGAGTGATCCGATCTGAGATGTGTGCATGAGGATGACAGTGATGACTCACCCAGGTGGAGGTTGTGAGACAGGAGAACTGCAAAAGGGAGCGGGCGATTAGTTAGGTTTCCGAGTTTGAGACGGACAATCGTGGGCTTATGAATTTCCGAGGGTGGATTTGGGTGCCCTATACAGGTGGAGCTCGTCGTGTATTGATGGAGGAGGCACATAGATCGAGATTCTCGATCCACCCAGGGGCCACTAAGATGTATTTGGACCTGAAGAGAGACTACAGGTGGCCCTATATGAAGAGGGACGTGGCATGGGTTGTAGAGAGGTGCTTGACCTATTTTCGGGTTAAGGCGGAGCACCAGCGTCCACATGGTCCGTTACATCCTCTAAAGACTCCCCAGTGGAAGTGTGAATAGATTTCGATGGATTTTATCACCAAACTACCGAGGACCGCGCATGGGGTTGACGCGATATGGGTGATTGTAGACCGGTTGACGAAGAGTGCTCACTTCCTCACCACCAGTGAGAGCTCATGTATAGAGAAACTGGCTGACATTTATGTGAGAGAGGTGGTAGCATGGTATGAAGTTCCGACCTCGATTGTGTCAGATCGAGATGCGTGTTTTACTTCCAGGTTCTAGAATAAATTTCATGGGGAGTTGGGTATCCGATTGCATTTCATTGTCACTTACCACCCGTAGACAGACGGGCAGAGCAAGCAGACGATTCAGACGCTCAAGGACATGCTACGTGCATGTGTTATGGATTTCGGAGGAAGTTGGAACACCTATTCCCTTGGTTGAGTTTTCTTACAACAATAGCCACCATTCCAGTATTGGCATGCTTCCCTTTGAGCTCTTATATGGGAGGAGGTGTCAGACTCCCATTTGTTGGGGAGAGGTAGGGTAGCGAGTGATGGGTGGCACTGAGATAGTGTTGAGGACGACTGAGCAGATTTAGTAGGTCAGACAGAGGTTACTGACAGCCCAGAGTCGCCAGAAGACTTACGCAGATCGGTGACGATCCGAGCTAGAGTTCCAGGTTGGAGATTTTGTCTTCCTGAAGGTATCCCCATGGAAAGGGGTGATCCGATTCAGGAAACGGGGCAAGCTAGGGCCCCAATACATTGTTCCTTTCAGAGTAATCGCCAGAGTAAGTAAGGTAGCATATCGGTTAGAGCTACATGTGGAGTAGAGTCAGATTCATAACACCTTCCACGTGTCTCAGTTGAGGATGTGTAGCCGATGAGACGGTAGTGGTGCCATTAGAGGACATTCAGGTGGATGCGAGCCTGGTTTATATTGAGAGGCCGATTTCGATTTTGGATCGGAAAGTGAAGATTCTAAGGAACAAGGAGGTGCCCTTGGTTCAGGTCCAGTGGCAACATCGGAATGGGTCCGAGTGCACTTAGCACCCGGAGTCTGAGATGCACGATCAGTATCCAGAGTTATTTCAGAGCCTGGCTTCAAGGGCGAAGTCTAATTCTAGTGAAACGTCCCAATTTTCAAGACTAAAAATTTCTTTTACAAAACAATACTTAAAACATATTTGTCAATCCATAACAAAATCAGAGTAATAAATTCCAAAACATATGTTCATTATCAGAGTAAAACATCCCAGGCTGACTAATTCTATGGTGTGTGCCATGCGATCACCCCCGAGCTCTTTCCTCCGCTACCAGAAGTACCTAAAACCAAAACTGAAAATCGTAAGCACAAAGCTTAGTGAGTTCCCCAACCTACCACATACCCTGCATAAACACATACAGCATATACTGGGCCTCGCCCGCTACAATAGCCCCGCCGCTCCAGGCCCCGTCTGGCTTCGAGCCCCGCTCACCTCCCTACCAGGCACATACATGTATCACACAGACAACAAGTATAAACTATCATATAAACCATTCCTTGGGCACCCGCCCGCCATCATTGGACCTTGGTCCTGAATATTATACTAGCATATTGCGCCTAGGGCTAACCCCTGGGTCTTCCTACTCATAACTACATGGGTCGGCATTGTGGCCGTAGACCCATTCATACAAAGGGAAACTCACCTCGTACTGTTGAACTTACTGGTAACCCTTCTGGATGCTGACCGACAATTCCCTGAACCGCTGCTCCACTAGCTCCTCGAGCTACCAATATCAAAACATATATCACTTTGCTTAACTGTTCTCCGAAAGTCAACTAAGTCAACTCTGGTCAAAGTCAACCTTCCAGGTTAACCCTACTCGTCAATTCTGCCTAATGACTCGCCGATTTCATTAGCACAGAATCCTTTCATTCACGACTCGACTCGCCGAGTCAGCCCCTGACTCGCCGAGTCTACCGATTTCCGAGTCCTGACCTGTCCAACTCACTGAGTCCCCACTC
Source organism: Lactuca sativa (assembly GCF_002870075.4). Taxonomy (NCBI): domain Eukaryota; kingdom Viridiplantae; phylum Streptophyta; class Magnoliopsida; order Asterales; family Asteraceae; genus Lactuca; species Lactuca sativa. The sequence continues at coordinate 193,045,989 of NC_056628.2, forward strand.
AACTCGCTGATCCGAGTCTTAACTTGAAGGGTTTGGGGTTTCGTGAATTGACTCGCCGAGTCCAAGAATAGATTCGTCGAGTCCAAGAACAGATTTGCCAAGTCCCAGGAAATCTTCAACAGACTCGCCGAGTTGTTTCTTCCAACTCGCCGAGTTCTTGCCTAACTTCATCCAACTCGCCAAGTCCACTCATGTGACTCGTCGAGTCTCTCCAGATCTTAATCCATCCAGTTGCTTTTCGAGACATGCAGGGGCTCCAAATCATAGATCCATACTTCCAAAGTTAATTCCCACGTAAAGTTGCAAACTTTACGTATAACTAAGGAGATCAAGGCTCAAAACACTACAAACTAGGGTTTAAGACAAAGAGGCTTAACAACCAACCCATAGAATGATGCTTTATGATTTTCTAGGCCAAGATACACTTAGATCTAAAGTAGAAACTTCATATCTGAGCTTCTAACTCGAAATGGTTCTTAAACATGGCATGAAAGCCCCAAAACTCATAACCAAGGTAGATCTAGATGAAGAAGGGTGAAAATGACGACTTAATACCTTCAATAACTCTAAAAGGTGACCCAAACTCTGGATCTAAATCCAATCCTTGAAGCCCCAAAGATTCCTTCCTTCCTTCTTCCTTCAAATCACCCAAATATGGCAAGAGACTTAAATATGCAACAATGGAGGCTGAGGGTTTTAGTTTCTGGATGAGAGAGGCTCCAAGGAACACTAATGGAGAGAATAAGACGCTTAAATAGTGCCCAAAGTCCCGGATTAAGGGTTTCCCAATCTAGACCGGACTCGCCGAGTCCACCCTCCGACTCGTCGAGTCGGTCACTTACTCTTCGACCCGGATCCCGCTCGGACTCGTCGAGTTCCACTCTGGACTCGACGAGTTGACCCCCTTGACTTAGGGTTTTCCTTTCCTTTCTTGGTCTTTCTGATTATGGGTGTTACAACTCTCCCCCCACTTAAACTAAACTTCATCCTTGAAGTTTCTCTATGGCGAACCCTCCTGCAATATGCCTTCAACACTCCGCTTGGGAAAACCTAACACCCGTTGGCTTTCTGCCCGGTTATTCTGACTATCATTAATCCTTGCAGATAATATTCTCGGGTTTACCCTAACCCTGACCATCCTGGAAATACAACTTACTCAACTAACAATCCTTCTGGTACTCCCCGAGTACTTATGATATACATCCTAGGGGTTAACCTCCTTCTTTCCTTGCGCGTTTTCTGGCCTCCCCAAGGAAACGTTCCATAACTAACTACTTCCTCTGCCACTGTGAAGTTCCTATCCTTCACCAACTCCATTACCCCCGCTACTTCCAGTACGGGTCATTACCGCCAGTATCCATTGGACACTACTCACTACTATAACTTGGTGTTGAGCACCCCTCGATGAACTAACTGAATTCCACCATAGACTTCTTACCATCACTACTACTGACTGAAAATTTTGTTGTCCCTTATCTGCCTTCCGGATGAACCGAGACCACCCTGGTCCCTACTGATCTATCAATATCTGGATTACCGGCTCCCACCGGTCGCTAGCCCCAACACAAACTTCTTGTCGCTCCCAACGACTTCCGAGGAAACTTAGGCTACCTAATACTGCCCCCTCTACTCTGCCATTCTGGTGCTACAAGTCCTGGGATCCACGATCCCCTAACTTGACCCTAAGGTCCTTACCAGGTCCCACATGTGCTACTAAAACTCACGGACCTCGCCAACGGGTCTCACCCGGCTATACTACTGAGCAACCCTATTCTCAGGTCTCACCTTGTCACACCCCCAAACCAAGGATGGCGGAAACGTCCGGGGGTGGAGGACTTCATGTAAAGTATCACAACAACGAGTATAATAGTGCTCAAAGTAAATACAACCATCATAAATATAATTGAAAAAGTTTCACCAAAGTATATGTTTACATGATTCAAATCAATTACATTATGATACAAAGTGAACTGTTCGACGATTTATCGTCCCATCCTCAAAACGTTGTTGGTTTCCTGTTTTCACTGAATTCCTGAGAATACAAGTAGTTTTGAAAAGTGTCAACACAAAGGTTGGTGAGTTCATAAGCTTTTGACAGTAAGAGTTTGAAAATCGATCTTTTTAAAGAGATGTATGATACCAAGAAAATCCAATATTTTCCTTACAAAAGTTATGTAGTCCTAAATACCAGGACCGAAAATGAACAACTATATGTCATACTTAAAGATATAAAAGCGATTTTAAATCGGCATAAAACCCTTTTTGATATGAAGGCGTACAAGTATTTTTCTATACTTAAAGTAATTTCAGTGAGCTAAATAGCCATAACTTGCTAATTTAAAGTTAGAACCCGTAAATCTTATGATTGTTAATATCACATGTGAGCTATCATAACCATACTATGACCTAGATGGCCTGAAAACGACGTTCTTCAGGCGTCGTAGAACTGAAATGACACTTGTCACCCGTAGACCTGCAGGTCCAACTGTAGCTAGCAGCAAGGTGTGGGGTGTCAAACCCAATATAGATCTATATACAACTATCACGCTCTCCCTCCTGGAGACTCTGGTTACAATACAGGACTTATAAATTGGTTACTTTGGAAGTAACCCGAAGGGAATGACTCACAAATTTATTCATTAACAGATTTACGTGAACTAAACGAAAAACCTTTGATAAATAAGTTTAAGAGGTAATGATACATAAACTATACCTATTATAGTTTATCCAAAACGTTTGTAATATGTAAAAATTCTTCTATGAATGCTTTAATGTTATAAATTCGTAAACTATGCTCATTATGGTTTAATATACTTGTTCCAAATAAATGAATAATCTTATCATATTTGCCTATACTTCAGTATGATGATAGACTAACAAGGTAACACATTCAATATTTAGAACTTGACATTATACACTTTGCTCAACAATATACAAAGTGTTATAAAAATTACAAGCTGTTAACAAATTTTCAACCTTTCTACACTGTTTTTGAAAATTCATAGAAAAATCATACGAAGTCGAAAACTAAATCCGTAAATTCTGGGAGTTCCCAAAATGTGTCTAGTTTACTCATAATTTTTATCATGATTTTTAATGACCTGTAACTTAGGTGAAAAAGTCCATAATCACAGACTGGTCCGGATTGGTGTTTGAAATGATAGGCAGTTTTGTAAAAATCACCATAAATTGTAGAAAAATCGTATGGATATGTGCAAGTATTCATTTTAAAGCTAAGAAGTGGAACTATATGCACCTAAAACAGTCCAAAACAGTCCGTGAATGGAGTTGAACTTTTCTGATGAAAGCTGTTAGAAAAATGTAGTTATGTTCTTGGTGTTTTAACTTGTATTCCCCCCCTAAAAACTTGAGCAAACATGAAAATGTAGGGGTATGAACTCACCTTGTGTGATTTCAGTAGATAAGTGTTGAAGAAGAGAAGTGTTCAACCCAAGAACACTTGAAGAATCGCTTGAAGATTCGAAGCTCTAACACAAATATAATGGAGTTTGTGTAAGATACTCATGATTTGAGTGGAAATAATTGAGGTAATCTTAAAGGAAATGGATTATGCTTACCAAAGGTGGAGGAAACTCTCAAGATCAGCCCTTGAATCTCGGATTTCTAGAGAGAGAAAGTGAGAGAGAAAGGAGTTTGATCTTCTTGTGAAATGAGAACAAATGAGAGAAAATAAGGAGAGAGGATGAATATCCAGCTCTCAAAACATGGAGATGGCTTGTGAGGGAGGTAAAAAGTACAAGGTATGGTGGGGAGGAGTGTGGGTTGTCATGGAGGGGGTGTGGAGGTTGCTTGCGTCATAACTAAGGTAAGGTCAACACTCTTCTTTTTGTACTTTACCAACTCCTTTTTAAATAAGATTTTATCCTTAAAATGTGATTAAATCATAAATTTAGGGGTCTTATAATTAAAAATAAAGTTTTGGGTGAAAATCTCATGTTAAAATAATTAAAAATGGGTTTAAAATGCAAAAATATGCAAAAACGGGGCGAAAATGCAATTTCCAGCGTGTTTCTTCGGATCTAGGCCGAGGCTCGGTCAGCTGGGCTCGGTTCGGACGCGGGTGGCTGGGTTCGGAGGCGAAGGCGCGAAGCGAAGGCGGGGTCCGTCCGAAGGCTCGGTCCGATGAGGAGTCAGGTGCGAAAACAAGGGTTTGGTCCGAGATCAGGCTAGAACCGAAGGAACTGTAGTGAACAGTAGTGAACAGTACCTTCGGTTCGGATCTCCCTTCTACACTAGGTTCGGTTCGGACCTTTCTTCTTAGCAGGGTTCGGTTCGGATCTCCTTCATGGCCGGGTTCGGTTCGGATCTCCTCCATGGCCGGGTTCGGTTCGGATGAACAGTACTTTCGGTTCAGCTCATGAACAGTACTTTCGGTTTGGACCCTCATGAATAGTGCTTTCGGTTCGGTTCATGAATAGTACTTTCGGTTCGGAGGGTTCGTTTCCTTAAGTCCGTTTTTCGCGTAGACTTCCGTTCTTGGGCTATTTTTCGCCAAATTCGAGGGTCGGGATGCCCCGAGTGATTATAGAAAGTCGGGGAGAGATTTCGAGAGAGATTTGAGAGAGATTCCTCTTTCTCAGAGAGATTTGGGAGAGATTTGACGTACTTGGAGAGATTTCACATACAAAGAGATACGTGAGAGAGATTTCACATACTGGGAGAGATTTGGGAGAGATTTAACATACTTAGAGAGATTTAGGAGAGATTTGACATACTTGGAGAGATTTCACATACAAAGGGATATGTGAGAGAGATTTCACATACTTAGAGAGATTTGGGAGAGATTTGACATACTTGGAGAGATTTCACATACAAAGAGATATGTGAGAGAGATTTCACATACTTAGAGAGATTTGGGAGAGATTTGACATACTTGGAGAGATTTCACATACAAAGGGATATGTAAGAGAGATTTCACATACTTAGAGAGATTTGGGAGAGATTTGACATACTTGGAGAGATTTCACATACAAAGGGATATGTGAGAGAGATTTCACATACTTAGAGAGATTTGGGAGAGATTTGTCATACTTGGAGAGATTTCACATACAAAGGGATATGTGAGAGAGATTTCACATACTTAGAGAGATTTGGGAGAGATTTGACATACTTGGAGAGATTTCACATACAAAGGGATATGTGAGAGAGATTTCACATACTTAGAGAGATTTGGGAGAGATTTGACATACTTGGAGAGATTTCACATACAAAGGGATATGTGAGAGAGATTTCACATACTTAGAGAGATTTGGGAGAGATTTTACATACTTTGAGAGATTTCACATACAAAGGGATATGTGAGAGAGATTTTACATACTTAGAGATATGTGGGAGAGGTTTCACCTACTTAGAGATATGCGGGAGAGGTTTCACATACTTAGAGATATGTGGGAGAGGTTTCACTGGTGACCTTTTTGAGTGTCCGGCTACGCACTGCAAGGTCCTTAAACCCCGTTAAGCCTTGATTAGGGATCTTGCATACTCCCGATGAGTATGTAACATTGTTTTATCGGTTTGGCTTTCTACGTACCACCGTTTTAGGTTAAGGAGATTTAGGTGAACGCACTTTTCGATTTCTGATCTCTCATTAGAATAGAGAGTTGTTTAGAAGTTATATAACGTAAACTCTAGTACTCACGGCGAATTGGGTTGACCGGTTTGACTTGTTGACTTTAGTTGACTTTGACTTGACCGAAAATTGACGGTTGTCACACACCTATAGTGCTACTCTCATACGGGCCTCGCCCACGGGTCTCACCCAACTACATCCTGGAGCGGCCTCTCCCAAGGTCTCACCTCTCTAGGGCTATGCAGGCAAGCTCCATACTATTCTCATCCACTACCTATTCCTGATTCCTAACTGGATCGCTAGAAGGTAAGGGCCTCGCCCCAACTCCACTAACTAGGAGATACGGACCTCCGCCCACACTCCGCTAACTAAGTTGCTAGGGAATGCTATGGCTTACCCGCAGTCTTACAACTCCTTCCATGCTCACTGACTGCAGACGCAAAAAGTTGCGACTCTCCCGCTGCTCTACCATGCTTTACATGCTTACTCTGCCACTGACTATTAACACGAAAGCATCCCATGCTACCGTTCTCAAAGTCCTCATTCCAAATCTTTCGAGTTCTGCAGGCGATCCTCCATCCTGAGATTCCAGCCATATACCAACCATCTTGATTACATGATCGAACTGTTGGGAAGTTTCTCAAACTCCCAGCCCTAAACTCATCAACCCATCCATCGTTGTGCTACTTCTTTTCCTTCTCAGAGGTCGTGTACTCATCCTGGATCTGCGCGCTCTTACCATTGTACACTCGGAGGGTTCTCCCCCACTTTGATCCTGCTTATACCTCATTGCTCAATGCTTGAGAAGAATTCCCAATCTTATCTGCTATACCGCAAACAATTTGCTGATGAACCAAGCTTGCCATAGCTAAGGACCTAACTGATCCATCACTCAATAATACCTTTTCGAATCCAGCGGGTCACTACTGAGTTCCACACAAGCATGTTATAGTTACTTCATCCTAAGTAACCTGCTTCCATAAGGCACCACCCCCTAACTACCAGTTTATTATCCAAGGTATGCAGATGGCATATAACTAAATCGCAAGCAAGCCGCTCAATTCTAAAATACTTATACCACAAACGATGCAGAACCATAACAATATAATCATGAACAGAGAAAGCAGAAAATGGAAGACACATACCTGCAACATCCGGAGCTGCTCGTGTCTCCATGGTAGTCATCTGAAAAGCCCTGCCTCCTACCGCAGGCGCCTCTGCTCGGCCCTGACGGCCGTCTGTGATCCTCAAAGTTGCAGGGGCATGTGCTATCACCCGTCCTGCCGGAAACAAACTGGAGCACTGGGCCTTCTTGTGGCCCCGCTGACTGCAGTGGAAGCATATCAAGTATGATCCCTGTGTGGTGGTAGCAGTATAATCCCTACTAAATTGACCAGTCTGGCTGCACTTGAAGCATCCTGAATCTCCACCACTACCACTCCTACATGCACCCTCGTGCGTCCTACCGCACCTCCCGCAGCGGCCGCGGCTCTGGTAATCCCTCGATCTCAAATCTGACCCCTTGGGCCTTTTGCCCGAACCTATGGCTACCTGAACCCCATCTGGCTTCCTCTTCCTGATCTGCTCTAAATCAATCTCTCTATCTCTAGCTCGTGCAATCATATCCTCCAACGTTTTGCAGCTGGACCTGCTCACAAACTACCTAATGTCATCCCTCAACATCTCGTGGTATCGGGACTTCTTCATCTCCTCATCTATGACATACTGAGGAACAAGAAGGGCCCTTTCCCTGAACTTGGCAGTGATCTCCGCCACAGTCTCAGTAGTCTGCGTCAAATCCTGAAACTCCCGTGCCAACTGCTGCACCTCAATAATCGGCGATAACTCAGCCCTGAACCTGGCCGAGAAATCGCTCCATGTCATCACGTCCAACGCGGCATCATCACCATTCACCAATGGCGTGACCAACCTCCTCCCACCAATCCCTCGCTCTGTCCTTCAGAAGACAAGAGGCGAGTATAACCTTGTCCCCCTCAGGACACCGACTCGTACGGAACGCGTTGGCAACATCGGCCAACCACCTGCTGTAGCGATGGGGTCCCTAGCCCCATGATAATCTAGCGCTCCGCAAGCTCTAAACTCTAGGAATGTCATAGTACACGCTCCCATCAAAGCCATTCTCTCGGTACGAAAGGCTCCCAGTCTCTCATCCAAGATCTCCAGTATACCCTCCTTGACCGTGTCAAATATCACAGGAGTCTGATCTAGGATACCGCGCGTAACCTCAGCTGATATCAACTCCCTCATCTGCTCTTCGAGCTGCTCGGCCCTTGAACCCGAGCCTGATCCCTCTCAGGCACCTGATCCGCCCACTAGTCTCTCTCGCAATGTCACCATGCTGAAAACATATCGCAATAACTATCAGAATACTCATCACTGCCGAGGGATCATACACACACTACAAGTTCCCCGGTCTCATCTCGGCCTTTCCCGAATCGAGTACGGATCCTCTGCTTTCAGTAGTACGGGCCCATACTACCTTCCACATCTATCCATACTTTCCTCAAGAACTGCTTCGACTCCACCGGGCCCCTTTCTCTACTACTACTGCTCCCAACACTATCTCATCCTAGGCTTACCCTAGGGAAACTTCTGACTTCAACCAAACCAATCCTCAGCCGCTGAAGGCCTCCTTGTGATGCCAATTAGCCATCACGTGAATACCATCACATGTGACGAGGCTCAGATAATCCTTCGAGTAAAAGACTCATCCCTACAACGGTTGGACTCAGACAAGAGATGCGCAATAGGGCCAAATCCAGCACTCTGAGATTATTCAACCCTGATCACATGTGACGTGACGTATTCACCTAATGGCTAACTCCCATCACTCAGAATCCCACGATGCACAAAGCAAGCAGCATTCAGACAAGGGAAAATCTAACCATAACAAACTCAAGCAATCCCAGTACGCGCAGCGTAGGGTCGCGAATCCCCGATACGTGCATGGCGATGGAGTACGCCCAGCGTAGAAGGCTGGTACGCGCGTCGTACGCGTTGCCGTTGACTTTTAGTGTTTGGTCAAATTGTGGACTATTAAGGCCATGGAAGGGTAAAATGGTCGTTTATCCTTCTATGAGTTTGTAGAAGGGTTAGTCTAGCTTCTTCGAGAGTCGTTATTAATTAGAAATAATTATCGTATGTGTTAGGCGGAGGCTAGACCGATGATTTGAGTTCGAGGTTGATTTCTTGCGAGGTGAGTATTCTCACTATACTTACCATGAGTGGTATCTTTGTGTGACCGATGTGCCTTATGTGTTCACTATACTTACCATGAGTGGTATCTTTGTGTGACCGATGTGCCTTATGTGCTTACTTATGTATTGTGATATCCTGCATTATGTCTTTGTGATTTATACTGAGTACTATTATTATGACCTTATTGAGTTAGGACCGGAGGGTCCACCCGAGTTATGGGACCGGCGGGTCTCCACTGAGACACATTGACCGGAGGGTCACATTAAGTTAGCCTCGAGTGGCTAATGTGATGTGTGTGGTATTTTGGGTAACTCACTAAGCTTCGTGCTTACCGTGTTATGTGTTATGTGTTTCAGGTACTTCTCAGGATCACGGGAAGGTGCCGGCTTGATTGTACACACGAGGCAAAGTCACATTTAGAGGATCCTGGATAGTATTTAAAACATTTTCTGAATATGTGTTTTGAAAATATCGTCATATATTTGGGGTTTTGTGAACTATGTTATGAGAATTACGTGATTTTAAAAATGAAAAAAAAAATTTGTTTGAAAATTTACTGCGTTATATATATATATATATATATATATATATATATATATATATATATATATATATATATATATATATATATATATATATATATATATATATATATATATATATATATAATTTTTTTTTTTTTTTTGAAGACTTGATCTTCTACCGAACTGTTTATGTTGTGATATTGGCATGTCTGGTTCTGATGTGTTTTGTTGCGATAATTCCCTTTTACCCTCTCTTCATTTAATAATTTTCCCCTTGTTTACAGGTTCGTTTTGGCTCTTTGATAGTGTTTTTGCCATATATACAGAAATCTTGCCACCGAGTGGAAGTTTTAGTCTTGGAGTCTTGATCGAGTGGAGAATTTGGCAATTATTGGAAGCTTGCTTCATGGGATGGTTGCATGCTACACATGTCTGAAGTGTCTCATCTTTTCCAAATTCTGACTGTTCATGCTCTTTAGAGATGGTTACATAATGGGGGTTCTTCTATTAGTCACTTTATATGTTCAAGTAGCACAAATCAGGGACAACTTTCTAAATGTTTTTATTATTTGCCAAGAGATCATGATTTTAAAGGATGTTTATTATTTTAATATATTGGTTAATTTAGGATGAAAGATTTAATGAGATAAAAGCATTATAATTTACTACAACTAATAGTATGTGGGTTGAGGGACCTTCAATTCTTATGTATGCAACATGTTTACCATCTAAAATGAAATTTAATATTTAAGAGACAGTTCAAAATATGTTGTGTGAAACAATACAATTATCAATTTTTTTATGTGACAACAATATCCGAAAAAAGGTAAACACGTTGCCTTGCATTATTTTTATGATTTTAATATGATAATAATAATAATAATAATACTAAATTGCATTAAAGTTGAAAAGAATGTATTAAATGGGTTCTTATCACATGTATACTAAATACTCCATTTTTAGTTTCATTTTGAATGGAATATATTAATTGAATAATAGTTTAATATTGTGGTTGTAGTTGGTTGTCGTGATAATTTTAGTCCGAGTTCATGGTGTGGAAAATCTCATATACATTGGGTATGCAGTATGCTGACGATCATTCTTCTACAATCTGGATTACAAGATGAAGATGAGTAATAGAAAGGAATGACCTTAAATCTAAGCCGACTTTTATGAGAAGTTGGAATTTGGAACGACTATTGTTGGTAATGCACGTAAGGTGTTCAATGATCATAATTGTGTGTAGATGGATGATATAGTTTATAAGAGGAATTAATTGAAAGCTAATTAAGTTACTATTTTAGTCAAAGTGATTTTGCATTTCAATTTCAAATTAACCATAATTCTTACAAAAATTCAAAACTTCATTGTTCCCTGAGAATGAGTAGTTTTCTAGACAAATTATGGAAATGTGAACCATTGCACTTCTTTGTTAAAAATTATTCATTTTGATGTTTTATTAAAATTTTCATTTTTTTGAACAGCAAAGTTATTATACAAAACCATCAGGAAGCTGGAAAACAAAGTACATCGACTAACGAAGAAAAAAACAAGCTAAGAACTAAAGCTATGAAGAGAAGATCATGAAAATGGTAGAATGGTCCAAACTACCCCAGGAATGATGATATCAAAAAGCGCTAGATGTGTATTATGGTTGTAATGAAATTGATATCTTCAAATCACCGGCGGCAAAATTTAGCATTTTTTCATGAATGATGCTTGTTTGCAAAAAAAAAACAAAAACAAAAACAAACGTATTTTCATTTACTTTTATATCATAGCAACCTATTTCTTTCTATATAAGGCATTGTACTTTCAGAATTTCCTTATACAAACTTGCACTATAAAAAATCCATCCAATCATACAATTATACTTTCAAACTTCCCCGTTATAACAACTACTTACAATTGCTTGTTACTTGGCTACTATTTCAAAGTTGTTATTGGCAGGCAGTATAGTTTTTATATATCATCTTCTTACATTATATTGTTCAATTTACTTTTTTTTCCTTCTCCATGATGAAATTTACTTTTTTTTTTCCAACACCCCCCCCCCCCCCCCCCTCTCTCTCTCTCTGAACACCCTCTTGATGTTTTTAATTTATTTGGCAACTATATTTTACATTTTCTTATTTGGCTTATATATTTCGTTTTGAGGGAAATTTGTCATATTAAAAAATATAATAGTGACAAAGTTAGATTTAATGTTGGAAGGATCATCCCTGCAAAAGATATTAAACCACAAGGACTATGCGTATCAAGAATTTTAAACTTGGAGTAAACCTACGGACAAATGTAAACCACAGGGATCAAAACCGTAATTTTCTCTAGAATAAATTTGTGAAGGACCAGACTGTGAAGACTTTTGGTGAGAGTGGCAGGGGGATGATTGCATGTTGTCGTGGCCGTTTCTAGAAACCTTAAAACCTTTAAGGCTCGGAAGAACACAAAACCAGTTGTTATACGTCAACACCAACGCTTTCTATTTTTTTCCTTTCCTTTAATTTCTTCCCACTCCCACACTACAATGATTAAACAAGTTGGCACTTTCCTATATCCCCCATTTTATGACCTTTTCCAAACTAAGCGAATTTCACAAGTGCTATTAATTTGTAACAGGAAACGGAAATTGTGTTGTTTGAATAAAAATAATTTAATAATATAATTTGATTATTAAAGTTATAAAGTTAGATTTATCTCATAATTGTATTTGATTTGGTAGGAACGATCATAATAATAAGATTCTAGTTAATTATAGCTAAGTATGTTTAGTTAGGCTTATGGTTTAAGGTTAGAGTTAAGTTCAAAAATTTGGACTGAATGGTATTATAATCATTGACTAAGAGCATCTTATACGGTGGTTTTTTCTAAATATTTTTATTATTTGAAAAACCTTAGGTTAATACCATAAAAATCATAATAGGCGGATCTAGTATATATCTCGAACTCGGATAGCATGGGATACCTCTCAAAAAAAGTTTAATTGTGTAATTTTTTTCAGAATTTTTTTTTCTTATTTTGTATCACACGATTTTTTTTGTTTGCGATATCCTTTTATTTGTCGGAGATACATTTTTACTTTGATCATGAATCCGCCACTGGAATATATATATAGTTTTGTTTTGTCTTAACTTTCAACTTCTTTTTTTTGTCTTCATATGTCATTATATTTTCAAAAAAAAATATTTTTGGGCCATTAGACGGTCACCGACAAATTATGATGACGTAGCAGTTTAACTGACATGAATTTTTTTTCTCAGTTTGCATTTAGTTCCATTATTTACGTTTGAGTTTGTATCTAGCTCCAAAAATTTCTTTGTTCCCCATTTTCAATTACTTTTTGCAGCTTTTTTATTTTAGACATTACCGACTCACTAACAGGTACTTAAAAACATAATAACTTAAAATGATTGAGTGGCGGGGTGTGTCAGTTGCTGAGTCAATGGCTCTCTTTTGTAACATCCCGAATTTTCAGGTATTTTAATATTCTTTGCATCTTTATCATTTATGGCTCTTTTGGTCCCTTGGAAGAAAAGTTTCACAATTTTGGTCATACGTTGGGTGTACGAAAGGGTACGCGCAGCGTACCCATACAGAGTGAGGATTGTGGGTGGCCAGCTAGTACGTTGGGCGTACATGTAGTACGGCGGGCATACTAGCCCAAACTCCAAAACCCTAATTTCTTAGTTGCTCCCTATATAAAGAACATTAAGTCCTCTTTTGGTCACCCTTATCAGCCTCCAAACCTTCCCTAATCCCTAATCCCGGGTTTGAGTGTTTGAGTGAGCCTTGCAAGTTCATTTGGGTGTTTTTGGTGCATTTAGTTGAAAAAGGAAGCTATAGAAGAAGAAGTGGGTGTTAGCAAGCTTGTAGATCCAGAAAACTTCCTTGCTTGTGCATCATTTTCAAGTATAAAGTTTATACCTTGACAAGTCTTTAATTAGATCTCTATGTTTGAAGTCTTAAGAGTTTTGTCCCTAAAGATTGGACCTTTATGAGTTCAGGGCACTCTAGGGGTTTGTAGTTGTCCTTTCATGTATTATGGAAATTTTAGATTCATAAAAATGGTAACTTGATCACTTCTTATGGTTCATACATGAGCAAAATATCTTAGGATGTATTGGGATTTTATGAATGTTGCTTTGGGACTAGTCTAGCCATGCAAAGGATTAAAGTTGATAAGGATCTGAAAAAAGTTTAATAACTTAATAAGAAATGAAGACTTTTACAAGAGAAGAACCCAGAGAAGTAGTGTGTACAATCGACCAGCGCTCAAGCGGTAGTTTCTTAAAATACCTCAATTTATATTTTGAGTAATGCAGAGCAAATATGTTTATATTATGAGTTGATAGGATTGCCTGCTAGAAAGAGGTAGCCTAAGGAATCTTGCAGAGTTAGTGTGAAATGTTAGCTGATTTGTGATGCCTTAGCCTAGGAGTTCATTCTTATAAGATTGAATTTGTCTTTAGTATTTGCTTAATGTATGCTACATAGTTGTACATAGTTAGGATTTTATAGCCTTAGAATGTCTGATTTAGCCTTTCTTCTCGTTCCTTGTTTTGTTGTGGATTTGAGGTAGGATCATTTTTTCGAATGTCTATTGAGTCTCGTACTATGTACAATTGGCATATGCGAAGCAAATAGCGAGGACAGCGAAAATCATTTGAGGCAGAGCAGTGCTGAAAATGGTTCTAAGGAACCAATAAAGCGAGTCCATAGATGATTTGAGAATGTAGAGTTCTTGGGGTCTTGAGGTACCGACTCGAGACAAATACAGGTTGGTGTGGAAGGTAGTATTGGGCCCGTATTACTGGAAGCACTTGGTCTATTCGCGGCTTGACGAATAACCTCAAGGGACTAACGAGCGTGTAGGGGCGTGAGATTCGATATATGCACTTTAGCCTATTTGTTGATAATTTTCTTATGTGTTTCAGTATGGTGGTTACCCGAGTTTCATGCTCTAGCGACCCCAAGAGGCCGAGTGTCAGGGATGATGAGATCTGCAGGATTGTTGTTTCATAGGTGGTCACAACAATTAGAGAGGCTATCCCTAAGATGTTTGGGTCTATCAAGAGCACGTTGATTGAGACTTTAGATGATCCCTATGCCGTTGTCACTAAGACTGCTACTCCGACAGCCACCGCAGTTCTTGCTGCTGCGAGACCGCAGGGAGGTGATTCGTTGTGGTAACAGGAGTTCACCAACACGAAGCCACCCAAGTTAGATGGGACCCAGGATCCGATTGCCTCTATAAGATGGATCTCTAATATTGAGGGATGTTGGTTGAGCTGCAAACCAATGTCAGGAGGAGAGAGATCGAGTTAAAGACCCACGGGGAGATAGGAGGCCAGTGTAGTCGCAGTCGACAATTAAGCAGCCCAATCCCATTGATCAAAGAGTAAGAGTCCAGAAGGGCCACACTTGCGAGAAGTGCGGCAAGGGACACGAGGGACCCTATCGGTCCGTGTCAACTTGATACTGGTGTGGCAAGGAAGGGTATATGGCTAGGGATTACCCCAAGGGATTTCGAGTTTGTTTCAGGTGTAACAAAATGGGCCACGTGAAGGAAGATTGTCCTCAGATTGCATCTAGGGCGTTTCAGACTCCGACCCCCACGACCCTACGTATTACGGATGGCCGACAGGGGAAGGTCGAGGCACTGAGGGATCGAGGGAGAGCATTTCAGTTGATAGCAGAGGAGCTCCAGACGTCGTAGCTGGTATGTGTTCTTTATATTTCTATTGATTTATTTATATTACTTATATTATCAATTGTGTAGGTACTTTTCTTGTAAATTTTGTGCATGTGCTTGTGTTGTTTGACTCGAGTGCAATTCGATCATTTTGTCGTAGTTTTAGTATTCCGCAAGAGACCTTGAGTAGGCGTTTGAGAGTATTGATACTTGATGAGCATTCAGTCTCTGCTACTGATGTCTACCGTGGTTGTGTATTAGAGATCTTCGGTGTTGGATATCAGATAGATCTCATCCCTATCGTGATGGGAGATGTTTTGTGATTGTGGTTATCGATTGGTTAAGTCGGTTCGGGGATCTGATTGACTGTGAGCATCATCTGGTGATAGTTCGAGACCCTAGTTGGGGAGTGATAACTATCTACAGTGAGGGTACTAGATCAGGATCAACTTTTTGTTCTGCCGCCAGGGTAAAGCTGAGTTTGCAGCATCGGTGTATGGGTTATTTGGTGTACGTAATGGATACTAGGGTAGAGAAGAAGGGATCAACCTCTGTTTCTGATGTTCCGGTGGTATGTGATTTTCCTGATGTTTTTCCCAAGGAGTTACCGGGTGTGCCTCCGGAGAGGAAAGTGGAGTTCCGGATCGATCTGATTTCGGGTGCGATGCCAATAGCCAAGGCACTGTACCGTATTGCACCTCCTGATATGTAGGAGTTATCCTCTCGGCTGCAGGAGTAATTAGGAAAAGGGTTTATTTGTCCGAGCAGTTCTCCTTAGGGATCCCTGATCCTCTTTGTCAGGAAGAAGAATGTTTCACACCAGATGTGCATTGATTACCAGGAACTAAACAAGCTGACGGTGAAAAACCATTATCCTTTTCCGATGATTGATGATCATTGTTACCAGCTTCAGGGAGCATCTTGGTTTTGCAAGATCGATTTACGGTCTGTCTATCATCAGATAAGGATACGGGAGGAGGATATTTAGAAGACAGCCTTCTGAAATCGCTATGGGCATTACGAGTTTGTGGTGATGCCTTTTGGGCTCACCAATACATTGTCGGCGTTCATATCGATCAGTGATCGCTTTTATCGATGAAATTCTGGTATATTTGAAGACTGGGGAACAACATGAGGAGCATCTACGAGAGATTCTCGGGGTTTTGGGGATGGAGAGGCTTTATGCCAAGTTCTCCAAATGTGACTTATGGTTGCGCGAGGTTTAGTTTTTGGGACACCTCGTCAATCAGAATGGTATCTTGGTCGACCCAGCCAAAATTGAGGTGGTGATGCAGTGGGAAGTGTCGAGATCTCTGTCTGAGATTCGAAGCTTCCTCGGTTTGGCAGTTTATTATCAGAGATTCATCAGAGACTTCTCCAAGATTGTTGTTCCTCTCACCAGGTTGACAAATAAAGGTGTTGCTTTTAGTTGGGGGCCTAAGCAACAAGCATCATTTGAGACTCTTCGTTGGAGATTGTGTGAGGCACCAATACTTGCCCTCCCTGAGGGAGTTGAGGATTTTGTGGTCTAGTGTGATGCCTCTATACCGGGATTCGGCGATGTGTTGGTGCAGAGAAGGCATCTGATAGCATACGCTTCAAGGCAGTTGAAGCCTCACGAAGCGAGATATCTCACTCATGATCTGGAGTTGGGGGCGGTGGTTTTCGCCCTCAAGATTTGTCGCCACTATCTCTATGGAGTTTGGTGTACCATCTACATGGACCATAAGAGTCTGAGATACCTTATGGATCGGCCTAACTTGAATATGAGGCCAAGGAGGTGGTTGGATGTAGCGAAAGACTATGATTGCGAGATCTTGTATCATCCGGGCAAGGCCAATATGGTGGTCGACGCCTTGAGCTAAAGTGCGGCAAGTGCCCCGATTCTGGATGTGTACATGAGGATGAATGTGATGCCTCTAGTCTTAGAGATCATCAAGGAAGCGCACTCGGGGGCCATAAAATATGAAAATCAGAAAAGTTAGTGGGTGATCGGTCAGATTTCAGCTTTTGATATTGATAGTCGAGGGCTTTTGACCCTTAATGGGCGGGTATAGTAACCATATGCGGGTGGGGCCTGATGAATTTTGATGGAGGAGGCCCACAAATCGATATTCTCCATCCACCCATGGGCTACCAAGATGTATCTCGACTTGAGGCATAATTATTGGTGGCCATGTATGAAAAGAGATGTGGTATGTTTAGTGGAGCGATGTTTGACCTGCCGGAAGGTCAAGGTTGAGCACCAGTGCCCTCATGGTAAGTTGTAGCCTCTAAAGGTTCCCCTATGGAAGTGGGAGCATATTACTATGGATTTCATTACAAAGTTACGAAGGACTGCGAGGGGTGTTGACAATATCAAGGTGATAGTGGATCGTTTGACGAAGAGTGCTCACTTTTTATCCATTAGTGAGAAATCTTTTGCAAAGAAGTTGGATGAGATTTACATTCGAGAGGTAGTAGCTTTGCATAGGGTGTCGACGTCTACTGTGTCTGACCGGGATGTGTGGTTTACTTCTAGGTTTTAGAAGAGATTTCATGAGGATTTGGGTACCCGACTACACTTTAGTATCGCGTACCATCCGCGGACGGATAAGCAGAGCAAGCAGATGATTTAGACGCTCGATGATATATTGTGTTCTTGTGTTATTGATTTTTTTCATTGGTTGGGTTTTTGTATAACAACAACCATCATGTCAGTATCATTATGTCCCCATTCAAGCTCTTTTATGGTCGGATATGTCGGACTCTATTTGTTGGGGTGAGGTGGGGTAAAGGTTCATGGGGAACACGGAGGTAATGCTGAAGATGACTGAGCTTATACAACAAGTTCGACAGAGATTGATGATAGCGCAAAGCCACCAAAAGAGTTATGTAGATTGGCGATGCTCTAAGCTGGAGTTTTGGGTGGGGGATCTTGTGCTCCTGAAGGTAACAACCTGGAAGGGTGTTATCTACTTCAGAAATCGGAGCAAGCTAGGCCCTAGATTTATTGGCCCTTTTTGAGTTTTGGCCAGTGTGGGCAAGATGGCCTACTGGTTGGATCTACCGGAGGAGCTGAGTCAAATCCATGATACCTTTCATGTTTCCCAGTTTAGGAAGTGTATAGCTAATGAGACAGTTGTGGTCCCATTGGATGACATTCAGGTCGACGATCGGCTGAATTATGTGGAGAAGAATGTAGCTATCTTAGATCGGAAAGTGAAAACCTTGAGGAACACGGTTGTGAACTTGGTCAAAGTTCAGTGGCAGAATCGGAAAGGTTCGGAGTGGACGTGGGAACCTAAGTCCGAGATGTGGGAGTAATACCCGGAGCTGTTTCCTAAGGATGACTTCGAGGGCGAAGTCGGATTCTAGTGGGGGAAAATTGTAACATCCCGAATTTTCAGGTATTTTAATATTCTTTGCATATTTATCATTTATGGCTCTTTTGGTCCCTTGGAAGAAAAGATTCAAAATTTTGGTCATACGTTCGGCATACGTAAGGGTACGCGTATAGTACCCATGCAGAGTGAGGATTACGGGTGGCTAGCTAGTACATTGGGCGTATGTGTAGTACGTCGAGCGTACTAGCCCAGACTACAAAACCCTAATTGCTTAGTTGCTCCCTATATAAATAACATTAAGTCCTCTTTTGGTCACCCTTATCAGACTCCAAACCTTCCTTAAACCCTAATCCAGATTTAGAGTGTTTGAGTGAGCCTTGCAAGTTCATTTAGATGTTTTTGGTGCATTTAGTTGAAAAAGGAAGCTAAAGAAGAAGAAGTGGGTATTAGAAAGCTTGTAGATCTAGAAAACTTCCCTCATTGTGCATAATTTTAATGGATAAAGTTTGTACCCTGACAAATGTTTGATTAGATCTCCATGTTTGAAGTTTTAAGAGTTTTGTCCCTAAAGACTGGACATTTATGAGTTTGGGGCACTCCAGGGGTTTGTAGCTATCCTTTCATGTATTATGGGACTTGATATTCATAAAAATGGTAACTTGATCACTTCTTATGGTTCATGCATGAGCAAAATAGCTTAGGATGTGTTGGGAGTTTATGAATGTTGCTTCGGGACTTGTCTAACCATGCAAAGGCTTAAAGTTGATAACTTTATGGTTTTAGATGTAACCTACCAAAAATACTTACATAAAATTTTTAATTTTTAGATTAATAATCGTTATTACATATCATTTCCATAAAACAAAGGTAATCAAGATTTATCAAAACATCATCAAATCAGAGTAAATCACGAAATGCGGAAACCATGTGGTGTTTGTGCTCTGCAATCATCTAAGCTCTTCGAATTGAAAACCGAAGTACCTGAAACATAAATTGAAAACTGTAACCACAAAGCTTAGTGATCTCCCCAAGATACCTCATACCGCACATAACTAAGCACATAATGGGCCCCGCCCCAATAAGATACGAGCCCCACCCACACTCTCATATCGGGCCCCGCCCACTGAGATACGGGCCCCGTCAACATTCATATAATGGGACCCGCACAGCATACGAACACATAATCCTACCAACACATGCGATAATCACAAAGATAACAGCATACAATATAGTCGTCGGGTTCTGGCCAACATCGAGCCTTGTTCGGCATACATACCAGTACATACACATGTTGGAGTCATGTAGACATATAGCATCCTAACATAATAAACCATGGTTCGGTATTAGTGACTTCGGCCCGCTAAACATGGCAAGGAAACTCACCTTGCACTGTCGAATCTCACAGAAAGAATCACTGGCTGTTGGCTCAAACAAATCCTCGCGCTATCAATCACAAGTTAAACATCCATCAATAATCGGATTCCAACCCACACTAAGTGTCCAAACTAGGGTAAAAGACCTTTTTACCCTCTTTACAACTTGGCCCCAAATCCAAGGCCCAAACATGGCCCAAAACATCCTATGGTCAACCCTAATCAATCTTCTGGTCAAATTCAAAGTCAACAGTCCATGTTGACCAACGTGTTGACTTGCAAACACGTCGTGTTTTCCTGAGTTCCAACAACTTAATACATTAAGTTGCTTTCTTCGACTCCAAGAGCTCCAAAGCTCAGATCTAGACCAAAATGAGATTTAGAAGGGCAAAGTTTCCAACTTTATCCATTGGGACTACCAAAAGGGTCCAAAAACCAAACCATAAAGCTTGATAATGGAAGGGCTTAACCAATAAGCACTTAATCCATTAATTCTTAAGTCCATGCTTTCTAGAAGTGATTCTCATAGCCAAACCTTCTTAAAGGTTGGTGGTTTTTAGACATACATGTCCAATGCATGTCTTGAACCCATATTAGGTCAAAATGAGGGTTTATGACCTATAATCTCTATACATATATAATCCATATCCAAAACACTACTAACTCCTATTGACTTGGAGATTCATAAAGTTGCCAACTTTTTTAGGTTTATCAATTCCATCATTCAAGAATAATAAGCTAAAGGAACAAAACTCAACATCTAACAACTTATAATGATACAAAATTGAGTCTTGGACACTTACAAGGGTCCAAAAAAGTGCCAAACTTAAGAATGATGGATTGCTTGTTGGATCATTGCTTCCTACCTATACCTTCTTCATTCTTTTTACTTCAAAAACACATAACTAGCTCAAAATAAGAGGGAAAGGTGATTAGGGTTTCTTTTAGGTCTTGAGGGGTTGAGGATGAACAAACCCTAGCCATCTTATTCCTTTAAATAGGGAGCAAAAACCCAGAAAGGTTTTATTTCATGTCGTCAACACGTCGTGTTCCAAGAGGCAACACGTCGTGTTGACCTTAATGAAAGTCACAATTTTCTTATCTAGACACGTCATGTGGGTTCCTAAAAACGTCATGTCCACCCCTCAAAATGGTATATAATCCCAACAATTGTTCCTCAAGATTCTGGGTGTTACAACTGTCCCCAACTTAAATTAAATTTCATCCTCAAAATCATTCCTTACCATCCCAGGCACGCCAAACTGCCTGTAGAATGTAACCACAACCCCAAGCATACAACGGCCTTCCCAAGGCTACTGAACCCAACCTTAGAATAACTTTCCATCCCCAATGATGAAAAAATCCTCACTCCCTTTCATAAAACCACTTCTACCTTACTCAAAACCCGAAATCTGAAGTCTCAAGTTGGTCTGACTCCCTGACAGACCGCCCATATTGAAACATCACTGAATCCATTCCACTTATCTCCCAAATGACTACTCAACTTCTGATAACTCGAGGTTCCTACTAGCAAACAGAATCACATACAAATTATTGTTGTTGAAAACTTATACTTGACAGAAGGCTCAGATAATCCTTCGAGTAGATGACTTATCCCTACAACGGTTAGACTCGGGCGAGAGTTGCACAACATGGTCAAATCATTTACTATTAGATTATTTAATCCAAAATGCAAGTGCCCTAACATATCCTTTGAATAACAAGCGTCTCCACACACAATTCCCAAATCACTAATATCGCCTTTACTTATCTTGATGCCCCCTAGCTGTTTTTCAAAAGCAGTTGAGACCTCCCTGGTCCCAACTTGTCTGCCACTAACTGAAACACTAGATTCTTGCCTAGTTGTTGAGTTAAAAGACACACACAACCACCCCATGCGAGTTCTGAATGAAAGCCTCATCTGTAAATAATTGCCCAAGTTATCTCGCCACTTATGGCTCCAACCGATCATAGCAGCCCGACAAACCTGACACCACCAAGTCCAATGCTAAAAGTGAATGCTACAAGACCAATTTTAGTCTTATATCACAACCGGCCTCCAATGACCTACCATTTCCTAGTTATATGCATGTTGTGGTCTTCTCATATCCTTACGAACTAGCCCACCCTAGCCTAAAGCGTCTGAAGAAATCCATGACCAATCATATAATGAAATCCATATGAAAATTTGAAATCCCATACTTCCCTGGCCCCCACACAGATAGAACCAACCCAAAACACAAGAGACTAATCTACCAACTAAACTGAATCCATTCCTTACCCTTGAACCCTTTGAATGATGCCCTCGGTAGATAGATTCCCTTATTCTTATCTCACTAGAAAGAAAATCATGCACAAAAACACTCACGATTCCCAACTCGAAATCTCACAAAAAAAACCAACCCGATACTCAACTCATAACCCGAGATCCACAGATCTACACTTGCATCTTACCCATAACCTTCTGATTCACGATAACCCCTCGCTAGACCGGGATATGAAGGTTCCCAAACCATCTTTGAGACTACCAGTCTCGCACCTGGTCCAACCAGCAGATTCCCAAGAGTCTAAATAACAAGGCTACCCAGCCTATAAACCCCTCTGCATCACACACTGACCACCCACATGATCCTGCAACTCCAGATTCAAACCTTGACCCAACGGTCTCTACCAGGTACCATCTATATTTCCATAATCATACGGGTCACGCCCACGGGTCCGACCCAAACTATGCCATTGAGCGGCCTCACCCACAGGTCCCACCCATCTAGAGCTACACAAGCCCGACTCCGCCCCGAACCCAATGGTCCTCAACCCAAAACAGAGAGATACTCCTTGAAAATCATGAATGACGTGCCCAAGGCATGAACTGATTTTCCCCTTTACGCTCATGAACACCTCCAATGATAGTGTACCTCGAACTGGTGAATGTTATGATCCCATCGCAGTCTTACAACACTTCTAACCAACCATCGTTGCCACCTATGGCCTTACCACACCCTAACCATCACAATCTCATACATCCTGAGCCGCAACCTACATTTGACTTCATCCAATCAGGTGATTGGGTCATGCTTTGAACCCCAAAGCCTTCATCAAACGAGAAAAAGAAGCAAGGCTCTAACACAACCCTCAACCTAGATCCATCCATAAACCTGTTATGCAAAATAAGAAGACGCCGACCAGTTGTTGGGATTTCATTGAACTCCCACTTACACAACCTCACTACTAGAAAACAGCCCTTTAATGACGCGCAAACAATGACACACGCTGATAGAGGACGTGCATTTGTGCGTGCCCTAAAAAATAATGTCATTTTTGCAAAATTTGAAGGATAGAGGACACGCATTTGTGCGTGTCCTAAAATTAGTGTCAGAAAAGAAAAAAAGGAAATGCATAGGGCGCCTTTCATAAAATGTGTGTCATCTAAATGTGTCGCTTTATATCATTTTAATGAAACACGCGTTTTTAAGGCGGGATTTCACCCGCCTGTTGAATCCTAAAAATTAAACCCCCCGCCTCTTCCAATTAGCAAGAAAAGGCCCTAGGCCTTCATCTTCATAGCAGCATCGCACCACCACCCAACCTCCGATCTCGCATCACCAAGTGTCTCCAACCATCTTCTCCAACCATTCTCTCCTATCATACTACACCGATAACAAAACCCCCATCACTATTTTAGGTCACCATTCACCAACAGCCTCACTATTCTGAGACTTTAAATCGAGTGTTCATTTGACCATAAAGTCAAAACGGAATCGAATGTTCATTCGACACATTGTTTATAGGTACGATCCATCAGCCATGAGACCATAAAGCCTTGTTCTCATCTTCTACATCCAAAAACTCTCTTCTCTTTTCCATGACCTAATTAACTCTTTTCATTTCCTTCTTCAACCATGAAAGAATCGACATAAAGCTAGGGTTCCATCAAAACCGGCGGTAGCTATAGAAAACACCAAACCACCAAAAAAAGCAATTGAAGGTTTAGGGTTGTGTAAAATATATCGGTAACTAAATTATGCTCAAGATAAGCAGATAAAGGACCTCTCGAGAGCCATGAAAGAGCTACTCAATGATATGCCTCAATCTATTGAGAAGATGATACATTGATCCCAAGAATCTTAAGGAAAGCAACACCAATGGGAGGTTAAATCGAAGTTGTGCTATTGGTCTACTACAGACGTCGATGTTTCCTCTGGTGATCAACCCCAACAGTATACTCTATTCCTCATTAAACCTAGGGTTTTGGCAGTTCTAAGGGAGACAGATACAAAGTTCTCTGATCAGATTGATAAAATTGTCATCGGGATCCCTAAGGCACCATTATCGTTGTTGGACTTCAAGGGGGAAGAACACGATGTTGTGGAGATCGTCACCCAACGATCACAAGTCGCGCTTTCCTATTACGTAGCCACCGTCATCACCGCTCTGGAAGAAAATCCAGCCATGAAAGGTAAGACATCGACCTCTGTTTCTACACCATTATACTTTTCTAACAAGGATGCCTGACATAACTTTAGTTTCTCATGAAGTCAAGTATGTAATCTTTCATTTCAAACTATCTTTCTGGACATTAAGCATTCTTTAAACAGTTTATGAATTTTACTAATGTATAGAGCAACAAGTTTTACTAATATATAAAGGCTGTCATGTTTAGATTTCATATGAATTTTATGAATCCATTTTATTAGGTTACAGGATGATCTATCTAGCAGCAGATAGGAAAAAAGAAGAAAAATGGTGGTAAGATAGTGTCCATATCAATCCAATGTATGTCATGGGTAGCAAGAGACATGTGAGTCTCATGACCCAATAGGAAGTCTCCATGACAGTGTTTTTGGCTCCACATCCCATCTGTAGGGATAGTTTGGAAACCTATAGATTAAATTAGTATACTTAATGGACCTACAAACTTGTATTGCTAGTATCTGCCTCTTGTTTTATTGATATTATCTTCTTTCACTATTTTGTATCCATATTGTATGTACATGCTTATCCAACTATGTTGCAGTTTTACCAAATTGGTCATTGCAAATATGGAGAATCTTGCAGATTCAATCACTCCAAATCTGAGCCTGAAAACATCCATCAATAATCAGATTCTGACCCACACTAACTGTCCAAACTAGGGTAAACGACCTTTTTACCCTCTTTATAACTTGGCCCCAAAGCCAAGGCCCAATTCAACAATCCTAAAGACCCAAACATAGCCCAAGACATCCCATGGTCAACCCAGATCAAACTTCAGTCAAAGTCAAAGTCAACAGTCCATGTTGACCAAACACGTTGCGTTAACTTGCAAACACGCCGTGTTTCACCATCATCCAAATAATCGGTAAAACCTCGGCCAACACGCCATCCTGGCTTGCAAACACGTCGTGTTTGCCTGTGTTCCAATAGCTTAATACACTAAGTTGCTTTCTTCGACTCCAAGAGCTCCAAAGCTCAGATCTAGGCCAAAATGAGATTTATAAAGGCAAAGTTTCCAATTTTATCCATTGGGACTACCAAAAGGGTCCAAAACCCAAACCATAAAGCTTGATAATGCAAGGGATTAACCAATAAGCACTTAATCCTTAAAGTTCGAAGTTAATCCTTTCCAAAAGTGATTTTAACACCCAAACCTTCTCAAAGGTTGGTGCTTTTTAAGCATACATGTCCAATGCATGCCTTGAACCCATATTAGGTCAAAATGGGGATTCATGACCTAATCTCTATGCAAGACATCAAAACTCGATTATATTACAGATCCAAAACACTACTAACTCCTCTTGACCTAGAGATTCATAAAGTTGTCAACTTTATGAGGTCTAACCATTCCATCATTCAAGAATAAGAAGCTAAAGGAACAAAACTCAAGATCTAACAACTTTGAATGATAAAAATCGAGTCTTAGACACTTAAAAGGGTCTAGAAAAGTGTCAAACTAAAGAATGAGGGCTTGCTTGTTGGATCCTTGCTTCCTACCTCCACCTTCTTCCTTTTTTAGCTTCAAAAACACATAACTAGCTCAAAATGGGAGGGAAAGGTGATTAGGGTTTCTTTCAGGTCTTGAGAGGTTGAGGATGAACAAACCCTAGCCATCTTATTCTTTTAAATAAGGAGCAAAAACTCGGAAGATTAGGGTTTTATTTCCTGCCGTCAATATGTCGTGTTCCAAGAGGCAACACATCGTGTTGACCTTATTGAAAGCCATGGTTTTTTTATCTAGACATGACGTGTTGGTTCCTCCAACACATCATGTCCACTCCTCAAAATGGGATATAATCCCAACAATTGTTCCCCAATATTCCGGGTGTTATATTAGACGTATTAGAATAGCCATATCTGTGTTAGGGAGTAATTGTCTTAAGGGTTTAAGACACAAGTTGGTAGAAATGGGATCAGACGGAATACGTTGGGCGTACTCCTAGCTACAATCCGGGTAGCCGGTCCCTACCCCGTCATTACGTAGATTCGATTTGTACGCCTCGCGTAGGTTATGGTACACTCAGCGTACTCGCTGAGTGTTGACTTTTGTTGACTTTGACAATTGGTCAAGATTTAAGGTTTTTTGGACCATGAGAATGGCAATATGGTCCATTCCCTTATAAGGTTTAGTCATGGGATTTGGACTCGCGAGTGAGTTTTGGACCTTAATTGTTAATTAGGTTTAATTATTGACAAAACTGCACAAATGGTCCCTGTGGTATGTTGAAAATTTCCACTTTGGTCCAAAAATGTTTGGACTAGCCCAAAGGTCCAAAGTTTTTATTTTGTAGTGAGTTTGGTCCAAAAATTTTAGAACTTTTTATAATGACGGATTTGCCCGTATTAATATGGTTTTATCTTTTTTTCTTAATTATTTTTCTGATTTTTAGATTTAAAAAAAAACAAGAAAATAAAAAAGAAAATAAAACCCACCCCTACTACCACACCCACCCATTATCTCTTTAACATACATACTACCCATCTCTTTTCACCGGAAACCACTGTCACCCGCATTTCGGTGCCACCCTTTCTCTCTTTTTTTCTGTTGCTTCGCACACCTTCTTTATCTCTTTGTGTCTCTTATACTTCTATAATCGTCAGAGCACTCAAAATGCTCGTCGAAAGTATGGAGGGTTTCATATCTACCGTCAGAAAACCATAATCGGACGGTGGTGGTGGTGGTATTTACAGATTTGGGAAATAGAGAAAATGAAGGACGTCTCCGATGGTGGACAAACCGAGAAAAGCATCGAACGAACTATGACCATCGGAATAGGACTAAAAGATCATGGTGGAATCTAGATTTGTTCATCGTAAAAAGAGGATGGCGTTGTCCTCCATCCCAAACGACTAAGACGATGGCAATGTCCACCACTAGAGACATGCCTCCGTTCTTCTCCGACGAAGTGTTGGTCAACGAAAGGTTTTCTAACGGCGCCAGATCTGTTCTTCACTGGTGATAAGGGTCTGGCTAGGGCCGTTGCAGCGTTGCTGACTTATGTGTCTCGATTTTCTAGATTTGATATGCATTTGTGAAGGATTGAGCGACTAGTTGCGAGGCGGCGAAGCATCGATTTGAAAATCGACCACGATGAAGATGTGGATCCGAGTGTTTCTTTCTTTGTCGGATTTGTGTCTCTTCATCTTCAATATATGCTCTCTTCATCTCCTTAGTTTCAGTTATGTTTTTACATCTCCTTCCTACTAGCGACAACTTCAACTTCAGGTGGTGGTGGTGGTGGTTGTGCTACCGATGGTGGCTTCTGGTGGTAGTGGTAGTGATTGTGCTTCACCGGTGATGTTATGTTAAGTGATAAAGGGATATTCACAAAAATAAAAAATGCAAATGAAGGGGATGATGTTTACATTTTCTTTTTTTCTTTTTTTATTTTTTTAATAAATAAATTTAATAAAAAACGAAAAAAGAAAATACGAAGGGCAAAATCGGCATTTTTAAAAAAATCAAAACAAATTTAACTAAACTTACAACAAAATGAAAATTTTGGATCTCTGGTACTAGTCCAAACCTTTTTGGACCAAAGTGACAATTTTCAACATATCATAGGGACCATTTGTGTACTTTTGTCTTAATTATTTTGTTGACTAGGCGGAATCTAGATCCGGCAGTTCAGGTGCTAGGTTTTTTCGTTTCGACAGTACCAGGTGAGTCTCTTCACTTACTCTTACCTATATGGTAGGATAGTCATATTTATGATGACTAAGTGGGTCTAGCTGTTATGATTATGTTATGCTATTTTTATGTGATTGGGGTTGATGATAGCCAACCAGGGTTGTTGATAACCCACCGGGAATGCTGTTAGCTCATCAGGACTGCTGATAGTCCTTAAGGTTGCTGATAACCCATAGTTGTTTATGTATAATGTGATGTATGTGGTATCTTGGGGAACTTACTAAGCTTTGTGCTTATAGTTGTTGATTTATATGTGGCAGGTACTTCACATAACCACGGGAAGGAGAATGTCTGATTGTACACACGCGCTGGGGGATTTACTATTGGGACATGTTTATGAACTCTAATAATTATGATACTAGTTGTTTTGGGATAATTATGTATTTGATAACTCGGTTGTGAAACTCTGATTTTGGTAATTTATAAATGAAAATTTTGGTCTAAAATTTGAGGTGTTGCATCTTTATTATTACATGAAAACCTATTAAATTATATCAAACCATCATAATTTCAATTAGCTGGTTACATATTGCTATAATAAGTATATTTATCAAAGTGCAGTACATCAATAGAAATTAATTTGAAAGTATATGTTGTAATAAGAAAATATGAAAGTAAAAAGGCTATAATAAGGAAAAAAATAACATTCAATGGTATTTCTTGTATTTAACCCTAAAATTATACGTACGGACATCTCATTTATTTGATTTCTCAACAAGTATATCATTAGAAATAGCCGATTAACAATTTTGATTGGCTCAAAGATTGGCATATCGCATTGTTTATTAAATATCTCAAATTTGAGGCTTTCATTAGGTTTTTTCCTTCATTTTAAAATACATATATACATTAAATACACCAAATCTCGATAATACAAAACAAAAACAAAACAAAAGTTATTGGCTTACTAGTTAACGCATCACACCCCTTAAGGAGAAGTCACAATTTGACTCTTGTTTTCGTCTTTTCCTTTTTCATTTTAAGCTAGTAAGTTTTAAAATACATATTCATGACAGGTCAATAGTTAAAACAAAAAAATATTGTAAAAAATGATGGAAATAGAGAACAAATAAAATGTTGGGGCGAAATGCAAACTCATACATAAATGTTGGGGTTAAAGGCAAACTGAGAATAATATTTTATGTAAGCCAAAATCGACACATCATCATGACATGTTGGTCACCAATCAAGGGCTAAAAAATAAAAAGTTTTCTAAAATATATTTGCAAATAAATAACTAAAAAAAGTGGTTAAACGGAACAAGATTGTATATATAATCACCTTTGTGGTATTAAGTATATTTTATTTTATACTTTAATTATATTTAGTTATTAGATTTCTTTTAGGCTTTATATTTACTTAATTAATTGATTTAATAAAAAAAATAAAATTTGATATATATATATATATATATATATATATATATATATATATATATATATATATATAAATGTTGTAAAAATCCCGACTAGGTCCTGATTAATCTCCGATTAATCCTTAGGCGCTACACGACCAATTAGAGGGCGCCTAGCGATTAATCTTTGCATACATAATAAGTGAAAAATTATCAAACGATAAACTTTTAACATTTTGAAGAAGTTTTATCTTAATGGAAATTATTTGAGGCATGATTAGTGTTGTATTAATCATATTAACCTATTTTGTTATCATATTAATGGTATTTACAAACTTTGATATGATATTAGTCATATTTATTTTTTTTAAATTCAACAAATTAGCAATTAATGGTACCTGATTAATCCCCCGATTAATCTTCGTCAAATCGATTAATCCTTTGACCTCAGTCCACCGACTAGATAACGTCAAGCGTTTTTTGCAACCTTTATATATATATATATATATATATATATATATATATATATATATATATATATATATATATATATATATATATGTCAAAACTTTTAAAATTAATAAATATTGGATATTATAAAACATTATGGTCACATAATTTTTTCTCATTTTTTAACTACATATGTGAGTTTTATTATCTTTATAGTTTCAGGAAAAATGACAAAAACTTTTTTGTTATTTTTTTCTTGGCATTAAATGTATAAAAGAGACACCACATACAAACTCACCCGTATAAAAAAATTTACATTATCCACATATAAAACCACATTCTCACCATATAAAAAGCATACAACGTTTCCAGCTATATCTGACGATGCCACAGAGCAGCTTATCATACAAGTGAGTGAGTTCATCATAAATGAATTGCAAGGTTACACATATGAAAATTTGTTATTGTTGGTCGCAGAGAAAGAAGAAGATGATAAATCAATTACACTTCAAATCAATTGTTTTTCCCACCAAACATCTTTGGGCGGAGGTTTCAAATGAATAAAGAAGTATCATCAGAATTTTCGACTCACTACCCAATCATTCAGATTATTTTAGATTAAAGGAGGATGCAACTAGGAGTAGAGGTCTTTTGTCGTTACATAAATTTACAGTTGTTATTCAAAAGTTAACATATGGAACACCAGGTGCTTTTATACAATACTAATGTCCACAACAATCAATTACGTTTAAAAGTTACAATTATCGTCTGATTACTTTCAACCCTTTTCTAAATGACATCAATCCTTACCCTTTCAACCTTATTCCAACCATAATTCTTCTTTTTTGCACCCAGGAGTCTTTGGAAGGAATCTATCATAAAGTATCAATAAGCAATAAAACGTAACGAAAAAAAGTGAAAAATGGTCCAATGAAGAAGAGGAGCTATTGGCAAGTGCTTTGGTAACTATTTTTACCGACAACGAGGTCAGAAATTCTCAACAAAGAAAAGATTTGTAGTATAGAATTATTGTGCACTATAATGATTTTAGAAAATATACTTCTCTAAGAATACAAACAATATTGAAAGGGATTGTTACAAGATAATTCTCTTTATTAATGAATTCAATCAGATATCGATTAACATACAAAAATAATATTAGGTCATAATTGTATTTTTTGAACATCGTAAATAAGTTTATTTGTCATATGTATACAACAAATATATATATATATATATATATATATATATATATATATATATATATATATATATATATATATATATATATATATATGTAAATAACTAAATATGTACACCGAATAAAGTTTATTACACTTATAAGTCATTACCCCTACATAAGGGTCATCATCAAAAAGAATATCACTAATGTGTGCCTAAGAATATCTAAAAATGGGTAAACATAGCCTTTGGATGATTCATGTCGAACGTGCCTTAGGGTCGTAGCTGTCATGTGTAGATTGAATTCCAAATTTTTTATTGGTATTATTATTTTTTCTTGTACAATGTTTCCAACACAAACTTTCTTTGCATAAATCTCTATGTGCATGTATATCACAACAAGAAAACTCGGCATTAATAACGCCAGTTTTAGCAGTGACATCAGATCTGATACGTCTGGTGTAAAGCTAAAGTGTGCGTCGCCACTAAAGCTATCGTGACTAATGTTTTCTACCGCGATACATGTGACGTTAACAATGATGAATTGTGGCCCTACATTTGTACGTTGATCCAACAGGTAGGGTTTATAGTCATCAGACCGAAGATCGGACATACGCTTGATGTTGTCGCTAAAGCGTGCGTGTCACCACTAATTAAAGACGTTGTCGCTAATATTTCCTATCGGTGATTCGTGTGACGTTGAAGAGGATGAATCGTGGTCCTACATTTGTCGTCGCTAAAAGTGAGTTTTGTTTGTGTTCTTTCTCTCTTAATATATATATATATATATATATATATATATATATATATATATATATATATATATATATATGTGGTTAGTTTCATGTGAGACGGTCTAATTTTGTGAGACCGTAAGATACAATCCTAGCCATTCATTTGGTAGATAAAACAAAAAATATTTTTAAAATGCGAAATAATTTAAAATTTTCGAAAAAAAATTTCAAATTTTATTTTCGGAATTTACATTTTCCAAAATAAATAAAAAAAATACCAAAAAAATATAAAAAAAAAAATACATTTTTACATATTCTACTAGAATAAATAGAATATTCTAGATATCTGAGAAATCTAGTATATAAAATTCTAACATTCTAAAAATCAATTAGAATATTTACATTGTAATATTTTATTAGAATATTTCATGTATTTTTCAAAAAAAATACTATTATTATTTTATATATGAATTTATTCTGAAATAATATTATTATTGACATTAATTAGGAATTAAATTAGTTTCCATAAAAAAGAAATTATAAGTATGGATATCATTAAATATACATTTAATGTTTACTCAATTGTTATTGGTGGATTCTAACACACAATAGAAATGGGAAACATTTGAACCTATATATATATATATATATATATATATATATATATATATATATATATATATATATATATATATATATATATATATATATATATATATATATATATATATATATATATATATATATACGCGCGCGTATATGTATATGCTGAAGTTGTATATCACTTAACGTAGTATGTATCTAAGCATCAAAGAATATGTCTTAACGCAATATTTTTCGTTTGTAATGATTGACTGGTAGGAATCACAGAAGCATTAATAGAGGTACCAAAAATGTATATGAAAGCCAAATTTCTGCACACCGCTCTTACCATTTCTTACTCTTCCCCCTTTCTCCCCTCTCTTCAGATTAATATATCTTTTTTCATTTAATTAATTTATGTAAAAAATCTATATATTGTTATTTGATTTTGATGATTAAAATTTTAATTTCATCTTGATAATTACAGAACACAAAAACTTAAGAATTAAATTTTTGAGTATATGTAAATAATAGTGAGGCCCTTGCGTTGTTTTTTTGAATATCACACTTTATTTTCTTTTTATGGGATAATAAGATAGTATTTGAAAAAAAATATATCAGATTACAGAAACATGGTTTAAATATAAAATAATTTTTACTTTTTGAATGTTGCTAGATTTTTATATCGTTCTAATATTTTAATAATTAAAATATTCAAACTGCAATGTTACAATTGTATATATTTTTCAAAAAATTTATACTTCGATTGGTTGTTTGTGATCAAGTGTCTGATTGGTTGGTTACGTTTTTCTGTCGCTATATATTTAATTTATTTCTTTTTTTGTTGTTCAAAAAAAAAAAAACTATGCATTGACGTTTATGTCCATAATATTATTAACATTTAACTATTTTAATAGCATGTCAGGCGGTAACATAAATGCATATATATTTAACATTTTCTGAAATGGTTAGAAGTATTCTTCTTTGTCCAAACCCTAATCCAAGTAAGAAAAAAAAAAGCGCAAAAGAATTAAGTCGATCATAGGTAAATTCAAGTTCTCAGCGTCTCAAAATAAAACCTCATTTTTTTCCTTTTTCATTCTCCTACAACACTCAACTTGTATATATGTTTGCCATTTGAGGATTTCTTTCACTGGAGTCTAACATTCCAATTATGACACTCCATATGATCACACCCTCATTCTTTTCTAGAAATCACATACCCATACATCTATCTATACACATTCCTTGCTTTTAATGGTTTTCTAGCTAGCTAGCTAGGGTTTTTGGCACATCTTTGGAGAAGTTTAAAATTGGTTAAATTTTGTTTGTATGAGTTATCATACAGTAATGGGACGAGGAAAGATCGAAGTGAAGAGAATTGAGAACCATACAAGCAGGCAAGTGACTTTTTCAAAGAGGCGAACTGGGCTTTTAAAGAAGACACATGAGCTGTCTGTGCTTTGTGATGCCCAGATTGGTCTCATCGTCTTCTCTAGCAAAGGGAAACTGTTTGAATACACAACTCACCCTCTCAGGTTGATAACTACCTTCGTGTTCATCTCTTCTTCCATTACTTTTTGAATACTCACCAATGAAATCTTCATGGTATTATTATTAATTTTATCTTAACATTTTTTTCAACAATTCATTTAGAGTTAATTTGGTTTCTTTCCCCTAGCTATAGCTCAATCTCTTTGTTTACAACTAATATGTCGATATGTGTAAAGAGATTTGAATGTATGTCATAAAAGTTGTAGAGATCAACTCATATAACCGGTGTATGAATGGGTTTTAGGAGGTGAATGAATGTCATAAATTAATTGTATAACACTAAAACTCTCTCTCTCTCTCTCTCTCTCTCTCTCTCTAGATCTCTCATCTGCGAGTTGGTTTTCTATTAAATTAATCAATTTAATTCCTTAATTTGTATATATATACTCATTATTTTTAGTTAGCTTTATTAGGGTTTCTTGAATTTGTCAGAAATCTTAAGCTTAAAATTTTCTATTGAATTATAAATAAACGTAACCAGATATATATTGTCATGTTATGTTAACATGTGAAATATTACAGCATGTCCCAAATCATAGACAGATATTTGAAAACAACTGGTTCTCGTATTCCTGACTACAATAACAGGGTAAGATCTTGGATTAGATTCATTTTTTTTACTACAACCCAATATTATTTATTGATTTCGCCCTTAATCACTTGCATAATTTTCTGATCTGAAATTGAAGGAACATCTGCATAGTGAGTTGACAAGGATAAAGAAGGAGACATCGAATCTTCAGCTAAGTCTTCAACGATACAAAGGTGATGACTTGAGCTCCGCACAGCTTGATGAGCTCAATCAACTCGAACAGCAGTTGGAATACTCCATCCAGAAGGTCCGAGCTAGAAAGGTATATATTAATATATGGTTTCAGGTTTGATAGAAATAAAAACCCATCTCTCTTTTTAATATTATAAAGAGCTTATGGATCATATATAAATCTATCGCCAAGAATAAATTTAGTAAACATATCATATTAATGCTACAAATGTTATAAGTATCAAAACTCAAAAGATTGATCACCAGTTTAATACTTTTTGCAGTTCCAACTCTGGCAACAACAGGTGGACAATCTTCAAAGGAAGGTAGTCTTCATCGCTATACTACACATCATCCAAATTCCAAAGCCAAGGGTGTATATATATGTATGTATATATTATGTATTAAAATTTCGAACGTATTTATATATTTATAATATATATGCAGGAAAAATTGCTGGAGAGGGAAAATGAAGAAATGCATAACTGGGTAAGTAATTTTATAATACATGGTCTAATAATTTAATCGCATTAATGATTAATCAATATATTAACTTGATTTTGAAACAGTTGATGAGTAAACGACAAGTGGAGATAAACCAACAAGAAGCAGCAGCAATGACTGAGCTCAAGCTTGTTGGACAAGAACATCAATTATTCGAACAGTTTCCATTTTATGGATCAGAAGAGCAGCCCAACAGTGTTCTGCAACTCGCTGCGAATCTCCCTGACCTTCAACTTCATTCATACCAGTATCATCGTCTTCAGCCCACTCATCCCAACCTTCATCAAGAATCGACTAGTGCACAATATCACATCTATGGTAATTAAAAATATTAATTAATTCTTAATTATCAAATAATATTTTTGTTGTTGTTAATTAATTTTTCATTTTCAAATCGATTAGCATTTAATGATGTGGTCCCATGTGGATATTTAGATTAATGACATTAGTTATAAGAACAAGATTTAAAACTACTGATTAAGAATATTATGATGTTGCATGCACGCCATGGGGCGTTGTGTAACATACAAGTACGAAGTCTGAATCTAAATATGGATATCACTCTCATGTGAATTCTACATCAACGAACATATGTAACAATTCACATGTAAATGTGGTTCTCCTAATTCTTTATAGAGAAACTTCTTAGATATATGCAAATATTTAATACAGTAATTAAGTCATATTTTTGAAACTCATAAGATTTCTTTGGCTCTTTTTGCAGACTGATTGCGCTACAAGGAGAAAGAAACCTATTAATATGTGTGTGCTTGGTAATAAATAAAAAACTTAATTAGCTTATATATACGCATGCATTATACATAAAGTACGTATTAGTTTCATGTGTGTTTTGAAAGATCTAAACGTTTATACTTTGATGGACTTGAAATATATGAAGCTAGGGTATATATAATTGTGTGATGAAGAACTATATAAGCTAGTTAATTGTCTATGTCAAAACGTTTTTGGTTAAAAAAATTCCAACATTCCAAATAATCCACTAGCTAGTTGTCTATATAGATATGTTGAGAAATTGCAACCCGTAGGGATACGAGGTGTTCACTCGTAGGAACAATATGAGACTCCAAAACTAAAAGTCTACCTTTTATGTGTCCATGGTTTATATGAAGACTTCCCTAAATTATTTTTTAGAATATGTACGGTATAATATTCTACTAGAATATTTCACGTATTTTTCAAAAAAAATGGAATTTATTTTTATTTTTTTATTTTTTTTAGTTAATTCAAGTTCCGAAAATAATATTTAAAAAAAAGAATTTTTAGATTTTTCCATTTATTCTGAATTTTAAAATTATTTTTTAAAATATGTCAGTATAGTATTCTATTAGAATATTTCACGTATTTTAAAAAAAAAACAGAATTTTTTTTATTTTTTTTATTTTTTATTTTTTTTAGTTAATTCAAGTTCCGAAAATAATATTTAAAAAAAGAATTTTTGGATTTTTCCATTTATTTTGCATTTTAAAATTATTTTTTAGATTATATGTACAGTGTAATATTCTACTAAATAATTTCACGTATTTTTCAAAAAAAACGGAATTTTTTTTTATTTTTTTTAGTTAATTCAAGTTCCAAAAATAATATTTAAAAAAAGAATTTTTGCATTTTAAAATTATATTTAGATTTAGTCTCACGGTCTCACAAAATTAGAATGGTCTCAAATGAACCTAAACATATATATATATATATATATATATATATATATATATATATATATATATATATATATATATATATATATATATATATATAGGGCTAGGTTAAAGTGTTTTTTACATTTATTGTGTGCTAGAATGCACCAATAGAAATTTAGTAAAATTATATTATTATTTAATTAAATAATGATAGATATTAAATGGTTTCCATAAGTTTATATATATTAAATGATATCTATAATTATAATTTTCTCTTTATGGAAATCAATTAAATCTGTCATTAATGTCAGCAATAATATTATTTCAGAATGAATTCGTATCTAGGTTTTTATGTTAGCAATAACATTATTTCAGGACTCACTTATTTAAAATAAAATAAAGTTGTATGGAATATGAAGAATGAGGATGTATTCTAGTATAATATACCCTCGTTCTCCTAGAATATACTCTTATTATTTTATATATGAATTTATTCTGAAATAATATTATTATTGACATTAATTAGGAATTAAATTAGTTTCCATAAAAAAGAAATTATAAGTATGGATATCATTAAATATACATTTAATGTTTACTCAATTGTTATTGGTAGATTCTAACACACAATAGAAATGGGAAACATTTGAACCTATATATATATATATATATATATATATATATATATATATATATATATATATATATATATATATATATATATATATATATATATATATATACGCGCGCGTATATGTATATGCTGAAGTTGTATATCACTTAACGTAGTATGTATCTAAGCATCAAAGAATATGTCTTAACGCAATATTTTTCGTTTGTAATGATTGACTGGTAGGAATCACAGAAGCATTAATAGAGGTACCAAAAATGTATATGAAAGCCAAATTTCTGCACACCGCTCTTACCATTTCTTACTCTTCCCCCTTTCTCCCCTCTCTTCAGATTAATATATCTTTTTTCATTTAATTAATTTATGTAAAAAATCTATATATTGTTATTTGATTTTGATGATTAAAATTTTAATTTCATCTTGATAATTATAGAACACAAAAACTTAAGAATTAAATTTTTGAGTATATGTAAATAATAGTGAGGCCCTTGCGTTGTTTTTTTGAATATCACACTTTATTTTCTTTTTATGGGATAATAAGATAGTATTTGAAAAAAAATATATCAGATTACAGAAACATGGTTTAAATATAAAATAATTTTTACTTTTTGAATGTTGCTAGATTTTTATATCGTTCTAATATTTTAATAATTAAAATATTCAAACTGCAATGTTACAATTGTATATATTTTTCAAAAAATTTATACTTCGATTGGTTGTTTGTGATCAAGTGTCTGATTGGTTGGTTACGTTTTTCTGTCGCTATATATTTAATTTATTTCTTTTTTTGTTGTTCAAAAAAAAAAAAAACTATGCATTGACGTTTATGTCCATAATATTATTAACATTTAACTATTTTAATAGCATGTCAGGCGGTAACATAAATGCATATATATTTAACATTTTCTGAAATGGTTAGAAGTATTCTTCTTTGTCCAAACCCTAATCCAAGTAAGAAAAAAAAAAGCGCAAAAGAATTAAGTCGATCATAGGTAAATTCAAGTTCTCAGCGTCTCAAAATAAAACCTCATTTTTTTCCTTTTTCATTCTCCTACAACACTCAACTTGTATATATGTTTGCCATTTGAGGATTTCTTTCACTGGAGTCTAACATTCCAATTATGACACTCCATATGATCACACCCTCATTCTTTTCTAGAAATCACATACCCATACATCTATCTATACACATTCCTTGCTTTTAATGGTTTTCTAGCTAGCTAGCTAGGGTTTTTGGCACATCTTTGGAGAAGTTTAAAATTGGTTAAATTTTGTTTGTATGAGTTATCATACATTAATGGGACGAGGAAAGATCGAAGTGAAGAGAATTGAGAACCATACAAGCAGGCAAGTGACTTTTTCAAAGAGGCGAACTGGGCTTTTAAAGAAGACACATGAGCTGTCTGTGCTTTGTGATGCCCAGATTGGTCTCATCGTCTTCTCTAGCAAAGGGAAACTGTTTGAATACACAACTCACCCTCTCAGGTTGATAACTACCTTCGTGTTCATCTCTTCTTCCATTACTTTTTGAATACTCACCAATGAAATCTTCATGGTATTATTATTAATTTTATCTTAACATTTTTTTCAACAATTCATTTAGAGTTAATTTGGTTTCTTTCCCCTAGCTATAGCTCAATCTCTTTGTTTACAACTAATATGTCGATATGTGTAAAGAGATTTGAATGTATGTCATAAAAGTTGTAGAGATCAACTCATATAACCGGTGTATGAATGGGTTTTAGGAGTTGAATGAATGTCATAAATTAATTGTATAACACTAAAACTCTCTCTCTCTCTCTCTCTCTCTCTCTAGATCTCTCATCTGCGAGTTGGTTTTCTATTAAATTAATCAATTTAATTCCTTAATTTGTATATATATACTCATTATTTTTAGTTAGCTTTATTAGGGTTTCTTGAATTTGTCAGAAATCTTAAGCTTAAAATTTTCTATTGAATTATAAATAAACGTAACCAGATATATATTGTCATGTTATGTTAACATGTGAAATATTACAGCATGTCCCAAATCATAGACAGATATTTGAAAACAACTGGTTCTCGTATTCCTGACTACAATAACAGGGTAAGATCTTGGATTAGATTCATTTTTTTTACTACAACCCAATATTATTTATTGATTTCGCCCTTAATCACTTGCATAATTTTCTGATCTGAAATTGAAGGAACATCTGCATAGTGAGTTGACAAGGATAAAGAAGGAGACATCGAATCTTCAGCTAAGTCTTCAACGATACAAAGGTGATGACTTGAGCTCCGCACAGCTTGATGAGCTCAATCAACTCGAACAGCAGTTGGAATACTCCATCCAGAAGGTCCGAGCTAGAAAGGTATATATTAATATATGGTTTCAGGTTTGATAGAAATAAAAACCCATCTCTCTTTTTAATATTATAAAGAGCTTATGGATCATATATAAATCTATCGCCAAGAATAAATTTAGTAAACATATCATATTAATGCTACAAATGTTATAAGTATCAAAACTCAAAAGATTGATCACCAGTTTAATACTTTTTGCAGTTCCAACTCTGGCAACAACAGGTGGACAATCTTCAAAGGAAGGTAGTCTTCATCGCTATACTACACATCATCCAAATTCCAAAGCCAAGGGTGTATATATATGTATGTATATATTATGTATTAAAATTTCGAACGTATTTATATATTTATAATATATATGCAGGAAAAATTGCTGGAGAGGGAAAATGAAGAAATGCATAACTGGGTAAGTAATTTTATAATACATGGTCTAATAATTTAATCGCATTAATGATTAATCAATATATTAACTTGATTTTGAAACAGTTGATGAGTAAACGACAAGTGGAGATAAACCAACAAGAAGCAGCAGCAATGACTGAGCTCAAGCTTGTTGGACAAGAACATCAATTATTCGAACAGTTTCCATTTTATGGATCAGAAGAGCAGCCCAACAGTGTTCTGCAACTCGCTGCGAATCTCCCTGACCTTCAACTTCATTCATACCAGTATCATCGTCTTCAGCCCACTCATCCCAACCTTCATCAAGAATCGACTAGTGCACAATATCACATCTATGGTAATTAAAAATATTAATTAATTCTTAATTATCAAATAATATTTTTGTTGTTGTTAATTAATTTTTCATTTTCAAATCGATTAGCATTTAATGATGTGGTCCCATGTGGATATTTAGATTAATGACATTAGTTATAAGAACAAGATTTAAAACTACTGATTAAGAATATTATGATGTTGCATGCACGCCATGGGGCGTTGTGTAACATACAAGTACGAAGTCTGAATCTAAATATGGATATCACTCTCATGTGAATTCTACATCAACGAACATATGTAACAATTCACATGTAAATGTGGTTCTCCTAATTCTTTATAGAGAAACTTCTTAGATATATGCAAATATTTAATACAGTAATTAAGTCATATTTTTGAAACTCATAAGATTTCTTTGGCTCTTTTTGCAGACTGATTGCGCTACAAGGAGAAAGAAACCTATTAATATGTGTGTGCTTGGTAATAAATAAAAAACTTAATTAGCTTATATATACGCATGCATTATACATAAAGTACGTATTAGTTTCATGTGTGTTTTGAAAGATCTAAACGTTTATACTTTGATGGACTTGAAATATATGAAGCTAGGGTATATATAATTGTGTGATGAAGAACTATATAAGCTAGTTAATTGTCTATGTCAAAACGCTTTTGGTTAAAAAAATTCCAACATTCCAAATAATCCACTAGCTAGTTGTCTATATAGATATGTTGAGAAATTGCAACCCGTAGGGATACGAGGTGTTCACTCGTAGGAACAATATGAGACTCCAAAACTAAAAGTCTACCTTTTATGTGTCCATGGTTTATATGAAGACTTCCCTAAATTAAAAGGATGTATGAATATTTTGATACACAAAGTTCTATCTGAAAAAAAAAAAAAAAAAAATGTTTTGGGTCCTTAGGTTATATATAGTGGTTTAATAGAGAGTAAGTTCCTAGGATCTCTAGGGCTGTTTACCCGATTTCTTAGTTCAGAAAATATAAACTTGCTAGGATATACGTTGATAGTTATTGTACTAAAAATGACCCTAGAGTAACTCTCCCGTGGGTAATTCTAATTTCAAACATTACTTTTCTCAACAAAAAAATGACACATTGTCTTCAAGCCAAACGTCCAAAACTTTTATCCATATATCAATCACAATAAAGTTTGAGCTTCTACTTTGTCTACTTTATCGCCTTCCAGTCCTTTAAATTCCATCATAATCTTGATCAATGTCTGCTCAAAGCCCATAAAATTTTCCTACCATTATATTTATATACATATATCTTCTTGATCCCAATATGTTCCCTTTCATTTCATTTGATACTAAACACATTATTCTCACTTCATTTGGCACATAACTAGGTGCAATAAGAAACCCATCAAGTTTCATGTCCTTGACTTAGAGGTAGATCAACGTGAACCCTTGGATTGGTCTGCACCAGTTTTGAATTTTAGACCAAGAATGGACCCATCTAGGACCGAGCAGTCCAAGTCGAGTCTAGAGGCGCCGTCTTCACCGGTCGGTCCACATTTTCAGCCTTCAATCGGTTTTTACCATGTCTTTAGTTGGCCTTTAGTTGCTCAAAAGTCCAAGTCCATTTTTTGTCAAAAGTTATTTTTGCTTCCCTTTACTTTTGTTCCTTTTAGGGCCATTTCGTTGATGCATTACGTAATATTACCA
The DNA here is from genome assembly GCF_002870075.4 of Lactuca sativa. NCBI lineage: Eukaryota > Viridiplantae > Streptophyta > Magnoliopsida > Asterales > Asteraceae > Lactuca > Lactuca sativa. The sequence goes on from NC_056628.2 coordinate 193,088,031, forward strand.
TCTTAATTTATTTTAATTTTGACAAAAGACTCAATTTAGTATGTGGTTAATGGTTTGTTTTGAGATAAAATTATATCCATGTACTAAATTATAGGTAGTTTGGGCCAAAACCATATGAGGGGTGTAAGGTGGACGATTATACAAGGTTCATGCCATCAAGTGATTCAAAGTTGTTTTTACATACACGTCTTATTTTTATTTAGAACGGCAGAAACAATATAAAACCAAACTAGCAAGACGTTGGAGAAAACATAATACAACAATTACATCACAACAAACGAAAGATTTTGCAACCAACCAACCTAACTAAAGGAACCCTTACACCTATTATGACACCAAGAATACCTTTGAGTGACAATATTATCAAAAAGTGTACTTCTTTTAGGAGGAACCTTATCAAAAGCATCTTATTGTTTCTAAAATTCCAAATTTGACACCTGGTAATAAGGAAGACCGCCTCAAGATAATCCTTAGGAGCCTTGCATAATCGAAGATTACCCAACCAAAGAAGGCAATCACACCTCTTATACCAGGAGTACCCTTGAGTGACAGTATTATCAAAAAGAGTACTTTTATGAGGAACCTTATCAAAAAGCATCTTGTTCCTAAAAATTTAAATTTGCCACCATATAATAAGGAAAACTATCTCAAGATAATCATTGGGTGCCTTACCAACCCAAAGATTATATATACGTGTTATTAGTGTATACATGTTGTATTATATGTTGTATTATATGTTGTATTAGTTTAGCATGTTAATTAGGTCAATATATTTATACTTGTATATATTTTTTTTAAATAAAATCATTCCAGTTATGGGAAAATACTAACCTTGTTATGGTATTAGAGCTTTTCCTAGGCTGACCCTAAATTCCGGCCACCCCTTATCGATGGTTACATTGTTCCACCATCGTCGTCGTAGTTGTTCCCTCCTTCTCTATTTTCTCAATGAATCCTCATACTCTTGTCTCTTTGTAACGTTCTGAATTTCAACCCAAATTTTCATTTTTATTTATTCAATATATCATAGTATAATTACATTATGCGGAAACATGTTGCGAATGCGCGTGTGTACAGTCAAACCTTGTCGTTCACATGAGTCAATGAAGTAGCTAAAAACATTTATATTCAACTAGGTAAGCACGAAGCTTAATGAGTTCCCTAAAAGACAATATATCACAATGTTTGGTTGTTATTCAAAAAATTAGTTTCGAAAACATAATATTAAGGCAACGGAAGACTTATAAGTTTTGAATAACATAAATAATTTAAACCAACCAAGGAGCATCTTACAGGTTGTAGAAAGATTAAACATCAACCACTGCTAGAAAATGAGGTTTCAGCGACGGAATTAGCGACGGAAAATATCCGTAGCGAATTAGGGACGGATTTACTAGGGATCACCGACGGAAATTACTAGACTCCATAAACCCTAAATTCTACTTGGTAAATCAAAATAGATCTGTCGCTGATTTTCATTCCCTCTCAATATTTTTCGCCGATTTTCATTCCCTCCCAATATTTTCGTTTCCCCCTATGCCTCCCTCCCAAATTCTCGTACTAAAAGATTTTACCCTAATCTCAACTCACCACCGCTACCCCCACCCCCAACCTCAACCTCGTCGATTATGGCCATTCCCACCCCAAATATCGTCGATTCATGAATCCAGGTATGTTTTCAACATTCACTTTCAAGGTTGGTTTAATCTATATCCCTAAATATGCACTTTGACCGATGAAGTTCCGATTTCAAATGAGTACAAGATAAGGCGTCGAAGAAATTATTTTCATACCCTAACATCACCGATTCCGGCCAACACCGTCACTTTACGATTTCAGGTACCTATTTTACTTCGAGAAGGCGACTGGTTTCTCTTTCAAATACACAGAAAATACTAGTGTCTCTATTCCCCAATCATACATTCTCTTAACCTAAATATGAATGTTGATTGTTGAACCTAAATATGAGTGTTGATTGTTGAAGTTCTGATATTAAACAGGGTTAAACAAGGGCTGAGCAATTATTTCAACATCTTCACATTATATGGGTATAAAAAGTCATAATTTGTTCTTGGTGAAATCTGTGAAACATATTCCGAAAGATCACAGGGCAATACTAAAGGTTGGTTTTTTCAAAAGTATTTAATCTTTATTTATGGTATATTGACATTTGACCATTCCCCCTTTTTAGATGTTATTTGTTTCTTCGATGGAGCTATTGATTATTTTATCTCAATGTGTTCACCTACAAAGGGTTGTTAACTCTTTACATGGTTTACGTTCATCATTATTCAATGATATAATGAAATATCTTAGTTCTCTTTACTAAGATAATATATTGTATTTTAGTTGTGTTTATATATTTTGCTTCTAAATTGTAACTATTTTATTGAAATGGACGGATGATGTGGAGAGCATGTTGACTTTTGATGCAATAAATGGTGATTTCACCCTTTTCTTTCAAGATATTTTTATTGGTGAACCTTAAAAGATGATATAGAAATTAACTGGTTTTAAAAGGGACTAACAACAACTTGATTGATATGGAAAATTGTTGTCTTCAACATATGATGACTTGATATTACCTTTGACCGGTTCAATCTTTAATCCTCCCTTGGTAATTACTTTTTATTCAGTTTTCTATTTTTAGGAAATAAAAAATGAACCTTACAAAGAATTATATTTTATTTAATGTTTAATGTGATTTCCTTCTACTATTTCCCTTCAGTTATATAAGTGGTTAAATGATGGACAGGTTAAAGTAACAAAGCTAAACTAATTTTTTGTTCGATTTGTTAATGGATATGTAGTGAGCTACCGGAAAAAGGCAAAAAAATGGCCATAACAGACTCATTACTGTTACAAAAGCTAGACTTGAAGAACATAAGAAAATTGTGGTTGGTTAGAGAATCATAAAGGATGAATTTGTAGCAATCATATTAGACTCGTTTGAAGGTATTCTTTTTGTATTATGTACTTTCTAATTAATTTTTCATGTAATATTATATCACAATGGAGTGATGATTCCTTAATAATTCTTTATATTACTCTTTGGTTCAAAGGTCTAAAAGAAAATGAAGAAAAACATAATCAAGATGCATAATGTATATTAGAAATTGAAGAGGCGGTTTCTTGGTACAACAGGGTGCTTGGATTTAGAATCAAAACAGGACATGGTACATAAGTTTCTTGATATGACTGTATGTTCATGTTCAGGTAAAGTTCAAGTGTAAGCATGTAGAAAATGACAATGAGCCTTCAATACCCACTACATAATAACAATGTATTTCTGACTCAGAAGTACATTGCTATCCTAGAGTGGTTATTGAAATTTTGTTTCCATTACAGTAAACAAAATTGGCAACGAAATTAGTTTTAAAGGATGAAGGATAAGCTTTTTGAAAGTACGTTGCTACAAATTGTTCGTTTTGTAGATTATTGTTGATCGTATTTGTGAAGAGATGAAGGATAAGCTTAGGGCGGAAAAAAATTGCTGCCAAAAAACAAGAAGTGGTCAAGATTTATAACGACATTCACATGATTCACCCAAGGAAGTAACCTACCCAACTAGTTAGACTTTGATGCTTGATTTTTGTAACTTGGTTTTAATACTTTGAAATCGAGATAGACTTTGAGACTTCATTTTTGTGATTTAGTTTCGACACATTGAATGTGATATAGTTTCGATACATTAAAATTGAATGTTAATCTTCATTTTGCTAGTCAAGTATTAATATTTAATTTAGTTGCTGAATTTTAATTTTAGTTTATTATTTACATTAAGTTTATTTTGTAAATTCTGGTTATAGATTTAGAACAGAAAAACTAATGATATAACTAACAATCAACGACGGAAATGCAACGAAATCCATTGGTTTTCTGAGCGACAGACATCAACGACAGATTAGCGACAGAATCTGAGAGGTTCCATGAGCAATTGTGGCGTCGATAATCCGTCGGTAATCCCTAGTTGAATCCCTCGCTAATGCTTCGCTGACAATTAGCGACAAGGGTTTTTTTGACTACCAAAATTTGTCGCTAATCCGTCGCTGATAGCATTCAGCAACGGATCAGCGACGGAATTGTCCGTCGCTGATACCCCTTTTTCTAGTAGTGAACCGAAGTAGAGATGAAGAAATAACAACCTTTGTAATTCTTTGGGTCTTCTCGGGAGACTTGGAAGTTGATGAAGAATGATAAGCTTTTAGACACCAACAATGATTCAACTTGATGTAGATAATAGTCCTAAACTCTTAACTCTTAAGCTTGAAGTTCATAACCAATATGAACTTCAAGAGAGCATAAACAAGTAGCAATTTATTCAAGTGTTCAAAGCAAAAGAAGAGAAGATGAGAAAGAGCTTATAACTTTCGGTTATATGCATGCAAAAGAGTAATGCAAGAATGCAAGTCTCTAGCTAGTTAAAGTAAAGGCTTAATCTAAAGGTCCTTAACCATTAAGCCCTTTAGACAAGCTTGTTCCCCATGCATGCACCCATACCTATTTCTTTTGATTAAAGAATGCAAAAGACCATCACTCTATTCTTCCATCTAATTTTCGGCCCATGCTTTCTAAAAGAAGAAGATTTGTTTAAATTTTATAAACTCAAAGTTTATAAAATATAAATTGTTTTTGGTAAAAGACAAAAAGTCCTTATGATCCAAAATGTTATACATGACTTTATAAATCATACAATATGATATATTATGTTACTTGCTAATGAAAATTAATTATTTCCTAGAAATAAAATAAGAGTTTATTGAATATTTATTAAAATCAATTTCTAATAAATAATCAATTGTATCAATTTGTTGTTAGTGTGGCCCACTAGTATCATATGTTAATTAGAAATATCACTTTAGTATGATTCTTGAGCATACTAGATCTTTCACATAATACATATATCGAGCTTCGCCCAATAAGCATACAAATGAGCCCCGCCCATGAACATATAAATGGGCCCCGCCCAAACTACCTAATAGGCCCCGTCTGGTATACATACATAATATTACACATATAGAGACTATGCTTTTAAGCTCTACTAATACAGACACATAGAGGTTATACTTTCTACTCTACTAACTTCGAGTACATTAACATTGAGCACCTAGATACTATACTATTGTCTCTACTCTACTAGCTATTATAACCTAACATACATGGATATGTATCGTAATACATAGTATAGTGAGGTAACTCACATGGACAATTACTCAGATGATTGACAGTTATCTAGGTGATTCTACTGGCGATCTAACTGGTAGGTAACGCACCTAACGAGTATTAACATATAATACTATTACTTATTAATTTCTATGACAATCTAGTAATGATAGCTAGATATTTCACTAATCCTAATAAATATTGAGAATTCTATCAAATAAGCATCAGCCAAGTAGGAAAGTTGGAAGGCAGGACCATTTTGGCATATAGCATTTCTGAATCCACCAACCAAGCCAACATGACCATTCTAGACACCTCTCTCGTAAGTGTAGTGACCCAGATTATGATGACATGTGTGGAATAGTAAAGATCAAGTGAATCAATCAAACATGAAGAACACAAAGAGTAAATAAAATCATTTTAAGCTCCATTAGAATAGTAAGAGTACAAGTGGGTATTTGTTATTTCTCTCACTAAACTAAACTCTCCAAATGGGTCTTACGTAAAATGGGAGCCACTCACTTCCTATTTGTAGGAAATGTTAAACATATTACACATCACAAGAAGGTAAGCCACATCCAAGGAGAAATTTGCACCCTAACATTCTCCCCCTCAAAGTTAGGATTGGATGTCTCGGCTTCAATTTCCAAACGAGCTTGCGCGATCAAAACCAACTCCCCCTCGAAGTAACACTGGTCTTCAAATCCACAAATTGAATACCCGAGAAGCTTTGAATACCTATTTCTACATTCTCCCCCATTTTATAATCAACAAATGATTATAAAAACCACAAAGGATGAGAGACGTTCGAGGAATAAACTTGACGAAACTCGCCCTCGATGTGTGACAAACATGCAAATGTGAAAATCTTGCATGAAAAGCAATCACAAAAAGCCGAGAAAATTTTCCAAATTTTGTGAAAATTTTCGACTTTTGGGTGAGAGTTGCAATAATTTCAAAAACTGGGTAATAACTGTCAATTTTGCAAATTCTGCAGGGACCCATTGTGTGACAACCTAAAATTTTCCATCCTGTTCAGTCTAACACTTCATTGAAAGTCAAACTCATTGCTGCTATCTTTTAGCACAATTAGGAGTTTATTTGAGCGTTCTGAGCCTTGTACACTTAAGGGATAAGTGTCAGGGTTTATCTGCTAAAGCTATAACACAAAGAACGAGCCTTAATCACATTGACCATGAGTTCACGACCACCATGTGGGCCGTAAACTCACACTATATGGTCAATTTTTGGCCATTTGTTTCATTCTTTCACTTCCTTGGCTGATTTCCTCCCAAATCCTCTCAAGTATCATCCCGATCTTCATCCCCAATCTTCAAAACTCGTAAGTTTCTTGCCCTAACTAGTTGATATCTTACATGAACTAGTGATCTTACATGATTTCATCTGTGAAATCATTCCAATTGTGTAGATCCTCAAGTTTCACCAAGAACACCAAGAACACACACTAGTGTTCTTGGCCAAAACCGACCATTCAAGCTCCTAGATCGTAAGTACTCTTGTTCTAACTTGTTGTACACTAGGTTTAACATGTTTAGAGCTTAGAAACATCAAGAATCATTGGATGAATGAGAGTTTACTGCCAAGGATCTCCCAAGGTCGTAAACTCCCTATAAGGGTGCAATGATGCCCTTTTCTCCTTCCTTATGCCCAGAACTTAGTCTAGAACCATACACCATTGAACTAGGGACTTCAAACATCGAAATGGTACTTCATACCATGATTTTACGGCCGTAAACTCATGGGGAAGTGGTCTCCAGGCCGTAAACTCAAGTTGAGGTCAATTCTTAGACCTTAAACTCACCTAGCCTCTTGTTTAGCCTTGAAACACTTAACCACTTAATACATCATAGCTTTAAGCCTCAAATGGAGACCCTTTAGAGAGTTTATCGCTAGGAGTAAACTCCCCTGGGCCGTAAACTCCATTAAGTATGGTCCATGGATTATAAAACCAATAACAATGCCTTGCACTCCTTTCTTGCAACTCAATGGCCTCCTAACACTTTGACCAAAGTGTTTTCCACACATTAGGGTGTTTATACTTGTCTAATTAGTGTTATAATCACTAATTGTATATATACATATGTCTTTATATGTTATTGGGACCATTGTGTGTGTTCAAGTCCTCACTTGACACCTAGCACCTTGTCCGACACTTCCGAACAAACCACTCACTGCATGTGAGTTCATACCCCTTAATTAACCTTTTATATGTTTTTAAACGTTTTTAAATGTTTATAAATGCTTTATGGGGGGATACAAGTTGAATCATGTTTAGTTATTATATCAATCACATGTGATTAATAACTAGCCTGCAAATGGATTTACTATACGTTAACTGTTTTACCAAACAGATTTCTTCAAATGACTTTCTTAAACGTTTTTACATGTTTAAAACTCTTTATCAAACTGTCTTACATACTGTAAGTTTCCTTTCAAACTCTGTTACAAATGTGTTTTCAAACAAAGGTTTTCCTTATACTTAAACTGTCTTATCAAACAAAATACTTTCAAATCGTTTTATAAACTGACATCAAGTCATCGTTTCTTAGTATTAAACTTTTCAAAGGTTTTACAAAACTTCATTTATGTTTTTAAATTGTAAAATGCATGCCTAGATATGTATAGTTATATAAATAATGTTTAAAGGACTTAGGACGACTAGCTCGCTTTATTTCCTTTTCCTCGTTGGGATGTGGTCTTAGGGCAGCGGTTGCTCGTCCGAATGTCGTCTAAATATTAGTTATATATCATGTATACATATATAGGTATAAAGGTACCATTAGTCAGTTCAGTACCTTTGGTTAGCAAAGGTCCGATTATACTCGTACATTACTAGTAACTATAATAGGCATAGCTAGGAGATACTACTTACCATTCATAGTGCAAGGAATCACACAAGAGTCAGTTCATTCATGAGTCTATACTAATACATTACATGTTACATGAATACGCTTACATGAATACGTTTACATAGATACGCTCACATAAATACGTTTACATAGATACGCTTACATAAATACGTTTACATAGATACGCTTACATAAATACGCTTACAATACACGATAACAAAACAGACATAACAAGGTGCTATAGCATGGAACAAGTTCTAGATCTAACTATACCAATGAATCACTAATACTTTGTGATAGTTATATTAGGTATACATGATCATAGTAATGTGGATGTTCACGGCTTGCAATCATGCAGCGGTCGCGTTTGGTTCCCAAAATCTCTTGACAGGGAGCGTTTAGTATGGGATCTAGCCATCACATTATGCCTTAACCCTCAATTAAGGCAAATTAGTACAAAAGTAGTCACTTATTACAAATACTACAGTACTTATACGACAATTACAAAAGGATAAAACTTCAGTTAATAAATTATTAATACCTTTACCATGTGTCATATTCACATAATCGATGAGGTAGATTACATAATAATAATAATGGTCGTACAGTCGGGTCTTGGTAGAAGGCTACTTTCAAAACAGTCGGGTCTTGGTAGAAGGCTACTTTCAAAATAGTTGGGTCTTGGTAGAAGACTACTTTCAAAACAGTTAGGTCTTGGTAGAAGACTACTTTTTATACTAGTAGGAATCATAGGGATTTTCTAGGGTTTTCAAACGTTTAAAATTACTTACAAACATTTTCATACTTATACAAACTTTTCTCCAAATGTTACAAGTCTTTAGTTCACAGTTTTACAAATCAAAGACACATTAATACTTATGAATTCACCAGCTTTATTGATGATACTCGCTTTCAAAATAACTCGTATTCTCAGGTCACAAATAGACAGGTACAACGACCAGGTTTTATGAAGACGGAACAGCCAAGACTCCTCTTTTATTTTGATTAGTCATTATGTTGTCTTATACTATGAAAGAACACACTTGTAATTAAAATTATACTATTAATGCAATGGATGATGTTGTTGCTTGTTTACTACTTTACATTGTTGTGATACATTACATGACGTCCTCCACCCCAGAACGTTTCCACCGTTCTCGGTTTTGAGGTGTGACACATTGCACCAAAACAGCTTCCATTGCGAAACCTTACCCCAATTGTGAAATTGTGCACAAAATGATAATTCGCATCAACTGCAGGGACCAGATTCAAAATATTTTCCCATTTCTCAGAATTATACCCCAATGTCGAAATTGTGTAAAATCTATCAAATTGCTGAAACTTCAGGGATTCGAAATGAAAATTTTTCATTTTTCTCAAAAAAGTGTCCCCATATCGAAATTGTTTAGTTTATGTCAACTTGTTGAAAGTATAAGGACTCGAATCAAAATACTTGTTATTCACCAATTCGCTTTTCATATTGAAACGAAGAACTACATCATGGGTCGAATTCGACATCTACTCCAAACAGCACCCCAATACACGATTCGAACTACTCCAACAAACAAACACATCGAACTCCAAGCAATACCAGTTCGACTTAACTCCAATTCGATTTCGATTTCACTAAATTCAATTCAATTTGACTCAACCAGCCGATAGCAGTCGAACTCAATTTCGACCATCACCATCGAAATCGATTTCACCATATAGACGAATTTGACAGTGACCTCAAGGTGTTCGGCTCCAAAGCCATTTGTCAGTTCGACTTCAAGTCATTTGACTCGAAATGTTTGCTTTTGACTTACAAGCTAATACCAAAGTGAATTCGACGCAAATTAACATTACCATCATCCATCAGCCAAATTTAAGTTCAAGTCCAATCATCAGCAAATTCAGCTATCAAACCCAAAATGACTCGGACTCTAAAAAAACCAACATCTGTCAAAATGGATTTCAACTCCAAACAAAGCTTGGTTGACTTGACACAACACCATTTCAATTTTGACTCTAATTTCTCTTGATTCGAACTAACAACCAACATCAGTCGACATCGATTTAACCATATCCACTTGATACAATTCAACATAAGTCGAAACTATGATTCACACCTTGAACTACTCCAATCGACTCTAATCAACTCACTTTCGATTTCGAATTCAACTTCCAATCATACCAGTCGAATTCTCAATCACCAATCGTTTTCAATTCCAAGTAGTTGATTCTGACTCTTCATCAACTCGATTCTTAACTTTTATATTGAATCCAAGCTAAAGGCTTTCACCATCGAAATCGATTTCACCATGTAGAAGAATTCGACTCCAAATCAGTTTCCAAATATGAACAAAGCTCGTTCTCGTCAAACTCATCCAATTTTAACCCATTCGATATCAGACAATAACATCAAGTAACTCGATTCTATTCCAATCGATATGAAGTCGGAATTAGACCTCACAATTTGATTTGATGCAACTCCAATCAAAATCGAGCTTTGAATGAACATCGCTCTCAATCTTTTATCAACTGGATTTCGAATTGTGTTTAATGATGAACAGTAAATCGAATGACTTTTGGGCTCATATTTTGGATTAAGTGGGTAGTAACAGATTATGAGATTTCGTCTAATTTTGGTTGGATGAACAGTAATCATATCATTTGATTTGTTTGGGCTCAATAATTAATTGAATCAAATTTGATGTTTGGATTTGATCTAAAAAGAAATTCATTGAATCATCAATGGGGTTGAAACAATTTTGATCCAACGAGTCAAGACGATCAAAAATAAAAAACGAAAGCACGAATCAAAATTATGATTGAATTTGGAGAAAACCTGGACCGTTCATCAACGGATCTTCAAGAACAAGGTATCAATTTCAACATGAATTTTTCGGAATCCATTTGAGAATTTGAGAAACCGTCTTGATAATTTTTTTTTCCATTTGCAATACTCGAATCGATTATGGAAGATCTTAGTTCTTTAGTTGGAACAAGAAAATCTCCAATCTTCACATTGTACCACCCACGATGCATGTTGTACAATCTGTTCTTCTCATTTTTCCAAGATCTAACATCATCTTCATGAGAATCTTCGACAACTTTGGGTTTGGAATTCAAATTCAATGCAACATTTGATGATTGTTGCTTTGGAACCCAAATTTGTTTCATAGATTTCGGCTTCAAGACAACTTTTGAAGATTTATGTTTAGAAACCCAATTGTTCTTGATTTTGATCTTCTTCTTCTTTTTCTTCCTTTTCATCTTTCTAGATCTTGAAGTTTTGAATTTAAGAACAAAATCATTCTTGACAACTTCAACTTTGCAATTTTGAATCAAATCTTTTTGAGTTTGATATATGTGAACTTCTTGGATTGAAGGCTTTCTATATGGCACCATTCCTTGAAATGAATCACAAGAATTCATGCATTCTTCGGTTTGAACTCCAATTGAACGAAAAACTTTCAAATCTTCATGAAAATCACATTGAATTCCCATTTCTTGAACTTCAAAAAATTTAAGAACATGAAGATCATTTGGGTCTTCATTCTTCAATAAGAGAAGCACGTTCCTTTTTGAATAATTCTCTTTCTTTTCCTTCCTTTTGATTTTCAGATCAAGAGAACATATTCGTGGAAATTTCAATCAAACTTCCAATCTTCAAAAGAGGTTGAAATATCAACTTTCCATGATCATCTTTCAAGTCTCCATAAGAAATCAAAGTTTCCCATGTAATCAACTCGCCTTTCAATAATAACCCATAAAATTGTTTCTCACTGACTTTGTATTTGACATATTTAATCATCACGATCCAAGAACCATAAGCCAAATACACCATGGTTACAAGAACTTTGATGTTTCTAGAGAGAAAGTGATTATGAATGAAATCTCTAGAGAAAGTGAACATGAACCAAGTTCTAGAGAGAGAAAGTGAGATTAACAAGTATTCTAGAGAGGGAAAATCAAAATTTGAATCAAATCAAGGAATAACTTCGATTTTTAAAACAAAAACTCTCTCAAAGATGAAGAACGTACACCCATTTGAGATTCACCAAATCAAAAATTTTCATCATGGATCAATTCTTGAGAACTTCAAGAATACCCGCTTTGATACCAATTGTAGTGACCCGGATTATGATGACATGTGGGGAATAGTAAAGATCAAGTGAATCAATCAAACATAAAGAACACAAAGAGTAAATAAAATAATTTTATGCTCCATTACAATAGTAAGAGTACAAGTGGGTATTGTTATTTCTCTCATTAAACTAAACTCTCCAAATGGGTCGTACATAAAATGGGAGTCACTCACTTCCTATTTATAGGAAAAGCTAAACCCATTACACATTACAAGAAGGTAAGCCACATCCAAGGAGAACTTTACACCCTAACATTAAGTAGATCAATCAACATTATAACTGGAATTACTGATAAAACTTATTTATATATCCATAACAATGACTATAAATATAAATATAAGTTACACTTAACGCGTAGTAAGTGAGCCTAACTACAAAGGGTTTCTAGCGAAAAATAGAAAGGTCGTGGGCAGAACTTCGACCCGAACACTTCTATCTCTTCGATGACTCAGGGCTCGGCTAAAACTTCAAGAATCTAGGGAAAACTTGGACCAAAGAAGTAAAAATTCCAAAAGAGAGTTTTGGAGGTGTGGAAGAAATGAGGGGGGATTTCATCCTATTTATAGACGATTTTTGGGGGACGCACTGTGTCTTTTAAGCTACGCGTCACACACATAAGGTGACGTTTCCCCATCCATTTTTGTGTCACGTTTCAGCTTCTATGTGGTCTGCGTTGCCACCTTCTAGAAGCGCATCGTGCAAAATGCAGATTTTGTAAATTTTGTAGTTTTTCATACAAGCTCCGTTTTTGACGTTCTTTATACCTGCGCGTAGCTATCGACGATATCTACAAGTTTCATTTAGACTTCATCGACTAATTCTCACTTTAATAAAAAATAAAAATAAAAAGCCACGGTGCTCATATTTGGCTGCTAAGTACCTCTCTAATGGAAAAAATGGATTGACCAACCCACCTCTTAAATATCATGCATCTAGAAAGGTCTTATTTGATACAGAAAGACTTTCAGCCAGAACTTGGGCTAGACTTTGGTTGGGTAATGGTAAGCTGATTCGTTTTTGGGATGATGTTTGGCCATGCAACTCTACTCAGAGATGCATGTCATAATTTATATCAATTCACAAGGCGAATTCAAAACTTGTGGGGGGTTATCTATTCCATCTCTCGAGCGAAGAAAACCCCCTCCCCTTCAGATTCTATATCTCTTTTGACTCTATATATGTGGGCACCTGATATCTATGAGGGTTCACCCACCCCGTTTACATTATTCCTTGCATGCGGCTAGGAAGGCATAGTCCCAGGCATCTATTTGTGGATCGCAGGACTATGCGGAAGAGCCTTCGAAGGAGGGGGGTATCCCTAAGGAAAACCTTCTCCTTTAATAGTTAAAATTATATTTTTATAGGTTTAAACTATTAAAGTCCGTATAAAAATCATAACTCTCTCATACAATATAATTATTTAATTAAAGGGCCCCGTCCTCTCTCTCATGGTGGAAGAAACCTCTACATGAGGTTGTATTTCTGGTCAAGTAGAGGCAACAACCTCCCTCGTTCTCCACCACTGTTCATGTCAAAGAGGCTCCACCCAAACACCCCCTCACAGCCGCTAAAAACCCCAATCCTATTTTCTTCCTTGGCTCACCGGAAAAAAGAAGCAGAATAATGGGGACTGCCGCCTCTGATCTAACCCCCTCTCCACCTTTCCCGTCGAAGCTCAACCCCCAAACACCCTACTTTGATCGGCGACTGCAGTTGCCCCCTCCTTTCGAGTTTCATCGTCGGATAGAAGTAATATAATTGAGAATTGTCGGAGCAGCCCAAGTCAAAGAAGAAATCAACGACAGCTGTCACTTCCATTCTTCTTCATTCTTTAATCCGATTGAGCATCGGTGGTGGACCCCCTTGATCGACAACCGTTCCGCTTGGGCCCTTCCGTTTTCCTGTCACCACAAATTGGTGTCTCTCCCTCCCCTTGTGATTGGCTCAACCATCGCTGGAGATCCCACCAATTCCATCGCATCGTCCATGGAAGATTGTTGTATCATCTCATAAAGCCAAATCTTCAATTAAGAAACATTTAGGTCGCGATTGGTCAACAGAAAATCGCAAGTTACACTGCATAATTTGTGGATACGAAACCCCAAAATTTCAAGTAATTTTTTAAAAGTAATCCACAATTATTCTCTCTGATCTTCACAGTAATTTTCTCAGGCCTTCACAAATTCAGACAAAGGTCGTTCGGATTTCTTCAAATCTTGGCAGCAGTTTATGTTCTTCAAGCTTTGTGGATTGAGCGGGGGTTTGATGTGCTTACAGTTTCTAGGCAGAAAAGGGGTTGAAGGCAGCTATAATGGTTCAATCTATTTGGCCGGTAACTGATGAAGAGAGAAATGCAGGTGAGGCTAAACTAAGTTAGGACTTCAATTGTGAGGGGTAGAAAGGAACCTATCAAGTGTTTCTTGAATGTTTTTTTAGAGAGACGAAAAAGAAAAGCAAATGAAGAGAGAGAGAGAGAGAGAGAGAGAGAGAGAGACAGAGAGAGAGGATAGGGCCCTTTAATTAAATAATTATATTTTTTTTCTTTTTTTAAATAGAGAAAACCTCATAAATGGTCATTGTGTATTGAAATGACGAAAATGCCCCTCACTTAACGGTAGAAAGCTGACGGAGTTAGACCCAAGGACTAAACATTAAAAGTTTTGAAACCACAGGGACCATCCGTGAGATTTTTATAAATTAAGGACTAAACTTAATATTTTTGAAAACCACAGGGACCATTTTTGAAGTTTTGTCTATTTTTTTATAAAGTATAATTTAACATTTTTTAATTCCGAATTGATAAAAACTTTAATGACCAATTTATCGGATACCCTTTAAATAAATTTTTACGTAGGTAGGAAGTGTTGACATATATCTTGGACCAAAAAATTGAAATCTTTAGAAGGAGGCTTATCTTGCACTTTGGTTATTTTACAGGGGCCAATATTGGAATTTACGAAAGGAACAAATTGTCTCGTCGGCGATTTCTGAGTACAAATTCTGCCGCAAAATTACCCGAAGAATTCCAACCGGAATTTCTCTTGCTTCCGGCAATCGACATCCAGGTATGTGTTGCGTATCAACTCTTTCAATAAACATTAGTTTACGTTCATAATTGTTTCGAAATCTCGTAGTATAACTCCCTAACGAACTAATTTGAAAATCATCAAATGTTTATTTCTCTCCTAGGGTTTTGGACTGTGGTTGATGCTGGGGTATTGAGTAGTAACGTTGAATGAATTAGATATTGAAATTAGAGTTGCTTGTATTTTGTGAATATTTCTCTTATAGTATATTTACGCATTTCTTGTTTTCTGCAAGAAAGTGATAAACTTTTTCTTGACGATGTTTCTCAGGTGAGTTCTGCTTTATTGCTACCTCAATGTGCTGAAGAACTCTGCCATACACTCATATTAACCTCTGAAGTTCATGGCTAACAACTACGAAGAACCTCTCCCACCTGGTGTGCAGTGCTTACCGAATTCTTCACCACAGTTAGTCTCTTCAAATCAATCTGCTCATCATCCTCCTCCATCTTTCCAAAATTTTGTTAATGGTCACCAGCAATATGGTTACCCTATTCACCCTTCTAATGTGGCCCACACTCCTCCCTCTGGAAACTTCCATCCACAGTATAGTTCACCTCAACAAGCACTGTATACACCTCCATTATCTTCTCAGTTTCCCACTCCCCTCAATGCCACTATTGGCTCTGAAACTTCTCAGATAAGTGGAGCTTCAAATGGAGAGCAGCATTTGGGAAATCCCACTGACATCGAAACTGCAGCCCAGGATGCTGTGCTACGTGAACAAGTATTGCCAAATATACACTTTTACTTTACTCCCTTCTTTTCGTATTATCATTCTATGGTTCTTTAACTGATTCTGGAGCAATTTGATTGTATTTTCAGGACATTGTGATGCAGAAAGTCATAGTTGATCAAAGGTATAATTTATTGTGTTCTTTTAACTTGTGATAACCATGTGGAAAGAATCATAATGTTAAAATGGTATTTTGTGAACTAGAGAAGCAAGGGCTGCAGGTGGATCACATGAAGAGAACTCAGACATCTTTACAGGACGCCATGATCCTAATGCTATAAAGGTGTTCACATCAACAAGATTAAGATTTTATAGCTATCATTCTAATATTCTACGCAAATGATTCACTAAAATTTTTATTCAAACCTCTTTACATAGGAACATCTGTTAAAGATAACAACAGATCATCGGTCTCAGATGTCATTAAAGCGTGGAAAACCAGCCTCTTCAGAAGGTAAGTTCATTTTTTTGTCCATTTTCTTACTAATATAGTAAAAATTAACTCTTTCAAACTCTATGGATTGAAGGTTTGCTTTTGTAGTAAAGTTTGTGGTGCCTAATGTTCAAACCAATTCTTGTAGTTATAAAAATAAACATATAAACTCTAAGTATTTACATTGGTTGTAGGTAATGTGGAAATTGGGAATGGATATGGAGTACCTGGTGGTGGTGCTTATTATGGTGCTTTAAAGCCAGACACTTTATCATCTGGTAAGCTAATGATGGAAATAAGGAAATATTTTATCTTTTTTAACATTTTCATATATTTACCTCTACAAATTTCTTATCTTTTTTAACCACAGGAAGCAATGGCAATGAAAAACACGAATCAGGCCAAAACATTTCTGAACAACCTAATGATTTGCCTGAGTTCCTCAAGCAAAAGCTGAAAGCTAGGGGAATTCTCAAAGATGAGTCTGATAATGTAATTTGGTCTCTATCTTTTTCTTTATATATATATATATATATATATATATATATATATATATATATATATATATATATTATGATTTATTCTTATTGTCTTCTTCCTACCTTATATTGCAGAAGTTGAAGAATCAAGTCAAGCAATCACCTGAACTCATGGCACCTTCTACATTGCCACCAGGATGGGTGAGTGTTAAATACAAAAAATAGCAATGTACTTTGAAATTTTCAGATATTTCTATTTCTGCATTTTATTAAAATAAACAAATGGATGTAAATACGTTGCTATTTCTTGCAGATTGAATCTAGGGACCCCACAAGTGGCTGTGTCTTTTATTACAATGAAAAGTCTGGAAAAAGTCAATGGGAAAAACCTGTTGGAACATCCTTAAACTCACAGCCAGCATCACCTTCATTCCTTCTAGAAGATTGGCAAGAGGTACTTGATGAGACAAGTGGTATGTAATATGATAAAATAATAAATCTTCCTTCTTTTATTTAAACTTTCTAAATATTACAAATTACTATTATTTTATTTATTTTGTTTTAAACAGGTTGTAAATATTACTACAACTCAAAAACCAACGTATCACAGTGGGAACACCCACAGAAGAAAGCAGCAGACTTAAGTCAACAAGTCAACGTGGTGGAGTCAGTAGATATAAAGAAATGCTGCGGATGTGGTGGGTGGGGGGTAGGGCTTGTACAGTCATGGGGGTATTGTTGTCATTGCACACGGTACTTGTCTCACATTTATCATGTTTGATTTCAAACTTCTATTTTTTATAATAATAATAATAATTATTATAATTTGTTTTTGTAATTAGGGTTCTCAACCTTCCGGAATCTCAATACCTGTCTATGATTGCAGCAAGTCAACATCAAGCTTCCAATGATGCAACTAAGTCAAGGTATTATATTATTTATATCTTTCTCAAATTCTAGCTTATTGTATTTTTTTTTATTTAAGTGATAATTATATATATATATATATATTTAAATCTTTGGATTTGTAGGAAACCCCCTTCAGGAAAAGGGAATAAAAAAGAGGGAAAGAAACGTGGTTTTGCTGAGGATGATGAGGTGGATCCCATGGATCCAAGTGCATATTCAGATGCCCCTCGTGGTGGCTGGTATGATTAATTATAATTATAATAATAATTAAAATAAAAATAAAAATAATTATAATGATGATATTGATAATTTGTGTTGCTTATTTTTAGGGTGGTTGGGCTGAAAGGAGTGCAGCCAAGAGCTGCAGATACAACTGCAACAGTATGGTTTTGTTATATACTTGTTTGTTCCATTTTTGCCCCTGAAGTATTTGTCATATTTTTTAATGAATAAAATAAATAATATGAAATTTCATTTTCAGGGGCCTCTGTTTCAGCAGCGACCTTATCCATCACCAGGTGCTGTGTTAAGGAAAAATGCAGAAATAGCTTCACAGAGGAAGAAACCGGGTTCTAATTATGCACCAATATCCAAAAGAGGAGATGGGAGTGATGGACTTGGAGATGCTGATTGAAAAATAAATTAAACTTTGAAATAGAATTTTTTTTTTTTTTATTGTAAAATCCAATTTTGCAACTTTACTTTTATGAGTTTTGGGTTTTTAGTTTTTTAAACTGGCTGGTTCTTTTAGCTTGAATCCGTAGATATACTTGTAGATCAACTGTATTTTTCAATAGGTTGTAATGTGTTTGACATAATAGGCGAAAATTGCTTCTTTTTTTGTTCCATTTAAAAAGATGAAAATTGCAATTATTTTGACAAGTTCAAAAGGTCAAAATATCTACTGCACAAATAAGTAAAAAAAAGGTAATTTCAAAACGAGAAGAGCGATAAATATATTGCAGTTATAATTGGACAGAATTCATGTCTTATCTTTTTACAACAATATTTGATGTATATTATGACACATTAAGGGAGGATGAGAAGATGAATGTCATTGTGTGTTGTTGAAAAAATGGAATTTTTAGTTGTGATCATATGAAGAATCGCAAAAAGTGATGGGAATGGATAGTCATATGAATCAACTGATTGTGATATAAGAAAAAAAAAAAAAAAGGCGACAATTTTCTAAACAATGGGAAGTTAAATGTCATTGTGTAATTTTGTAATGAGAATGCAAGGGCAAATAGGTCTTTATTACTATAGTCAAACATCCTTCCAAAATTACAACTATAACTGTACACAATTCTTTTACATGATATCTCAAGAGAACTTGTTTTTATGTTTGAAATGATTTTGAGACATTTTAAATTAGTTTTGATAAAAGAAAACAAGATGGAAATATAAAGATGATGAAACATAATCCAAACATAAACATGATAAGCAATTTGATCAAAAAGAAATATATTAATATATAGTATATAAGATGATTAATCATTATTTGTTGGATTGAATTTTACAATCAAACATTTAAATCATATAAATTTGCTATTAATATATTTTTAAATTAACTAAAAACAATTGTTCTTAAGAATTTTTTTTCTTAATTAGTTTACATCCATATCTTTAGTTAATTAATAACAATAATAATAATTCAATACTAATATTTTTTAGAGAAAATGACAAAAATAGCCATTTACACTAATTGCATTACAAAAATAGCCAAAAAAAATCGAAATTACAAAAATAGCCACCCATTTCGCAAATGAGAAGGTCTCATCTGCGAAATGACCTTCTCATCTGCGAAAGTACAAGCACCTAAAGCACAGTTGTGCTTTAGGTGCTTGTACTTTCGCAGATGAGAGGTCCATCTGCGAAATGGCTCTCATCTGCGAAATGCCCTCGATTTTGAGTATAAAAACGTTTTTTTTTTTCTCCATTTTTCACCCTTCTCTACACAAAAACTCTCTCTAACTTTGGGCTTCTCTCGGAATTTTGGCTAGTTTTTGAAGAAAATGGAGGATTATGTCAACAATCCCGCAAATATTGTTAGATTTTAACTCTTTTAATGTCAACAATCTCTTTATTTTATCATTTGTTGTATTATTTAGTGTTAAAAAAGGGTAATTTTGTTGTGTTTGATAGTTTTAATATTTTTTTAGTATACTTGAAGTTTAAATGCAAGTAGAGACTGCGTAGATAATGTTTACAATTTGTTATTTTTGTTGTTTTTTTAGTTGTTGTATAACCTGAAATCTTATATATTATTATCGTATAATTGTTTATATAAAGTGCAAAATAGTCGTTTGTATATATATTTGTCGTATAAGTATAACATTTGTATAAGTTGAAAATTTATCGTATATATATTGTTAGAAATTGTTTGTATTTGTCGTATAAGTATAACATTTGTATAAATTGAAAATTTGTCGTATATATATTGTTAGAAATTGTTTGTATTTGTCGTGTAAGTTGAAAATTTGTATAAAGTTGTCGTATAACTTGCAAAATTGTTAATTTGGTTGTCGTTTTATTTTTAAATTTTTTTGTTTATATGGTTATAAAATGTTAGTTTTAATTAGAAAGATAAAAATTGTTTATATATTTGTCATTTAAGTTGAAAATTTGTTTAAGTTGAAAATTTGTCGTTGATATATTTGTCGTTTAAGTTGAAAATTTGTTTAATAAAATGTTTATATAATTATGTATGATATTGTTTTCTATCGTAAATATATTTGTTGTATAACTTGGAAAATTATTTATATATGTGTATGTTATTGTTTTTTTATCGGAAATATATATATATTAGTAATTAAGAAATTGTATTTGCAGTTCGTAATCATATATTTTAAAAAAAAAAATTTAGTTATCTAATTTGTTTTTGTGTTTTTTTTGCAGCATGATTTTAGTTTAATGAATACGAAAGCCTTTGCGAACTCAAAAGGCTCTAGCGGTAACATATGGGAAGTATTTGAAGTTTTAGATGATGCCCGACGTGCTATTTTCAGAGATACCGTCTTTGGTTATTTTATTGATGTCCCTCGTTTACAAGGGGACGCATTATTGTTTCATAAAATGTTCCTTCATCAGATCCGGCCGGACC
Organism: Lactuca sativa; assembly: GCF_002870075.4. NCBI lineage: Eukaryota > Viridiplantae > Streptophyta > Magnoliopsida > Asterales > Asteraceae > Lactuca > Lactuca sativa. The sequence continues at coordinate 193,108,943 of NC_056628.2, forward strand.
CTGTTTTATCTCCAGATGGAATAAAACGTTTATATTTTCGAGTAGGCAATACGAAAATGGTTTATGGGCCGGAAGAGTTTTGTTTGATTACCGGCTTCAATTTTGGGGAGTATCCAAAAAACATTGGGAGAAAAGGGTCGGAAAAATTAATAAGCAGTAAAAAAAGATGTTTATTGCGTGAACGGCTATTTCCGGACCATACTAATAGTTCGGTGAAAATCGGCGACCTGAAACTTTTAATTTTAAATCGAACATTCCTAGCACTTGACGACGTTGATGCAGTTAGAGTATGTTTGATATACGTTTTGTGTGAAAGTTTTTTGGGTAAAGAAGTTAATGATCGGGTGCCACAAGATTGGTTTTTTTTTGCTGAGAATTTGGATCTCTGGAACAGATATATTTTGTTTACGTTAAAAGTTCTATTTTATTAAAGTTATAATTTATATAATAATCAATTTTGTTTTTTTGTTTTGTTAGCTTCGCTTGGGGTAGTTATCTCTGGGATTTTACTTATGTTGACCTTGAGGATACATGGAATAAAATACATAATTATTTATCACTTTCTGAACGTGGTCAAACTTTAAAGTACTCCGTCTCAGGATTTATGGCTCCAATAAGGGTATAAAAATTTTCTTATATTTAAATTGTTTTATTGTTATGTTTTTTATTTTAATTTTAACTTTTATTACTGTAATTGTAAAAAATTGTAGATATGGATATATGAGATGATTCCGACTGTTCGTGCATGTGGATTTGCATCGAGAAAAAATAAAGACTTGCCTCGGATGAAACGATGGAGTGGAACAAAAAAATTGAAATGGGTTGACGTGAACAATATTTGGTCAAAGATGCAAGTTTAAAAATATTTCGTTTATTATTAATAAACTTGATTATTATACTTTTATATGCATTTTTAATATGTTTAATTTTTTAGGAGGGGCTACCACCAAGACAAAACATGTTACCGGGTGATGGTGAGATGACATCTTCTTATTATATGTCATTTCAAGAGTATGTATATGGTGAAGGGAAAGCAGTTCCATCTCCAGTACGGGACCATTTTAGGAGACAAGACGAATCTTCGTCTAGTATGTCGTCCAGTGGTCGCTCTCATGGTAGAGGTCGGGGCAGTGGGAAACACAAGCTAGACGAGATGTTGAAACGGCTACATGCACTGAAGCAACATGTGTTTATGAACCGACAACCTACAGAGGTTTTTGTTGAAGAAGTGAATAATGAACAATTTTGGAACGACATTATTTTTGATGATCCGACAGTGTCACAAAGAAATTATGATGAACAGGTTAGTTACACGCTACATTATTTATTAAATTTTATTAACATATATGAATACCTGTGTTCATATTTTATATTTGAAAATATAGGTTGTGCAAGATGAAGTGATGAATAAAAACAATACAACTGAAAATGTTTTTGGTGATATTCAAGACGACAAGGTTGTTATAGATGTTACCTTTACGATTTTAATAATTACTTTTTAATAAAGTGTCTTTCGTTATTAAGTAAAAAGTTATATTTTTAATGTAGGTGTTGGAGGAGAGGAATGAGTATGCGGGGAACAAATTTGATGATGATATGTTTGATGTAAATGATTATAGTGAAGTTAAAGAGGTTCTTATAGTTACATTAATATAAATATTTTGTTTATTTAGATATTATTGCTTATTAAATTATGTGTATTTCGTTATTAAGTATAAAGTATTATTTTTAATGTAGGAGTGGGAGGAGAGGAATGACAATGCGGGGAACAAATTTGATGATGATGTGCCGGACGAAGACAAACTAATAATAACGGGAATTGCAGATTATTTTGATGATGATGATGACAAAGAAGTTACACCCGATAAACCGAGGAGTCGAAAACCATCACAATATTTGTGCCCTCCTTACACCAAGGTATTCGTTTTATTTATAAACTGATGATTTTATGTTTATGTGAATTATCTGAAAGATATAGATTTAAACATTTGAATATTGTTTTTAGTTGCACACGACACCGAAACAAAAAAGAAGAACAAAAAAGAAGGTTGATATCAAATCAACAAGCCCCGTTCCTGCTCCAGTTTTTGGTGTTGCTCATGACTTCTCCATGTTGCGCCTGCAACCTTACGTAGCAGGCGGTGAGGATGTCATCCAAAATTATGTATTGCATTCATATGATGTCCAGCATCGTTTGTTTAATTTCGTGTTAGATAGAGATTTTTGGAGCTCATTGTTTGGGCATACACACGACGGATGGTTGGAGTCAGCGGTAAATTAATTGTTAATTAATTATTTTAAAAGTTAATTGTTTTTTAGTCAATAACAAAACTATCATGTGTGCAACATATAACCATTTGGTACCGACTATTGATGGAGAGACGGTTTGAGAGCGACCGACATACAATAATGCCTCCAAATTTTTTTGTTTCTCATGTTTTGGAAGAAGGACAGGACTGGAGGGCGTTTATGGCTGGTATTGCTACGTACCCCAACTTCATGGTTGCTTGGTGGAATGTTGATACGGTAAACTTAATAGTTTATATTGAAAATAATATCGTTTTTTTGTTATGTTTTTGTATTGTGATGTAAATAAACATAATTTTATTTTCTGATCCTTATACAGGTCTTATTGCCGATTCATTCATCCCCTAATCATTGGCTATTTGGGGAACTACGATTAGCGTCAATGGAAGTGCATATTTATGACAGTCTTGGTAGAGGGGCTTATGAAAAATTCAAATCTGAAGGAATCTTTTCCAAATTTGAACGTCGGGTGGCAAATTATTTGGACAAGATTAAGTATTGGGCCCGGAGGAACATCCCAAGGATTCCATTGAATATGCAATTCATTTATGAAGAAAATGTTCCCCAACAAAGTAGTCATTTGGGAGATTGCGGTGTTTTTCTTTGTATGTTTATGGAGCAATTGGTTTCAGGTCAACCAATACGTGTTCTTATTGACCCAAAGAACGCAGCTTTAGAGTTCCGTCTACGGATGGCAAAAATTATTTGGGGGTCTAGTCTTGGTCCTATGTAGTTGGATTATATAAATGTATATATAAATTAATGTTGGATTTCATTATTAGTTTATTTTTACAGTTTACTCAACGGATGGCAAAAAATATAACGTTACGACAATTACAACAAATTAATGACCTACTAATTACTTATCAATACATACAACATAAGAACGACTACAACATTTGTTTTAACGTTACAAATACAACAATTATTGACCTAACAACTTCAAAACCATAAAAACAATATTGAAAAGCTTACAACTTGTAAACAAGAACTGCCAAGAACAACACCCAACTACAAACCAATGCTATCTTTAACTTCTTATTTTCTGATTGAAAGAGCTTATTAGAGTTAGCTACTTTAGCTATTACCATAGAAGATTGGTCCTTCTCTTCATCAACCTAACTGATAAACTCGCATTTTGGTCCCTGTTAAATTTAATATTCACAATAAGAAAATAAATTTTTGTGATGTAAACACGAGGGTTTAAATTTGAATGACGTTAACAACATGATACCAAATATGGGCAAACGTAAAACAATCTTCCTGGGTTTTTAGCTGTACCCGAAATCCTAACGATACGTTCTCCTCCGCAATTGCAGTATGCCATTAGCCTTCTTTTTCTTTTAAATCGGAGTTACTTTCTCAGTTAAATTTTTCATAATGAGTGACACCCATTTATAGAATAAATCATATTACAGACAATTCTTTTTTACTATGAAATGAACTGGTTTGACTATGAATTCAAAAAGTTGAACTATGAAATGCAGACAAGTACATTCTGTAGTATTGTCATGTCGGTTAGTGAAATTTGACTATGAAATGAACTGGTTTGACTATGAATTCAAAAAGTTGAACTATGAATTTAAAAGGTTAAACTATGAATTTTGATCAGTAGAGATACAATATTTTCTATTTATAATTGCATTTGTTTCATATTGCATTTGTGTGATGATTGTAGAGCACTATCATCGGTATTGAAAATGAGTAGTTACAGCGAAAGAACCTTTTCTCAACTACCAATTTTCTTGCATAACCTTCAAAGAACAAATCCTAATACCTTCACAGCCATTAAGAAAACCGATACCAACCGCTTTCAATTCTGTTTTGTGGCTTTAGGTTGCGTGGTATAACATACTTCTTTTATTGAGTTATATAATATTTCATGGTAATGTATCTCGATTAGTTTTTACTTATCACTAATATGTGTTCGTTTTTATGTAGATTCGTACCTTCCTTAGGTGCATGATACCGCTGATATATGTGGGTTATTTACCCCTTCTTGGGAGCTTTCTGACAACAATGTACTTCGCAGTGGCTTTAGATGGAAATCATGAACCACTACTCTTAGCAATTGGTTTGGGAACCTTACAGTGTGAAGAATCATGGAGATGGTTCATGATGAGGTTAAGAGATTGTTTAGGTGAGGACATAGAGGTTGGTTTCATAAGCAACCTGTGTGATAACATAGACTATGGTGTTCAGAGTGCCCACCCGGATTCCTATCCTGGATATTGTCCTAAAGATATAGCTCGAAAGATACGTGAGTCTGTCAGACATAACAATACGGAAGTCGAATCGTTGTTTTGGAAGTCATGCAATGCATATAGCGTTGATGATTTTTACTTGTGTTTGGAAAGGTTGCAAAGTACATGTAGGAAACCACCTTTCTGCACCTTGCTTATGAGTCCAATTTACTGGCTTGACGATATACCGATTTCAAAATGGACAAGAGCATTTTTCCCAAAAATACGTTACAATGTTAAATCGATTGACGTCCCTGAAATTTTGCAAATTATATCCTCACGTGAGTTTCCTATAACAACGATAATTGAGTTAACCACCACGTTGATACAATCAAAGTATGCTGAACGGGCCGAACTGGCTGGTAAGGGAGATTGTTATATTTAGTTTTTTTATTGTGCTACTATTTTTATTAAAATATCAAATTTTACAGGGAGGTTGTCTGGTGGGTTGACCCCTTACGTTGAGAGTAAGGTTCAAAAAAGTCTCAACAAGTCTTATAATTGTAATGCAAGACGTTTGTATGGGGATACATTTGAAGTCGATGACACTTTTGCCACCAACAACGTACAAGTTGAACGAAGGGTATGTAGTTGTGGTAAATGGCAAAAAAGCGGTATACCATGTGGCCACGCTATAGCATGTCTAAGAACCCGTACATCTGAGTCCATTCAGAGAATGGTTGATTACAAGTTCACTAATTATGTGTATCGACTTGCATATGGATCTGAGTTGGTGAATACTATACCATCACATGTGCATTGGGAAATACCAAATGAAACGGTGGTCCTGTTACCTCCCTCAATGCAGTAGTTATTCATGTAGCACCTTTATGTTTTATGTAGTATTATGTATTAGTTTTTTATGTACCCCGTTTTTATTTTAGTGTGTGTTATGTATTAGTTATCCATGTACCCAGTTTATATTTTATGTCGTATTATGTATTAGTTATTTATGTACCCCATTTATATTTTATTGCGTTCTATATATTGGCTATTGACGAAACAACATACATTAAAAGAAATGGACGTTTATTAAATAGTAACGACTAGACACATACAACAACAAGTAACTTAAATAACGAAAAACAATTAACTTAACCAACATGCATATTAAAAATAAGGGACATTCTTTAAAAGATTCCATGCATCTAAGTGGGTAAACTCGCTACCATCATATTCAAAACGGTATAGTTCCAAAGCCACCTGCCGTAGAATGTCTTCATCCGTATTTGCATGTTCGTTATCCAACTCGTTATAAATACGTTGAAATTGTTTCACCTTCATTTTCATATCCAGAAACTTCGCTTTGACATCTCTTCTTCTTCGATATTGAGTGCGGTTCATTAAATGGTGAAACAAATGACAGACACGAGACCAAAATGATCCAGCACGAACTTGTGGGGGACCCGGTGGAAAATCCACCTCTACAGTTGTAATCCAAGCTTGAACCAAAGCGACCTCCTCTGCGTTCCTCCATATATGTGGTGAGTCCATAATTGCAAGGAGGGAAGTAATACAATACAATTACAACGGATATTGAAATCTATTTATAACGACTCCTTACTTTCCTGGTGCAATGACTTGTCAACTCAAGCAACAATGTATTGTGTTGTCATTCAACCGGGGATGAATTGTCAACTCGAACAGTGATCTGTTGTGTTATAAGTATAGTACACTGCATTCGTCAGTTAATTTTGACTATGAATTGCAGACATATTAGAAGATTGGACTGCGATTTTGTGTAGAAACTACTATAAATTGACCTTAAGTTACATGCAATACTTTATTAAATTAACCAATAAAGTTGTTCAAATATTGTTTTTTAGATTCTACTCTCTTTGTTTCAATCAAAATGAGTTCTATATCATGGAGCAATGAAGAGTTCTTGGTTCTTACACATGCTTATATTCATGTGTACGAGACAAGCAAATTGAACGATCCAATGTTTTGGAGCCGTTTAACTAATATTTTCAATGCTGAAAACCGAATGGCTACAAGAAACGATCGTGACGAACTAGACATCTTAGCAAGATGGTATGAAATGAAAACTGAAGTTCTATTATTCAACGATCTTTATATCAAAATTGACGACACCCGTTTAAATGCTACTAAGGATGTCATCTTGGAAGTTGCTAAGGAGGAATACAAGTCATTAAGTAACGGGTTGGAATTCCAGTTTGAAGCCCCTTGGAATATTTTGAAATATATCCCGTTTGTTTAAAATCTATTTTAGTTTATTATTTGAGTACTATGTTATTTTCATGTACTAGGTTATTTTCATGTATTTCTTATGTATTTCGTATGTATTTCGTTTGTTTAAAATCTATTTTAGTTTATTATGTGAGTACTAGGTTATTTTCATGTATTTCGTATGTATTTCATTTGTTTAAAATATATTTTAGTTTATTATGTGAGCAACTCGTATGATTAACTTGAGTTAATAAATGGCCATTGCATTAGTTATCACAATATATTAGAATACATTAGTAACAAGGATTCCATGAACCATTAAAAACATCACAACAATTACATGAAAAACAACGACATAATACGGACAAAGCATTAACGTAAAACACAAGTCCATGGGTTATTCTTAACACAAATTAGAGCGGTCTACTTGAAATACTCTTTATCTCTAACAACCTTCCAAACTTCCTCATATTCGAAGTCTCTGCCGTCATGCTCACAGATGTAAAACTCTGTAACAACTTCTAAGAACTCTTCTTCGTCACGATAACGAACATTGTTACGTTTCGCATAACTACATGCTCGATTGAACCATGTCACTTCTTCCTTTACATCCGTCCACTTAGTAACAACATCTGATTTTTCTCTTTTTTGTCCTTTTCCCATCTCATGGTTAAACAAAGATGTGATGCGACTCCATTCATCACCAATTAGGCAAGGCGGGGGAGCAAGTAACGTTTCACCATCCTTAACACTTAGTCAGCATCGTGTTAGAACTAACACCTCGTTTGTCGTCCATGGCCTTTCAGAATTGGAACCAGGTACTTCATTCGAAGAACTTGTTGCATTCGACGACATTTCTAATAATGGGAATTCATTTCGTTTAGGTGATTTGGGTGTTTGGTTTTATAGATCTTAAACATCTATTTATATAAATAAATAGACTATGAATTAATACTTTGACTACGAAATGGTTATATTTGGACTACGATTTTCAGCTTTATGCAGTGTTTTGTCATGTCAAACTGTCATTTATCTCTTGTCACTTAAGGGTCCCACTAGGATGTGCAGGTTACTACAGTGACTTGTCATTACTGTCTAGTCATTTCAAAGTTGGACTTCTCATTACTGTCTAGTATGTATAAATACCACTTATTGCTCCAGTTTAATACAATATCGACTTTATTATGAGTTCCTCACACAAATTCGAAATTTGCTCATGCAACGAAGTAGATTGTTACTACTGTGATTCGGTAGACCCTTTTTTTACACCCTCTTCAGCCGGGCCATATATGTTACATGAAAATTTTGAAGAATTAAAGAAGGCTGAAGCACAACAAGAAGAGGAGAAAGAGTCATCCCGACTTCTCACTCAACTTGCTAATGATATAGATTCGGAATGCAAACAAGCTCAAGAATGGATTGACCTCAATAAAAACAAAATCAAAGAGCATAAAGATTGGATAAAAAAGAGTAAGAAGGCAATCAAAACGACTGAAAAACGGCTTGCTGAGAAGGATGAGCAGTTGATACACATTATGGTAAAAAAGGATCGTTTCGAAGACAAAATGAGAATTAGGGATAACTATATAACAATGGAGAAAGAGAAGTACCCGTTGCAGTTCCCTGAGTTTAAAAATTAGTTACAAAGTTGTTGTAATATTATCATGAAACAGATTAGGTTGTCAAAGGATCGTTTGTTGTTTTTTTAAATAACATGTTGTAACTGTTAAAATAAATCTGCAAACTATATTTTATAATATAAAGGCTTCATTCATTGTTATAATCAACAAACTTAACTAAAATATGAAAGCATAGCAATGTCTTGTAAGAGTTAATAAAAATATTACAATACATAATAAGCTAATAACTCGTCATTACTCTTAATTTCAAGGTTGTTTTATATCAAAATCAGCGTTATAGGTTTGTGAGCAACCCGCTGAACCACCAATATTATATGCCATTTCTGCAGTAGAAATTATGTGACCTGCTCTGCTACCGGACGCCCTTCCAGTACAATTATTTCTCGTGTGTCCTAGTTGACCACATGTAGAACACTCTTTTATAATTGGACCCTCGCCTTGGGATAGAATGCGGTCTGTGTTTCTTGGCCTGCCTGGCTGACGTTTATCCATTATAGGTGGCTTAACAATCATCAAATCATCGGGGATCTCCCATTCGGATGGCTTCGGCAGAGGGTTTATTGATTCCTCATATGTTTTCCTCAGTGTTTCGGTAAGGTAAGCATTTAATGCAAACCTCGAGCAGTCTTGGTAATTGTTCACTGTTAAACATCTTATGACATGACCACAAGGTATCCAATCAAGTTGCCAATGCCTACATGTACATGTCATATGTTGAAAATCAACAATCACATTTTGTGCCCCCTTTTTGACCTCGCATTTCGTATTTGAGATCATGCGAACATCCCATTTGGTAAAAGTTTTCTTGTTTTCTTTTACAACTTCATCCACCCAAGGGGTAAGTGTTGTTGTTGCTTCCGCTAAAAAAACAGCCAAAATGAAGAAGTTAAGATCAATAACATCAAAACTAATAAAACATTAATATTACAAATTTACTTAATACCTGCAAAGTTACGTCTTTGAAACCACCATTGTTGCATTGTAGCACGAAAAAAATCAATCAACATAAGTATTGGCACCTTACGTGCGTGTCTAGATAATGCATTTATAGACTCCGCACTGTTGGACGACATAAGATTGTATCGGTTCCCTTTAAAATGTGCCATTGACCAGGTTTCTGGATTTATACTTTTTAAGTACTCCCATACTGGTTCTTTTGTCTTTTTCATAACATCCATGGCAGCATCAAAAGCATCAACTGTGTACGCCCTACACGCCTCCCAAAAAATTCCTTTAACCGTCTTACTCTTGCCAAATCTAGATACTATGTTGAAATACAAATGGACACCACATATTCCATGATGAGCGTGAGGAAAAATTTTGGCAACGGATGTTGCTATAGATGGAGACCTATCAGATATAATTGTAAGCTCCTGCATATTTCCTATGCAATCATGTAGTTTTTGAAAAAACCATGTCCAAGAATCGGTACACTCATTTTTGCATATACCATATGCAACCGGTAATATTTGGTTTTGTCCGTCCTTAGTAACTGCAAGTAGCATGGTACCTTTGAACTCGCCCTTTAGGTGAGCTCCATCTACTACTAGGGTCGGCTTACAAAAATTGACAAAAGCTCGTACCTACAATACATTGTATATCTACTCAAATACACCAAAATAAATATTAAAAAATTAAATTAGGATATGATAATACTAACCGAGCAACCGAGTGCGACGTACAAAAACTCAAAGCGATCATCAGCATCTGTTTTAATATGTGTGACAGTACCCGGATTATGTTTGGCCAAGTTGTGACAATACGCCGGAAGTTTGGTAAAAGAATCCTCTTTCGTACCCCTTAACGACAACAATGCATATTGCTTCGCACGCCATGCCTGATGGTATGAGATATTGATATTCAATTGAGCATTCATATCATTAACAATTTCTTTTCCCCGATAAACTCTACTATAGTCTTCAGCCAAAACATCAGCAACATATTCACCCAAAACATATTTGTTTGCTTGTCGATGATTAGGTTGCAACAATGTTGAAGAACATGTGTGTACATCAACAAATTTATTCACTTGGAAAAGTCCATCAGAATTTTTAATTGCTTTTGCTCTTAGTAACCAAGAACAATTTTTCAAAACACACACAGCTTCATACCTTGATTTGGTGGATCTACTTGTCCTCGTCTGGAAACCTTCTCGAAGACATTTTTTACCAATACACCGCTTTAAAAGTTCTTTGTTCTTAAATATACTCTCACATTGAATCTTTTGAAGATTCATGTCTACCATCTGTGTTGGGATATCTTCATTAATATCAACTGGCCATGCTGGTACAGGGGGCATACCGTGAAAAAGGTTATCGAGAAACTTAGCTTTAACTTCATCACCCAACTTATCTCTATCGGAATTGCTTTGTAGCTCGGTTATATCTAAACATACATCACCAACATCAACATAATGCCCGTAAACATGATTTTTTTCATTTTTTTGACTTGATTTTTTTTTCTTTTTAGTTTTATCTACCACACGCCTATTCATAAGTTTAACTTCTTGTTCGGCAACATCATCACAACGACCACCCACATGATTAAGATATGTACCAACATCATCATCACCAACAGACTTGTAATTCTCGGGATCCACATAGTGAATAGGTGAACAACTAACATTAACATTTTCAGCAACACTGTGAAACTGAGGTACACTAGGAGTATTGAAAGTACCTATCGGATCGTTGCTCCCTTTATAACTGCATAAATTACCAACAAGCTGGTTTCTAATTTCACCACCCCCATTAACCTCCTCAACTTCATCAACCACCACAAACACTTTCACAGCCCTTCCTCCACTACATTTGATTACGTTTATCAACATTCTAATATCCATGTCTTCAACTATAGCTATATAATAATTTAATTCTGGATGGTGGAAACGAAGACTAATTTTATATTTGTCTAACAAACCAATTTTGCTTCTTACCAAAGATACAAAATCACTATAACTAATATACTCAGAAAATATCAAAGCAAGTTCAGAAATACCTCCTTGTGGACATATGTATTCCAGATTAGTTCCATTAACTTGCCATCTCCCATCGGTTACAAGACAAACCAAATATTCAATCATTTTTTGAGCAAATTGTAGAGAAAGTTCCTCAACAAATAACAACCAAAATGATATTTTTTCTACAAAACTTTTTATATAGCAACATGATTTCGTAGTCAAACCAATTCATTTCATAGTCAAACTTAAAAAAAAATAATAATAATAATAATAATACAAAAAAAACAGCATTTCGCAGATAGAGTGAGAGGATTTCGCAGATGGACCTATTCCATCTGCGAAATTACCCCTATATATACAGCAAAAATATTAAAAAAAAAAATAACTTCTCATATGCGAAAGTACAAGCACCTAAAGCACAACTGTGCTTTAGGTGCTTGTACTTTCGCAGATGAGAAGGTCATTTCGCAGATGGGACCTTCTCATCTGCGAAATTAGTGGCTATTTTTGTAATTTTAATTTTTTTGGCTATTTTTGTAATGCAATTAGTGTAAATGGCTATTTTTATCATTTTCTCTATTTTTTATTTCTAAATGTAAATATTTTTGTTTTATTTTGATTTACTCATATAATAACTCAAATTCTAAGGGTCTCTTTTGTAAATTTCTTATAATCAGAAGGGTAGCCGGTCCTCCAAGCTACTCACTTTTTCATAAAGCCTCCGAGGTGAAGAACTCTCCGATCTGCTACACAAAATCCTCTTTCAATTTCACCAAATCATCTTCTCCCCTTTCGATGTCGGTAAGCTCTCTTCTTTACAAACGCATTACTTGTTTCAATATGTAATTTACAGAACAAAAGCCTCGTATTCTCATGGGTAGGAAATCGTCCTATTAATCACTTCGATTCCTTCTTATGTATGCACAGAAATTTCTTCTGAATTTATCTGAAATAACGAGTCTGTCAATTCGGTAGATGTAACAGATGATGAATCGTTTCTTTTTTTTTACCTCTGTCACTCTATCTCTGTTCTTCGCTTTTAATCATCCTGGTATCCGTCATGTAGTTTCATCGATTTTGAATTGGTATTCCGCCATTACTGTTATTTGTGAAAATGTTTGTATAGCCAAAAAAAATTGTTCAAGTTGACTCATTCACTACTCTAATATGGATCAAATGCTTTGAAGCCCTAATTTTCTTAGGTTGTTAAAATTCGACTTACAGGTTAATCTATTTTGTTGTTCCAGATTTTTGAGTACAATGGAAGCGCCCTGGTGGCCATGGTCGGAAAAAATTGCTTTGCTATCGCCAGTGATAGGAGACTAGGGGTCCAGCTTCAAACTATCGCAACTGATTTCCAAAGAATTTTCAAGATCCATGATAAGCTCTTTCTGGGTCTCTCCGGTCTTGGCTCTGATGCTCAAACACTGTAAGCATTCTTCAAAGTCCTTGATTTAGCGTTTCTCAATAACAAGATCATGACAACTGATCTTGTTATTCTCAAACCCTAGCCCTTTGATCATGACACCTGATATAATACGAAGCTTATGTTTTCATGATGTTTTCTTATTGTAGTCATCAGCGACTTGTGTTTCGCCACAAACTGTATCAACTTCGGGAAGAAAGAGATATGAAGCCTGAAACTTTTGCTAGTCTTGTCTCTGCTGTTCTGTATGAGAAAAGGTTAGAATATAATAACTGTAAATGAATTAATTACTAAAATTATATAATTGTTAGATTGATTGGATTTATTTAAGCTTAAATTATGTGTAGGTTTGGTCCTTATTTCTGTCAACCTGTGATTGCTGGATTGGGAGATGATGACAAGCCATTTATTTGCACAATGGACTCAATTGGAGCAAAGTAGGTCTACTTTTTATACATCTGATCTGTTTTTAGTCATACTTTTATAGTAAATGTTAAGACTCTTGAAAAGTTATTTTCTTTTTCTTTGAAATGGTAAATCGAGACACACATTAATTTGTTTTTGGGAAATGAATGATAGAGAGCTTGCAAAAGATTTTGTGGTGGCTGGAACTGCTTCAGAGTCTCTTTATGGTGCTTGTGAGTCAATGTTCAAGCCTGACATGGTACATTTCTTTATTCTTTATATATCTTTATGCTGTTAATAAGTTTCACATTTAAAAGTTATTTGAGAAAATGGTGTTTTATATTTTTCAAATATGATGTAATTGTTTGTTATATGATGCAGGAACATGAAGAGCTGTTTGAGACCATCTCCCAAGCTCTTTTATCATCTGTAGACCGTGATTGTTTGAGTGGTTGGGGAGGACATGTGTACCTTGTGTAAGTTCTTACATCTTTTTATATTATTTATTAAATATATTTATATTTATTTTTATTTTTATAATATAAGAGTGTAAGACATTGATATGGTTTTTGGTGCAGTACACCAACTGAAGTGACTGAAAGGATCTTGAAAGGAAGAATGGATTAGAGTTTTCTTTATCAAAAAAATCCTATTTAGCCCTTGAACTTTTTGGATTTCAATTGTATTTGGTGGCTTATTTTAAAAGTTAATCGATATTCAGACTTTTATGGTATTGTTGTGTAACGCTTATCTTCAGTCATTCTCATTCCTCTCCAAGTATATGCTCTTTTAAGTGCAATTTTATATGCATTTCTCATTCAGTCATTGGGTTTAAAGTTTAAACAAATTAGCTATTTGAAAATATGATGATTATTATTTATCTTAATTAGAAATGTATTAAAATATCTATGAGAGGATTAGAACAGAGTCACAGACACTACAATAACATATATGATTTGTTCGCGGTTTATGTAACACGCATAAATGTGTAGATCTATTTTCATTTTATGAATACATAAAAGTAATTTAAACTTATAGGTTGATAAAACTAATAAAGGCTTTAAAGTCTAAATATGTATTTAAATAATAAAAGTATCTATGCTTGTAAATGTGGAGAAATAGTTATATATAAATGGAGGTTAAAGAATCGCATTTAAAAGAGTAGAAGTATAGACATTTTCTTCATCATGTTGATAATTTATACATTTTAACAGACTGATATGTCCAAAAATATTGCAACAGATTGATTTTTCTAGTATTACAATGCTTATAATATATACGTTTTTTTACTTCCTAGTAGTAAATCCATGAGTTGACCATTTGTTTTATTTTATTGCTAAAATTTATTTGAAAATGAGATTAATTGTCGTATATATATTTGCAATCGATGTTTTCAATATTAACTTCTGTTTACAACGACAATGACAAATTAAACGGTAAGTCAATCTTCAAACGTGGACTTGGTAAAACTATAATTAACCCCCATTTGGACACACCTCTATTATCTCTCCTCTCTGTATAAATATTCTATTAATTACCATAGATATGCCCAACAAAACATGATGAAGTCTCAACTAAGCTCTTCTATGTTCCTCTTGGTTCTAACTCTTTCCTTTTCTGTTTCAATGGCATCATTATATATCCTCCCTTAATGGTTCAAAAGATTTCATAAGTTGCATACAATCCAACTCAACCAATGTCACCTCCATTTCTCAACACATTTTCACCCCTATCAATGCTTCTTTCCTACCCATTTGGCAAGTCGCTGTCCAAAACATTAGGCTCCTTAAACCCTCCACTCCTAAACCCTCTGTCATCGTGACACCTGTGGAAGTAACACTAATCCAAACTACTCTATTCTGCGCCAAGAAATATGGCTATGAGATCAAGATCAGAAGCGGGGGACATGACTTCGAGGGCCTCTCCTACACTTCTGATGTTCCATTTGTAATGATTGATTTCACCAACATGAGGTCTGTACACGTGGACGTATAAAAAACATACGAATTTTATTCGAAGGAATTTATCAGGGCACAATCGACACATTGCTTCCATTGTTGGACAATACATTTCCAGAGCTGGGTGTTACACAAGAAATTTGTGAAATGACAAGTGTCCAATCAACAACAGTTTTTTGGGGCTTCCCAAGCTCCACCCTAACTGAAATTATCACAAAACGATCCGCCATATCCAAGCTTAACAACAAAAGTAAATCAAACTATGTCCGGACACCAATCCCAACAAGCAGTGTTGTAAAACTCGTTGAGTTTTCCGATTACTCCTCCGAGTACTCACTACTCTCCACTTACCGAGGCGCGTTGTAGAATCCCGAGTACTCCCCGGTCGGCCCTTACTGAACTGAGCAGTATTGTAAAACCCGGTCAACTTGGTGATTAATGTGTATAATATACTTAACGATTTATTATTTAACACACACACACGTGTGATTATTACTATGTATATATCTTAAATTTTCAACATTTATTCACTAAGTATGAGAGATCAGCAATTGCATTATTATTTAACCACGGGTTTTTTAAATATACTAAGTATTAAGCTCATGTCACTTATGCATGAAATTCTATATATGTCGAGTACTAAACTCATGTCTTTAAACATAGAAATACATTGAGTATCAATTCTCATGTCACTTAGCATGGATAGACGTACTCTAAGTACTCTAGGGTGCAACATACTCAATGGAACATCAACCAAATAGGGTTACATCTTTCCTCTTCCTTAGAAAAAAATATTTCCTTAGGTTCCTAGCATTCCATGTTCTTGGAATGGGCCTTCCTTCCATCGTCTCTAACAAGTATGCCCCGTTCCTGTTTGCCTCTGTGACCCTGTATGGGCCTTCCCACGTTGGGCCCAGCTTTCCCTGGGGTTGTGCCCGACTGGCCTCATTTTTCCTCAAGACATACTCGCCCACTTTGAAGGCCTTCTCCTTTACCCTTTGGTTGTAATACCTTTATGTTGCATGTTTATACGCAGCTTGTCCGACTCTTCACGTTTCTCCTCTAGGATATCTAAGTTTATCCTCAGGTCTTGTGTGTTGCTTTCCTCATCTTGGTTGGCCACCCTTAGCGTATTCACTGCTACTTCCATAGGGAGCATGGCTTCGGTCCCACATGTCAAGCTGAAAGGGGTTTCCTTTGTGCTTTTCCGTGGTGTAGTCCTATATGACCATAGCACCATTGGTATCTCCTCTGCCCAATTCCCTTTTGCTTTGCCCAACCTCTTTTTGATCCCATTGACAATGGTTCGGTTGGACATCTCCGTTTGACCGTTCGCTTGAGGGTGTGCCACTGATGTGAAGCGTTGGCTTATCCCTTTGGCGGTGCACCATTCTCTAAATGGGTTCTCAGCGAATTGCAAACCATTGTCGCTGATGAGAACCTTAGGTGTTCCAA
This sequence comes from Lactuca sativa, assembly GCF_002870075.4. Lineage (NCBI taxonomy): Eukaryota > Viridiplantae > Streptophyta > Magnoliopsida > Asterales > Asteraceae > Lactuca > Lactuca sativa. The sequence continues at coordinate 193,125,526 of NC_056628.2, forward strand.
ATCTTGTCATGATGTTTTTCCACACAAATTTTATCATGTGCCTCCCAGATATGCATGCCAGTGGCTCAGCTTCAATCCACTTTGTGAAGTAATCCACGGCTACCACCATATACTTCAACTTCCCTGGTGCTTCTGGGAATGGACCCACTATGTCTATGCCCCACTGGTAGAAAGGCCATGGGCTGGATATGTTGCTTAGCGGTGCCGGGGGTTTCGCCTGGACTGGGGCGTAAGACTGACACTCCCAACATTTCTTGGTTACTTCTACCGCGTCTTGATGTATCGTCGGCCAGTATACCCCCATCCGTAGCACCTTTCTTGTCAAAGCCCTTGCCCCTTCGTGTGCGCCTACCTGCCCTGAGTGTGCTTCCTGCAATATCTCTCTCCCCCTGGCTTGACTACACATTTTAGCCATGGAGACGTGAATCCCTTCTTATATAATTCCCCGTTCACCATTGCGTATGAGGGCGCCTTTATACGTATTTTTCTGGCCTCATCATGGTCATCCGGCAACACTCCTCTCTAGAGGTATTCCCGGAACGGTGTCATCCATGTGGGTCCAGCGGGGGTCAAGGTGTTCACCTGCTGTTCATCGATGCTTCTCTCCTGGAGCACCTCCACTAAAACTTTCTTTGACAGGTGATCAAAACAAGTGGACGCTAGCTTGCTCAAAGCGTCTGCCCTCTTGTTCTCACTTCTGGGTATCTGCTTGATTGTAAATTGGCCGAATGATCCTACCATTTGCTTTACCATCTTTACATACTTTCCCATTCTTTGGTCTCTTACCTCGAAACTCCCATTGACTTGGTTCGCTGCTAACCTTGAGTCGGTTAGTGTTGTTACAGCTTTCGCACCCATTTGTTTGGCGAGTCGCAACCCTGCAAGCAGCGCCTCGTTATTCGATGTATGGAAGTCGAAACGGAGGGCGTAGGTTACCTCTTCTCCTTCTGGGCTGGTCAGCATCAGCCCCGCCCCTGAGCCTTCCCTGCTGGACGCCCCGTCCGTGTATAGGGTCCATGAACCGTCGCCGGTAGGGGCCTCTTCAACTACCCACACCTTTTCTTTCGCCGGGTTCCCTCCGTTAGGAATTTCTAGTAAGAAATCAGCCAGCGCCTGCCCTTTGATACTCGTTCTTGGGTGGTAGTTTATATCGTGCTCTCCCAGTTCAATTGCCCACTTGGCCATCCGACCCGACGTCTCCGGCTTAAGCAAGATCTGTTTAATGGGGTAGCTTGTGAGTACCTCGATTTGATGTGCCTGGAAGTATCGCCTTAATCATCTTGCAGCGTAGATGAGTGCCAGCATCAATCTTTCCAACGTGGGATAGTTGAGTTCTGGTCCCTGTAGCGCTCTGCTAACAAAGTATATCGGTCTCTGCTCCCCTTCCCTTTCCACAGCCAATACCGATGATATCGCTTCTCCTAATGTTGAAAGGTACACTTGTAATGTTTCTCCAGGGATGGGGGTTGCCAGAGTCGGCAGCTTGTGCAGTGCTTCCTTGATTCTCTGGAGCGCCTTCTCAGCTTCATCCGTCCATTGGAAATTGTTTTTCTCGATGCATCCCTTTAAGGTGTGGAATAGTGGCATAGCCTTGTCGGCAGATTTCGAGATGAACCTGCTTAGAGTTGTGAGCTTCCCGTTCAGACCTTGTGCATCTCTAAGAGAGTTTGGGGTTGGCGTCTCGATGAACTCGTCGACCTTTGTCGGGCTGGGCTGGATGCCTTTTCTAGTAACATAGTAGCCCAAGAATTGCCCCTCTTCTACTCCAAACGTGCATTTGGTTGGATTTAGTTTCATCTTGGCCACCTCTAATGTCTTGAAAGTCTCTTCGATGTCTTGCAGTATCTTCTCTTCATTTGGACTCTTAATCACCATATCATCTACATATACCTCAATATTCCTTCCAATTTGCTTGGCGAATATCGAGTCGACTAGCCGCTGGTATGTTGCCCCTGCATTCTTTAACCCAAAAGGTATCTTGGTGTAGCAGAACGTGCCATGGTCTGTATAGAAGGCTGTTTTCTCTTCGTCTTCTTTGCTCATCAATATCTGGTGATACCCTTTGTATGCATCCAAGAAGCATTTTAGCTTAAATCCCTGTAGCGACTCTACCTTCTGATCGATTTTCGGGAGTGGGTAGCAATCCTTAGGGCATGCCTTGTTTAGATCAGAAAAGTCGATGCATATGCGCCACGACCCATCCTGCTTGCGGACCATAACTGGGTTTGCAATCCACGTTGGGAACATCGCCTCCCTTACTATTCCGGCCTCCGTCAGCTTAGACATTTCTACATTGATCGCCCTGTTACGGTCTCCTCCTTGTACCCGCTTCTTCTGCTTAACCTCTTTTACCTCCGGTTTGATCATTAGCTTATGTTCAATGACCTTCCTTTCTACCCCCACCATATTCGTGGGGATCCAAGCAAATACATGTTTGTAGCGTTTGAGCAGATCGACCAGTGCTCTTCTTGTGTGGCTTGGGAGGTCGCTTCCAACATTGACCGGCTGGTTGGGGTATCCCTCATTGATTACCTCCTTCCTCTTTGCAGGATTGCCCCTGGGCCTCTTGGGCCCTTTGGTTATTTCTGCTGGCTTCATAACTGTATAGCATCGCAATTCTCTGGGCGGGGTGGCCAAAATCGTGGCTTCGCCTTTTGGTGTGTCGAATTTCATGATCCCATGCATGGTTGAAGGTACAGCCCCTAGCTTCAAGAGGGCAGTCCTTCCTAAGATAATGTTGTGCTCCGCCGAGTGTCAAATGACCACAAAGTCTATCAGGGCGGTCTTCTTCCGCTGCTTGTCGTGGCTAGTGATTGTTAAGGGGAGGTGGATCGTGCCCAACGGCCACAGGCTGTGGTCGGTGAATCCCACCAGCCTACCCGTCGCAGGTCGCAAATTATCTTTCCAGCGATCGGGTAGGAGCCGGAAACAATGTTCATAGATGATGTCTACTGAACTCTTGGTGTCGACATAGACCCTATGGATAGTCACATCTTTGATGGATGTCTATATTATCAGAGGGTTGTCACCTTTTCAGCCGTCCGGCCGGGGATCCTGTATGGAGAACGTGAGCGCGTGTGTTGATGGTTTAACAATGACTTGCTCGCCTCGCTGTTCCTCCCTACTTCTTTTCCTGCGTATCATGAATATCTCCTTGGTTTGAACTCCTTCGCAAGGTGGACCCTTGGCATTCTCAGCATCAAATTTGGCGCGTAGGCTTCGCGCCACCTCCACCAGGTCTCCCTTAAGTTGTTTCTCCTCCATCTCCTTCTTTAGTACCGAACAGCTAGTTGTATCATGCGTTTTGCTTTTGTGGTACTCACAGTACCGACTCTTAGGCGACTTGGTTGGCTGCTGTTTCTCAGACACTGCATATACTTCTGGGCGACAACCCCGTCTGTCGTCTTTAATAAATGGTCGGAAACGTGGCGGTGGTCTTCTTGCTTGGCCATAGTGTCTTCCCCCCCCCCCCCGGAAATCCGTGTAGGTCGGGTGGTGACGTCTAGTCGCCATAGCATTCAAGTAGGCCTGCTTGGCTGCTTCACCATCTTCCTGCCGTAGGTATCGCTCCACTCTTTCTTTCAACTCAGCTCGTGTTAGAGGCTTCTTTCCCATGAGTTTTTGCGAGAGGGGCCCAGGCAGGAGTCCCCATGTGAAAGCACCAGCAATGAGTCCTTCGTCATGCCCCGGTACATCCAGCGTAGCGTTTATGAATCTTGTAAAGTATTCTCGAACAGTCTCCCCCTCCCTTTGTTTACAGCCTATAATTGAATGAGAATCGCCTTTCTATTTACGTAGTTGCATGAAGTTGGTGAGGAAGAGGTACTTGAGCTGAGCGAAGTTTGAAATGCTGCCCGGTTGTAGCGTTTTGAACCATGTGCCGGCGATGCCATCGAGCGTCGTCCGGAAGTATGTGCACCAAAACTTCTCGTTAAGCTTTAGCGACGTCATCGTCCATTCATATGTATCAATGTGGCTATCTGGGTCGGTAGTCCCATTATACATTTTAAGCGTCGAGAGCTTTGCAGTGTTTGGTGTAATCCAACAGCTCTTTAACAAACGGAGATGTTACGCTCCGGGAAAAACCATCCTGGTTTGGAGCAGTCGACGTCCCTTGCCGGTATTGAGAACTCATTCCATGCTGTAGGGGCATAAGGTAGCCTGAACTTGGTCCATAAAAGGGGTATGGCTGGAATGGTAGCTGAAGGGGATAGCTAGTGGAGAAAGGGTGCATGGATGTAACAGGTTTGATCATTATCGGCTGTTGTAAGCTGTTGTTTGAGGGAATAGTCGGTCCAGTCCATGCTCCAACCGTCGAATAGACGGGTGGTGAATGGTTCATCATGGTTTGCGCCAATGGTGGTAGTAGCGTTGTGGAACTCTGTCCACCAGTCGTCTGGAACGATGTAGGTGTTACGAATGACGGTGAAAGGTTGAGAATATGGCTCGACGGGGGTGCAGTTGAGTGAACTGTTCGCGCTTGTTGCAGCGGCGGCGCAAAGAACGGCGGCATCTGAAGCTGTGTAGGCGAAAGTAGCTCCACCGGAGTTGTTCCTTGCTGAGAAAACAACGGTTGCGAAATATTTCCGGCGGCTGTTGTAGAACTTCCTTCGCCCAAAACTGGCCTGTTGGTCGCTGTAGGCAGTGGCGTTTCGTCCAACGTCGTCATGGGACGTATGGGACTAATTGGTCATCCCTCACTACCGTTGGACGCCATTGATGCTTGCTTTCGTGCTTTTGTTTGTGTTCTTCGTCTCACAAACGGATGGCGCCAAATGATGGAACTTTGTCCCAGATGAGACCTTGCTTCTGACTCTGGGATGAGATCTCCTCGGTTGCCTGGTTATAACTGCAAGATCACAAAGAACAAGGGTCGTCAACCGCTTCCCGGGAGGGGTTCCCGGGAGAACGCTCCGACGGTCAAGTTAGGATGACTTTAGGGTTTGTGTCTGTTCTCTCAGGATTGGTTAGAGAGCTTACCTTGCTGGTCTTGTGTGCACATCCTTTTATACCTAGCGCTCCTGCCTGGTCCCTACCAGACAGAATCACTTTTGGAGGAGACAAGGTCAGAGGCGCTGATTGGAGGGTCGTGCGCCCTCAACCGCTAGAGCGCTCTCATTGGCTCCGACGGTAATGCTCTGATCCTGCCCTTTGTCTCCTGATCGTATCTTTTGTCTTGGAGCAAGGAGCGTTACTTGGCGGACGCGAGCCTTCCATCTGTCCATTCCGCTCCCGGGGGCGCCAGCGGGCGCTGAGCCTGCTGGGCTGAACCTGGCTGGTGTGCCCGGCTCTAGGGCTTGGACGCGGTTCTGCTATGCTGCCCTAGGCACACCATTAATTAGTATTTTCCAGTTTTTGTATATTCACATATATCTAATTTTGTTATATATTTCAATCAACTTTTGATTTTAACTTATGATGTTGACATATATAATTTTCTTAAAAATATTTCTACATGAATTACCAAATCTGAGTACTCGCTACTCAATAGTCGGTCGAACAGGTGTCGAGTAACGAGTTCTACAACCTTGCCCATCAGTGGGCTCAAAAAGATTTGGAGAAGGTTTTTAGAAAGCGATGGCTCGGGGCTTTTTGTGATCAATCATTTAGGCGAGAGGATGGCTGAGTACTCAGAGACAGCAATTCCATATCCTCATAGAGTCAGGGTGTTGTATCAGTTTCTCAGTACTATCAATTTCGTGGATCAACCTTCGGACACAACCCCTATGTCGCCCAGGAGGATAGCTTGGTTGCGAAGGATGGAAAAGTTATTGACGCCTTATGTGACAAAGAACCCGAGACAGGTGTATGCCAACTATATGGATCTGGATTTGGGTGTAGGGAGTGCTAGTTATGAAGGAGCAAGTGTTTGGGGTGAGAGTTATTGGAAGAGAAACAATTTCAAGAAGTTGATCCGAATCAAGGCCAAAGTTGATCCGGAAAATTTCTTTAAACACCCACAAAGTATCCCAATCTTCTAATAAATTGTTGAGTGTGAAGGTATTTGGTATTGTAGATAATACTAAAATGGAAAAATATGTTTTTTTTTCTTTTAGTAATAGTAAATGTTAAGTAATTTATATTCTTCATTAACTACTTAGCATAACTATTTTTATGAATCATTGGACTTTTCACTTTTAAGGCTTGCATTTTAGTAAGTTATATGACACCAAACAAAATTACAATGTAAACTTCTCCATAATATTGTGCAGCAATGTCTCAAACTCGCTTCTTACTCTTAATATTTGAAAAGATTTAACACTAGTACAAAATGGGCTATTTTGTACATTAAAATACTCATAGAAAACATACGTAGATGTTACATATGTGATGATCACAATAAGCAAAATAAGAATATCCACAATATCAGTGACAAGTTTAGAATGGAAAACAAAGTGGTTCACTAAAAGTCGGACCAGTTAAAAAAATGGATCCAATCGAGTCGGTTCACCAAGAAAAACAACCGTTTTAATATGTATAAAAATTATTGTTGAAATGACTGAAGCCGAATCGGTTATACCTTCATTTTTTTACTAAAAGAAAAATTCACTTGGTGTTAATCGGTCTAAACTAAACATCAGCAAGCTTATGTTGTACAATGTGAAAGAATAAGCATTTATTTATAATAAAAACTCCTTAACCATTGTTTTCTTTGAGTTAACGTGGGACTACTTAATCCCACTTATGATATGCATTTTGTTGTCTTTAGTTTATATCTTTTTTTTTCCTTTTTTTTAACAAACACATTAAGGTAGATTCTTCAAAATATTTAAGATAGGTCCTAAATATTTTTTGTATATGATTTATCATAAATTTTTTAATTTTAGGTGGGTCAAGTGACCCACCTTCCCATAACATAGTCTCATCACTGCATAATATAACTATAAGCAGAGACTCTTGTGGAGAAAAACCCACAAGACACAACTCTGTATATTAAGGAAATTCAACTATAAAGAAAAAAGTTGTATAGCTGAAATCGATATGGGAGATGAGAGAAAAAAGATGTAATGGAATGGATAAAAATGACATGTGTTGACTTTATAGAGGTTGATTAGAAGACCTAAACATACCGCAAAATTATTAATAAATATGAAACAATACTAATAGATAGCTAACCTAAGAGTGAAGCAAATAAAACATCATAAAATAAATTAACATAAGTAAAAACAATAAGTAAAATATTGCTTAAAAGGAAAGTACTATGTTTATATAGCACGGTCAACACTATCTTGAAATAAAAAAAAAAATAAGGACCTTCAAACCCCAAAAGCCACTAAGGACCAAACTTTCTCGAATGGCATAAATGAAAAAACTAGTGATTTATCCAAATCCTCCTAATTTCATCTGATGCAAACAATCAACTTAGCATAAATAACTCAAAAGACTTTTGAAATATTTAAATACATTAAAAACTATAACATGCTCTTGAATGCACTCACAAACTATTGGTTGCTTGCTCAAATAAGGTTTTATCCACCACCATACGTTTCAAAATTATCAGTCTACGATCCAATAAAACTCTATCCAACACCTTACAAACAATACTCAGAAAGTTATTCAAGAGACCTTTTGATACAAGAAACATGCCAAGTTTACTCATTTTAGCACCGTTAGCACTAACTCAAGTAAAAGAGAAATCATTCGCATTAAACTCACCAAAAACAATATTAGACGTTGGATGAGACTGCATAAAAACGTCAAGTAAATTCACAAACTTCTCTTATCCACTTCACTTAAAGGAGAATAATTGTCAACCATAAAGCATTTAACCTTACAAAACACCCATTCGCCTTCTATTCTTATCATGTTTTCGGTATAAAACAACTAAGACTTAATAAAAACTGAGGGAACCCAAAGAGAAACAATACCACCAAATATACCCTTTGCATTAAGTTTGCAAAATTAAACTAATAGTTTCCCTAAAGACTTTAAATCATAAACAAATCAAACCAGTCATACGTGTTTCATTGATACCAAGAAAATTTATACCATTGATCACCCATACTATTTAAATAATTTGATAAATCATCCTTATTTACTCACATTTAGTGTTGTTCGACATGAACTTCTTGACCACATGTCTCTCTTAAGTGTGATCATGTCACATATGCGCAGATGAGATTAATTAATTAATAGTAATAGATGTGTATGTCGATGATATCAAACTCAAACAAACAAACAAAAAAACTTAGTTTACCTACTTACACATTAAAATCCAAAAACGCAAAGGAGGGCTACATGGTTTGCATTTGCACAACAAAAACTCTCATATAACTTAATTGAAATCTATGTTGCCCAAAACAAAAACAAACAAACAAACAAAAAAAGGTTGTCTATTTAAGTAACCCAACAACATCCTACAACTATCAACTTCCATTTAAGTCAGTAACCTTTGGTTTAAGCCATATCAGCTGGCTTATTCACTGTAGGGTGTGCAGGAGTGACTGATTCCGGAGCAGGAGTCACAGATTCCGGAGTCACTTGCTTATACGACTTCCTCTCATGTTGAGTTTGAGCATCCAACGCGGTCTCAGTCTCGGGATTCTTTTTTGCCTTCTTTTTCGCCAATTCCGATGGCATTGTGGAGGCGGTTTGATTGCTGGAATTGGCCTTTAACTTGTCGTGTTTTGGGCGGTCTGTGGCGGGAATGTTGGAAGAACTGGCCGGCTTTGTGGTGGCAGTGGCGGTAAGTGTGGTGGTTATTGACCGGATGGGTGCAGCCGAGTCGGTGGCTACCTTATTTGGAGCATGTTGGGCTTCACCAGAAATGGTGTCAGATTTTGACACAAGTAATTTTTTCCTCTTCATCTTCTCCTGCTCCTTTAAACATCAAATTAGGCAAAAACAAAATATAAGTCACTTGATTGGAATCAACAATTCCATTCCTGCCCTGATTCCAAATTACCAAACACTTACCTTCTGCCTGTGTAGTGCTTTTCTCCTATCTTTTGCCCTAACAATTGCTTTCTTGACCCCATGGTTATTCATCCAGCCTTTTGGCCAATATTCTGCAAGCTGCAATACAGACAATAAAAAAAAAAAAAAATGTAAACTATGTTTAAAATTTTTCAATTTGAACTGATGTCACCCAAAAGACAAGAATGCCCTCCTCAGCCAAGCTTACCTCTATATAAAGCTTCCTAACTAGTGGAGTTGCTTCCTCCACCTCAAGCCCCTATTGAATAAGTAAATTTGTACAAAGTAAGTTGCTATGAAAAAGAAATAAAAGTTTTCTTTAGATATATGTTAAGAATAAGAATACATTACATCAACAAAAAAATCATAAAGCTCGCAAATCTTGTCCTCTAAAGCATCATCTGTAACAAATCTGCTTTTAACAACTTTTTCTTTACTGCTTGCTTCTTGAAAATCATCAGATGATCCTGTTTGCTCAATAACCTGAAATCACATACAAATACAATTTATCTGTGTCTGACATGACTAGGACAAAAGTAAACAGATTTCTGTAGAGACTAAATATGCAAAAAGACGTAAATGCCCTCATCATAAAAATAAAAAAATAGTAGAGTACCTCAGGCATCATCATTGAGACACGTGCCTTAACCATGTCATCTATTTCCTTCTTTAACTGTTGTACCCTCTCGTCTTTCTCTTCTGTAGCAGATAATCCCATGGTGACCATGTTATGAAGATTTCTCTATTACAAAGTAACACACAAACACAAACCAATCAATATTCAATAACAATAAAATAATTAAATAATAAAAATGGTAATACCTTCAATGATCTAACTTGTATCAGATGACCAAGGATGCTCATCAAACGATTAAGTAGCTCCTTTGATAGTTTTCCATGAATCGCATGCTACAAATACCACAAAAAATGTAAGAGTTTTATATAATAAGAAAAAAAATAAGAAGAAATGTTGGTATTTATTACCGCCAGCCTGGCAACTTTAGCAAGCTTTTGCTTAATTTCAGGAGGCATTCTTCTTTTGACAGCCTGAGCTGAGTTGTCAGCTTCCGGAACCTCCATACTTGGTGGCCTTGCTGTTGTGAGGTCAATATAAATATATATATAAAAAGCAATTGGTCAACAATTGGTCAACCATAAAAGGTGATAGAGTCAAACTTACTTTCTGCAACTATCTTCTCCAAATCCCTGATGGCTTTTTCAAGCATCACATTTGTACTTTTAGGTTTCAAGCTTGAACTTTCCTTTCTCACCGTGTGTGTAGTCTTCTGCTTGAAAATTATAACATCCAAGTCAATAATAAATATATATATATATATTTATGGAAATATATTTCCGTCATCAAACGACAAATTTAAGCTTAACAATTACCATTTTGGGCAGATTTAATAAGTTCCGACAAAAAGAAAACGGACAAATGACTTTAATATACAGGAAAAAAAATATATATTATAAATAATACCATAAATGTCGAGATTTTTTGTTGATTGTCACTTTTTATATGCTAAGTAGTCAAATACCATGAAGTAAATAAAATCGTATTCAAATGTAACATTGTAGTAATGGAAAATACCAAAAATGATATTTTTGTTGAGGACCACAAGGCTAGGCTAAAAAAACATTAATTCGTTTACTAGTTGTGTTATATTGTTGTTTATTTGAGTTAATTCATGTCAAGTCAATTTACATATATGTGGATATTTTGGTTATTACTTACACATATAACTACTTCTATTCTCATTAAGAGAAGAGTCAACTTTTTGTGTTTTATATTTCTTACCTTAGTAATTAGCATCACTACACTTTTTTATTATATTTGACTCAAGATAAGATTATTTGAATAATTAAGGTGGATATCGAGGGTTTATTGTTGACATGTGGACTCATGAATCGGGAAATTCTATAAAAGGTCCAAGGCTTATGAGGAAACTTCAATTAATTTACTAATCCGGTTCATTTAATGTGTAGAATAGAAGTAGTTTAGGTACTAGTTTCCTTTCAACTTTTTGGGCTTATTGTACACTATTTAGCTTCTTACTATTGTCCCCTCTATACTTTAAGCTTTTATTGCTAGTATCTATGTCCTACTTTATTACTAGTATTCTACTTTCAACGTCTGTGTTATCAATACTATTTTTGTGTTATCCTTATTAAAGTAATAAAGTTAATTGCTTACTAGTGTCCCCTCTTGACTTCCAACATTATTGCTAGTATATGTTTTTCCTTTAGTCACACACCATAGTTTATTCTCTATTGTGGGCCCACATTCTTATGGGACTTGAGTATTGTTCTTGTTACAATTAATGCATATATGATGTCATCGATGTAATAACAGCTACTATATGTGAGGGTGGATACTCTAGTTATAAGTTATAACTACTCTCATTAAGGGTATACTAGTCCTTTACATGTTTCTTGTTTGATGAGTAGTATTAAGGCACGCATTGGTTATATATAAAAATGCATTATTCAAATTGTCCATAGTCCATACTCCATACCAAATAATGGGATAAGATGTTGGGTGTTTGACAAAAGTTTTCTCTAATTGATCTTCAAAAGACCCTACCTAGGCTTATGAGGAAAGCTACTTATGATATTTCCTTCCCCAAATCTATATATTCAATTGCCCGTATTGCATCAATGGCTTATTAATTATTGGACTATTGGTATTTGATTTTAACTTCTAAAAGTTAGAAAGAGATTCCTAAAGTAACTAGAAATTTTTAATTGCCCTTTATCCTCTAGGCATTGATATAAAATTACATCAACGCCTCAAGGCATAAATTTCATTAAAGGCTATAGGAATCGTTAACTGATCATGGTTTTGTGATGAGAAAACACATCAAATTTTCCAAACACACTATGCAAGAATCAAGTAAAACAAACATGCAACTACATCAATTGGCATCAAAATAAAGAAAGATAAGTTATGGCAAAAGAACATTCACCGGTTGCTGGGGAATCTCAGGAGCCTTCATGTCTACCTGTTGATGAGTTACATTTTTCTCTCTTGGCAAAACTGTTTGATTCACCTCTTCTAAGTTGTTAACCAATTGTCCATGAGATTTCAACTGCACACCAGAACCCTTCTCATTGACCCTTTGACTCAAAATTGCAGAAGAGGGACTTCCATCTTTCAATTTGGTAGCAACTTTTTTGGATTGGAGAACTCCAGCTTTATTCTTTACTTTAGCTTCACCATCCATAATCTTTATTGGAGAAGGGTTCATTACACTTTTAGGGTCAGCAGGTTTCTTTACAACAGTTCCAAGTGCTATTATTGGACTCTGGTATTTCACATCATCATTGTGTACAGTTGGTAAAGTTGTACTACGAGATGGAGTAGGGGCGTTTTTGTCTATTGGCACCACTACCTTCCTAGATTCCTTCTTATTAACTTTCATATGTTTATTTGGTGCATTCCCATCATTGCTTCCACTATCACCTTTTGTTGAATCCTTTCTTCTCCTCTTTTTCGGTTGCTCAGTTGGCAACACTGCAGGCTCGTTTCTATCAAGATAAATAGATCCAAATAAGAAAAGAAAAAAAAAAAAAAACAGGAATAAAAAAGAGTAAAGGTGTCATGTGAAAAGGAAAGGGATCTTAAGATAGAAACTGACGTGCGCTCTAACTTCCCACGATTGACAAAGAATCCATCATGCTTTATTGCTGAATTATCAACCTGAAAATATTCATCCTGAAGAGCAAAAAAAAAAGGTAATGATAAGTTATTTCCTATCTCTATTCAAACAGAAGTGGGCTCCAAAAGTTATAAGTAGTAGCTTCACTAACCAGTTCAGTGTCGTCTATGAATGAATCTTCTGTGTCATACTCATCATCATCAGGAACATCATTGAGATCTTCCTCATCGCTGCTGTTCTTACCCTGAATGTATAGATTGTAGCATCATCAAGATTCAAGACAATGACATGAAAAATCCAAGTTCATAGTGTAATGAATATATTCCACACCATATATAAGCGTTCAATCTTCTCGATTACAGCACTAAAACGACTACCAGTTGGTCCATCATTGGCTTCATTTTCAGCAGCATCTCCCTACAAAAGTCAAAACATTTATCAAAGCTTGATTGCTGCTGGAATAAATGAAAGTGATGAGAAGATGAAGATGTTCTTTGGTATAGGTTTTGTATCTGTAAAGTTACAAAGAAATTATGTTCCTAAAATTTGCTGATACTACAGAAATGTTAGCAGCAATTAATTCCCACCATCCCAAACATTTTTTCACTTAACTTCAAACAAAACCCTATATTGAAAAGATAAATACAAAAATTGTTTGTGTAAAACAATTAAATTGCATAATCTTCGAATTTTAAGAAAAACAACTCGACTGATAACTAAAGAATAAGCAGGAAATAGCTCGTGATTGAGCTGAAATGCTATGAATGGCCAAACTTTCGATAGAAACCCTACTTTATTCTAATTACCCCAAATCGGAACCATGAGTAACAATTTGATTGTGAATTTTGACAAGGTTACGTAAACATACAGAAGGTGGAGCAATGCGAGAATCGAGAGCAGGGTTAGCAGCAACGGGAAGAGGAACAGGAGGAGCAGATACAGTAGGCGCTTTGTTCTCGATATTATTCTTAGCAGCCTTATTGGCGTCCTTGACAAGCTTCTTCCACGACACAATTGTCGTCTCTCCAGGCCTCAGCTCCACCTCAAACCTCTGCCGTCCACCGCCACATAATAATGTCGAAGAAGATGATGATGCCACACCACCAACACCTCCCCCGCTGCCTTCCTCCATCGACAATCCCACAAGTAAATTATTATACGTTCACAGAGATTTTACATACATACATTTAGAGTGGGTTTATGTGTGAAATTGGATTGATGTAAACCCTAGAAGAGAGAAATTTGTGAAATTTTGATGCTTGGATTCGACGATTCGGCTAGGCGCTAACAAATTAAATCTAAATTTTTTCCCTTTGTGTTGTAAATCTATAATTTCGACTCATGGAAGACAAGACACAAAGGATATGTACGGAGGGGTTACATTTGTCTCCTTCCTCAATATAACCCATTCCATCAATCACTACTGTGGCCCACATACCACAGCCCAAGCCCAGATTTCTATGTACTTACGGTTACGACTTAGGAGTTAGGAGTTAGGAGTTAAGACTTATGAGATAAGCTTGGTGAGTTCCGTTTCTTCGTCCCTTTTTTCTTCTATTCACGTTGTTGCAATAAAATCACAGAAACATATTTTTTTATATCAACAAACAAACATTATAACTTTCTCAAATTTCACTACAAATAGAAATGGTTCTATCACGAAACACACCCACTCGTCACGTCGCATCACTTTACGACATTTTCTAAACCGAACCACAACCACATTACCCACGTATGGAATCACCCCGTACGCCAATATGTTTAACGTCATAGGGTACACCATTTTACTTGTCACCACGATATATTTTCCAAAAACAACCCTAGAATACCAATCTCTATCTTCGACTATATCACAACCCCAAGTGTTACCCTATTTTGCAAACACAAGATGATGAAGATGTGTTGGTGTTTGAAACACAATCAGAACCGAAAACCTATCCAGATGAGAAAGGAAAAAAAATCGAAAGCAAACTTAAATGGTCCGGTTCCTCTTAGAAAGTGGACTCAAAATGAAGAGGAGACATTGGCAATCGCCTACATCTCCTCTACAGAGGTTCCGAAAGATAGAAAGCTCAAAAATCGGATAAATTTTGGAGAAATGTCGAAGAAAATTTCTACATGGTGATGGAGGTCAAATCATATCGGTTGAAACACCAAATTAGTACAAAATGGAAGTATTTGAACTTGAAAATGTCAAAGTTTACCGAAATATACAACAAGTTATCATCAACCTAAAAAAGCGAGGAAAGTGACAACGTGGCTCTAGATGGGTATTGTTTAACAAGTAATGGGTTGATTTTTTCGCAAATAGAACCTCGAAATATCATTAAAAGCCCGCCAAATTGGTCACTGGTACATCTTCACACTAAGCCATATTCAAAACAAAGCAAAACTTTGCATATCGTTGGCCATGCGGAGTCGTCTGTCACATCCCCAGCCGAGGCGGCGGAACATGTCGGGTTATGCGATTAAGTTTATGGATCACAGGTAAACTGCATATATAGCACAAGTACAACAATAAACAAAATAACATTTGTATTTCATCTTTTAAGTTTAATACAAGGTACTTACAGATAATAGTAATACATTAATTGCCTTAACATGTAGGCATACATAACAAAAGTTGGTAAACTAGATTGCCTGAAATCCATGATTATTCGTCGTCTGAACACTTGAGTTACTGATTCCCTGAGAATACATTAAATTTTGAGGGTGAGCATAAAGTTGGTGACGGTCACAGGTTTTCTGCTAACAATAGTATGATACATTTAAAAAATCTAAAAAGTATTTTATTTGTTAGTATAATCATACTTGTAAATAAGCTCTTTGCATATATAAATTCATACTTAAAATAATTTTGCAACAACCAAGCCCATGGTTTGTAGTAAGAGAGAGAGTTTTTAGTTAATGTTTATAGTGAGTCTTATAACTGAGCTATGAGACTATATGTACCCCCTACGTCGTAGTAACGATAGTAGACACTTATCACCCGCTTCAATTGATCGGTCGAGGTTGTAGCTAGCAACCGCATGTGGGGATGTCAACCTCGTATAGATCTCTCTCTCTATCTATCTATCTATCTATATATATATATATATATGTGTGTGTGTGTGTGTGTATCTTGCTCCGAGGATTAACGGTTATAGTAGTATGGGTATGTTGTAATGCTCATGATTCTGTCTAAGCATTATTATGATGATGTAATAGTTAGGGTCAACAGTTATAACCTATTTTAAAGTAATAAAGAATAATTATTTATGTGATTTATGTGCATTATACTTGCTTATAATGATATAATAAAATAATGATCAAATTAAACGTCAAAAATAGAATGATAGATAGACCCAATATCTATGAAGAAGGTTGAAGTAGTCGTAACAAGGATTTCAGGGATATAAGGAACGTTGAAATCCGACTTATAACGAATAAAATATAACATGTCGAAGTTTTGCAACAAAACCGACACGAGGCCGGAAATGGTAAAAATATGCGTTTGCGATAAAGTACTTTTTGGCCTTAGCGATCTAAACGAAATTCGTAGTATACGTTAAACCGAGAGCGTGCATAAAAAGAACGTCCAAATCTAACTTCGTATGAGAAAGTTATGATTTTTCTAAGATTTGCATAGTAGTGCACAGCACGGGATTCAAATTTTAGATCTACCGATTTTAGCCGACATAATCTAAACAAGAATCGAAGATCTCGTTAATAAGAACTCAACAATATAAAGAAAAACGAAAACGGACGTCGGATGACAAAGTTATGAATTTTTAACGGAATTTACCTGTTTAAGCCTGTTAAAATATAATTTTAAAAATAAAGTCAAATTAGTCGATGAAGTTTGAACGAAAGTTGTAGATTGCATCGTCATCTATGCGTGGATATAAAGAATGTCAAAAACGGAGCTCATATGCGAAAGTTATTGGATTTAGAAGTTTATGGGTTAGAATGCGAAGAGACATGTGTACACCCCGCGTAGCCAGCATTACGCCCAACGGTCTCGCATACGCGGTCCCAGTAGCCTCCACATCGCCCCATCCAAAGATCGACAACTGCCCCCTCGTGTTGCATCGTACTCCGAGGAGTACACCCAGCGTAGTCAGAGGCCAACTCCTATAGATATGTGAGATGTTCTCCTCAATTCTTTACACCTCAACCTTTCTTTTCTCTCTCAACACTCCCAATCTCTCCCTCCCCTTCCCTAGTACTTCCTAAGTGCTAAAGGTGAGTCCTGAAGCGCCAGACGGCTCCGAGAGGAAGAGCTTTTGGCTCGGAAGTTCTGCCCCCGCAGAGCCCGGTTCCTAACCAAACCTCCTAGTAAAGGAGTTATGTTTACCCTACTTTAAGTATAACTTATGTTTAAGTTCAATATCGTTATTATGAACCTATAAAAATATATATGTATTATAAAACATAATATACAAAGTGTTATTATAATATCTTTTAACTACTCGTGGTACGGGGAATCTGGTTTGAAAGGTCGCATAAGGTTGTTGGATTTCAGAAGTCCTTAAATGCCAAAATGGTCCTACCCTCTGGCGTTTCATGTCTAGCCCCTGTTTGTACATGGTGGTTGAAAAGTATTGTTAACACTTATAAAACAATATCGCTCATAAATAGTCGCAATAAATATTCGACTAAAATCTATTGGTAATGGTACTAGGTTTCGTCGAAGGAAAATATAATTGTTAGAAGCGAAGCGGTGCCCGAGTTTGTAGTCATCACTTTAACAGGTGAGTGCATAACTACTTCCATCTTATACATAGATATGAAGTATTTAATACAAATTATGTGCTATGTGTGCATATTATGTGTTCATGATATCTATGTTGGATGAACAAAATATACATGTTTTATTCGATTTAAATTGTATATGTATTTTATACCTGTAATTATGATGGGTAAAGATGGGTAGATGATATAGATGATGAAATAAATGATGAGAGACCTCGATGTTTAAGATGATTCAGTCATCTAGCGGAGTATAGATGATGACCACGGACTATTCTAGACAATCTAGTGTAACGCTAGCAGGCTCGCAACCTGTAAGTGTTTTTGAACTAAGTGTTCACTAGGTGTACTCCATCCCCCCTCATGGTTGCCTTATTTGACATGTATTGTTGAGGAATCCCCTAAGCAGTGTTTTCATCCCGATGAAATCCTTAGGCTAGGTCCATCACTTTAGATGCTTTAGGAACAGAAAGTGAGGATAACGGGAATGGGTAATCGGGTTGATTGATTTGATGAAATTAATAAACTTAATTATTATGGGTTGAATACCCTATGTGCTCACCAACTCCTAAGTCTAACCCGCTCAGTTTCTTGTATACAGCTAGTGGCAAGAGAGCACATGAGTGATGATCTGATGAGAGATCAATGGATTATAGGCCACTAAAATAAATAGATGTTGTAAGGCCTATGCTCTTTTTGTTTATGCTTTTGATCTGTATTGACAATGACATCCCGAGGTTTTTAATATAATGAAAATATTTTTCTTCGAAAATGCTTTAATGAATTCTTTAAGATATTTTGGGAACAAATTCCGCAGCATATCTCTTCAAAAGTATACTATGATTTTCAAACAAATCATAAACAAATCAGTTTTTTCTGGCCGTGAAATTGGGGATGTCACATATGTTAAGTGTTTAGACTTAACAAATAAATATAATCTCACTAAAAATCCATGAACTAAGGTATGTAAAAAGCTCTTAATCCTAACTTGTAAATAGATAAGTTATTAGGCATAACGAATTTGTATAGAGTTTATAAAAGTCGAGCATAATTGGTATGCATGTATAGTATAAGGCACTACCTTCTATAACTAAGTATGTTTCTTGTATAAACTTTTTAGTAAAAAGGCATATGTTATTTTAATAGTTACATTATTCTAACAATACAACATATTAAAGTATTAAAGTTTAAAACTAGTTACATACTTATAACATATAAGTGTCAAACCAATGTTTTATAAACTAGTATAGTTTTTAATAAAATAATAATAGTTTATGTGTATTTTTGGTGTAAATTAATACCATTTATATATGTGACAACTCAAAATATTTGGATCAAGCAAGGTCTAAATTTCAACCCTATTACAATGAAAACCTTGAAAGTCATTAGAGAATAAGTGCATGTGTATGGAAGTATACACCTTGATAGTCACATATAAAGTAACCTCTTAGAGACTAAACAAGTTAAGCAAGACGAAGTGGGACAAATAAATTAAATTTTAACCTACAATGCAATCAAACAAGGACCCAATGATGATAGCACAATGTCACAACTAGCATTTTTGCTAGGAAATTTTACTCTCATGTAATCATTCACCTAGTGTAATAACGTGTACTCTAAGAGAATATCATACTCTATGATCATTCAAGTACATCTCATGTGTTCAACTAAGGGCTGAAAACCCTAAGAATCCCGGTTTAAGTCCATTAGGGACTAGGATTTCCTTATTGGGCCTAATGGACCAATAAGCTTCCAATTTGACTATTTTAGGCTTAGCACCCTTAAATGGGCTCTAATTGGACCCACCTTCATGAAACTTAACATTTTGGGCCATGATGGGCCTAAAATAAGTTTGTTTACCTTTAATGGGCCTTGGGCCATAACAACTCCAATTAACCCTAATGGACAATAAAACCCATTCTTTTATACTATTTGGGCCGTGAACCACCCTAAATGTAACATCCCGAAATTCAGGTATATCTATTTAACCTTTCTTCTTTACCAAGTTGTCAAGTTTAGCCCCTAAAGGAAAAAGTATGGCTATTAAGTACGTTGGGTGTACTGAAGAGTACGTTGCACGTACTCAAGCGCTTACTTTGGACGCAAACTCGCCTAGGTACGTTGGGCGTACCCAAGGTTACGTTGGGCGTAGCTGGCCCAGATACAAACCCTAATTGTGGTTTGTGGACTATAAAGGGAATGATATGGTCTTGTCCCCCAGCCACCATTCCTCAGAGAGAAACCCTAGGGGAGCAGTATTATCATTCTAAAGCTAGTGTGTGAGTGTTCTTGAGCTAGAAGGTGCCTTTGTGTGTTAGTGAAGAAGAAGATGAGGTTCTTGTGGAGGCTAGAAGTTGGAGTACAAGCTTGGATCTGAGTTTTATAGAGGGAGGAGCTTCACTTGGAGCTAAAAAGCTCAAAGCTTTCCTTGTCATTTTTGTTTTGTGCTTTATGGACCAATTTTTAGGGTTTTTGGTCCCAAGGTGGAGACTTTATGAGCAAATGGTCTCCATAAGCCTAGATCTGCCATATTTCAGAGTAATATGAATTGTAGGTTCATAAAAATCCAATCTTGGACGTGCATGAGCTTAGGGCTTAATGGGGAAAGAGGTTGTATGTTTGAAGTGAATGGTGACCTTTACAGCCATGCAAATGCTTAAAGGTTTCAACTTTATGGATTAAGTGACCTTAGAAAAGTCAGATTTGGAGTTTGAGTTTATGTCTTAACCGTTTAAGACCAAAAATCCATAAGAGTATGAAACCGAGACTTACGTTGGACGTAAATATCAGTACGCGCAGCGTAAGGGTTTGAGACCCCGATTATGGATCGCCGGAGTACGCCCCACATATAGGAGCTGGTACGCGCCGCGAACTGCCCCTGTTGACTTTCGTTGACTTTTAGGGTTTTAGTCAGCATTTGGACTTTTGGGTTAACAACCTTAGGATATTCTAAAGTTCAAAGAGTTTATCAAACTCTTCAAGTGTTAGAACTTGGAAACTTCTCAACATCTCTTCAAATCATCCACCAAACCAAACCAAGGTGAGCTTCATACCCCTATTTTTGATTTTTCATTATTTAGAAGGAGGATACAAATCAAAGGTCTTGTGAAATATTCTAATATTTGCTTGTTATGCATGTATGTTATATGTATTAAAGGTTGATAAGTTTAGGTGTTGGTCCAAAAACTCGAGATTTGGTTAAGTCTCAAGAATTTGAACTCACCTCACATAACAAGTTGATAGAATTAAAAGCTAGCACTTTTATGAATATTTTGTTCACATATTATATGTCAAGAACCACAAAGTTTAACTTAAGAAATTGTTTAAACAATGATTTTGGACACAAAATTTTGAAGATGTAAATTTTTGAAAAGTTTATCGTTTTGGACGATTTTCGGCATATATATATATATATATATATATATATATATATATATATATATATATATATATATATATATATATATATATATATATATATATAGGTCATTTTGAAATATAGGATAAATTTGAGTTAATAGTGAATATTTTAATTAAAATGGGCCAAAAATGGAATTATTTGATAAATAAGGGTCATTTTGAACAGTTTCTTAAATACGAGTCTAAAATGAGCATTTTAGAAGAAATAGGTCATTTTCAACAATTCTCGTATTTTTGGATCACTCATGACACTTTTTGACAAATGTGGGTTTTATTTGATAATTTATAAAAAGAAGGGGCACTTTTGCCAAAATAGATAATATTGAGTCATTTTTGATAAATATGATTCAAAGTGGATTATTTTCAATAGACGAAACGAAATGAAACGAAACGAAACACCTAGTCAATGAGCACAACTAATGTTACGAAACAAAAAAAAGACGAAATATCTAGTCAACGAGTACAACTATTGTTATTTATTAAATAAATAATGGAATTCAACTATTAGCGTAAATATCTGTTAGGATTCTAGTGAGACGCATCTTCACCGTACCTATATAATAGTGTACATTTAAAGTCATGTAAGAGTTATAACCAGAGTCTCCTGGAAGGATAGCGGGAATTTGTGTATAGATCTATACGGGTTTGACATCCCACACCTTCGTTGTTCGCTACAGCTAGACAAGCCAGTCTAGGGTGACAAATGTCTTCAACGAAACCAAAGTCTGAAGAACGTTAAGACAGGAACTTTGTCATATTAGTATGGTTATAACGACTCACTTAGAATATAACAATATTATTTAGAAATTTACGTGGGAACACATTACAAATAGTTTGCACATTGTGTTGATCGTCCCCGTGCATGTTATTGATTGTCCACGTTCTTTGTGTTGATCGTCCACATGCATTGTGCGGATTGTCCACAAACACCCGTTGATTACTCACACCACTCCGGTCTTAGGGTCTTAAGACCACAAACGATTACACACATACATAAAATATCAGATTTTCTAGGAACATTCACGTTGCATACCAGTTTTCATACAACAAAAAATATGAGATTTTTTATGGAACTACTCATTATTAAGACACCAAGGAACAATTTTTAAGATCACAACTTACCTATATAAAATATAGGATTTTCCAAAAATCACTTCTTTTAAATGTGAACAAAAGTTAATGACATACATGCATATATCCATGGTTTTAGAACGTGACACCACACCATTTTTACAGAACATATCAGATTTTTTGAAAGTACAACGAGAATAATTCTAAACAAGTGTAAAACTATATCGCACTAAAATGCTTATGAACTCACTAACTTTTTAGTTGACATTTTTTCAAAATGACTTGTATTCTCAGGAAACCGGTAGACAGGTGCTCAATCCATCGTGATGGTTGATGTCGTTGTTCATGCTTTTTATTACTTTTCAGTTATTGTATTGGTTTTTGTGTGGACATAATATGTAAACAATGTAAGTTTGTTATCTTAATGTATGAATGTTTGTGTTGCTATGTTTCATTATTTCACAATTGTTATGATATGGAAAATGACGTCATCCGCCCCCGGACGTTTTCCGTCATCCTGGTCCGAGGGTGCGACATCACACCCCCGAACCGAAACGGCGAAAACGTCCGAGGGTGGGTGACGTCATTTCACAATACCTTAACAATTGAATATAAATGAATCATAGCAACACAACATCATCCATTGAGATTACAAGTTTAAATTGTTTACACACTTTGCTTACTCAAAAGTTAAATACAAATACTGAAAAGTAGAAAACATGATGCAGTGCCGCCTGCCCTCAAAATGTTTGATTATCTGTTTACTTGGTTTCATGAGAATACAAGTGATTTTGAAAAATGTCAACAATTAAGTTGGTGAGTTCATAAGCATTTTGTATGAAAAGGATTTGTAACGGTTTCGTGGAAAATGGTTTTGTATACTTCTAGAAAATCTGATATTTTCTTTGAAAATGAGTCATAAGCCTTATACCCAAGACTAAAATATATGTATTTCCTTTGTATCTTTTTCTTGTAGAATGATAATGTATGTTTCCAGAAAATCCAATATTTTCTTAAATATGAACTGTAGTCTTAAACCATAAGACCAAAAAAATGTAAGAAATGTTGTACTGAAAAATAGTATGTAGTTTTATCTTCTTATAAAACTAACGAAGTGTAAGTTACCCCGTAAACCGATTAGTTTCATTAATCCCTATGTAAGTTATTATAACCATGCTAATATGAATGATATGTATAAACGACGTTCTTCAGGCATCGGAGCCGGTAGACATTTGTCACCTTAGACTTGCCGGTCTAACTGTAGCTAACAGCTAAGGTGTGGGGTTGTCAATCCCGTATAGATCTATACACAAGTATCTCGCTCTCCCTCAAGGAGACTCTGTTTATAATGCAGGACTTAAGGTGTACACTAGGTAGGTACGGTGAAGAGAATGTCTCACAAGAGCATCAACAAATTTACATGAACCATGACTCCTTTTTCTTGTAAAATGAAATAATTATACCTTTGAATAATTATATGGTTCTTCTAAAATGAAAGTGTGGTTTTATGACTCCCAGACCATACCAATTATAGTTCACCTTGTATGTTTGTTAAGACTATTTATATAATATTCTTTTACATAAATATAAAGTTGTAATCTTGTCTAGTGTTAAAATATGCAATCAAAACATGATATCTTTGGGTGGTAACCCACCAAAATAGTAAGTAACTATAATGTAACCATTTTTGCTAGAAAAATTGTCTTTTAGTAAAAGTTACCAAAACCTTGTAGTTTTCCAAATCATACTTTTCCTTATGATATTTGTAGCACATAATGAGTTATATTTTCGTTAACTTTGCATATCAAAAACTAATATATTACAAATACTGTATAAAAAGTAGTGATAATCATATCTTATACAAACAACATCTCATATTTTGACATAAAGATTAAATATCCAACTATTTGTACGATAAACAAATTTTGACTTGTATCCCCTCCCCCTAAAACATGGAAAAGCTTGAAAATGTGGGGTATGAACTCACCTTGAGTGGTTTTGTGGGTTATTTGAGAAGATGGTGTGAAGATCTTCAAGCCTAAACACTTGAATGGTTTGAAGAACTTCCTTGGAAATGTTATTACCCTAAAAGTTTTAACACATAATAATATGTGTAAATAATATGAAATTAACATGAATGTGTATAAAACACTAGTTTAACAAGAAAGGCTTACCAAAAATTATAAGAATAAGCTTGAAGATTAAATCCTTGGAGACTTTCTTTGAGAGAAGCGATGAAGGGAAGATGGAAGAAGTTGAAGAATGAAGCATGGAATGGTTTTTTGTCGTGTATAATAAGGAGAAATGAGGTGATGTTTACTTGGATATTTGTTGGGCAATAACATGGATACATGTTGGATATTAGTTTGCTTTGGAAAGGAAAAAACAATTAAATCACAAAGTCAACACCTTATCACTTTGGGAAGGGGCCACTTGGGGGTTTTCAACCATACATGACTGAAATCACCTTATTCCCTTGGTGATTCCGGTCCTAACCTCCCCCACTAATGTGTTTTCAGTCCTAGTGACTTGGTTCTTGGAGATTTCAATCCTACATTCATCCACACATTGAGTTTTCGGTCTTAGTGGGTTTGGATCTTGGTGATTTCGGTCTAGGTGCTTTGTTTTGTGTTGATTTCGGTCTTAGGGTCCCTCATGGAAGGGTTTTCGGTCTTATTGCTTCATGGGAGGGTGATTTCAGCCTTAGGTGGACCGAAATCCCATTCTTTGTGGGCTACTAGGCTTAAACTATACAATAATGTTTTAGTTTCATGATTTGTGTTCCCACCATTTGACTTGTATTGCCATGCTATCACTTGTTGAATCTTGACGGTTTATTACGAATATGATCTTCAAAGTATATATTCCTATATATGCACTTATCCAAACCAAGCCCTCTTGGTTCTCAAAGTCTTATTGCGACAAAGTATGTTGTGAATTCACTTACACGTGGTTACAATTTAGACTTTGCTTGATCCAATTTTTTTGGGTTGTCACAATTTACCACATGTATTCTCCCCCAAAACATACAAAAATATAAAAAGGGGTCGTAACACTCACCTTGACAAGTGTTTGTCGGTTTTTTTGAGTATTTGACGCGAGAAATCGAGATGTGTTGCTTCGAACACGAACCTCCGAGATTAATTTAGTTTCCTAGGAAACTTAAATATACATTAATATGTGGAGGGTTGTTTGTTATTTTAACCAAGGCATAAGGTTCATTTACTAATTTAAATAAATTAAATGGTACTAAGTTTGTTAATAATTTCCAAATAAGGGACTAAAATGATTTATTTAAATTCAAAGTTTGGACTTTTTGGACTTATTTTGCTAATAAATCTCAAGAGGGGGTTTAAACTATATAAATGAAATGAATTTTTAATTGATTTGGACTTGTTTTGAAAGAAAATTCCAAAGAGGGTTGTTTGAATTAATTTAGAAATGAAGTTTAGGGTCATTTGGTGTAACATCCGAATTCTTGGAGGTATTTTAATTTAATGTATTTTGGATTTTGGACGGTACCACGACGTTGTGAAGGCATCCCACGACATGGTGATGGTCGATGTATTGCGAGTTTCAAATGACCGCCACAACATGGCAGCTGTTTAATGAGAAACCTTAATATATGAGGTTTGCACCCTATTGAAGGGAATGTAATGACTAGGGTTTCTCACCCTCAACCTTCATCACACTCACTCAACCTCTAAGCAAACCCTAATATTCATTATTGCTCTTTATTGTTTCAGACCGTGATGTTCGATTCACCTCCCGTTTCTAGCAGAAGTTCCATGATGAACTAGGCACGGGACTACATTTTAGCACTGCATACCATCCGCATACAGACGACCAGAGTGAGCAGACCATACAAAACCTCTAGGATATGTTCCGGGTCTGCTTTATTGACTTTGGCGGGAGTTGTGTGACATCCCCAAAATCTCGGCCAAAAAAGACCGATTTTCATTTATGCTTTTAAATAATTTCAGAGTAAATCCTTTTGATTTGAAAGAGTTGCGGAATTTGTTCCCAAAACAAAACATGATAAAATAATATTTATCAAAGCATTTCATCAAGAGATGCATTTCATTATATAATCAAAACTCGGGATGTCATGTTCCGATACAGACCATAAAGCATAAACGATAAACATTACAAGTCATTCAACAAATATATACATATACAGACTTGTAAACAAAACAACAAGATGATCCATCCATCTTACGCCCTTGTGCCACTTCCTGTAATACAAATAAAACTGAGTGGGTCAGACTTGGGAGTCTGGTGAGCATATAGGGTTTTCAACCCACAATAAATAAGTTATATTTAACTTCACCAACCAATCACTATCCCGATTACCCATTCCCGTTATCCTCACTTTACGTCCCTAAAACAACATCTATCTCAAGGGGCCTAATCTAGGATTTTCATCGGGACGGACATCACTGCAAAGGGGTTTCCTCAACAATAGATATCCTAAAGGCAACCATGAGGGGGATAGAGTACACCGGTGAACACATCGTTCACAACACCTACAGGTTATGAACATGCTAGCGTTCCACTGGACTGTCTAGAAAGAGTCCGTGGTCGTTATCCATACTCCGCTGAATAACTAGATCAACAACAACAACAACATCGAGGCCTCTCATCTGTTTATTACACACCGACTATCTACCCATGTTCTACCCAACATATTAGTAGATAAGAATATATTTTCATACATAGTTTAAAACCTATATATCATTTTCATTCAATATATATATATATTCCATATAACAGATGAGGCATACCACATAACACGTATTTCATAGAAAGCAATTCAGATCTATGAGATGGAATAAAGTGAATATCCATTCACGCATACAATCACAAAATATACACATAGCAAGTATATCGCATAAAATACTTCATAGTTACTTGTTAGAAGAAAGTAACTGCGCCCACACACATATAAACCACAATTTACTTAATACACTCAAACCGCACTTGTATTATTATCGTGTTTATGAAAGGTAGTATACACTCACTTGATCAGAAGATGATCGGACAGCACTACGACTTGCAGAAGTAGTAATCCACAGCAGATCTGGAAGATCTCCTCAAAAATCAAACTTCTCGCGGGCAGAGCTTTGACTCGGGAACCGCACTTCTCGGGATCTTCGGGATCTCGGGACTTGCCTCGGGGCTAGAGTATGATACCGGGGCTTCGGGGTATTTCTGGCACGCAAAATGATGAAAAACGGGAGAGAGAAGAGAAGAAATTGGCAAAACTATCGGCTGCCTTCGGATCCCTTATATAGAGGTTGGAGCCTCGGAGTACGCGGGGCGTACTGCAGTACGCAGCGCGTACTGCGTCCGAAATCGTCACTGCATGCGTCATCCGAAGTGTCGACACTATCGGAGTACGCGGTAGCGTACTCACGTACGCGGGGCGTACGTCGGATCGGACTGATGACTCGGCTTCGGATAATGCCTCCGATTTTTGATTTAAAAACAAATACAAAATGATTAATAAACTTCGGAAATTCATAACTTCTTCATAAGAACTCCGTTTTCGACGTTCTTTATATCCACAGAAAGGTGAGACCACGCTCTACGAATTTCGTTTAGACTCCGTCGGCTAATTTCGACTTTATTTTTATTATTTATTTTTAATAGGCCGCGACAGAAACTTTCGTTATAAATTCATAACTTCTTCGTTTTACGTCCGTTCTCGCCTAACTTTTTATCGCTTCGATACCAACAATGAGATCTTCGCTTCTCATTTAGATTGCCTCGGCTAAAAACCGCTCGATCTCAATTCGAGTATTTCAGGCTGCACACCGCTAAGTCGAAACTTCGATAAATCATAACTTCCTCATACGAAGTCAGATTTGGGCGTTCTATATATATTCGAAAACCTCGTTTCAACTACTACAACATTAACCAAAGATATTAAATTTATTTTACACTTAAATTTTGACGCTTATTTTTATTCTTAATTAATCAGGCCACATAATTAAGCAATTAAGCACAAAACACATAATACTCAAATAATACATTCTTATTATTTCAAAACGGGTTACAAAGGTTAACCTAGACTATTACATTGCTAAAAATGGCAAGCCCGGAAACACAGGCGTTACAAGTTGGGACTCCTACCTACCTCTTGCAGAGTTCTCCTACAACTAGAACGTTCATTCCAGCATTGGTGCTCCGCCTTTTGGGCTGTTGTATGGACGAAGATGTCTTACCCCATTCTGTTGGGGTGAGGTTGGTCATAGGGTGATGGGTCGGATCGAGGTGGTTCTGCAGACTACCGAGAAGATTCAGTAGATCAGGCAGCGGTTGCAGACTGCTCAGAGTCGGCAGAAGAGTTACGCCGACCGGAGCCGATCTGAGTTGGAGTTCAGTTGGTGACATGGTGTTAATGAAGGTCTCACCCTGAAGGGTGTGATTCACTTCAGGAAGAGGGAAAGTTGGGTCCCCGATACATTGGACCTTTCCGGATTATTTCCAGGGTTGGCAGGGTAGCATACAGACTGGATCTCCTGGAGGAGCTCAGTCAGATTTACAACAATTTTCACATCTTGCAATTGCGAAAGTGCATATTGGATGGGGGTGCAGTGGTGTCGTTGGATGATATTCCGGTCGATGAGCGCCTGAATTATGTGGAGAGGCCAGTGGCCGTTCTGGAGAGGAAAGCGAAGGTTTTGCGTAACAAGGAGGTACCTTTGGTAAAGGTACAATGGGAGCATCGGAGGGGATCCGAGTGGATTTGGGAGCCAGAGGCCGAGATGCGGGAGCATTATCTAGAGTTGTTCACCATAGCAGAATTCGAGGACGAAGTTTAGTTCAAGTGGGGGGGGGGGGAATTGTAACATCCCGACTCCCAGGTATAAAATTTTAAGGATTTCGTACATCACATAAGACCTACTCGATGAGTTGGAGGCCCCAACTCGTCATATATAAACTAATAAGGTCGCGTGGTTTTGGAACCAACTCGATGAGTTGGAGGATCCCAACTCGACGAGTTGAGGCTGTGCATGAAAACCCTAATTTTTAGGGTTTACGCCCTATTTAAAGGACCTTAAGTCCCCTCACCAGCCTCCCTTACCACCTTATCACCCAGAGAAACCCAATTTTGTGCATCTTATCTCATTGTGTGTGTGAAAGCTTGGAGGGTGACTTTTGGTTCTCTTTTGGAAAGAAACTCAAGAACTGAAGAGATTGGAGTGAGGATGAGGCTATAGATCCGACATATACTTTGTTTTGGCAACTATCTTGAGGTATAATGTTGGTACCTTGACTTCTTATTGCTTATATCTCCTCTTATGAAACTATATGGTCATTTTTGGTGCAAAATGGATTCATTCTCGGATTTGAGCTTGTCCAGAGGATGGGGTGCAGATCTGGACACCTCTTGGCCTCCATGAACATAAAGTTTCCCACTTTATCTTGTTTTGGCCCTCCTCCATGCCCTAAACATCTTATTAAGATTAGTTTTAGTGTTTTAATCCCCTTGATGTGTTGCATGCACGTAAAGTTAGCAACTTTACATGGTATCTTAGTCCTAAGATATTAGATCTGTAGTTTGGGGCTTTGGATTCGACTGGAAAGGACTGAGTATGAAAAGTTGAAGGAACTCGACGAGTTGCTTAGCCAATTTGACGAGTTGAGTCGGGTTTTTCTGTTTTCAGGATTCTGAATAAACTCAGCGAGTTGATGAGATAACTTAAAGAGTCAGTTAGGGTTTTTTCCGGTTTTCTAAGTTCTGATGGAACTCAACGAGTTGGGTCAACATGGATTGTTGACCTTGACTGTTGACTTTGAATTTGACCAGGGTTAACCAAGTTTAACTTTGTAGGGTATTATGGAAATTTGGGTCTTGATGGAATTGGTTCTATGATGGTTGTAGGTGTTTGAGTTTGGAGCCGTGTTTTGGGAGCTTGATCTTTTCAGTTCAGTTCGACATTGTGAGGTGAGTTTTTGTCACACCCCAAAACCAAGAATGACGGAAACATTATGGGGCGGAGGACGTCATGTACAGTATCACAATAATGAAAAGTAGTAAACAAGCAACAACATCATCCATTGCATTAATAATGTAATTTTAATACAAGTGTTCTGACAAATTATGATAAACACTAAAGTATAATCAAAATGAAAGATGAGTCTTGAACGAGCTCCATCTTCTCTAAACCTTGCATCGGTACCTGTCTATTGATGACCTGATGATACAAGTATTTTGAAAGCGAGTATCAGCTTTAAAGCTGGTGAGATCATAAGTATTCTAGTGTCTTAATTTATATGTAAGAAATTGTTTGTATATGAACTGTAAGTATTGAAAATGTTTGTAAAACAATTGTAAACGTTTGAAAAACCCTAGAAATCCCTATGATTCCTACTATTATATAAGGGTGTCTTCTACCAAGACCTAATTGTTCTAAATGTTCGTTTCTTGTAAACGTGTGTAATTTTCCCAAGTGTAACTATCATTAACAAAATATAGTTTGTACATTTAATGTTTAAGTGAAATGATCACTAAATATATGTAAAGGGTAAATTAATGTAGTACTGTAGTGTTGTATTATAGGAACTACTGTTGTACTAACTACCTTAAACCGGATTTATAGTAAGGTATCATGTGATTAATTGTACCATACTATCGACTAGGTAACAACGACAAATGTAGGTCGTAAAAAGGTATGACGTTTGGCACCCGCAAACCTGCAGGTCCGGTTGTAGCTAGCAGCAAGGTGTAGGATAGTCAATCCAGTATAAATCTATACGCAAACTCACGCTCTCCCTCTAAGAGACTCTGGCTATAGCTCGGGTCATGACAATGAAAGCATGCTCCGATACAGTGGATCACAATTATGTTAACATATTCATGTATATGTAATGTATTGTTAATCGTTCTAGTATCGTTGTATATGTTCTCTTTTTAGTATAGTTGTATATGTTCTCTTTCTAGTATAGTTGTATATGTTCTCTTTCTAGATGTGTCTATGTAAATGTAATCATGTAAACATATCTATGTAATAGTATAGTAATGTACCGTGTGTACTAGTTGTAATGTATGTTCCCTCTATCTAGCAAGTATTGACTCATTAATGAACTGACTCATTGTATGATATCGCGTTCTAGTAATAGTTCTAGTATCTTCCTAAACTACCCATATAGTAGCATACTAGTAATTTAACTGGTACGTATGAACATGGATGTATACCCTTGCTACTCAAGGTCATTGGATGAACTGGAAGGACCTTTATGACTATATATGTACATATGATATATAACTAATATTTCAACAACTTTCGAACGGATACCCGATGTCCCACCAGACCACATCTCAAGCGCGAAAAGGAAACAGGGTGGATAGCCTTCCTAAGTCTTTTAAACATTTCTTATATAACTATACATATATAGGCATGCAATTGATAATATAAAAGCATAAAATAAGTTTTGTAAAACCTTTGAACATAATTATTATCTAAGAAAAAGATTGACTTGATGTCAATCTATAAAACAGTTTAAGTATAAGGAAATGGTTGGAGGAAACACAATTGTAAATGAGTTTGAAATGAAACATACAATGCAAAATAAGAAGTTTTAAACATATAAAACTTTTATGAATAGCATATGAAGAAAACTATTTGGTAAGACGGCTAATGAGTAGCCAATCATTTGAATGTTGCTTATTAATCACATGTGATTGATATAATAACTAGCATGATTCTACTTGTATCCCCCCATAAAACATTTAAAAACAGTTACAACATTGATTAAGGGGTATGAACTCACTTGTGGTGAGTGGATTGGATTGAAGCGTCAGACACGATGCTAGGTGACAAATGGAGACCTGTATACACACACGAGCCTAGTTATCATATAATGAACATATATATAACTAATTAGCCAATTTATAACTAATAAATTAAGTTGGGACACTCTAGAACATGAAAACACTTTGTTTCACGTGTTAAAGATCACAAGGATTGCATCCAAGTGTTGGTAGGGCAAAGCTAGGGTGTTTGGAGTTCAAAGGGTAAACTCCCTTGGAGTTTACGGTTTTGATGGTCATAACCCAAGAAGTTTACGGCAGTAAACTCTAGGGTTTATGGTCGTAAACTCTACTCCCATTGACCATGTGTTGTTTTGTGGTTTTACAAGTCTTTTGAAGCATTTCTACTTGGTGGTTTGGCCTTTGGAAGGGACTAGGGCAACAAAAACACTCCTTGGAGGAGTTTACAGCCTCATGGTCATTTCCCTTTGGGTTTACTACCTTAAACCCTTATGAAAAGGGTATTTCCATGTTTTCAAGTCCTTAACACAACTAGGTAATTGTCTAGATTAGTTTTTAGGCCTAAGGAAGGAAAATGACCCATTTAAACACTCTTTAGGGTGTTTACGGTTTTGGGAGATCCCCAAACCGTAAACACCTATAAATGTTGGTCTTTGGTGTTTTTCAAGGCTTAAACACATCAATGGAAGGTTTAAACATGTCAAGGTAAGGCTTAAACATCAAACTAGGGCTAAACAAGGGACTTAGGCACGCTTTGGTGCTACTCTTGGTGTTTACGACCCAAGAACATTCTTGGACCGTGAACACCTTTAACCTTGTGTTATTGACATATTTTCTTGATGTTTAAATGTAATATTAGCTTAATAACACTCAAGGATGGAAGTACTTACTATTAGGAAGCTTGATTTGAGCTAAAAGTCCAAGAACACTTAGTGTGTGTTCTTGGTGTTTTTGGTAATCTAATCAAAATACATAAATGAATGGATGAATAGATGTACAAACACTAGATTAATTATTAAACCAACTTGAAATGGTTAGAACACTTACTAGTTTGAAGATCTATAACAAAATCTAGGATGATACTTGAAAGGATATTATGAGTTTACTCTTTTGGTATTTGGGGAGTAAACACAAATGGCTAGTCTTGGGGAGTAAACTCATGGATAAGCATGAGTTCACGGATTTTTGGGATGATTTTTTGACCCAAACTTAATAGTTTGGCCGGGAACTTCTAAGACACGAGGTGTTTGCGGTTTTTAAATTTCAAAACCCGAGACGACACTTTCTTTCACCCGTTCGTTTAAAGAATAATATTAAAATAATCACTTGAACTTATTTTTCCCAAAAAACAAGTAAAAGTGAACTTGACTTATAATATGGAGTGATTGACTTTTAGGGTTTGACCGAATGAAAATTTCGAGTTGTCACAGTTTTCCTCACTATACTTAGGGGTCGAAGGCACCAATGCCCGCCCATTGGATTGATATCCTGGTAGTTGTTATGGTGAGTACGAGTTAGTTATGCATGCTAGTTTGATATGCTAGACTGGTAGGTCTATAGGACTACCTGTGATACCGTTTGATTATCTGTATGCGCATTTAGTTGTTACACATCGACATGTTGTGTGAGTAGGGTTGAGGTTGTATTGCTCCGTGCGGTAACCAACAAACCCTGAAGTATGCCCGTTATGAGTTGAGGGCCAGGGAAGGCATGACAGACTCATACTGAGGACTTCTAAGCATTCCAGATGCGAGCTGAGGGCCATGGGAGCATGCCAAGCTTGCACCGAGGGATTATCATTTAGATTCCAATATTAGGATTGAAGAGGCAAGCCAGTCATAAGTTGTAGGCTCGAGAGCAAGCCAAACTTATGATGTGGGCTCGGGAGCAAGCCAGATGTGACCCAAGGGTATTTTAGGTATTTTTAGTTGTATTTGAGATTGGTCACTATTTGATGAGTAGGTGATGGGTAGAGCTGATATTCGGAGAAAAGACATATTTAGCTATTTATTTAGACTGGTAGGTGAGTTTTCCTCATTGTGGGTCGAAGGCACCAATGTCGGCCCACTAGGTTATGTATTATGGTATATAGGATGATGTTATGCTAGCTATATGATAGATTAGTAAATCTGTATAATTACCTATATTTGTTGGATATGTGTTATGTTTATGTGTTGTATTTTTCGACATATTGTGGTTGGGTTGAGGCAGTCCTCCTTTGTGTTGAAGGTCACGACACCCAGGGTGGTTCGGATAAGTTGTAGGCCCTACGAGGCGGTCCAGTTAGACCGAAGGCCCAAAGAGCGGTCCATATAGGCTGTAGGCCTAGCGAGGCGGTCCAGTCAGGCTGAAAGCTCATATTTACATGCTGTTGTTTGTTATGTTGTGTGATGGTACTTTGGGGGAACTCACTAAACTTTGACTTACGTTTTCAGTTTTATTGTTTCATGTACTTTAGAGGATCATGGGAAAGCGAAGGTGTAATCGTGAACATCTTCCTATTTTTATGACATTGGATCTTAGGATACTCTAATTATTATTATACTTTTGAAACAATGGTCGTTTTGTAAACACTTTTTGGTTAATGAGTGGTTTTTGAAAAATTTAAAGTCCTATGATTTTTGGGATGTTACGTTTGGATTTGTTTTGTAAAACTTTTTCGAGAGAGAGTAGATTTTGAACATTTTAAAATGGAGTTTGATAGGTTTGGACTAGGTTTGCAAGGATTTTCGAAAGGAGGGTTTGGATATATTAAAAGGAAGTTTGAGACCTGTTTGAATTTTTTTTCGAAAGGAGGGGGCATAGTTAATGTTTTAATATAGCTTCAAACTTTAAAAACAATTTCATTTAAACACCTTGAAAAAAATGAAAGAAAAACACATTTCATATAAGAAGAAATCGGCTTCAAAATTGAACTGAGTAGAACATGTATCCAATAAGTCTCAACATTAATTAAAAACGAACACATAGTGCAATACACAAAATTTCCAAATGTAAATAAACAAAAAAATAAAAAATAACACTCAATAAATAAATTAAATGAAAAAAAAATACAATAAGTAGGACGTATATGGCTACCCACTCACCATGCACCACTCTATAACTCGTCATTCTTATCTCCATTTATAGGTATCATAAATACATATGGAAATGAATATACCCTAAACCAATTCTAACTCTCCAAACCGCCGTCAACAAAGTAATAAAACCTGAAACAATTAATACTTAGATAGGGAAAAACACACAAAGCTCCATTTCAATGACACAATTTTTACTAAAAAACAAACACAAATAAGTTGATGTTAACGTGAATTAAAACCCATGCATCTACGCTCTTTAATAGATCTTGAATACCCTTATAAAATGCCACCCACATAAGCGACGGATACACCCACCCGCTTACTGTTACCCATTCGCTTATCCACCTGAAAACAATGACGACTAAAAAATTGGAACAACTACTCCGTGCACGCATCCAATATGTTATACATGCAAGGAGAACTATCGAGGTCCTTAGAGCAAGATTTGAAGAAGGCGAAAGGCTTCACCAACAGGTCGAAAACGAACTTCCAATGTCATCACCTTACTTTAACTTTGCTATGGCCACTGTCGCTCTGCGTAAAGCCAGACACATCTACTCCAACACCGAAAGCAACCTCCTTGCCCTTGGCGAAGAACTTCAGCAAACAGTCACTGCTCTCAGGTGGATGGCAAGGGATGTCCCAGATCAGTAGGTGGAAGTGCTAAAGGTTTTCCTCTCTTTTACTTAAAAGAATGTAATAGGACATAATCTGATGTATGCAACAACTTTGTCATTTGTATGAAACCCAACTAATATATAATATGGTTTTCATTTTGCAACATATCCTTTAATGTGATCGATCAATGTGTACTAACAACTAACAAAACAAAACCAACCCTAAAAAATTAAACAAAGCCAGACATCTGTATAACATCACCTCTACGAAAACATATGACTTGAACACTTTTCAATGAATATTAACACAATAAAAAAGGAGGTTTTATACATCAATTTTTCCATTTCCACTACAAATAAAAACAAATAACCCCCGCTAAAATTAGTTACCCAAATTTAACACATGTATTTTCAATTTTTTTCAACAACCAACATATTGGACTCACTCTCTAACCCTAACCCTCTATTCAAGCCCATTACCAAAAACTAATATTAACAACTTACTATTAATGTTTACAAACATACTAGTAACATTTAGAAATACAATGTGCAAATAATTTACAAAACAAAAATGTTACTTAACCATTACAACATGTTAGATTCCACTTCCATGTAATTACAACAAAACAAAAGTTAAAAGAAATTTTGAAAAAAAAATAGACTATATTACAAAAGAAAAATAAAACAATTTTTGTAAAAAAGCTTACAAACAAAAAAATAATATTAAAACAAACTTTATACCTCAACAACCATAAAATATAAAAATAACTAAACAAAAAAAAAACCTTTTTCTGCCTAATACTCATTACTGGCACAAAGACCAATAAAAAAATATTAATATAATTATCACAAATCTATAACC
The DNA here is from genome assembly GCF_002870075.4 of Lactuca sativa. Taxonomy (NCBI): domain Eukaryota; kingdom Viridiplantae; phylum Streptophyta; class Magnoliopsida; order Asterales; family Asteraceae; genus Lactuca; species Lactuca sativa. The sequence continues at coordinate 193,161,663 of NC_056628.2, forward strand.
ACACTCAAAGCCGACTCTTCGAATACTACAAAATTAATATAGCCACTTCCCAAATTACCCTCATAGCAAACAACTTTAATATGACCACCAGATAAACGAATGGAAACAACTATTCTGCAATTATCAACTTACATATAAACACAACCAATCTTAATAATAACTTTTCCGTTAACTTTTCATCAATCTATTTAAGTATTCAATTCAAACAACACCACCAAAAAAGACATTAACATGCCAAGTATGAAAAAGTCAACAAACATCTCCAAAAAAAACATGAACAATCACTTTCCCCTTAAATTACCGACCATTCAAACTCGCGCCAATGACATGACCAACCTTCATCTAGTTTTTATAAAAAGTCCATAAATACCTTACTTCTTAAGCGAACTCCCAGAGTACACCCATTCTCGCAAATTATAACTAATATTTTTCTACATTCTAAAGATAAAAGAAAAAATAGAATGACTTCAAATACGTTTTGAAACCAAAATCTTAGATTTCTTTTATAAGTTTGGAGCCCTCCATGTATTTCTTTTGATTATACCTTGCAGAGTCCCCCGTATCAAAGCTTAGCTAATTGATATATTGAAAATCTAACATAATACTGTTTAGTATTTCTCAAAATGTTTATAATAATTACCAAAATTACATTCTTTAAAATTTTGCAACCAAATCAATTTATCTGTCAAATATCTTTTTTAGAAGGCGTTAATTATTACTATATAACTAAATATCAAAAGTTCAAATCTTATATTCATTTATTACCAAGTAAATTATCAAAGATTCTTAAAAACGTACTTAGAAATCAAATAGTCATTTGGTTCGAAATTATGAATTCAGTCCAATATATCAATAAAAAGACAATTGAATCTCACAAATTATACATGATTTTTTTTTTTAATGTAAACATTAAAAGTAACAAGTCTATATTTTGGATGCAATATAAGAAGTAGTAAGCACAACACACCTACGAAAACGAAACACACACAAACCCAAATAATATTTTTGGGGTCGCAGACCTTTCTCCTAAATTTCCCCCAAACCAAACGTGTTTCTCCACAGCGCCATATCGATTCTCCCCTTTCTCTCTCTAAACTGTTCCTCTTGCGTGTTGATATAATCACCAAATTCTTGCTCTCTCTCGACGCCTCCCGTTTTTTTATTTTGCTCACTGAATCGTTCTTCTTCAGGTATGAATATGATGATCTTTTGCTCCGTTTTCTTGCGCCAAATTGTTAAGGTCACCTGTCGGTGGGGCTTTGTTTGTCGTATTATTTAATTTGCTACTGCATTGACCTATGAATGCAGTCTCCCTGCTAGGTTTTTTGGTTTTAATTTGAAGAATTTATCACCCTGATATTAGGGTTTTTGCTTTCCTTCGTTTTTTCTATTTCATCCCATTCTCCCTCTTTTTAATGATTTAGACGATTTTAATTTCTTTGTTTGGGGTATTTGTGTAATTGTGTCTTCCTTGACTTGCATTTTATTATTTCAGGGGCGTTTCAATTGAATCAGTTGGTATGCAGCGCCTACTTAATCGTTGATTGTCGCTTTCTTTCTCATACAAGATGGTAAATATTCACAAATTACCCTTTTCTCCTAAATTTACAGATAATCGTGTATGAATTGAAGGCTGGTTCACTAGATAAACACTAGGCAGAAACCTTCAAGTTAAAATTTTATGATATAAAACATCTGCTGTATGTTTGTATGTATTTATTTGTGTGTCTACTTATGGAGATAAACTTGAATTGGAAGCGTTAATGCAGTATATACATATATACCATATGTATGCTGAAAGATTTGTCTGTTTTCCTCCAGGCAAAGTTCAGTACATAATTTAAGTACAACAAGTCAACAAATAGTTTCCAAGTAAGTTAAGTATAACGAATCGTTGCCTATCAGTTAACTTCATAAATCCTTTTTGAAATTTCACCAATACTTTCTCGAATTTTGATCTTGCTGAATCACTATGCCTATAATTTTTATTTTCAAAACCTTTTTATGGGCAAAATTACTAAAATGCCCATAATTCTAGAAACTGGTGCTCTCGTTACCCCCACGTGCAGCCGCCCCTGACTATAGCACGTGACAGATACATTTATGTCTGCATTAACTTGTTGTGTCGGTTTTTGGTATGGATCTTGTGAATTTATGAACACCCAACATCACTTGATTGCTCATTCTCTCTCATAAAAAGAAATACAAAACCCTCAGTGTTCTTTTTATAACTATACATAACAATCATATATAAATTGTAGGAGGCATCACTTATGATACAATAGACGTGAAACCTAGGATTGCATTTTCCTGATGCATGTTCATATGTTTATCTTCTCTTTGTATATTCATATTCATATTTCATAATAATGATTGCAGGCAAGTTGATTTGTCGATGGTTCTTAGTGCTTGAACCAATCAAAGGGGTTTTAACATTATGCACGAATCTTCGATGGCAAATCAAGATTCTGAGATATTGCCAAATCAAGATTGTGATATATTGCCAGAAGATGCAGAAGACACCCCATGCGACTTCAATGAACTTGTGTCTACTATGCAGCCGGATTGTTTAACTGATACATTATCAGTTTACTTAGAATCATGTGAGCCCTTATCAGTTACTGACAATGACCCTGACCCTTCTCACAATGTAGATGAACCAAATACTGATTCCCTTGTTGACCCTTTTAACTCTATTGTCTTAACTGAATCCTCTGAGGTGAGAGATAACCATGTGCAAAATATCAAATGTTCATCAACTCGGAGAAGTACCCGAAAGGTTGCATCGAATCAGAAAACTGATACCAAATTGGCTGCAAGAAAAAGCAGAAGAGCTTCTGGAAAGAAGCCAATGTTAGATTTATTATCTGCTGATGTTGGAAGAAGAAGAAGAAGTAATTTGATCCTCCGGGCCCGCCCTTCAGCTTGGGGAGTGGGAGGAAAAATAGATGAAATATTTAAAAAGAATGTCAATGTCAATGCAAATGCAAATGCAAATGAAGATGTAGAAGAGTCAATAAAGGGAAGGACAGGACATAAAGGAGGAAAGAGGAATACAAAAAAGGGTCTTCTTTTGAAGTTCAAAGTTGGGACAAAAGCTATTCAAAATTGCCAATTTAATACGATACCTAGCATAGATCATGATCTTGAAAGTTACACTGAGGTCAAAATAGAAACTTCCACCCTTCAAAGTGATATAAAGGAGAATTATGAAAAGGAGGTGCCTAGTGCTTCGAATGAGAATCTTGATAAAAGAAGTGATGATTTGGGAGTAGGAGAATCAGTTGAAAACGGTTGCTCAGATCCTGGAACTTCACCTGATTCTGAAGTTATTAATGTTATTCCAGAGACTCAAACTGCAGAAGGACTACATTCCCATCAATCAAGTGATTGTGGTGTTGGAAGTGCAATTCCTAGTCCAGAAATAGTCAATGTCAATGATGTTTTATCATGTGACAAGTTTGACCATGGTGAGAAACAAGTTGAAGGGTCTGGATCTCCACGAAGTGCTTGGGTGTGTTGTGATGATTGTCATAAATGGAGACGTATATCAGCTATACTTGCAGATTCTATTGAATCCACTGAATGCAGATGGTATGACTTTATCTTTTTTCAACCTATGATATAACAATATATATTTGTGTCTAAATACTTGAAAAATTTTATAACGTGAAGGATTTGTAAGGACAACATGGATAAAACCTTTGGGGATTGTTCAATTCCACAAGAAAAGTCGAATGCTGATATCAACGAGGAGTTGGAGTTATCTGAAGCATCTGGTGAGGAAGATGCTTCTAATACACAGTTGAATTCCAGTCAATCGGGACAAAAGCAGCAAATAGGTACTTGTTGACTTGTTGACCTGACAATCTTTTGTTTGCTTGAACTTCCATCTCATTAATCATATGCCATTGTTGCAGATCCTCCACAACTCTCTTGGAAGCTTATAAAGACAAACATGTTTCTGCATCGCAATCGTAAAAATCAGACTATTGACGAGGTTATTTGTTTTATTATTTATTAGATCTATAAAAATCAGATATTTAATGTAGTGTGTTTGCTAAAATGCGTGTTCTTGAAATGGCTGTTAGATCATGGTTTGCCACTGTAAACCTTCATTAGATGGGCGCATGGGATGTCGGGATGAATGTCTTAATAGGATGCTGAATATAGAATGTGTAAAGGGAACATGCCCCTGTGGAGATTTGTGTTCAAATCAACAGGTTATTTATAATTTAAATTTTGAGTATATGTGTTTGTTCAAAGAGGTACTTATGGCATATTGACATTAGCATCTTTTATATGATTTTGCAGTTTCAAAAACGCAAGTATTCCAAACTGAAATGTTTTCCATGTGGAAAGAAGGGGTTTGGGCTTCAGTTGCAAGAGGATATTCCCAAAGGAAGGTTCCTAATTGAATATGTGGGAGAGGTAACATGTCTACTTTTGTCATTCTCTGCATTTCGCCCTATACATTATATGGAACCTTCTTGTTGCAAGGTTCTCAGTTAATTCACTTGAGAATGTCATTAACTTGCTTATAATGCAAAAAGTTATACAAATACAATTTCATTTTTCTTGTAGGTGCTTGATATGCCTGCTTATGAGGCTCGACAAAAAGAATATGCTCGAAAGGGTCATAAGCATTTCTATTTCATGACATTGAATGGCAGTGAGGTTAGTCTGCACTTTAATACACCTGTTGGACGAAATAAATAAAATATAATAAATGAAATTGGATAACTCAAAAACAGTAAAAAACTGAAAATAGAACTAGTGATTCCTATCATAAAGCTCTATTGACATTGTTTCTTTTTTTATTTTCAGGTTATAGATGCTTGTGCTAAAGGAAACTTGGGCCGTTTTATAAATCACAGCTGTCAACCAAATTGTCGCACTGAAAAGGTTAGTTTACTTACAACTTACAAGCACAATATTGTTTTATGTGAACAAACCTCACCGGAAAATATATACTTGAATTTAATTTATTTAAATATTAAATCATTAATTTTCATTCTTACTGGAAAATATATATTTGAATTCGGTTTAATTTGTCAACTTTCTACTTAATTTGTGTTCTATCTGACCAGTGGATGGTTAATGGGGAAGTCTGCATTGGACTCTTTGCAATAAGAGATATTCAGAAGGTATGCACATCTGTTGCTGTGTATTATTTATTACTTTCTTGGGTTAAAATTAAATGCAAGAAATAAAAATCTACACACATAAATGTAACTACAGAGCTGTATTCTTAAATTGTGTCATGCTGACGTGATTAATTTGTTGAGTTTCAGGGGGAAGAGCTGACATTTGATTACAACTATGTAAGGGTGTTTGGGGCTGCAGCCAAAAAATGTGTGTGTGGGTCGTCCAGGTGTCGAGGCGTGATTGGTGGGGATCCACTAAGTTCTGAAACAGTGGTTTCGGGTGATTCTGATGATGAGTTTCCTGAACCTGTTACATTTTATGAAAACCATAACAATAATAAGTTGGATAATTTATTAATAACCGAGACACAAAGTGCTTCTAAAAATAATAGTCCTGTAACAGACAAGTTTTCTATGACTCCTGGACACTCAGAGGATGTGGAGAATGAGAACGATTCTTTATTAGCCATTGATGATGATAAAAATACCGTTGTTCCTATCGGGTCAACAACAGAAAGAGAAGTTTCCTTTGAAAGATCATCATCAGAAAGTAAAATAGATGTTTCCTTTAATAAAGTGACTGATGTGAAGCACAGTGAATCAAAGAAGAAACCAAAAGCTAATAAAAATGGAAACAAGTGTGTCATTTTAAAGCCACAATCACGCCCAAAGCAACCATCATCACTGGTGAAGAGAGGGAAATCTAAAAACCATAAACCACCAGAGATCATAGATACCAAACCCCTGCCACTGCCACCTCACAAACCTAAAAGAATAGGTGAAGCCACCTTAACTGGTCGATTTGAAGCAGGTATATTTTTATTCAACATTTCTCATTTATAAACCATCTTTTGGTAAAAAAAAAATAATACTCTAATATGCTGGATATGTTGCAATGCAGTTCAAGAAGCACTTAATACTCTGCTAAATGCTGATGGAGGGATAAGCAAACGAAGAGTAAGTAGTACATGTAAAGAGGAGAGTTAAAACTATACATTGTGTACTTATGTTGCTCTTTTATAACTTCAAAGTTAATAAATGTTTAATTTTCTTATATGTATTTTGTCATGTCTTATCATCTGATTTGCTTTTGATTGTTTGATTTATTTTATTTAATCTTGAAGGATGCTTGGAAGGGCTATTTGAAGCTTTTATGTCTAACTGCTCATAGTGGCAATGGTGAAGGAATTCAAAGGTTATTTTCTACATTTTTTATTGTGTTATAAATAATATATTTGGGCAAAAAAATACTGATTTTGTCTTGATATAACTTTTGCAGTAATCGAGACCTTTCTATGATCTTGGATGCACTTCTGAAAACAAAATCTCGAACGGTTTTGTTTGACATAATCAACAAGAATGGTATTGCTTTTATTTTTGCTTCTTTTTAAATACACATGGTTATGTGTCCCTTATTAACGATTATAATATATATTTTTTTTATTGAATTTACAGGTTTACAGATGTTACACAACTTAATTAAACATTATAAAAAAGAGTTCATTAAGATTCCAATATTGCGAAAGCTTCTGAAGGTAAATTTTAAAAAGTGAGGCAAACTTATATTATAAAGCACAAATTGTTAAATTACTTTATTATCCATGGCAGGTCTTGGAGTTTCTAGCTGAAGGAAAGATTCTTACACTAGAAAATATCTTAAAACCTTCTCCTAATGGAGCCATAAGGTCTGAATTCTGAACAAACAAATTATGAATGCAGTATTTAGTTTTTTCATATTAAACCATAAAACATTTTATAGTTTTGAGTAAAGCATAATGAAACTCCTTTTATCTTCTCTTTCAGCTTCAAGGAATCAATTTTGTCATTGACAGAGCATACAGACAAACAGGTACATTTTAAAATACTTACTCCAAACTAGCAACGTACTTTTGTTTATTTTTTTTTTTTTAATTTATTTATTGTCCAATAGGTCCATCAAATTGCCCGAAATTTCCGTGACAAGTGGATTCCATGGTATGCCCGAAAAGTCGTCCGGGCAGATAGGGACAGGGAAAGAATGGAACCTCACTCTCAACCGACCTCAAATTTCAAAACTTTTCAAGGGCAAAACAGTCATTCCACCGACAGAAGGCTTCCGGAAGTTTCCGACAACTCCATCAAGCCGCCACTGACTGTCCATACACCACCAGTAGAAGCTTCTGCCGCCTCATGTGTCAGCAGTTGCACGGACGGGACCCGCATCCGGACCCGGAAACGTAAAAGCAGGTGGGACCAGCCGGGTGACATAACAACATTAATACCAGATATAGCATTAGTAACCAATGAAAGTCAACAACACGGTCAAACCAAAAATGACGATATGGACGAAGACGCCCCTCCGGGATTTTCATCTCCGGTGGTCAACCGCCAGTTGTTGTTTGCATCAACTTCCGGCGATCCGGTGAAGGGCCACCTCCAAGACCGATACAATTCCTGGTTACCCACCGCCTTCGGTCTACCATCTTCTGTCCTCCGACAGATCGGGATACCACCGGAGGGTGCCGCCACCGCCGAGAGCTGGGTGGTTGCTCCGGCGATGACTTTCCACCCTTTTCCGCCTCTACCCATGTATCCCCGCCATGTAAATGAAGAACAATCATGGCGGGGGTGTACAGATAACGACCCCCCTGGTTTTCAAAGATTTAGGAATCCGAATACATTGGGTCGGAGATACTACAAGCAACATAAATGGAATAACTCAAGATCCGGGCTTCCGTGGGGCCCCAACAAGTATGGCCCAGGCCCTGGCCCAAATTATGTTGGGCCAAACCAGGGGTATGGTGGGAATGAAGGATATAATAACAACAATAATAATAATGGGGTTGGAAGCTTTTATGGGGGAGGAGGAGAGACACACACACAGAGGTGAAGTGGTAATTTGTGGAGGTGTTTTGTTAATTTGTTATGTGTAGTGAAAATTGTTAGTTGAGAAATTGGATGTTTGTTTGGTTGTTTTTATTTATGGTTGGTTGGTTGGTTGACCTCAATTCTTATAGGGTTAAAAAAGTGGGTCGTCATAGTCCGTTGTTACAGATATATAGAGCTTATGCCTACTGTGAGCCTGTGCTTTGGGTATTTTGATTGATTGATTGTTCACCTCGAAGAGGTAAAGCTTTTACTCCTTGTGCTTCTTTGACTCGTATTTATTTTGAGGTGTCATCCAATAAAAAATTACAATTTTTTTTATTTCTTTTCCATTAAATTATTTTTTCATTTCTATACTATCATGTTGGTGTTCTTGTATTAGACTTGATAGCTTGAAATATTTTGTCTGAATCCCATTTTGTGACCTGTCTTGTTCCCTCTTGATGCATAATTTTTGCCCTTATTAACATTAGTTATTAGTCATGTCCGTCCTAAGGTAGGGTTGTAAAAAAACCAAATGAACACAAACCAATGAATTTCCTTGTTTATATTTGTTCGTTTAAGAAACTATTTTTCATTTAGATACTAAATGAATGAACATAGGGACAATTACTGATCTAGTCAAATTCCATAATGATTTCTCTATTTTTAGCCAAAATTTAGTACTTACGCCCAAAATAGACATCAAAACCACATGTTTGTAAAATGGTCTAAAGTTTCACTTAAATGGTCTATGGTTTCGGCTTTAATACTTAAGGATTTTTTTTCATAATTCAAAAAGAAAACCGTAGACATTAAAATGGTCTATAGTTTCCTCTGAATGGTCTATTGTTTTCCAAACTGTAGATCTTAAAATGGTCTTTTGTTTTGTCAAAAAGCTAAGGTTTTGAGATTTTTTTTCAGGTATTTGACTATTATTTGCTAGAAGTTGACTACTATTTAATGCATTTTGATTACTATATCGTACGTAGTATATACTCATTTGAACTCATACTATGATTTTTGAAAGAACAAGATCAAAAACACTAACTTTTACTCTAAAAAGGATCATTCTTGTAATATATACTAGGTACAATATGGTAGCCAAAATGCATGAAATAGTAGTCTAACTTCTAGCAAATAGTAGTCAAATACCTAAAAAATCCAAAAACCTTAGCTTTTTTGACGAAACAGTAGACCATTTTAAGGTCTACGGTTTGGAAAACAATAGACCATTCAGAGGAAACTATAAACCATTTTAACGTCTATGGTTTTCTTTTTGAATTATGAAAAAAAAATTCCGTAAGTATTAAAGCCGAAACCGTAGACCATTTAAGTGAAACAATAGACCATTACAGACCTACAATTTTGATGACTATTTTGGGCAAGTTCTAAATTTTGGCTAAGAATAAAAAAAAGGAATTTGACTAGATCAGTAAGCTCATGAACATAAATAAATGCACATTAAATCCTAAATGCATGTAACCAAAGATAAAATGATAAATGACCATTAACATCCGGATAAAGAACCATACATAAATATATGCATTAGGGAGGAGGGAGTCGTTCCTTCCCAACACACCGTACCTACTGTCACATCAATTTTTTTTTTCTCTCTCTCTTTTTTTTTGTTTATCTTTCCGAACCCACAACACACAGAAATCTTATCTTTTTGAATCCATTCAACCCACTCAATTAAAAAATACAAAACAACTAAGATACAAGTTTTAAAACACATGGTACAAGAGAAAATAAGAAAGAGAAAGTAGAGAGAGATGATGAAGTGGGTTAGTAAAACCAATCAAACCCACTCGTTGAAGCGAGAGTGGTACCGCCGATAACTCTATTGATAATTAAGATTTTACATTTGATTGCTTTATATTTTTTTTAATTGAGTGAGTTCAAAAAGATAGAATTTCCGTGTGCTGTTGGTTCGGAAAGATGAAGAAAAATAAAAGAGAAACAATGATGTGGCAGTGGGTTGAAAGGGATTGACTTCCTCCTTTTATAGATCATACTTAAAAAAATCATAAAAAAAAACCCCTTAGAATAGTCCTTTTTTCCAAATATTTTATTTTACTCCTATTTAACCATCTTAATGAAATCTTGTTTTACTTTTTAAGTTATTTTAATCTTATGTTGTCCTCTTATTGTCATTTTATTGCATTCTATGAGTTTAAGCAAAATAGTATTATCGCAATTTCTTTGTCTAATCAATTCAAAAAAAAAAAATGACTAAAACATAGAGCATTATTTTATTGTATTTTTATTATAAACATATTGTATTTTTTCCATCTTCAGACCAAACAATGAATATTATCTTATTGTATTTTTATTATTATATTATTTTATTATCACGGTCAACGCAAAATAATTTATTGCATCTTCTCAAAATGATACGAATCAGGATCAAATATAAATTTTCTACTGTATTTTTTTTTTCGTGAAAATCCCTTTTTACTCTATCCGAACAAAATAATGTTATTGCATTTACCCCGTCTGATTCGGACAATCCACCGAATTTATCTGGTGGTATTCTCTTTTCAGAAGATTTTTTTTTTCTTTTGTAAAAACCACTTAACACTTATTTTTATTTTCTAAGAAGCCATAATAAACACTTTTCTTTTTCAAACCATTGTAACCAGATGAGTCTTTTTTACCGGCTAAAATCTTAACATTCTAAGATCCTTAGTTTATAGGTCATTTTCCATTAAGAACAAAAAATGACTTTATCAAAATTAAAAATAAAATGTAGGGATTTTTTTTTGACAATAACTTATTTATCTATTAGATACAACATACATAATTATTTTTATATGGGTGTTCTGTAATTTTCAGAGTGCAACTCACAAACAACCCACTTTGGAACCTCCCACTAGCCATCATTGTTCTTTTTTTCCTTTTTTTTTTTTGCCACATCATACAAAGACCAAGGGTGTGGTTTCACAACAACTCTCAATTGCAATTGTAATGCCAGCTCAGCCCACCGCATCCTGTGTTGAGACTACATCCATCGGTCTTAAAGCTTACGAATGACGATACCTTTTGTGTTATGAATACATCTTGCATAGGGATTTATACCTTCAACAATTTTTACACAGTTTGTAAGTTATTTGTAATTCGATAAAATGATAAAAATTGGTGATGTGTTGCATAATTTTTTTTTTCATATATTCAAACTTTATTAATCTATTCCATCATAAATTGATCGTATGGTATAGAACAAAAAATATCTAGGCGAAGATGCACGTGAAAAGTAAGAGTTGGAACCGACAGGAGTTGATGATGTAGTGAATATTAAGTGGGGTTCCACTCCCGATCACATGTCCAGCCCTCTTGCAATACTTTTTTTTTTTCTTTTGAGTGAAATGTTTATTTATTAACGAGTTAAAAAAAAATATAGATCGATTTTCAAATCATCTTTTAAGATATAGACAAAAAGAAATTAATAAATGACTTGGATAGCCATTAAAATCGTAGGTTCGTCTAATTGGGCATGATTTCGGGTAGTCACATTCACATAAATATCGTGTAGAATATTAAAAAAATATTGAATTTTATAATTTTTACCTAGGATTTACGATTTCCCCCAACCCATTGGTGGTTTCCTCATAATCATAAAAACTCACATGGGATTTTTTTTTTGTACCGATGAGAGTATTTCTGATAAATTTTGATAAATAATAAGAAAAATAGTTATTTTAAGGGCTAATGTCATAAAAACCCTCAAGTTTTTAGAGTTTTGTCGGTTTTGCCCAAAGTTAAATTTTGTGTCCATTTTTATCCTAACATTTTCTAAAAAATGTTCGGTTTCACCCTTTTACCGATGATAACAGGTTACCATTATATTAACTTCGTAAAAAAACCCTTAAGTTTATAGTTTTTTTTACGTTTTTACCCTTAAATTTATAATTTTTTTTAAAACTGAAATATCAATTTTGTCACGTCATACCATAAAATACAATCAGAATTATAATCGATACAAGTACAATCAATCACTATTATAAAGTATAATCCCCACCTAATTAGATTTAGAACTACACATTGAATGCAAAAAGTCTAAGATAAGAACTAAGAAAGGAGGTAGAGTCAACGTGTGAGTTTGAATCACGTGATCTCTAGAACTACTACATCCAAACAAGTGGCATGTTAGAGCACGACAAAGGCTCTCTACACACGTGGCTTCCAGCCTCATTGCCCCACCATAAAGATCGCCGGCCGTGCTCGCTCCAATCCATCCACCAAAAGCCGTATTATATATTGACTTCGGAATTTATTTCTCAAATTATGATGTTGTAATTCCATTTGTAATATATTTTTTCAAATATATGTTTAAGATGAAAACCTATTTAGTTATTCCTAATGTTGATAGAAGGAAGAAAACATTGTGTTATTCATTGTGCATCGATTCGAGTTTGCTACCGGTCTAGGCTTTGATTAGAGGTTTGCTAAAAGGCCATGCTCAAAGCCAATCGTCACGATTCAAATATCCTCCAATGCTCATGAGTCATGACCAACTAAAAAAAAAAGTTAAAAAACCCTAATAGCTAATATATATAAAATAAAAATTTGGGCCCAAAAAAAAAACTTAGAACCTCAAAGGTAACAATGCCGGAATGGAATTTTATAAAATTAAAGCATGGATAGATTTTTTTAAGAGAAAATGAAAATAGTTTTTTTTTCCCAAGGGGTTTCCACAAAATAGCCAAGAAAATGGAATATTAACAAAATAGTCATAATTTTTGCAGGTTACATCTGCAAAAATCCATATAATCTGCGAAAATCTACATGAATTTTCGCAAATATTGCATGCAAAAATTGTGTTTATTTTTCAAACTTTGAACATTTATAACTTTTTTCATACAAATTAAGTTTGTTTGAGATGATTTTTTTTCCATTGTTTTATTTGTAATAAGACCTATCCAAGTATATATGATACTCCAAATTTGGAACTCAGAAATTCAAACATTTTTAGCTCCAAGGTAAGCTTTTTGGTAAAAATATAAAAAAATGATCAAACTTTGAACCTTCATAACTCTTTCTGTAACACCCGCTTCCCATAATGAATTAGTGAATGGTATATACGAGTAAAATACATGCTTTTTTTTAGGAAAACCATATGTCACGAAGTGACATAAAGAGTGTCATGACATGACATACAAAATGAAGAACGGGTATTTCGGATGGTCTTCACGACGTGACAAATGCTGCAACCCAAACCCATGATTTTTAGGGTTTTCTCCATATTTAAACACCGCAACTTCAATTTAGGGCATCTTTTTTAGCCTCCAACTTCTCCATTTCGAAAACCCTAGCCCATTGGAGTGTTCTTGGCCCTTTTGAACACTCATATCTCATATTTTGGTGTGGAGCTTGAAGACCAAGTTTCTTGCAAAGTGTTTGATGAAGAGCTCAAGTGTAGATCTAATAAAAGGACTTCATTTCTGGACCATTGTGATTAAAAAGCTTCCATCTTGACCTTTAGTTTGCTAGATTTTGTAGTTTGATCATATATGTCCCTTTTGGTCCTTGTGAGCTTGTGCTTTGGAGTTTAGTGAACTCCAGTACCTCTTAAACATATTTTATCACCTCATAATCTTATTGGAATGGGAAAGTTTGCATCTTGATCTTGTTCTTGATGTTATGCATGTTTTGGGAAGGTTTTATGCTATTAAGGACATAGGTGCTGTTTGTTTTTTCGAAGCGAAAATTCAGGAAGTCTGCGGACCACCTCTGCAATCCTCTGTAGCAGAAGAGGTGGAACAAACGGCTGCAGCCTATAATAAGAAGCATGTTTGTTTTTTAACATCTGCAGACTGCTGTAGTAAACTGAAATTTAAATAAACTAATTTTATAAACTGAAAATAGTTCTTAACACCGAAATTTAATAATTCTAGTTTTAAAACATTGAAATAATAGTAAAAAGAACATGTAAAAAAACAAAAATATAAAACTTTTTTTTTTTTAAAAAAAAACTTAAAAAAATGTAAAAGAAGCTGATAGTTTTATTCTAGAAAAAAAACTAATTTTAAAAAATATTAAAAAAGAAAATAATAAAAAAATTAAGAAAGTATTGCAAACATGTCTACAAAGTTCGTAAAAAATTACACACGTTAAAAAATATGTAACTGAAATTGAAAATATTATTAATAAAACTGTAAAAAAAATTAAAAAAATCATGTTAAAAAAAATCGTGGATATTATAAAAATAAATTGTGTCACACCCGTAAATAAAAATTTAAGAAAATCAAAGTTAAAAAAAAAAAGTTATACAAAAATTCTTAAAAAAACACTTAGAAAAAATGAAAGCTGAAGAGGTTAGAAGATGCAAGTCAAGTGCTACGCCACGCATCACACGCGCAGAGGTTTTGTAGTCTGAAGTCTTCCAAAAAACAAACTGCTGCGAGAGGAAAAGTGATGCGCGTGTGCTGCGCCGCGCAACAATAAGTGGTTTGAAGAGGTTTTTATAGAAAAACAAACAGCACCTTAGGGTTATTGATCTCGTTTTGGAATGGGGTCCTAATGGATAAAGTTGGAAACTTTATCCATTAAGTCAACAAAAAGAACTAGATCCAAAGTTACGAGACTTGATCTGAATGAATTAATCATTTAATGGAGTTTTTGGCTTTATGCAAGAAGTCACGACGTGACATGGGTTTGCTTTGGCTAAGTTGGCTATTGACTTTATGGACCTTGACCATGACTTTTGACAATTTGACTTGGGGTCCAACTTGGAAGATTTGGGTTGCTGATTCAGGATTTATCTCTTTTGGTGACCAGTCAGTTTGCGAGTGTAACATTCTAACAATATAGATAATTTTTTTTTTAAAATTTCATTCAAATCACACGATACTAATATCAAAATAGTCAAAAGAATATCATTGTAATATGTTATCAGAGTACAAATTCCCAAAATGACTAAGTGCGGAAATCATAGGGTATGAAGTGCGATCAGGTCCCTTGAAACATAAACTGAAAATTGTAAGCACAAAACTTAGTGATTTCCCTAACATACCACATACTAAACAAACATACTGCCAAACATATCTGGGTGTTGGCCTACCCTTTCGGTCTATTTCAACCGGATACTACCAAACATATCTAAGTGCTTGCCTACTCAGTCAGTCTATTTCAACCGGATACTATCAGGCATATATGAGTGCTTGCAATCCCCTTCAGTCTATTTCAACTGGATACTGAGTCTATTTCACCCATACTACTACCACATAATATCATAACGGGAATACTGAGGATTTGATTGGTGGGTGGTTTTCGATCGTTTGTTTTTGAAAGATAGAATAAAAAAATTCTTTAACATTAAAACTTAATATATATATATATATATATATATATATATATATATATATATACACACACACACACACACACACACATAAACTTACACATATGTTTACATCCTTCAAACACACTCTTTCAACACTATCAATAATTTTTTGGGTTCAATTTCTTCTTCTTCTTCATCTGATAATGTTGATTCTGATGATAAGTTGGTTTTGCATAGTTGTTGTCCGCGACACACGACATGTTGCGCCAGATAGGCAAAAATTCAAATGTTGAGAAGAAGCGTAGAACTTCGATCAACTGGGATCGTATCACGGCAACAAACTTTTGGCATGTGATTACTTTTACGTTGATTGTTTATACAACCTATCGAAATTCGAAGATCGTTTTCGTATTAGTAAAAATTTATTCTTACGTATAACTAGAGATTTGGTAAACAATTACGAGTTTTTTCAATTGAGATGGGATGCTAGAGGTAAACATAGTTTTACTACAATTCAAAAATGCACAACAACTATTAAACAATTGACATAAGGCATAACCACAGACGCATCAGATGAGTATTAGAAAATGTCTGAGAGGACGGATCGAGAATGTGTGTATCTTTTTTGTGAGTTTGTTATAGAGCTTTACGATGACATAAACTTGCGAAATCTGGATATAAGTGATGTCCAACAGTTGTATGTTGCACGTCAAGCTAAACGTGGTTTTCCTGGAATGCTTGGTAGCCTTGATTGTACACATTGGGTGTGGGAAAATTATACTAATGCATGGCGATGCCAATTCACGCGAGGTGATCATGGCGTGCCTACTGTTATATTAGAAGATCTTGTTTCAAATGACCTATGGTTTTGGCATGCATTCTTTGGTATGACAGGGTCAAACAACAATATTTTGCAGGGTAAAGCACGAAACATGCAATACATTGCGAATGAACATGAATATAATTATCGGTATTAACTTATTGATGAGATATATCCAGAGTCTGCTACATTTGTCAAGTCATACTCATATTCGGTCGATTAAAAATGAAAATTGTTCAAGTTAGCACAAGAATCTGCAAGGAAGAATGTGGAACGGACGTTTGTAGTCCTCAAACAAAAGTGACACATAATCAAACATCCGACACAAGCATATGATAGGGAAAAAATGATGAAGGCGATGAAAGTTTGTGTTATTTTACATAACATGATAATAGAAGAAAAGGGTAAGACTATTTGTACGTATAGTCCGAACGATACACTTAATCCATCTGCAATGATACAAGTCGACATCCCAACATACTTCACAAGACTTTTGGAAATACAAATCAGTAAAACAAATCACAATCTAAGTTACGATTTGACTGAACACATATGACAAATGCAATTTGAACGACAAAATGACAATGACGATGAAGATGATTAGGGCGTTGACGATGAAAACGAGGCCAATGACGATGAAGACGAGTAGTATTTTCTATGTTTTTTTAGTAATTTAGGTTTTAAATTTCTATGTTTTCTATGTTTTTTTTAAATAATTTATGTTTTAAATTTCTATGTTTTTTAAGTAATGTAATGAATTTTTAATTAATGTAAAATATTTATTTATGTTTTAAATTATGTTTTTATTTAATTTAATGTTAAAAAAATAATATAAGATGGAGTGGTAACGATTTTCAAGAACTAATGGTTTGATAGTAAACATGTAGGCATATAAGTGACAACATTTTTCTAAAGGGTTGGTGATGACCATACCTCTTAAAATATAGTTTTTATAGTTAGGCCATCTATAATGATCCTTCACAACCACAACCTTCTTCCACCTCCACATTACCACAACAAGTCTTCCCCTTGCAACCTAGATGGTGTGCACAAGAGAAGAGCGTGGTAAAAAAAAAACAAAGAAGGAGAAAAAAAGGCAAAGAGAAAGAGTTATGGTCAAATATGGTGGTGACACAATCCTCCACGACAACGAGCAACCACAGACGGTCGGGATAGTATACACAATTGTTGTTTGTGGCCAGGTCGACCACGACAATCCTCGTATTCGGTATACCGAAAGACCTTAACGACAACAACATTACTTGGTTTTGTTTTCTTTTAAATAATAATTTTTGCAGGCTATGTGATTTCACAAATATGTCCTACAAAAATTAAGGTTGTTTAGTCAAACATTTTCTTGGCTATTTAGAAAAACCCTTAAAAAATGCCAGTTCATATTTTTTTTTTTTAACTACAATCACTTTATTATTAATATAAAAATATATATTTTAGATTTATATACAGTGTTCCAAATTGAATAATAAGACAAATAAAAAAGCTTGTAGTGCTTTGTGACTTGTGAGTGAGGTTGGGGTCCCCCTTCTTTGTGCACAGCCGGAAAGCATGAAAGGCAAACCTAATAAAGGCAAAGAGAACGGCAACGGTTAAGCCACTGTTCATCTCCTCCACGGGGACCCAACCAGTCACGCTTTTCTTCAGCTACATTTCCCCATGATAACCCAATGTTTGCTGCTACATTTTCCTCCAAATCTCTAGTCAACAACAGTGAACTTCTTCCTAAGATGAGTCAAACGGAGCTTGCCGGAGAGTACCGGGACCGGAGTGTGGCCGGAGGTCGGACAGTTGTGGTTGGAGTTAAGCTAGACTCACAGAGTAGAGAGTTGCTCACTTGGGCTTTAGTCAAACAAGCTCAACCTGGTGACCGTGTTGTCGCTCTTCATGTTCTCACCAACAATGGTAGGATTACTGACTTCAAATTTGTTGTTATTTTGTCAATTAGTTGAATGTGTTTCTGACTTTCTGTTTTGTGCGAAGAAATTCTGGATCGTGAAGGAAAATCGTCGTTGCTATCTCTTGTAAACTCGTTTGACTCCATTCTCGCTGTATACGAAGGATTTTGTAACCTCAAACAGGTAGGTTTCTGATTTTGACTTGAATTCTTTCAACTGAGATAATTATCGAGTTCAATTTTATATTGAATGAATCAATATCGAAAATTCTTCCTCACTTCATCTGAATTTTCTCGATTTGCAGGTGGATCTTAAGTTAAAGATCTGCAGAGGTACTTCAATTCGAAAAATTCTCGTTCGAGAAGCTAAATCATATAATGCGAATGAGATTATCGTTGGAACAGCTCGAGCTCATCATACAATTAGATCATCATCCTCCGTAGCAAAATACTGTGCTAAAAAACTACCAAAAAACTGTTCTATAATTGCCGTCAATAGCGGAAAAATCGTGTTCCATAGGCAATCCCCATCATCGACATCTTGTGCGAAAGGTAATCAACTGAACCTTTCTCCCTACCAGTTCAGTTCAATTTGAAGAAAAACAATGCATTTGATATCGATTCCGTTACACTGTAGGGAGTTCAGATCACCATAAGAATCAAATACTCAGTTTGATTCAGAGATCGTTGAGCTTGAATCCAACATTACTAAACAATGGAGATGAAGTAAAATGCAATCAAAGTGATTGCAAGAAACTGGATCTGGCTGTAGTAAAATCTGAATCTGAGTGCACGCCAATTGCATTCAAAGATAATTGTCCGATTTGTTCAGTGGCTTCGATTCTTCCTGTTCATGAGGTTACCTGTGGTAATGGTGATGATGATGAAGAAGATAACTCCATGGCTCTAGTACCTGTACAGAAGCTAGAAGCTTCATCAAGTTCAACTTCTTTGTTACTAAGAGAGTTGCCTGAACTCCAACCTGGTTGGCCACTCCTTCAAAGAGCCATTTCATCTGATAAATCACGTGTCCACCAGATCTCTGTGGTTCAGTGGGCTATGAGGCTTCCCACTAGACATTGCTTTCAAATCACAAACTCAGATTCCCAAAATGATGATCAAAAAGACAGATCCTTAGACATAATTCCAGAAAATGGAGCAATTGTTTGTGTGGGTGGTGATGAATTTCAATCTGATTTATCTTCTTCCCCAGATCATGATTCAATTCGTTTACCAAAAGAATTAGAGGGTCTCCATGAAAAATACTCAGCCACTTGTAGATTGTTTCAGTATCGAGAGCTTCTATCAGCAACATCAAACTTCAAACCCGGTTTGTGTTCTTCTATTTGTTATCTTGAAAATGTTATTATGTGGGTTTTCACTGCTGATTTACTATTTTCTTGAATCTTTTCAGAGAACATGATAGGAAAAGGAGGGAATAGTAAGGTTTACAAAGGATGTCTTCCAGATGGAAAGGAAATAGCTGTTAAAATCTTGAAATCATCTGAAGATGTCTTGAAAGAATTTGTGTTAGAGATTGAGATTATTACTGCTCTACATCATCAAAATATCATTTCCCTTTTTGGGTTTTGCTTTGAAGACAACAATCTCCTCTTAGTTTATGATTTTCTCTCAAGAGGAAGTCTTGAAGACAATTTACACAGTATGCTCATTTACATTCAACAATTCTCATACACATGAAATTATGAATTTTCTTTTTTCTTATTTCATAATATTATCTTTTAGGCAACAAGAAAGATCCGGCATTTGGATGGTCTGAAAGGTATAAAGTGGCTCTAGGTGTAGCTGAGGCACTTGTTTATCTACACAGCAACTGTGATCAAACTGTAATCCATAGGGATGTTAAATCATCAAACATTTTACTCTCTGATGATTTTGAACCACAGGTGATTTATTATTTCTTATTCATCGTTTATTTCCTAAATTTTCAATTTTTTGTAAATGATTAAACTTTGTAAATAATTTTTGTTGTTTCAGCTCTCCGATTTTGGGCTTGCAAAGTGGGGTTCAACCACCTCATCTCATATAACTTGCACAGATGTCGCAGGAACTTTCGGGTTTGTAAATTATACCTTTATTAACTTCAATTCTTCTTTTTCTTTATATATATATATATATATATATATATATATATATATATATATATATATATATATATATATATATATATATATATATATATATATATATATATATATATATATATATATATATTCAATTTTACAGAAATGCCACTGTTTTCATGGTGCAGTTATTTAGCTCCGGAATATTTCATGTATGGAAAAGTAACCGACAAAATTGATGTGTATGCATTTGGAGTTGTTCTTCTTGAGCTTCTTTCCGGAAGAAAACCAATAAACAGTGGATACCCAAAAGGCCAAGAGAGCTTGGTTATGTGGGTACGTTCCTCTCTCTCTCTCTCTGTCTGTCAGTGTCAGTGTCAGTGCTAAAAGACAGATGAATTTGTGCAGGCGAAGCCAATTTTGAGTAGTGGGAAATTTCTTCAGTTATTAGACCAAAGCTTAGGAAATAAATATGATGCTGATGAAATGGAGAGGATGGCTCTAGCATCAACTTTGTGCATCAGGCGTGCACCACGGGCTCGACCCCATATGACCACGGTTAGTTATCTAGTAATCTAGTAATATAATATAGGCAATGTAAAGTATATCTGTATTAAGTTGTTCTTTCTGTATTAATTAACACAAACACAAACACAGGTGGTGAAACTACTTGGTGGGGACATTGAGGTGATGGCGTGGGCCCGGTTGGAGGTGGATTCGACAGGTGGGTCGGATGCGAGATTACAAGTATTGGAAGAGGAAGGATTTTCTCAATCGAATTTGAGGTCACATCTTAACCTTGCATTGCTTGATGTAGAGGATTCCTCTCTTTCAATGAGTAGTGTCGAGGAAAGTGTGTCTTTAGAGGATTATCTACGTGGCAGGTGGAGTAGGTCATCCAGTTTTGACTGACAGAAGGTGCTCTCTGTGTGTGTGTAAATTTTAATTTTTTTTTTTAACTTTTTTCTTTTTTCGGGGGTGTTGTGTCGACTGGGATTAATTAAGTGTATTAGGATGGTCTCTTTTTTGTGAGATCAAATTTCAAGTGTAAAAATGGAATCATGCTTCCTAATAAAATTAAAATAAGAATATCTTAAACTGTTATTATTTATTCATTGGTTTTTGTATGGTTTTTACTAGAAAATAATTCTGTTTAATATTTTTTGTTATTTTTAAATAACCAATTTATGAACTCATGACTCAATATGTTAAAGGTAAAATATTATCTTTTGGTACTGGAATGTCTTGTCACATGTTTCGTTACAAGAAATCACTGCTGCGTTAACTGGAAAAAAACAAAATAAGTAAAACAGTATTGTGTAAATACATATTTAACCATTTAAAATATATCAAAAGGTATTTATAATATGATTCGTACGCCAATAATTAGGATCGATAAAGTAAATAATGATGAAAAAGGAAAGGAGCATAACTAATCAAAGAATGTGATTCTGGACATCAACATCATAAGTCACGACCAAAAACATAATGAGCAAGGACTCATAATGAGATGCTTTTCTTTTTTGTACTTTCGACGTTAAATATTAAGTGATGTAGATTTGTTTTAAAAAACAAAGCTTTAAAATGTATAAAATTACATTAAAAATAAAAACTAAACTCAAAAGCTTTTTTAATTAGCTTTTTGTTTCAATATAAAAATCCTAAATGCATATTCTCAAATGATTTTTTTTTTAATTTGCATTTTTTCATTAACTAAAACTTAAATGCTCATAAATTTTTTCAAAAGCTGGATGTATATTATATATGAAGCGATGGGAAAAGAACTGGAATGGTTTATTAGATTGTTAAAGAAAAAAAATGTCTCCGGAAGAAATGTTATTTTATTTTTTGTCATTTCTTTAACGTAGCATGTATCAAGAATGGAGTAAAAACTACAACATAACCTTTTTTTTTTTTTTTTTTTTTTTTTTTTTTTTTTATATAACTTTATTGACAATTTTTTTTAGAACTTTAATTAAATCACAATCTTTTTTTTTTTTAATAATAGAATTGTTTATTTATTCTGCTCTTATCTGGGACTAATGAGTTAAGTATATGTTTAAATGTTTTTATTTCGTGAATAAAAAGATTCATCAAGTATAATTAAATACTGCATAAACCATACACCATCATATAAAGTTCACCAAATTTCTTTACATGAATCAAATATGATCATGAAACACATATACAAATGGATCTACAGCTTGTCAGGTGTCCTAGAAAAAGAACTTGACCATCACATTGTTTAACAAACTCAATTCAATTTTTTTTTTATTTAAAAGAAAATCACCTTTTTTTATCAACATATACACAACCCAACCATTTATTTTTTATTGGTTTGATCTAAACCAACTTAATGTTCTATTGGTATATATCATTATTTACAATCAATTTATTTTCAAGAATAAAAAATGTTTTACTTAAAAAAAACTAAATTTTATTATTTTAATATTATTATAAATATAAAAAAACACATTAACATTGGTCCTATTTTAAGGGAAAAACCTATGAACTTCGGTTTAATTTGTTCCTTTATATAAACTAAAAAATAATCCAATTTGTAATTTATAAAATCTGGTTAAAAAAACAAGAACCAGTAACAATGCGACACGTGGCACGAACAATCGAATTATACACAAACATTGTAAAAATATAAAAACATCCTTAGACCTTTGATGCATTTTTCAACAAACATCTCAAAAAACACATATCATCAGGGATGCATTCATTTACTTGCACCTAAAAACGACATTTAACTACCAAAAAACCGACATTTAACCACCTTTTACATTTGCCGCTTTCATTTATGACCAAAAAAAAAGTTAATAACAATAATAACAAAAAAAAAAAAAAAAAAAAAAAAAAAAAAACAAGTCATTTATCCAGGTGGGATCTTTTACAGCTCGATGGCAACACTTCCATAAACTCCTCACATAACCATGGTTTGAAAATCTTTTCATTTGGAAGATGCTGTACACATAAAGTAGATTTACAGGTTATATGAAAGTAACTTCAATCTTTTTTCTTATTATGGTAAAATTGTACTTAAAAAAATCTACCAATTTAGTAGATTTATAGAAAGAAATGAAAGTAAGATGTTATAAGTTATAACTTATAATAAATAAATGAACATAATTATACTTACTTCTAACCAGAAGCGAAACATCCGCAAGAGATTAAGAGCTCGAGGTCGATCATTCTTGACAGCTTTAAGTTTCCTTCGAAAAGTTGCTGCGTCATTAAATTAATGAAAAAAAAACTTAAATATAATCAAATGAAAACAGAGAAAGGGTATTTCAGTCATTTATAAAAAAACAAGACATACACGGGCCATCGTCAAGCACCGATTTTGTGACTCCAAGAGCAGATGATATTGCCCTGTCACGCAAGGGTAAAAGACGACATATTGGCTTTTTTTCCTCTATATATTCTGAAAGTTCTTCATACTCTTTTTGATTATATGGCTTCTTAAGAATACACATCAACTTCTCCTTTAACTGAAAAAAAAAAAAAAATATCCATGATGAGGATGAGAAGGGCGTTTATGTCTTTTTGCACACGATCGAATAACTTGGTCCCTAAGTATTGCTGATTTTTTTTTCAACTTTGGTCCTTATTTGAGGTTTTTGTAACGTTTTTTTATTATCCCTGTTCCAAGTAAAATGACAATGTTTTTGGGACCAAAACTGAAAAAAACCAGCTATACCCAGGGACCAAAAATGTAAATTTATTATATTTATAACATACAGATGGTTCCTTTTTTGTAGGTGCTAATTGTTTCTTGTTTGCTTCACTCAAATCCCGAACTTTATCCCAAATCATCATATCAGAATCTGTATCTGAATCTGAATCTGAATTTGAATTAGTAACTTTCTCTTCATAATTCACCCGTTTTCCTTCATAAACAAACGCACCATATTCAGAAGGTATGTAGCCTTTAAGAAACAACTGGTAGCAAGAATCCACACCCAAATTATTCAGGGGTTCTGTCTTGATTTTTGATGAAGCTTCTTTTTTCATCAAAATCTTCCTCTTTTTTCCATTTAGGCTCCTTTTACTCTTATGATCAATTTGCATATCTCTCATTATAGTATTACAAAGGGTAATACTCATATCAGTTGAAGGGTCATAAGGTTGTTCATATTCTAGAAAACAAGGAGCTTCATCTTCTTTTGAGATTTTAAGCTTATATGATTTGCCATTTTCTGTGAGTTGCTTCAAAAACATGCAATATTGAGGATCTTTATACTTTGCATCTTCATTTTCATCATCATTGTCTTCATCTTCATCTTCATTGTCATCTTCATCTTCATCTTCATCTCTGATGATATCCTCCATTGGGGGTTTTGACTGTTCAATATTTTCATTCAAGAAATTAAGAAGCCATGAATAGTCAGGATCCACTTCATCCCCAAATTTGGGGGCATTTGTCACTTTCTTACACTGTTTTTTACTAGAATTAAATTCAGAACTTCTAATATCAAACATTTTTCTCATTGTCCTCCTGGTGTGATCTTCAGTATGACAGTTCCTCATGTTTGGATCAACATTCAAGAATCCAGTTCACAGCTGCATCAAATACAAAAGACAGAATTCTTGAGCAAAATAATCCGAACGCCACTTACAAAATAGAAAAAAAAAATGGAGAAAGTAAGTAAATCAACGAGACAAATATGAAATAGAGATTGTTAATTTATGAAGTTTATCTAGTATGTGCATAGATGTTTGACATGAGTGCCTTCGAAGACTGCTGCGATTTAAAATTTAAACAAATGTGCATATATCTAGCTCTTAAGCTAGGAAGAGAATCGTAATCAAAGTAACTTTGATCTGAACAAACATAGGGTTTTAAAATCTGTAAACGCAACTATAAGACGTTAGCTATGAAGTAATGTAGCACCGATTGCAAACTAATGTCTCCTTCTAGGCATATCACGTATAAACACACATAAACAAAAACGAAAAATCGGCGTAGTGAAGCAAAACACACCATAGAAGTAGTCGCAAAAACCTAATCGCAGAACCCCAAAACAGCATAACATACTACATACCAATCGAGAAGCAACCATTGAATCGGAATAATGAGGCAGAATATTACCTGGCTTCAATTACGGCATAGAGGCTAGAGCAGAGGGGGGATGGCACGGATGGTCGACGGTGTAGGAGTAGGGCGGTCAGAGGAGGAGGCTAGGTTAATAGGCGGGTGATTCAATAATTTGTTGAATTGAATCGAAGATGGAGGAACTTTAGTAAGGAGTTGTTTGCTAGCCTTTTAATGATCCCAATAACAAGGATTGGTTTGGAATAACCTTGGTTGACATTTTTATTTTATTTTATTTTATTATTTTTTTTTTTTTGCTTTTAGACTGTTAGGAGTGGGCAACGAAAGTTCCGTTATTCCGACTAGGAAATGAAAAAACGGTGTTATAATGCCAAAAACACTGCACTCTACATGCGTTATTAGGTGTTATGGTATAACACGTTACTATGGTGACGTATGAAAACGTGCATTTTTCGATCCAAATTTCATTCCAACGTATATATTTTTGTAACAACCCGAAGTTCGTTCCGTCGTCGTAACTCGATACGTCATTAAAAAAATTCGTCGTATTCGAATTGTTTTCGTTCGTTATTAAATTTAGTCATTAAATTTGAGTCATTTACTATGACTTAATGGGTGCTCAAACACGTTAATAACTCAAGAAAATATTCAAAATTATCAATTAGAAAAATTTAAGTTTCGACCATATCGGGTAACGACAACTTGATCGGGTGCGACCAAAAGCCCCGTTTAATGCTGGTATCGGGTAGAATTCCACCGTGTCCCGAACTTAGGACCTATTTAAAGCTCAAAAGACTTCATTTGAAGCCTTTCAGCTCTCTCATTACTCTCTCTCTAACCTCTCTCCTCAAACTCAAGAATCAGGTCCAAAATCATCAAATTTAAGCTCCAAAACACCAAGGTAACTACCCTAACTCCTAGTATAACATCTTGGACCTTCAAATTCGAGTTCAAATCATGGAATAGGACCATATTCATGAGTTTACGGCCCTAGAACAGTCCTAGGCCGTGAACTCATATAAAATGGGTTTTGGAGCCCAAAAACCCTTCCAATAGACCTTTGGAGCTTAGATATGACTTAGGGGTTTATCAAAATGGACTTAGAACACCTTGAACTTAATTTTTGGAGAGTAAACATGAGTTTACTGCCCAAGATCATGCTTGGGCCGTAAACTCCATATCATGGGGAGCAAACTCATTTTGAAGTGTTAAAATGCCATTTAAACACACCATGAGCCTTGAGGTAAATTCTAGAAGTGAACACAATCAAGCTTAGGACCTTAAAATATGTTAGAACACCCTCATAAGGAGTTCACGGCCATGAGGGGAGTCATGGGCCGTAAACTCCTAAAATCATGTCAAATGATGCCAAAAATTCATCCCTAGGCTTGTAGAATTATTTGGAATCACATGTGATTAATTAATGACCCAAAACATCAAGGATTTAGTGTGAGGGGGAGTTTACGGCCGTAAACTCCATGTTTACTGCCATAAACTCCAATAAATGGTCCCTATGTAAGTCAAACCCATTCCAAAGTCTCAAAACCAAGTCTAGCATTAATCCCTAAATGATATGAAGCCATTTAGCAACCAAAAATACCCCACCATGAGTTTACGGCCGTAAACTCATGGGGAATATGTCATTAGGGCCGAAAACTCTAGTATGAGTTTACTCTAGAAGAGTAAACTCAATATTCAATCCTCATGTGTCCTCAAATGCCACCCGGGTCCTTCCAAACACTTGTAATGAAGTGTTTTCGCAGCTAGAAGCATTTGTCCCTAGCAAATAAATAATTTAAGTTCTAATTGAATAAAAATGTGTATCTTTTCATCATACATAGGAATCTTATGCGTTTGCAAACCCAGAACTGACGTTTAGGACCCAAACTGACGCGTTCTTTAACTGGTGAGTTCATACCCCTACCCTTTTTCAAATGTTTTTCAAATGTTTTCAGGGGGGGGGGGAATACAAGCAAAAGTAAAAGGAAATCTTGTACTCAAACTTATTATTTTCAGTTCAAATATCTATATTTTGTATGTTTTTTTTAATATCGAAAACTGTGCTAATCAAATAGTTCGAATTACGAAGTTAGCTTTCAGACTAATCATAGATTTCTTGATAAAGTGTTACAATCTAAATTATATTTCATAATCTACGAATAATTCATACTAAAAATACAATTAGGAACAGAACGAATACGAAAATATAACTAGGAATAGGACTAGGAATACGAATACGAATGCGAATACGAATACGAATACGAATAGGATTAGGATTAGGAATAGGACTAAGAATACGAATACGAATGTGAATACGAATACAAATAAATTAGGAATAGGACTAGGAATACGAATACGGATGCGAATACGAATGCGGATACGAATACGAATACGAATACGAAGAGGATTAGGATTAGGATTAGGAATAGGACTAGGAATACGAATACGAATGCGAATACGAATACGAATGCGAATACGAATACGAATATGAATACGAATACGAATGCAATTACGAATACGAATAGGACTACAAATATAAATACGAATACAAATATAAAATACGAATATGAATATGATTAAGAATAAGAATATGAATACGAAGGCATGCATCTAGGTACATTCAAGTGTAACACAATTAGGGTATCAGAATACCTAGCTAATATGACAAGTATAATAGATAATCAAGTGTTACATAGGTGTTCAATAACTAAACTTACTTTTAGGAAAATATAGGATTCTCCTGGGATAACATAACAACTCGTAAACGAATTAAGAATCGAATGGATAACTAAACTATTAGGAAAATATAGGATTTTCCTGGGGTAATATACAACACGAAATCATATTGGTAATAAATGATAACTAAACTGTTTTACATAAGAAAATATGAGATTTTCTTGGATACAACTTTTCAGAAAACAAAGGAAACTTGTTCTTTTCAAAACAAAACCGCTTATGAACTCACCAGCTTTATGCTAATTTTCAAACTGCTTGTATTCTCAGGTCAGCATTAGACAGATACCCAACAATCCTTTTTGGAGAAGACGGAGCGTACAAAAGACTCGTCTCTACTTTTGTCTATATATACATATGTATCATCACTTATAACACTTTACTTTTGAACATATATAAATTCTAATATGTAATGTAATGGTTGTTTACTTGCTTACTATGTACATTGGATTTGATACTCAATGTGGAGTCCGCCCCGGAAATGTTTCCGCCCTCGGTTTTCGGGGTGTGACAATTTTGATTTTGAACTGTTGTAAAAAGGTCAAAAACGTAAAATAATAATAATAATAATAATAATTTTTTCAATTTTTTTACCTCTTTTACACCTCTATATATATATATATATATATATATATATATATATATATATATATATATATATATATATATATATATATATATATCGTATCAAACCATATTTCAAATCTTCAAAAAATTTCTATTTTCAATACTATGGATCAAAACCTCAACACTCCACCAAACACAAATACACCTCCGTCTGTCGGTTTTGCACAATATAAAATGTATGCGAATATCCTCTACACTCGAGACAACTTTTTCAGTCCCGCCTCACCCCACCACAATTCCCTGCAACCCTTCCACAAAACCTTTTCAAACCATTTGCTACAATGCAACAAAATATCACACAACTACCACCCACCCAACAAACGGTACCCAAGACGCAAGCGGAGGGAGCAAAAAAAAACGGCCCAAAAAGGGAGAGCATGAAGGAAAAGGAAAGCGGTTATGGTGGAGCAATCGGAAGACGAACCTCCAACATGGTGGACCGTGGACGGGACATCAAAAAATCCAACGCAAAAAAACGATATGAGAAAAGTTGTTTTTTGGGAAATCGTGATCGAGAAATTTCGTACCATTTTGAAGAATGATGAAAAGAACCGCAATCACGACATGTTGAGCATCAAATAGACTCAAATAAGCAAGAAGTGTACAAAGTTCAATTCTATCCACAACAAACTTTCCTCGCACAAGCAAAGTGGTGCGCTCGATTTTGACGTTTATAGAGCGACGAGGGACCAATATCATGTCGAGACCGATCACGTTTTTTAGCACGAAAAAATTTGGGAGATCGTCAAGGAAGACCCAAAGTGGAATAAAACAGACACATTTACAGAACAACAATCAAAGATGTCGCGTGGCTCGGGTTCGGTCGATGTTTCGAACGCACACACGAGCATCGACCTCAATGCGGACACAAATGAGATACCGGACGACTTGAATGACCTTTAAGAGATCTCCCTGCCTCGACGACCGATAGGCCGCAACAAAGCGAGGTGTGCTCAATGGAACGCGGATGAAGCCGAAATTAGATGTCGAGAGCAAGCCGAAATGAAACAAAAATTTGACGATCACAACGAAATCGCGTGTAAAAGATATAAGTTGCAACGGGAAAGTTTGGAGTTTCTTCATCGTGAAGCCGAGGAAGATTGCATTACGAAAGATTTGGCAAATCTTCAAACTAGCGAGGGGAATTTGCCACCGAGACGGTCGGAGGTACTCCGAAAAATGAAGACGAAAATCGAGCAAAAATATTTAGACCAAGATTAGTGTTTTTTTTTTCGTTGTAATGTTTTTTTTGTCAATGTTTTTTTTTTTCGTTGTAATGTCGTTTTTATCTTTTTGCGTTGTAATGTAGTTTTTAATTAATATTTATTCTAATTATGTGTTATTTAATTTATATGTTTTTCAAAAATTATTATGACAAAAATTAAAAAAATAAAACGAAATAGAAAATGGAAATTAAAAACATAAAAAAAAATTAAATTGAAAATGATATGTGCTATTACATGTTATTTGATGTTGATTACACTAAAAGTATGAGTAGAATGATAAGGTGGACACTTTGGGTATGATAACATGTAATAATATGTTGCCCACACCTAGCAGCCCTTAATCGATCAAACATGACAAAATTTTGTCAAATTCAATAAAAGATGGGAAGTAATCTAAATAAAAAATGATTACAGATACCTCGCCCAAAAAAAAAGAAAAAAAAACTTCCAACCATTTTTTTTCTTCCTCTTGCTATGTCATCAAACACTCCTCTCTCATTCTCCATCTTCTCAGTCGCCGACCCCTTCCCTTGCCCGCCTCGACGATCGATAAGCCGCAACAAAGTGCTCAACGAAACGCGGATGAAGCCGAAAGTAGATGTCGAGAGCAAGCCGAAATGAAACAAAAATTTAACGATCACAACGAAATCGCGCGTAAAAGATATAAGTTGCAACAAGAACATTTGAAGTTTCTTCGTCGTGAAGCCGAGGAAAATCGCATTACGAAAGATTTGGTAATTCTTCAAACTAGCAAGGAGAATTTGCCACCGAGACGGTTGGAGGTACTCCGAAAAATGAAGACGAAGATCGAACAAAAATATTTAGACTAAGATTAGTGTTTTTTTTTTCGTTGTAATGTTTTTTTTGTCAATGTTTTTTTTCGTTGTAATGTCGTTTTTATCTTTTTGTGTTGTAATGTAGTTTTTAATTAGTTGTAATGTAGTTTTTAATTAATATTTATTCTAATTATGTGTTATAATTTATATGTTTTTCAAAAATTATTATGACATAAATTAAAAAAATAAAACGAAATAGAAATGGAAATTAAATACATAAAAAAATAAAAAAATAGAAAATGTTATGTGTTATTACATGTTTATTTGGTGTTAATAACACCAAAAGTATGAGTAGGATGATGAGGTTGACACTTTGGGTGTGATAACATATAATAACATGTTGCCCACACCCAGCAGCCTTAATCGATCAAACATGACAAATTTTTGTCAAATTCAATAAGAGATGAGAAGGTATCTAAATAAAAAAATGATTGCAGATACCTCGCCCTAAAAAAAAGAAAAAAAACTTCCAACCATTTTTTTCTTCCTCTTGTTATGTCATCAAACACTCCTCTCTCATTCTCTATCTTCTCAGTCGCCGACCCCTTCGACCCCTTCCCTTGCCCGCCTCGACAACCGATAAGCCGCGACAAAGCGAGGCGTGCTTAACGAAACACGGATGAAGCCAAAAGTAGATGTCGAGAGCAAGCCGAAATGAAACAAAAATTTGACGATCACAACGAAATCACGCGTAAAAGATATAAGTTGCAACGGGAACATTTGGAGTTTCTTCATTGTGAAGCCGAGGAAGATCGCATTGCAAAAGATTTGACAATTCTTCAAACTAGCGAGAAGAATTTGCCACCGAGATGGTTGGAGACTTGGAGGTACTCCGAAAAATGAAGACGAAGATCGAGCAAAAATATTTAGACCAAGGTTAGTGTTTTTTTTCGTTGTAATGTTTTTTTTTTCGTTGTAATGTCGTTTTTATCTTTTTTTGTTGTAACGTAGTTTTTAATTAGTTGTAATGTAGTTTTTAATTAGTATTTATTCTAATTATGTGTTATTTAATTTATATGTTTTTCAAAAATTATTATGACAAATTAAAAAAATAAAACGAAATAGAAAATGGAAATTAAAAACAGAAAAAAAAAGTAGAAAATGATATGTGTTATTACATGTTATTTGGTGTTAATAACACCAAAAGTATGAGTAGGATGATAAAGGGGACATTTTGAGTGTGATAACATATAATAACATGTTGCTCAAACCCAGCAGCCTTAATCGATCAAACATAAAATTTGTCAAATTCAATAAGAGATGGGAAGGTATCTAAATAAAAAAAATGATTGCAGATACCTCGTCCTAAAAAAAAAGAAAAAAAAAACTTCCAGTCATTTTTTTCTTCCTCTTGCTATGTCATCAAACACTCCTCTCTTATTCTCCTTCTTTTCAATCGCCGACCCCTTCCCTTGCCAGCCTCCGACCTCACCGTTGCGCCTCCGCCTTCGTTACCTCCCATTCTCGCCGCCACTTTTTGCCTTAATCTTTTTGGTCGATTTTTTCAACTTAATCTTTTTGGTCGATTTTTTCAGGCCCTAACAAACATTCTACTTGGTTTGTATACGGAATAGATGTTTGGTTTGTATTCTTGCTATGTTATTTTGACTTTGTATGAAATCGATTTTTCTACTATGTTCTTGCCACTCTTTTTTAGTACGTATGAAATCGATTTCTTTATTGTTCTTGATGCTTTATTTGTAAAAATCAGAAAATAACAATATGTTTGTGTATGCTTGAAAATTTAGAAATATGTGTTTGTGTTTGCTTAAAAATTTAGGAATGTTCTTGATGTCTTGTGTGGGAATTTTGTTGCTAATTCTTAATGTTTCACAAGGTTAAAATTGTTATTTTTCATCATTTCAAATATGAATCATCTAGATGCTACCAAACAACCCATAAATTTATCAAAATTCGTTTGATCAGGGTAACCATATAAAGCAAAATATATATATATATATATATATATATATATATATATATATATATATATATATATATATATATATATATAGTTTTGTTATGTTTTAGCTTAAATATTTGTTTTTGTTCCTTATATGTCATTATATTTTCGAAAACTTTTTATTTTTGTGTCCTTGGTCGGTGACCAACAGGCTATGATGGCATGTCAGTTTGGCTTGTGTAACATCTGTTTTCTAGATTGATCGGTTACAGAATAGAGGATTTAAGAATAAGGTGTTTGGGGAAAACCTTTGGCCACGATGCGGTAGTTAGGGTACCGCATCGCGACCACGCCATTTAAATGGCGGCGCTGTAAGGTATGCACAGTTGCACGATGGTGGTTGGGCACTAAACCCTAGATCTCAGGCCTTGAACCATATTTAAGCAAGGTGTTAATTAGGGTTTCGTCTTATTTCAATATCCACTCTTCCAGAAGAGAAACCCTAGCCCTTTGCATGTTCTTGAGAGAGTGTTGGCCTTTTTTTGTTGAGTTTCGGTGAACGGATCTGTTGGATTAAGGTGTTTAAGTTCTTAACTAAATTTGTATAATCATAGTGAATAAAAGTTTTTGGGTTGCCCTCATAATTAGAAATAGCTAGAATTGATTAATATATATTATATGATTAATATATTAATTGGAAATAGTTAATAGTTAATTTTGAATTAATTAGAAATAGTTTGAATTGATTAATTATTAATAAGAATTAATTTGAAATTAATTCGAGATTAATTGGAATTAATTAAAAGTGCAATGGGTGATTTGTAATTGTTTAATAGTTGAACAAAAGAAGCAATTCTAGAACATATCATGTTGGGGACGATTTTAAGTGAGCTTCTAGGATTTATGGAATCCTCGTTGTAGCTAATAAGGAAATGATTTGGACTGAGGATTAAATCTAATATTTAATTGTTAAAATCTAGATTTATCTGTAGGCTACCTAAACTATAATTAGGACCTTTGCATCAAAATTTTATGATTTATCATACCTAGAATGTAAAATACGAACTTCACTTCTTTCACCTCTATTTTTCAAGTTCTAGTGTTCGAGGATTTTTGGTGTGAACTATTAGAGACATTCACATTATCTGTAACACCCTGATCCTCAAGTACTAATATTAGTATTGCTTCGTTCAAGTTTTGAAGGACCTACTCAACGAGTTGGCTTCCCTACTCGTCGAGCAGTAGCGGGTTAGTCCGCGAAGTTTAGTGACCTACTCGCCGAGTCCAGGAAGGCACTCGACAAGTAGATACTGGCAGTTGAAACCCTAAATTCAGGGCCATGCACCCTATTTAAAGGGGTCATTAGCCTCCCACAACTTTCCCTTTACAGCTCCTCATCTTCCAGAACTCTGATTCGTGTGTGTGTGATCTTTAGTGGGTTTAAGCTTGAAGGAAGGACTTGGTGAAGGGAACACTTGAGGAATCAAGCTAGAGGCAGCAAAGAACTCGTGGGGATTTAAGATCCACCCTTGTGAAGCACTCCTTTAAGGTATTAGGCCATTCCTTGGCTCATTTCCACCTAAAACCCTCTTTTGCATGAAATCTAAGAAAAGGGCTTTTGAGTTTAAGCCAAGATTTGAAGTTGTAACTTCAGATCTAGACTCCCTTTGGACTTTAGATGCATAAAGTTATCAGTTGTGCCTAGCATGAGCCTTCCCCTCAAGTGTATGACTCCATTCTAAGCTTAGATTGCTATTTGAGAGCTTAAAAGCCTTGCATGCACGTAAAGTTTGCAGCTTTACGTGAGAAGCATACCTTAGAAGCTTGGATCTGTAATTTGGAAGCTTTGCATGGCTCAAATGAGTCTGTATGGCCTCAGATCTGTAGGAACTCGGCGATTCGCATAGGGTGACTCGGCGAGTCTTATGATGTAACACCGAAAATTTTCAAAACAAAATTTTCATTTAAAATCGTTTATCTATTTAACACTTTTCACAAAAATCTCTTTTTTGTTTAAATTGCAATACATGACTCTTTTGTTCAATCAATTAATAAACCAGGATTCTCAAAACAAACGCTTCCTCTGGTGTGTACAATCGAGCCGGTGCCGTCCTGTGATCCTGTGATAACCTGAAACACATAACACAAAACATTGTAAGCACGAAGTTTAGTGAGTTCCCCAAAATACCACTCTAACACATATTAGCCACTCGAGGCTATAATCTCTGTTGACCCTCCGATCATTGTGTCTCAGTGGGACCCTCCAATCCCAGCTCTTTGTGGGCCCTCTGGCCCTAACACTATGGACCTAAAGGTTCTAACTTTGATAACTCTGAATCATGCATATCACATATCACAATAAATCTCAACACATAAATAGCATACAAATACACTGGCACATAATACTAAAAATACCACATATAGCACATATTAGCCACTCGAGGCTATAACTTTGTGGGCCCTTGGGCCCTTACTCTGCGGACCCTCTGGTCCTAGCTCTGTGAACCTTCTAGTCCTATCTCTGATATACACACATCATAAATCACATAGAAATAATGTGGTGCCACACATCACATAGATAGCATACAATAACTCTGTTACCACTCTAGGTAAAGTATAGTGAGAATACTCACCTGGCAAGCAGAAAGCAGATATCCTCACACTTGAATCTCAAACTCGCCACCGCCTAACACATAATGGCAAATAATCTCATGAATATAACTCTCGATACTAGACTCAACCCTCTCTTGGCACCCTCTTAAGGGTAAAAGACCATTTTACCCCTTTCTTGGCCCAAAGGCCACATTGCTGACCAAACCCTAAAAGTCAACAAAAGTCAACAGTCAAACTTTGACCCGACTCGTCGAGTGCACTTGGGCGACTCGGTGAGTCTACACATGTCCACTAACTCTCTAGTCTCGCTTGGCATGTCGAGTCCCTCCCCTTTCTCGACGAGTCACACCTGGAATGAATCGCGAGGCCACCCCGACTCAACTCACCGAGTCTCAAGATCAACTCGGCGAGTTCCACCTTGAACTACAGTCCGTTAATCCCCCTCTGACTCACTGAGTTATTCCCCCAACTCGGCAAGTCTACTCACTGAGTGATTTACAGGAAACCCTAACCCTACTCGCCGAGTCTACCCTTGGACTCGGCGAGTTCATGCCATGCACAAACTCAATTAACCTCCTGAGGACAGATCTGTTCCTTAGATGCATAGATCTGACCTTCCCAAGCCTGATAAACACGTAAAGTTCAGACCTTGACACTCATATAACATCTAGATGGTTTCACTTGGTGATTTAGCCCTAAAAATAACATCCTAAGTTCATGGCTCCCAAAATAACTCATAAAGCTCCAAGGGTTAAGGTCTCTGGACCTCTTTGAGTCCAGATCCAAAGCATAAACTCGAGAAGGGACCAAATGCTCCACATATCCATCCTCTATAGGGGTTAGAAAACCCTAACTCTAAGAATCAACACCAAATCTGAAGAAGGTCCGAATAAATACCTCAAGATGAAGTCTCTGAACTCTGAAATCACCAGAATCGCACCTCCTTCAGCCTCCTCTTGCCTTGGTCACCTCCTTCTTGCAATCACACCAACAAGATGATCAAAAATGGCCTCTCCTTCCTCACAAACGCTCTAGATCTCTTAGGATTTCTCTCTGGGATTTGGTAGCCGCAAATGACGGCCCTAAGGGCCTTTAAATAGGTCCCAAACCCGGGAAATTAGGGTTTCATTAAACAACGTGGACTCGCCGAGTCCAGTCATGAACCCGGATGAGAATCTACGACCCTACTCGGCGAGTCTAAGCACCAACTCGCCGAGTTCCTCCACAACTCCAAAATAAATGAATAAATAGTATACCTGGGAATCCGGATGTTACATATGAAGATAGGCATGGACACGACGAGTTGGATGAACAACTCGGCGAGCCCGATGAATGCTACCATAAACTCGACGCGTTGGATGAACAATTCGGCGAGTCGGATGAAGATTATCGTAGACTCGACTAGTCGAAGGAGCAACTCGATGAGTCGATTAAGACTTCCCTCAGCTATGGAATGTACGTGAACGTGTCGAGTTGCAAGCGGGGAAACTCGACGTGTAGCCCTAGGTTGTCAATCGGACCTCGCGAACTCGACGAGTCACCTGGGTGACTCGACGGGTAGAATATTTTTCCCGAAACTCGGCGAGTCACTAGTTGCACTCGGCGAGTTAGGGTCAACATGGAATGTTGACTTGATCTTAACTGAAGTAGACCAGGGCCGACTTTGAGGGTAATGACTGGTTATTATATGTCACTTTCTAGGCAGTTGAGTTGGAGCAGCTCGTGGGGTATATTCAGTCGAAAAGTGTCAGTTCAGCATTCGTGTCAGGTGAGTCTTCTCACCATACCTATGGGTCTAAGGCACCAAGGCCGTCCCATTATGTGATTATGGTATATATGATAGATACTCTGTGTTTGCTATGATATGTGATTGCATGTTGTATGAAGACCCCGGGGGGAGCCCGTGGCATTGGATGTAAGACCATGTGGGGTAGCCCATGGCAGTCCTAGGAGAAGACCATGTGGGGTAGCCCATGGCATTGGATGTAAGACCATACGGGGGAGCCCATGGCAGTCCTAGGTAAATACCATGTGGGGTAGCCCATGACACTATTACAGATTTTATGTATGCATGGCTTATGTGTTATGTGTGTAGCTTTTATGGCTATCAGGATATGTGTTGTGTGGATTGTGTGTGGTATGATCTGGGAAACTCACTAAGCATTTTGCTTACAGGTTGTTGATTGTTGCAGGTACTTCGGAGCCTAAGGGCAAAGGCAAGGCGTGATGACGTGGCGTATACTCTACCTCTCTTTTGGATGTTTTGGGACTCTCTGATGTTTTCAAAAAAACACAACAATGATGTAATGAATGTGAATTGGAAATAGATGTTTTGAAAACCTATGGAATGTGTAATCGGTTTGATTAATTAAAACAAAAAATTTTCTTTGTAAAATTTGGGTTGTTACAAGTTGGTATCAGAGCCTTGGTTTGAGAGATTCGGACACATCCTCGGATGTGTCAGGACTTAAACTGAGGAAGTGGTAAATGTTTTCAAAAAGTAACTTAAAAAGGATTTTTAGCCCAAAAGAGGAGGGTACAACACGCGTGATCAGCCAAGCCAAGTAAGTAGTTTCCCAATTTGAAAAGCCATGTTATACTGATAATGAGCTCTGTTGATTATGTGAAATTTCTACACGGTTAGGAGTTGCAGCCTCAGAATGAGTGATTTAGCCTTATTTCCTTTTCCTTGTTTGGATGTGGTCTTAGGGTAGAATCTCTTATTCAAAATTTTATTTGATCCTTTCTGTGTATAATTTGCATGCCTAGTAGCAACCTGCAATGATTGGTATGATTATTGTGAGTAGGACAATCATAGGGTGTTCAGGGATTGATTCATGCAAGGGCTGTGAGTCATAGTTTTATGGATATGATTTGGAAGTAATGGGTACAGCAGGGGAAAGGTACGGGAAGGTGTGGAAGGTAGTACTGGGCCCATACTATTGGAAGCACAGGACTCGTACTCGAACCCATGTTCTACCCGGGAATTCCAAAGAAGCATGGTATGGATGCAATCTCGATATGGGTATCCTGATCTTTATGTTTGTGTTATGACAGTTCAGCATGTTGGTTACGCGATTTGGATCAGGGGGATCAGGATCGGGATCCGGGGCTGGGTCAGGCGGCCCTACTGATGGTATTGACGAGAGACTTCACTACGTGAGTTGATTGCGACCGAGGTTACGAGGGGCATACTTGACGCTACCCCAGTCATATTTGGGATGGTCAAGGAGGGCATGATGGAGATCATGGAGTAGAGACTTAGAGCATTAAGGACCGATATTTCAACGGGCCAGGGTGGAGCTCAAACTTCCTCATTTAAGGAGTTCAAGGCGTGTGGAGCTCCGGAGTTTTCGGGGGTCAGGGATCCCATTGTGAGTAGATGCTGGGTGGCAGAAATTGAAAATGATCAGCGTACGAGTTCTTGCCCGGAGGAGGCAAAGGTCGGATTTGCTTCCTGTATGCTAAGGGACAGGGCCCGAGATTGGTGGGGTAAGGTTACTAGTCAGATGGGAGCAGCCGGTGTGGCTGGCATGACGTGGGATGAGTTTGTTCGATGTTTCGATCAGGAGTTTGCATCGCCTATCGAGGTGCAACGGATGCTGAGAGAGTTTCATGATCTACAACAGACTACTGAGACTGTGGAGAAGATCACTGCCAAATTTCGAGAGCGAGCTTTGCTGATTCATCAATATTTGAAAGATAAGGATATGAGGAGGACCTAATATCACTCTATGCTGAGGGAGGACATTCGGGAGTTTGTGAGTTTTACAGGGTGCAAAACCCTGAATGAGATGGTTGAGAAGGCCCGTGAAAGGGAGATGGAGTTGGAGTCCTGCACGAAGCGGAAGACTGAGCAGGTACAGGTAGCGGGGACTCAGGCTAAGAAGCCCAAGACCTCTGATTCTTCGAGTAAGGGCTAACAGGGTCGGGGCCGGTGTGCCAAGTGTGGGAGATTTCATAGTGGGGCTTGTCGGACAACCGAGATGTCAGGATGCTACTCTTGTGGCCAGCAGGGCCACTTAAGTAAGGATTGCCCCAAGAAGGGCTTGATATGTTTTCACTACAACCAGACCGGTCATAAAAAGGCCGATTGTCTGAGGTTGTAGGGTGGAAGAGGAGGATTTGTGGCGACGCTCGCGCTCGCCACTCTGAGGATTACGGATGGTCGCCCTAAGGCGGAAGCTCCAGCAGTAAAGAATCGCGCTTACCAGCTGACTACTGAGGAGGCTCGGGCAACACCAGACGTCGTGGCTGGTATGTGTTCATTATTATCTGTTGAATTTATGTTAAATCTTTACATGTATGCTTTTTATTCTTTGGATAGGGACCTTCTTGGTCAATGGTATGTTGGCCCATGTCTTGTTCAATTCGGGAGCTACCTGATCTTTTGTGTCTCTTGCGCTTAGCAAGAAGTTCCGAGACGCATCGGGGACTCTTGATACCCCGCTCGAGGTGGAAATTGTAGATGATCGCATTGTGAGTGTTGCGAGGGTGTGTCAGGACTGTGTCCTGAATGTGCATGGCGAAAGGTTTCATGTTGATTTGGTACCCATACCGTTGTGAGGGTTGAAGGTGATTATTGGGATGGACTGCCTGGGGCCAATGGGGCCATGATCGACTGTGAGCGGCAGTTAGTACGGGTTCGAACCCCAAGGGGGGGGGGAGAACTGGTTATCCAGGGTGAGAGGACCTCGCAGGGCCCGACCCTCTGTTCGGTTGCGAGGGCAAGGAGGTTATTACAGCAGGGCTGCATGGGATTTTTGGCTTATGTTTCAGATACGCGGGTGGAGGCAGTGACGGATATCGATAATGTACCAGTAGTGCGGGAATTTTGGGAAGTTTTCCCCGAAGAGTTACCTGGAGTGCCTCCGAAAAGACAGGTGGAGTTTCGAATCGATTTGGTATCGGGTGCCTCCCCGATAGCAAAGGCACCATATCGGTTGGCGCCACCCGAGATGCAGGAATTGTCTGCACAGCTCCAAGAGCTACTAGACCGAGGGTTCATCCGTCCGAGTAGTTCTCCGTGGGGAGCTCTGATCCTCTTCGTGAAAAAGAAGGACGGGTCACACAGGATGTGCATCGATTATAGGGAGCTGAACAAGCTGACGGTGAAAAACCGCTATCCCTTGCCTAGAATTGACGATTTGTTTGACCAGCTCCAGGGGGCATCGTGGTTCTCTAAGATTGATCTTCGGTCAGGGTATCATCAGATGAGGATTCGGGATGAGGATGTACCGAAGACAGATTTCAGGACTCGTTATGGGCATTACGAGTTTGTGGTGATGCCATTTGGGCTCACTAATACTCCGACCGCGTTCATGGACCACATGAACCGAGTGTGCAGGCCGATGCTGGATCGGTCGGTGATTGTTTTTATTAACGACATCCTGGTCTATTCTAAGACCTGGGAACAACACGAGCAACATTTGAGAGAGGTACTGGAGACCTTGAGGACGGAGAAGTTGTATGCAAAATTCTCTAAATGTGAATTCTGGTTGCAGGAAGTGCAGTTTCTGGGTCATGTCATCAATCATGAGGGTATTTCGGTTGACCCAGCAAAGGTAGAGGCGGTGATGCAATAGGAGGTACCGAAGAATGCCTCTGAGATTCATAGCTTCTTGGGCTTAGCGGGTTATTATCAGAGATTTATCCAGGATTTCTCCAAGACTGCTATGCCATTGACCAGTTTGACCAGGAAGAATGTGACTTTTCGATGGGGTGAGGACCAGCAGATGACTTTCGAGACCCTGAGGCGGAGGTTATGTGAGGCTCCGATGCTAGTTCTGCTTGAGGGATTGGATGATTTAGTAGTGTATTGTGATGCATCTATTTCAGGGTTGGGTGCAGTACTGATGCAGAGGGGGTACGTGATCGCTTATGCCTCGAGACAGTTGAAGCCTCACGAGGCTAATTACCCCACTCATGATCTGGAATTGGGGGTAGTGGTGTTTGCCCTCAAGATTTGGAGGCATTACTTGTATGAGGTGAAATTCATTGTGTATACAGATCACAAGAGTTTAAAGTATTTAATGGACCAGCAGAACCTGAATATGCGACAGAGGAGATGGTTGGACTTGCTAAAGGACTATGACTGCGAGATACTATATCATGCAGGGAAGGCCAATGTGGTGGCCGATGCGTTGAGTCGCAAGGCGATGGGGTCGCCAATCAGGAGTATTTGTATGAGGGTGACGGTAAGTCCCCCCTTGATAGACATGATTCGAGGGGCTCAGGTCAATGGGGTGAGGAAAGAGAACTGGAAAA
This sequence comes from Lactuca sativa, assembly GCF_002870075.4. NCBI lineage: Eukaryota > Viridiplantae > Streptophyta > Magnoliopsida > Asterales > Asteraceae > Lactuca > Lactuca sativa. The sequence goes on from NC_056628.2 coordinate 193,203,019, forward strand.
TGGAAAGAATTTGGGGGCAGTATCCTTTTTTTGTTAAGGATAGTCGCGTCTTGTTGGCGCAGTGTGGCCGAGTGTGGGTACCGATGTCAGGGGGGAGTGAGGCAGAAACTGTTGGAGGAGGCGCATAAGTCCAGGTTTTCTATACACCCAGGTGCAACAAAAATGTATAGGGATTTGAGGTGGGGCTATTAGTGGCCCTGCATGAAGCGAGAAATCGTCGGGTATGTGGAGTGGTGTTTGACCTGCAGGAAGGTCAAGGCCGAGCACTAGCGACCTCATGGCAAGGTTCAACCATTACCCATTCCCATGTGGAAGTGGGAAGAGATCACTATGGATTTCATCACGAAGCTACCACGGACAACGAGGGGAGTAGATGCCATATGGCAAGGTTCAAATTACACCCTTATGGTTTTATTAAATTAATTAAGTGTATAATTAGAAGAGAGTTAATAAATCCATAATGATATGGTTTATATAAATTAAAAGTGTAATTTATAAAATTAAACAGTATTTTAAAAAGTGTAAAATACACCATTATATTATGTATAACATTAAAAGTCTAATATTATATATGTGTAACTTAAATGCTAGTCTTACCGTTAGTAGGTCTCATTCACGAAGCCAATCTATAAGGGGGTATAAGGTTATGGCCTATAAAATGGCCGTTTAATGAGTGTCCACTCTCACCCACCGCTTCCTTGATTGGTGGAGGGTCGTTAGCCGAACGGGTAGGATAGGCAAACCCTTTCCATTAAAAGTATAATGAAGTATAAAGTAACTAAAAGTTTTTACAAAATTCCCAATCTTAGTTACTTTAGGGAAAAGTGAATTGATGCAATTCCATGAAATTACACTTTGTGCCCTTGTGAGGACGTTAGTGGAGCGTGTGTGGTTAACCGACACACTAAATGGTCCTAAGCAAAGGTAGCAAAGGGTGACTCAATGTTTGTCATAGTTCGGTGGAGCGTGTGTGGTTAACCGGCACATCGAATAGGTGACTGTAATATTGGGGGCACCATGTAAGTTTGCATGGTTATTCACACCCTGTTTTGTGATTCTCGGCATCCTAGTCACAAATCGAAGGGCATATTGAGATTTAAACTGCCATTGAAAAGTTCAATGAATCTCAAAGGATCTAGGAGTTTTCAAAGCATTTAAAACTTAATCTGTTTTTCGTTTTTCATGGTGGAAAATTAGTGAATCGTCATTAACTTACCTTCAGATGTTCTGCAATTTGGGTTACGACATCCCTTTCCCAAGTTGTGGAATATTGTATTGGGTCCTAGCCTTAGTATCTCATTTGGGTGATTTATTAAGGACTCAATCAATCAACTAACTTGAATTTATTTTCTCCCGTTTTGTAGATGTCAAAGTACGACAACTATGGTCTTCCCAAATCCCATGGAACAAGCTTTCCACATGAAGATGATATTCCACGATTCGATCGAGGAACAAGAGATTATGCTTCACTTCCTCCACCTCCTCCAATTATTCTCCCTAACCCACAAGTTCGAAGGCTTGAAAAGTTTAAGCTCACTCAAGCCCTTTTGGCAAGTAAACATGAAGAAGGAAAGTCGGTGTGTGCACACGTCTTAGAGATGAAGTCACACATTGATAGGTTAAGAATGTTGGGATATGTTGTCTGTGAGGAGCTGGCTGTTGACTGGGTTCTTCAGTCGCTTCCTAACTCATATAGTGAGTTCGTAAGAGAATACTATATGATGAACCACGACATGACCCTTATAGATCTCACATACATGCTTATTGCTGCTGAATTAGCAATGGTTTGGCGCACTGGAAAAGCAAAGTTGATTGGTGAATATGCCTTCCAGACCTCTATGGATTTAGTCAATGGCAACGAAAGGCATGCCATGATCGAAAAGTTTGATCATAAGAGAAAGGCAAAGTCTGAAGTAGTTCCATGTGCAATTCCAAAAGAGTCAATTTGCTTTTATTGCCAAGAGAAGGGGCATTGGAGACGAAACTGCCCTATTTACCTAAGAGATGGGAGAGTCAAAACGTATGGCTCTGCTTTAGGTAAAGTCCTAACTCTTTTAAGTTCCTATTCTAGATTCTTAATACATAATGTGATAAGATTACAATTGATGTTTTGTAGGTTCGAAGAAAAGAGAGGAAGCTTAAGGGAAGAAGTGAGTGGAATCTAATCGTGAAGAAATGGATTTCGATCGCATTACTTGAAGATTAGATTTTTGAGCTACTACTTGGAGTTAGAATAAGATTGCTAAGAAATATGTATTAGCATAGTTTTTCTATGGATTGCATTGTACGGACAAATTTTTCCGCAATAGAATAAATTTTGATTTTATATTATTTATTTATCCTTGCAATGGCGTGTATGAAAAATTGATGTTTGAATGTTTCTATTATTAGCAATAATGGATTTGATTCTTAATTATGTTATTTGTGGAAATGTCGAGAATTTACCAAATAGGGAGAGTTTCTCATCGCCCAAGTTTCAATTGGACAGAAACTTGGAATCATGCAACTTGGTTGCATGATGAATGAGAAATTTCATATTTGGAAATTAGACTAATTCGTTGACAAAGTGTCAAGTGAAGGACTAGGAGATCGAGTACACAAAGTTGTGTGTTGATCAAGTCTACCACAAGAGTAACAAAGATATTCGTCATGATTTACTAAAGGTTTAGTAAATATAATTATACTTATAAGATTAACTGTAATTCTGAATTGATTAAAAGAGTTTAAATCAATTGCAGAACGAATAAGAAGAATCAAGTAGGCAGAAAGATAAAAGTTTCTCCGTTCTAAGAAGAAGGGAAAGTACCTTTTATTATGTTTTATGATAGGTCTTAATGATTAAGAACCATATCTCAATTAATCCTTTAAGTGAGTCTTAGTACAATTGTATGTCTGAGAAGAGGAATCAAGAATTGAAGAAATGGTTAAAATCAAGAAGTCAATCATATTTCGTTCCAAAACAAGTCTTAGAGTTAAGATTGTGACATTGAGTGACAAGTCTTAAGAAGGTTATAACATTCATCAAATGTGAAAAGTTGTGATGTCTTGGATAAGACAAAGACCAACTAGGACCAATTTTATGAAGTGTTTTGTCTTGATAAAAGCTACACTAACTCTTGAATATTTGTTTGTCGAGAAATGTTTATTGACAAGAGAATCTTATATGTGAAGGAGTCAGTGGGAGTCTCAATGGTCTTGAAAGGTCTCAAGAACAAATCAAGAATAAACCTTATCGATCATCACTAGCACACGATTTGAGGTTTATAACCTATCGTGTTGACACTATCTTGTTTTTGTGCCGTTCCAATTGAGTTAATTATGCATGTGAGTTCTATGAGTTCTCATTTGAACGCATAAAAGGCAAGCACATTGATCAATGGAAAGTACATTTATAGGATAGGGTGTGCTGCTTAACTACTTGGAAGACATGGTGGGCACTCGTGTTACCATAAGGCAAGAAATCAAGATTAAGAGTTCGGTCCATATGAGTTTGGATAAGTCGCAAACATTGGTTTTGACAAATTCGCATGGATAGGAACACATACACCATTAAAATCTAAGTGTCATAAGATTCCCTCCTTCATGAAAAGGACTATGAGGAAATGCTTTCACTAAGAGAGATTTTAAGAAGATAGTGATTGTGAAAATTGCATTCTTAAATTCGATTATGGTTACGGTATCCCTTTCCATGATTCGAATTGTGAGAATTGGCAATTAGTCTGAATTGTTTAGACACACATATGAGCTATCTAAGGCAAAGGTGTATAAGATTAAGAAGCTTAGATAAAGGATTATCAAAGCATTAGGTATTAGAAATATGAACTTATGAAATTCAATAGGTATTGTTTTTCTAGAAGTTAAGCTGCTTTCTGAATACATGTCAAAGCTAGTGGGAGCATAAGTGTTATGCTTATATGATAATAATCATCATGATAGTGGGAGCATAAATGTTTTGCTTGTATGATTATTAAGGCAAGTATTGCAAGTTAGCAATATTAATTATAGAAAACAAGAGTTATACTTTGCAAAGTCGTAAGGGTTGAAAAGTTGTTTTTCTATAATCAAGGGAGAGAGTATTATGCTTCATTTCAAATCTAAAGGCTTAGGTTGTGGAATGCTAATAAATTTAGTCAAGGATACATAGTGCGTTCGCAAAATTTCGATTATGATTATGGCATCCCTCTTCATAGTTCGAATTGTGAGAACATGACACATTAAATATTATGACAGAAGATTGATAAAGTATTGGATCTTTATGTGAGACATTATGCATCGTGTCCCATACGCTTCGGGTATAGGATCGATTGCAAGTGTTATAATATTTAACCATTCTAAAATTTTCCAAATGTATAGCACATTTAGAGGGAAAAAGGACAAGAATATATTTTGACTAAGATAATTAAACAACTATCAAAGGACGATCCAAAGCTCGTTGAGGATTGGTCGCTTGTGAGTAGTTGGAAGTATGGTATTGGATGGACCATATAGACATTATTATGAATAGATAAGATTCTATTAAGAATGAGTTGTCATATGGAAAATATGGAAATGTTTCCATATTGGGAGCTGAATATTGAGAATCTATGTCTAGATTAGAAACTTTTATGCAAGAAGGATGTTCAAAGGAATGTACTTTGAGTGAGAGACATCATATCTATAGAATTGTTTCTGATAGGGATTGGCCAAGTCTTGATGATATTGAGCTATGACTTTATGAAAGGATCATTGCATAAAATTTTAGAATCTAGCATATTCTATAAGTGGCAAGAATTTGATATTCTTACAATTGTGATAAGGATTGGGAGTTGTGAAATGAGTATGATTGGAAATGTGTTCATTTGATCTATTTCACAAAGTAAGGACCATAAGTAAACATTGTGTGCATGATGAGAGCATGGGACAAGTGTGGTGATAATTCAGGTAAGAAGTTGATTGCCCGAAACAACAAATAATGAGTAATCAATATGGTGATTAAAAAAATGTTTTATTTATACCCAGTGTTTGGGGCCATATGGGATTAGTATTATTCTTGTGTTTCACTTTGCATGTTTTGACTTCCAGAATAATTAATTATTTCAGAATAATCAAATTATTCGAACGGACCACAGTCGTTCATATGTTGGAAGTAGGTATGAATGAAGACTGTCATGAATTGGTGTGTGGATTGTCTAAAGTGTATTAGACATAAGCAAATGTTTGCTACAACGTTCATGAATGCTTATGAATATGATTTGAGCATTGGATTAAACCCATGCTCACTTGGGTCACTTCATGGATTTTATCATGAGTGATTGGTGAGATGATAATATCTTATATTCTTGAAACCGAGATGTGTGAGTTGTATCTTGCGAGTCGCTTACACATTGATAAAATGTAAACGCACCAGTAACTTGGTGTCATAAAACATATTGTTGTGTGTGATTCGGTGAGTGAGTGCAAGCAAGCATTGAATCAAAGTTTATCTGTTCCTTTTATCCAAAGTGGGATGAAAGCGATATATGTGGTCCCCTTGATGATTTAGTGATGGCACCTAAGTGCTTGGCCAAGCCGAGACTAATTAGATGTGTTCAATTGTAGTCTGTTGTTGTGACAACCCGAAAATTTCCATTCTGTATAACATATCAAGTCAGTAGAAGTCAGAACATTTGCAGTAAAATTTCAAACTGTTTAGAAAAAGTTTGAGTATTTCAGGATTTACACTTAAAGAGATATCAGGAGAGAGGATGCGTTAGGGTTTTGTGCAACTTTGTTATTCCAAAACTCTATGATATTAGAGTTCAATGCTAGAATAAAATATTTTCTGCCAAAAACCCTAGGGGTATATATATGGTTCTAAGCCATATTTATTCATTTGTTACATTTCCAACTAGTGAAAAACCGAATTCTCTCTCCTGGATCTTCGGACTTTCGTCCCAAAACGTGAGTACTTCTATCTAAGTGTGTCATAAGGCTTGATATGTGTCTAATACACTAGAAATCATAAGAAAACAACTAGATTAAAGAGTTTACGGCCCAAGAACATCTTGGACCGTAAACCCTTCTTTAAGGGGCAAAGAGTGCCCTAGTCCCTTCCTCTTGCAATGAAATGGCCTAGACTCGTATCCTAATGTATGTAGGACTAGAAAACAACCTTAGAACACCAAGAGTAAGGTGTTCATGGACCAAGAAGTTCCATGGCCGTGAACTCCAAACAAAAGGGCCAAAGTGTGCTTTAAACTCTCCTTAAGCCTTGGACACTAGCCTAGATTCGTTCCTAGTTAAGTTAAGGGCTTGAAAACACCAAGAACACCCTTTCCATGGGATATTATAGTCGTAATCTCCAAGGGTTTTGGTCCCAGGTCCGTGAACTCCTCAAAGGAGTTAAAGGATGCCCTAATCTCTTCCAAAGACCTTGCCATTAAGTAGAAATGCTTCTTAGGGTCTCATAAAGCCTCAAAACATCAAAAGATCAAGTAAGTATGACCTTAAGGCTGTAAACCCATGAGTTTACGACCGTAAACTAATTTTTTGGTGAAATTAGGATCGTGAACTCCATTAGGGGGTTTTCCTTGAACCCTACACACACTAGCTTGTCCCTACAACACTTAGATGCAATCCTTGAGGCTAATAACACTTGATAAATGTGTTTAGCATGTTCTAGGGGGTCTTGAATTTGTTTATTAGTTATTTAAAGACTAATTTGATACATATATGTGATGTTATATGTTAAGTAGGATCATAGAGTGTGTTCAAGACTTCACTTGACACCTAGCAATCCTACCTCTTCAGTTCATCCGTACCACTCACAACAGGTGAGCTCATACCCCTTAATCAATGTTTTAAATGTTTTTAAATGCTTTTATGGGGGGGATACAAGTTGAATCATGCTAGTTATTATATCAATCACATGTGATTACTAAGCAACATTCAAAGGATTTACTACTCATTAGCTGTTTTACCAAACCGTTTTCTTCAAATGATTTTCATAAACGTTTTATATGTTTAAAAATCCTTATTAAACTGTTCATTTTACGTTGTATGTTTCATTTCAAACTCATTTACAATTGTGTTTCAAACAAATGTTTCCTTATGCTTAAACTGTTTTATCAAACAAATACTCTCAACCCATTTTATAGACTGACATCAAGTCGATCTGTTCTTAGATAGTAATCATGTTCAAAGGTTTTACAAAACTTATTTAATGCTTTTATATTGTCAATTGCATGCCTATGTATGTATAGTTATATAAGAAATGTTTAAAGGACTTAGGAAGGCTAGCCGCTTTATTTCCTTTTCCCCGTTGGGATGTGGTCTGGTAAGGTATCGGGTATCCGTCCGAAGGTCGTTTAAATATTAGTTATGTATCATGTGTACATATATAGTCATAAAGGTTCTTCCATTCAGTTCAATACCCTTGGGTAGCAAGGGTATAATTCCATGTTCATACGTACCAGTTACATTACTAGTAAGCTACCATATGGGTAGTTTAGGAAGATACTAGAACTATTACTAGAACGTGATATCATACAATGAGTCAGTTCATTCATGAGTCAATACTTGCTACATAGAGAGAGAACACCACCTTACAGCTAGTATACACAGTACATTTCTATATATGCTAGATAGAGAGGGAACACACATTACAACTAGCACACGCAGAACATTACAGTACATACAGGCTAGACAAAGAAAGAGTACACTTTACGGTTAGCACATTCGTTACATGTACATTCATTCAGTTATGTGAACCATTAAGCAGGTCATGGCACTTCCTGCCATGACCGTTTTTGTATCCCGAATCTCCTTAATTGGGGAGCGTATGAGTTTGCGTATAGATCTATACTGGATTGACTATCCTGCACCTTGCTGCTCGCTACAGTGGGACTTTCAAGTCTACGGGTGTCAAATGTCATTTCTTACGGCGTCTTACATAGTCGTTTTACTAGAGTCGGTAGCAGGATACAGGTCGATCACATGTTACTTTAATTTGTATTAGATTTAAGGTGGATAGTACAGTTGTAGTTATTTGATACTACACCATAGTACTATTTCATTTTCCCATTACATTCACTTCGTGAACATTCACACGATGCACGGTAATGTAGAAACTATATTTTTGGATAATGATAGTCAGATTTGGGAAAATACACGCTCTACAAGAGACACACATAGATACTAGATGCCTTGGTAGAAGGCTACTTTCAGTAGGAAGCATAGGGCTTTCTAGGATGTTCAAAACGTTTTCATACTTACAGTTCATATACCTACAAATTCTTACCGTTCATATACTTACAAATTCTTACAGTTCATATACATACAAATACTTACATTTCAAATACTTACAGTTCATATACATACAAATACTTACATACAAATTAAGACACTAAAATACTTATGATCTCACCAACTTTAAAGCTGATACTCTCTTTCAAAGTAACTTGTATCCTCAGGTCAACAGTAGACAGGTACTGATTCAAGGTTTAGAGAAGATGGTGCTCGGTCAAGACTCATCTTTCATTTTGATTTATACTTTAGTGTTGATCGTAATTTGATAGAACACACTTGTATTACAGTTATATTATTAATGCAATGGATGATGTTGTTGCTTGTTTACTACTTTTCATTGTTGTGATACTGTACATGACGTCCTCCGCCCCAGAACGTTTACGCCGTTCATGGTTTTGGGGTGTGACAGTTGGCAGTCGTCATAAATCGGAAATCAGGAAACAACACATAGACTGAGAGAATGATTTCAATCCATGTCTCACATCTATGCGATATCAAGAATGGAGGAATATATGATCCGTTATCTAAAGGACACGCGTCTGATAAGATCAGAGTTGACAACGGCTTTTGAAAGCTACGATTGTAGATCAGGATCTGAAGTCATACGCAGAATAGTTATTAGACTTATCCAAGTGGGAGACTATTGGATTAGTGTCTAAGTCCATAACTATTTTGGTATGTACTTGACCCGATTGTGCATGGTCCTTTTGGGTTGCCTTCACACTGGTGACTAGACAGAATGATTGTTGAGGATAGAGGTTGGTTAATTGTTAAGAATAATAAATTAGGGTATAAATATGATTTTTTAATATATTATATGAATAATATATTAATTTGGAATCATATTATTAATTAGTATTTAATCAGAAATTAATTAGGAATTAATTTTGGGACTAAAGGAACTGACTGAAAGTGCAGGGGCTATTTTGTAATTATTCAATAGTTGAGGCTTTGGGCCATTGGAACACCTTTATTAAGGCTTGAACAAAAATCCTAGAAGGATCTAGGAGCTTTCATCCAAGGGCTTAAGGAAAGGAGTCCATGGACTTGCTTAAGCCCTAAGCTAAGGGATTAGGGTTTACACCTTGAAACTCTAGTTAGCCTTAAGTATAAATAGCACCCTAAGGCACTAAGATTTCGCCCAAGCCTTGGGAAACCTTAAAAGGGACGAAATCTTGGGCAAGATACCCTTCTCTCCTCTCTCCCATATTCATCCTTTCACCTAGTGTGTTTATGAGCCATTAGAGGTACTACACTTGTGGTACTTGCTTTCAAGAGCTAAGGAAATTCAAGGAACTAGTTGTTATTACTATATAACAACAAAAGGTATGTATTCTATTCTTATATATGAATTTCGGAAATAATAGTAGCATGCCAGGTTTCTTTTTGTGTTTCATAAAGTTGTATAACTAATTGTGAAAACATAGATCCAACTATAGGGTTGCATGCACACATAGGATTGTTTGTATAAAGCCCATCACTAAACACATTTCTAAAAAGAAGAAGAAGCACAACAAGATGATTATCTCTTCGGTTTCCACAATTGATGAATATGAAACAATTCCAGAAAATCCCAAAGCCAATCTTAACAAAGAAACTTCTACTCCTGCAAAGACAGATGTTATACCACTCGAAGCTTTGGTTGCCAAGTCAGTTTCTGAGGAGGCACGAACTTCTAACATTATTGTAAACGTATCTCATACGGATGCAAATGTCATTATGGGTGAGGATGATTCGAAGAACGAAACCCAAGGTAAACCTTCGAATGTTACCTCAGAAACTTTTGTTTCTTTACCTCCACAAATCACACCAGTCATACCTACTACTTCCACTACTGATTCTCCTACCTTCAAAAACATTATCAAACAACCAATTACTTCTCTTTTTTCTTCACAATCCACTGATCCACCCACAACCACTTCACCAATTCCAGAGTCTGTTTTTATGGAAACTGAACATGAATCAGAAAGTTTTGGAGGCACGTTTGAAAATTTGGAGTTTGATGAAGAAGAAACTGATTTCCCTGATCACATGCTTATGACAATGAAGCAGTTCACGATCTTGAATACCAAGCTAAATTCAATTCTTCAATCACAAGCAGATCTTGGGGAGGTAATTCAGTGACGAGTTTAGAAGTTGATGGTTTGTTAAAACTACTTGAAGGAAAGATTACATCAAAATTTTCGGGAATGATCAGAGATTCTGAGTCTCGTATCTTGGAAAAAGTTGATATATGTGATCAGAACACTGAGATGAGGGTAAATTCTCAGAAGTCTACATTTGAAGATGCTTTGAAAGATTTGAAAATGGTCGCAAAGGAACGACATGTATTATTCGTTCAAGATGTTAAAAAGGTGAGAGAGGATGTGAATTTAAAGCTTCAAGAGCTACGCGAAGACATGGAAAAAGAGGTTGCTGTTGTTCGCACAAAATTTGCATCTCTAAATCAGAAGGTGGATATTATTTGTGATGTTGTTACGAAGTTTGCTAAGTTGTATGAAAATTTGAGTCCCCAAATAAATCAACTTTCTACAACTGAAAACAAAAATTTTATTGAAGTCTTATCAATGTTAAAGGAGCTCAAAGCCTTATCTTCAAAACCTGCTTCATCTTCTCAACTATCTTCAGAAGATCTCTTACAAAAATTTTCTCAATTTGAAGCACTTCTTCTCCAACAATTGGCTCCTCTTTCTCGCATATCCATCCTTCTTCCCACAACAAATGCCCCACCTGTTTCTACAGGGGTGCAAGGGGGAGAAAGGAAGAGTGAAGGTTCGAAGGCTGGAGGTGATGATGCGAAGGTGGTGGGAAAAATATTTTCTTCAAAGATTCCAACAACAAAACCAGTTATAGCATTTGTTGGTCATGTTTCTTCGACAGTAGTAACGACTGTGCCAATTACAAGACCAATTTCAAAAGGAATTGTGATTGGTAAATTTGCTGATATTGGTGGGAGAGGTTCAAAGGAAAAAGAAATGATAGAAGAATCAGCTTCGAAGGCAAGAGGAAAATCAATTCTGATAGAAAAGTCTAAGGAAGAAAAGAAGGCTGAGGCTGAGGCGGAACTAGAGAGGATGAGATTAGTACAAAGTATAATGACTCAAAGAGCAAGTGATCCTCTTGACATGAACAAAGGTGATCCATCAAAGCATTACAATTATGAAACACTTGAAGCGAAGGTTGCATTTAATCACATGTATTCATTCGAAAAGAAGCCAAAACAGAGCTACATTGTCACGAATATTGATGCAAGCCAATTGGACTTTCCAATTAATGAGATGATGTTCATCATCCCCCAGTTCAAAGCCGAAAGCAAGTTTAAAGAGAAGGATGAAGCAACTCACATGAAAATCAGGTTTCATGCAATTCTTGCGAAACCAGCTGAAGAAGTGTGGTCATTGATAAAGATAAAGAAGGATGTTGTTTTCAAAAACACAGTCCAAAATATGAAGTATGTGGTGATCAGGGAGAATGGGAATGTTTGTGAATTTACAATTGCTGACCTTCCTTTAATGAACTTGTATGATCTTATACAAGTTGCATTACTACTGAAGGAAAGGTCTTTTTCATATCTTCAGAACACTGATCCAGATGAGTACAAGCTGGGAGTTACTCACATCAAGATCTTTATTGAAAATTATTGTGAACTCTTAGCATTAACTGATGTGGATTTGGCTACAACTATGTCACACCCCCAAACCAGAACGACGGAAACGTTCGGGGGTGGAGGACGTCATGTAGAGTATCATAACAATTGAATCGTAAAGAAAGTACACACCACCATCATATACATAATTGAAAAGTTTACATGATTGTAGTATTACATGTTTGCAAAGGTCAGTTACAATATGATGTACAAAAGATTAAACTACCGCCTGGGCGTAAGTCTTCAAAAGTTGTTGCTAACCTGGTTTTGCGATTTCCTGAGAATACAAGTTATTTCAAAGAGAAAGTGTCAACATTTAAGTTGGTGAGTTCATAAGTAGTGTTTTGAGAAAATGTATGCCATTCGAAAGTTCGTGTATGTTTTCCAGAAAATCCGATATTTTCAAATGAAAAGAGTTATGATTCGTTGTGTTGAAAATGAATGTATTAGATCCAGAAAATCTCATATTTTCCCTAATAGCTGAGATATGATTTGTTGTGTTTTCCAAGAAAAACCCTTATTTTCTTATAACAGTATGAAATGCATATGAATGTTCGTGTTATAAGTTGTAAATAGTTGCACCAGGAAAATCCCTTATCTTCCTATTAGTTGTTTGTTTTAGATGCAGGAAAAACCCTTATTTTCCTAACATAACTGGCAGTCTCTAAGACCAAAAATCGCAAGCAACCGACGTGCTTAAAAGTTGTGGCATAGTTTTATATAATAAAGCTATACGAAGATCGCACTTGTTGGATGAAGAATAGTTTTAATAGCTACTCGTTCATAAAAGCATAATACCATAATAATTGACTATCCGATGAGTTTTATAACCATACTAAACATAATATGCCTGTAGCGACGTTCTTCAGGCGTCGTAGCGTTATGACAAACTGTCACCCCAAAGGACGGACTGTAGCTAACAATCAGGGCGCGAGATCATGACTTTCCGTATAGATCTATACACATTTGACACGTTCTCCGAACGGGAGACTCTGGTTATAGACAGGACTTGTAGCGACACCTTTTAGCAAAAAGGTAGTATTTGAAGATGTATACGTCTCACGGATTCTCAACTAAGTCTGTATTAAAGTAGTAGTTTTGTATGCAAAGTTTATCCTTTTTCATAATGTTTGACAAAGCATAAGTCCTGAGTTCTTTGAATACATAAAACGGTTTAACAATGATGGCTACTTCGGATACTATGTACTTTGTATAAATCTAGTTTATGCAAAGTATAACAAGAGTTTTCATATAATAGTTATGAAACACATATGATTCATTTGATAAAAATGAGTAAAGTGAAACTTTATGTAACACATGATAATGACCGTGTGTTTACTTGTATTCTCCCCCGAAATGTATTAAAAATACGTTATAAAGTATTTGAAAGTGTATGAAAGGGGGTACGAACTCACATGATGGCTAACAACAAGTTCACGAGTAATATGATGAAAAATCGTTTGTATGAAATGATTTCCTTTTCTACCATGTTACAAAGACGTGATGATGAGTTGAGTTTTCTCGTAAAAGCATCATGTTTAAAGTTGAAAATGGTTACCCTTGATATGATGTAGTATGCAAATGTATAAATAAAACATATGTCTATTTATGAAACATATTGTATCCCAAGAGGGTAAAGTTGTATTTTGAGGTGTTTTGCATGATAACAACTTCATATGATAGTTAAAACAACAATATTAAAAGTATGGAAAAAGATCGGTGTTTCACACGATTTTAGCCGTATGTTTACTTGTATTCCCCCCCCCCTAAAAGTGTTTAAAAGCAGTTAAAAACGTATTTAAAGTGTGTTTGTAGGGGTATGAACTCACCGAAGAAAGTGCGTGATTTGAAGAAAACGAGTTTTTTCTCGGGCGGCGCCTCGACCGGAAAGTGATGAGTTTCGAGAAACTCGGGGCTCCGGACCTTCGCCGGGGCTTAGATATGAAACCGGGAAGTCAGGATATTGTCTGCACGAAGAATGAGGTTAAAAATGTGAAAGAAGTGAAGAAAATGAGCAAGGATGGTCGGCACCCTCGCATTCTATTTATAGGGTGCTGAAAGAGGGATTACACTGGACGTAAATTCGGAGTACGCTGGGCGTAACTTCGGAGTATGCTGGGCGTACGCGACGTCAGCGCTTACCGCATCCTCGGACGAAGCATCGAAGCGACGTGGACAGTCCGAAGCCTAGCATCCGAGTACGCTGGGCGTAAATCGTTTCGGTGTGTGTGCCACGAACTTGTAAAATTCCTAACTTTTGCATACGAGTTCCGTTTTTGACGTTCTTTATATCTACGCGAAGGTGAGAAAATACTCTACAACTTTCATTTAGACTCCGTTGGCTAATTTTGACTTTATTTTTATTATATTATTTTTTAACAGGCTGGACCTGGAAAAGTCTGTCTAAATTCCGTAATTCCTTCATCTGATGTCCATTTTCGTCAGACTTTGGCGTTCTTTTTATGTATGTTCACGGTTTAATGATATCTATGACTTTCATTTAGATACTTAAGGCTAAAAATTATTTTATAGGAATTTCGCATTTTACGCTTAACATTGTTTTACCGGTATTGTCGGGGATCTTCGATCGGTCATAGCTTCTTCGTTATAACTCGGATTTTAGTGTTCTTTATATTTTTGAAAACCTTGTTACTATATCTACCACATGGTATACCCCAATTATAGTTTTATAAAAGTTTAATTTTCAACCTAATTTTGCTGGTGTTACAAGCTAAAGGATTAGAAATTTCAGCTCCTATGGCTCCTTTGAAGACTCAAGCAGAATTAAAGAAGTATGCTGATGGTAAAATTTGCTTGAAGCCATTTGGTTTAGTCTTCTCAGGGAAGGACAAGTTTGGGAAATCCAAACGATTTTTGTTCCGGGCCGGTGAAGTGGAAAGGTACTCAACTTCGCAATATACGAACTTAATTGTTCGTATGAATCATTGTAATAAGAATAATGAAGGAGATAAAAAGGAACTGAAGAAGATTATCTCATGGTACACTGAGATACGAAGAGTAATGTTGTATTCCATTCAACTGCTTACGAACTGAAGTCTTCGACTATGATTACAAAGGGGGAGATTGTAAGGGTAGTTTTGTTGTAATGAATTGAAGCTTATTTTGTACTCTTCGTATTATCTGTAATGTATTTTACTATGGCTCTTTTGGTTCGAAGCTTAAGTGTTTTAGCCTTAGTATATTTTTTGTACGCTTTATGTATCCTATAAATACGATCATTTACTAGAGTTAGATAACGCTAACAACATTGTCTATTTTTCTCTGTAAACACTCAAAGTGTAATAGAGCTGAAGCGAAATCATATTTACATCTTGTGTTCACTTACTCATTCATTCTTCAATATTAACTCCGATTAATTTCATACTCGATTCATTGATTCATCATGTTCTCTTTGTGAGAACATTATTTCTTATCGTAAGGTATCTTTGTGATAATCGTTTGTTATTCCATAGTTCTTTCTTGTGTGTATCCGATCTACGAATCTACAAAGGGTTTGGGACAAACAAAAATAGAAAGGATATAACTCATCAGACATTATTGTTTGATGTTGTAGAGATGTTTCATGTTTTGTAGGTTCAGGTAGCAACATCTGTGGTACCAGAAGTGAAGACATGAGCGCAAGGACTTAAAATATGTTTTATTTCCTTGTTGTTCTAATTTGTATGAAGATTTATTTATTTATTGGTAAACTTGTGACTATGCATGGGATATAAAATGTTTTTATTTTTATGAGTTAATAGAATTCTGCAAATTTTTAGTAATAACTATGATAATCCCATTAGATTAGATGTTAGAAAGTCTGGTTCGTTACAATTAGGATTTGGGTTTTAGACTTGGCTTGATGGTGGAATGGATAAAGTCAGGAACTTTATCCGTTAAGTGCCATAGAAGCTTCAGATTCGAGATTTTGAGCTTTGAAAGTTAAGGATTAAGAGCTTAATGGATTAAGCTGTCTTTGACGTTCACCGCAACGCGATGGGTAGCTGATTGGGCTTTAGCCACGATGTGTAATCGTCTATTTTGTCATTTAATGAGCACGAAGTGGTAAAGGGGTTGGCCGTAGTGCGGTGGTTAGTGGTGGTTAACCATTGACTTTTTGACCAGTTTGTTTTTTGTTCAACTTAGAGGTGTTAGAGCTATAGAATGAAGTTTAGCTTGTGTTTGGTTTAGGCAGTTTGTGCAACTGATTCTTTGGGACTTCGAATGGTTGGATATAGTTCTTGGATTCATGTGAGTCTTCTCACTATACTATGTAGGATGCTAGATGTTTGTTGTCTTTACGTCTCTTGTATAATTATTTGTATGTATGTTGGGCGAGGCCCACTATTATGTTTATTGGGTGGACCCGTGGACAAAGCTGGTTTTATGTATATTGGGTGAGACCCGTGGGTGAGGCCTATATTTTGTTATTTTAGGGGAGACCCGTGAACGATGCATGTTTATATGTTTGTTGGGCCGAACCTGTTTATATACCTGTTTGGCGAGGTCCGTTATATGCATGTGGTATGTGATATTTTTAAGAACTCATTAAGCTTTGTGCTTACGATTTTAAGTTTAAATGTCGCAGTAGCAGTACATGAAAAAGCACGCCGTGATTGCATCACATCTGTTGTTATGATTTTGAGATGTTTCATACTTATGAATATATTACTCCGATTTATGTTATCAAATAATTGAATATTACTTTTTATGATTTAATGGTATGGTTTACAAAATTTTAAAAATGAAAATTTTGGTTTAAAAATTTAGGACGTTACAACTTGCATGGATTTTTTTTCTTAGTTTGCATTTAACCATAATATTTATGTCTAAGCTTGTGTTTAGCCCCTACTTTTTTTGTTCCTATTTGCCATTATTTTTTTTTTTTCATTTAGCGATTGACCAGTTACCATTAGATATTTCTAAAACGTAATAGTTTAAAATGAAAATGGAAGAGATATTCAACGCAATAGTTGAACCCGTGACTTCTCATTAAGGGTTGGGATGTGTTAGCCGATGAGCCAAAGAATGCTTTTGTTATCGCATAAAAACATATTGTGATATGACAAGCATCATAATATGAATCAACATGTTATCTATTATAATAAGTATATTTATCGAAGTATAATAAGTATATTTATCGAAGTACAGTAACATAATAGAAATTATTTTAAAAAGTACATATTATAATAAGAAATTATAAAAGTACAATGTTATAATAAATAAAAGAAAAAAAAATTCAATTCTATTTCTTGCATTTAACCCTTGAAAACATCGTAACTTGTTATTGACCGATTAATTGTCTATGTTTTAAAAATATAATGATATATAAAGAACAAAAACAAATAACAGAGCTAAAACATGACAAGACTATATATAATGACTTTAGAAAAAAAAAAGAATCTAGCCTTTTAAAAAAGATATAAAACTAAAGTTGAGAATTATAACGAAAGTTTGGACAAAATCGGAGATTTTTTAAAAGGGTAAAAAACAAATGAAATTCCATGGGGCTGTCATGGGTCTCAATTCGAGAAAGAAAAAATTAAAACATGGATTATTTAATTAAGTTGTTTCTCACACATGGATTATTTATGTGTATTTAAAAACTACGGAGACCAAAATGAAAAAAATATATATATTGTTGTCGACCTAATTTTAGTAAGAGGAGCTATCATTTTGTCAAATGTTACTAATTTTAGTAAGAGAAGCTATTATTTTGTCAAATGTAAACGTGTATATAATTTGTCATGAATGATATTAATTTACCACTCAATTCTAGATCATGAAAAAAAAGTATATTAGGCCACTGTTTTTTCATCTCATGTTCATAATTTTTTGATTTAGCAAGTGACATATCTAAAATGTTTTGTTTAAAATATAATAATTGTCCCGTTTATTTTACGTTTGTTTTTAAAAATTCCAATAATATTGATGCAGCGTAGAAAGGACGGTTTTGAAGGTTCCAAAATCACTATCAAGTTTTCACCACAAAAAATATATATTCTAATCTATAATACGAATTAGAAGTGACTTCCTAAAATTCTACTAATTTTAAACCTAAAATTCCACCTTGTAGAATTTGGTATCATAAAAGAGTTCTTTTTATAAGATATCAAATCACAACCGAATCAAATCCATCAACTAAAGAATCTGTTGTCGGTTGAAAAATAAAATATCCTCAACCAAAGATTGAGAAAATCAAGTCAGCCCCTTTTATTTTTTATCTATATATGAGTTAGCTGGAAAAAAAAAAACAAAAAGAAAAAAACAAGAAGGATGTGCAAGCAATCCAATGACACAAACTTGTTTTTGTTAAATTAAACACCACAGCCTTTTCTCCACAGTAAGTGCAGAATTCAACCCGCTGTCCGTTTTCAATTTAATTAAAAAAATTCAATACCAAGTTTCCACACAGTCGATTGAGTCCTCCAGTTTTCGTTTCAGATCAAGATTCGATATGTTACATTAAAATACGTTTTATATATATATATATATATATATATATATATATATATATATATATATATATATATATATATATATATATATATATATATATATATATATATATATATAAAGCTCATCCATCTGCCCATTGCAATATATATCCAGACCTAGCTATTTCTTAAGAAAAATGGTTGGTAATGGCCATTCAAATCCTAGTGATCTAGATGTTAAGAAATCCGAAACACGAAGTAGCAAACGAGCCCCAACCTCGAAACCACCCTTTACATTAGCAGATATCAAGAAAGCCGTACCTCCTCACTGTTTCGAAAGATCTTTGATTCGATCCTTTTCATATATTGTGTATGACCTCACCCTAGTCTGGATCTTGTACTACCTCGCCACAACTTATATTCCACAGCTCCCTCACCCTCTTCCTTACCTTGCATGGCCTGTTTACTGGTTCGTTCAAGGTTGTGTGTTTATCGGAATTTGGGTTATTGGTCATGAATGTGGTCACCATGCCTTCAGTGATCATGTATGGGTAGACGATTGTATAGGGTTTGTTATACACTCATGCCTTCTAACCCCTTACTTTTCTTGGAAAATAAGCCACCGCCGGCACCATTCTAATACTGGTTCTTTTGACCGTGACGAAGTATATGTCCCGAAGACAAAATCAAAACTCGGTTCTTCTGCGTTTTACCTCGACAATCCAATAGGCCGAACGTTAACCCTTGCTGTCAAACTCAGTCTCGGATGGTATATCTACTTGTCCATCAATGCTGCCGGAAGACCTTATGATAAATTCGCAAGCCACTATGATCCAAGAAGCCCTATTTTCTCTGATAACGAGCGAGTCTTGATCCTCATCACTGACATCGGACTTGTCAGCTTTTCTTGGTTGCTGTATAAAGTGGCGACATTTGCAGGGTTTGCTAACGTTTTTTGTGTCTACGGAGGCGCGTTGATGGTCATGAACGCGTTTCTTGTCACCATCACATATCTTCAGCACACTCACCCTTCTTTGCCCCGCTACGACAACTCTGAATGGAACTGGATGAATGGTGCTCTCTCAACAATGGATAGGGATTACGGGGTTCTGAACAAGGTGTTCCATAACGTTACAGACACACATGTCGTACACCATTTGTTTTCTTACATTCCTCATTATCATGCCATGGAAGCCACCAAAGCGATTAGACCAATTGTGGGAGAGTTTTATCAAAAAGATAGCACTCCATTTTTCATGGCGCTATGGAGAGAATCCAAGAACTGTCTGTTTATTGAGCCGGATGAGGGTGATGAGAAGAACAAAGGTATCTACTGGTATAGAAGTCAGTACTAGAAAGCATGCAAACAAGTGAAAAGGGAATTAAACTGTTGTTATCCTATGCAATTTGTATCTTTGTTTTTCCTATTTTAAGTAATGGTGTAACTCCTACAAACATCTCCCTCTCCATCTCCATATATCGAAGAGTCATTGTTGTCACTTGTCATCTCTTTAGCCCAAAATTTTATAAAATGACTTACCAGTTTTGCCCTTGACCATTTAAAAATTAAAACCCGCATATAGCCCAAGAAATCAACACTAAAAGAAATCAGATGTAATCCTCTAAAATTAACATGATTTATTAACTCTAGAATTGTCTTTTCTTAGACATTGCATTGAACCTCGTAGACTTAAATAGATTATCAAATCATTTTTTTATTTTGTATGTTATTCTATCAAATTTTTTTCTTATAATATATTGAACTCTAAAAATTAAATAGAAAATTAAAAAAACTAATTTATAGTATATATTTAAGAATTAAAAACTTTTATTTTTTCCATTGAATGTAAATGTTTTTATAGCTTGATTCATTTCAATTTTTTTGTATTCAAATGGTGGTGGTGGTGGTTAGAGCAGAAAAAGGGGAGGAAGGCAAAGAAGGGGTGAAGATGTCATATGAATTCATATGTATGTGGTGATGTTAAGTCACTTAAAATGTAGCAGTTTGTAATTTGAATGTATGTTTCACTTTTTAGATTACAACTTTTTTTGTACAACGAATGAGAATTACAACTCTCTGTTTAATGAATAAAAAAAATGAGCTAAAGTCTAAGGACGAATATCCTTTGTTATCAAATTTAGATTATAATCAATGTTAGTCTTTGAAAATAATTATTTACTAGATTATGACTCCGCGTAAAATATGGGGCATATAAAAATGTACATGTAAATGTATAAAAAAGTTGGCACTATAAAAATAAAGTAACATTTAAACAGACTTAGCATTATTGCTAACATTTAAATGTTTGAAAAAAAAATAAAGAAACACTTGAATATCTATAATAGTTGAAGGACCTTTTTGTAAACATAACTTTTTGTTTTATTAATTGGACAACCTTCCTCGTAATATATGACTCGTAATATATTACTACCTTCAATCTCTTTTCATTTGTGACGCGAGAAACAAAAATTATATAACTAAAAATGAGTGAAGTCAAGCTTATGTAAGTATAATCCAACATTTGATAATTATTGTCATTGACTTTTATTAGTGGTCATAACAAAATAAACTACTATAGGGAATTGCCTCCGCTGAAAACAGAATGAGATTCTTTCATTAGACGGAGTTAAATTCATGCAAGATATATAAGTAGTCTCCATAAAGAATCTATCATATATGATTCAGACTTCAATGTTGTTTCTTCCAAACCTAACAATCTATAATCTAGTACAATTGCACAGTCCTTTGGTTTGGTCGATATTACAAAGTAATATGACTGGAACACATATTTTTAGTGTAAGTTTATGGTTGGAAATTCTAGATGCCTTAAAATCATTCAACACAACTGAAGAGTAAATTGATTCCTTAAAAAAACCTGGTAACTCTGTATCACGTAAAGAATTTGAACTCATATGTATTCCCTTCATCTTTCATCAATCCTAAAATGTAGTCATTGGTAGCATCAAATTCTTCATTTGTAGGGACCAAAATAGCTTTATCTTGAAAATATGATTGATCATCAAGATGATTTTCAAAGGATAGATAAATGATGGATACAATTGAATGAATATGGTCACCTATAGAGCAAACAACGTCTTCTGGAAATTCAATTTCAGCTTCACCATCATTAGGGCTACCAATATTACCATCACCAATTTTAACAATCCACTCATCAAATGCTTTTGTCTCATCCAAATCTTAGTTATACAACCAAAATAAATCTCATGTTTACGGTTAAACGTAAAACTGTACATCACGCCGTAATTTGGACGAATATGATGCATGCACAGTATCCGAACAATTGCCTCTTTGTATTGCTAGAAGAATTTGTCTAAAGCCATCTCCATATAAAATGGTCTTGCCTCCAAACGATTCTTAAAGATAAATACCTACAGAGCAATGATATCCTCTTTGTTGACCATATTTGATGTATAAACTTCATTGTCGTTGAATTGTTCGTAAAAGTTCACTAATACTTTTGTATTGGCACGCGATATCCCTCTAAACAATGCCACATAAAGTTGGTCATGCGTGAAACCGATTCTGGGAGATAAATACCTACATTTGGAATTGTTTCTCCGTAAGCTTTATTGATTGCCATCGTGAAACATAATTTGATTAGAAATTGTTTTCTTATCAGCTTGAATGGTAACATGTCATCTTCATGCGGACATAGAGGAAACCTTGGACCAAATCTCTAGATAGTTTAATTTGACTATTAGTGATGCAACGGTACCAAATAGTTTCTTTTGATTATAAGTTTCAGACGACTATTTAGGGGCTTAAGGTTTAGAGGGAGGGTGTGTTGCAATAAATATTAACAAATTTGTTAAAAATGAGACTTATTTATGAATGCAAATTTTCATATGTTCTTAGCAAGAACATGCTATACTTTAAAGAACATGTAATATATTGTTCTTGTATGATCTCTTATTCATATATAAGTATACATTAATCCTAAAAAATAGTTATTTTGTCAAAATATATGTTTAAAAACTAAAATAATTTGTGAAATTTATTTTAAAACGGGTAGATGCTAACACTCTTTTTCGTAATATGATTTTCATATATGAAAAACATAAACCATGATTACTTTTATAATTTGAAAAATTAAAATATGATTACTTTTATATATCTGACAATATTTTCGTATAACAAAACTTTAGAACATAATTAATCGTTTAAAGATAATAATGAAATATTGAAATAAAGAATCAATTAATTGGTTGCTATCTTATTTTTATTTTTATAAGGTGATAATCTCGTTATGTCTTATTTAAAAACTTATATTATAATATAACTTTTATATATATATATATATATATATATATATATATATATATATATATATATATATATATATATATATATATATATATATATATATATATATATATATATATATATATAGGCTTAGGTTATTGTATTTAAACTAATTATTGTATATCTATCATATGCTATGAGCATTACTAACATAATAAGTTGTTTAGCAATGCGAATACGTTCAATCTTACAAGAATATCGTCATTTTCATGCATTCTCGTTAATTTTTTTTTTGTTCTCACACATCGTTTTTCACTCATTTTGATTCTGACAGAATACGACCCAATAAAACATTCTGACAGAAATGAGAATAATTATAATAAGTTTATAATAACCTTATAGACGATTTAATTAGTGAGAATATATGTTAATGATAATAGTTCTGTAAGATTGAACATATTTATATTATTAAACAACATATTTTCTTTATCATTCTCATAACATACGATAGATGTACAATAATTAGTTAGAATACTTGAACCTAGTTCTCTCTCTCTCTCTCTCTCTCTCTCTATATATATATATATATATATATATATATATATATATATATATATATATATTATCATTCTACTTTTTTGTTGCAAATTTCAATACTAAAAACAAATTTACCCTAGAAAATTGTCATATTAATGATCTACTAATTAACAATTAAATTTATATACTACATAAATGGTTCACATGTGAACAAAAGTACACAAATGGTTCATATTTGAAATGTTTTTCTTACATAAATGGTCTATTACGCGAAAGAAAATGAAAATGTACTTTCCATTAATAAAATGTTTTCAAAAAAATCCTATTAATTAGCTCTAATGTAGAAAAAAAATAATTTTTTTTCTAGATTAGCTAAAAAGAATACGGAAAAGTCATTTTTTGAAACTACGATGCTATTAATGAACGTTTTTGCAAAGTTTAATGGTATTAATGATTTTTTTTCTAGAAAACAATCGTTTAAATGAGCTTCAATATACAAAAAATATAACTTTCCATATCAACTAAAAATAATCCAAAAAAGTCATTTTTTAAGAGTATGATGCTATATATGAACTTTTTTTTTTCAAAGTTTAATATTAAAAGCAATTTTTTTTTCCAAAAAAGGTCCTAATATAAGGTTAAAAGAACATATTGTAAAATATTTATCGATCTACATCAGCAGGAATTAAACGTTTTCATCAATACCCAATAAGGTATATAAATCATGCCTCATTCTGTAATGAATTCCAATGCCCCACAATGTGGAATCCCCTCAGTCGCAGCATTCCTTAACTCAAACCACATCTGATAATCAATATGAAGAGAAGCCACAATAAAAAATAATAATTGTCACCATCTTATACAAATATTATAGATTATTGAGGTATTAGATAGTGTAATAACTTGCAATTAAATATAATTTTCAAATAAAACTTAGTATGGGAAACTAACCAATGTGATCAAGGGTCAAAGAAGGTATTATAACTAAAACATAAACAAAGAACTATTAGGGATGAAACATAAAACTTTAAGGAGAAACATACAAATTTAAACCGTGAAGGATAACAAAAATCGACAAGTATATTTTTTAAGTAATTTAAACCAATATATTTTTAAAGTAATTTAAACCGGGCGGCAAGTTTATCCCAATTTTGTTCCCTTAAGCATTTCATCGAACAGGTAGTAGACAGGTAGACCAAACAAAATTTCCAAGTATCCAAATCAAGGTCTCAAATCCTAACACATCAAAAAAAAAAATTGTGATTTTAACAACCAAAAGCAAATGATATGACATACATTGTGTATGAGTCTATCGTTTATAATTTGATTGCTCAACTTATTGAACAATTCATCAAAAGTATGAAAAAAATAGAGAATCCCATAGAAAGATCCGATTCAAATTTCTAAATAACACAACTGTGACAATTAATTTTCAAACCATAAAATTTGACACCTTCATAACATAAAAATCAAAATACATTTTACTTACGTTCACAAGAACCCAGATGAATTTGACCATTTCTGTTGTTCGTCAACTCCAATTTCGACCTACAAGAAATCTAAAAAAAATTAAGCAACTTGAGTAACAATCATTTTCATGTTGTCACAACTTTAGCATAAATATCGATAAATAGTACAAATATTAGTTATCAAGAAATAAGCATATATGAGATGACTAAAAAGTTGTCAAGTGGAATTTGAGTTACTTGTTTTCTTACCTTTATATGATGTATTTATAATTTCAGTCGTTCGACTACAAATCTAAATCGTTAAATAAAAATCAAAACAACATGTTTTCCCCCATTTTCTTCTCCACTACAAAACTTAGGTTAGATATATTATGTAAAGAATTGAGGGAGGCGGGGTATTTTTGTATTTTATTTTTTGTGAGATTTAATTGTCATTACTAGAATTCCTAATTTAATTCGTTTTATTTTTGGTGATATTTAATTGTCATTAATAGAATTCCTAATTTAATTCATTTTATTTTTGGTGAGATTTAAGTGTCATTAATGAAATTCTAATTTAAAATGTAATATACGTTTTATAAAATCTATTGACAAAAATAAATGGGTTGATAAAGATGATGTTATCAAATAATCCAAAGATGGAAAATATATGATTGAAATGCAATCAATGGTCCTGATTTTTTCAGTTTAGAATTAAAGGTTCCATTTTAATAATATTTAGAGATTATTGAGATTGGATGGAGTTAAAATTTCAAGGTAATTTTTTTTTTAAATAACTTTATACATAATTGATATCGTAGGTTCTACAAGTAAAAGAAGTCAAAATTCTTAGAATTTTTTTAGTGAATATGATGTTGCTTCATTTGTGGTTTTTATATGTGGTTATGAGAAGAGGATGTGAGTTTTTTCACTATCACATCCAAATGACTTGTCAGGTTCATAGCTTGCTATCAGCTTGTTTCACCATCAAATTACTATGATTAGATTATACCAATTAACTAACCTTGTAATATCAACAGTATATGCACCATTGTATTCAAGTTTTAGTAAAATTATAAAAAAATATAAAAATTAATTCTTAATAAAATTGCTTTTCATTATATTAGGTTGGTTTTATAAAAGAATTGTACCAATTAAGTACAACCTTTGTTCTAGACTACAATTATATTAGGTTGGTTATGAAAAGCAACCATGTTTCTTAATAAAATTGCTTTTCATTGTATTAGGTTGGTTTTATCAAAGCAATCGTATTTAAAAGAATTGTGTATTTTCATTTGTATTTGAACGACATGGTGGACATAAAATATTAAAAGAAATTTGGGATAAATTATTAATTAACATAAATATATATGATGGACAATAGTTTTTGTTTTGTACTAATTATTAGTAAACAAATATGTAAATTTAGGATATTTGTATTTTTTTCCAAAAACAACTCAAATAAAATTATTAAAACAACAAATTATAGTTTTTATATTAACAAGATCATGTGTTTTGCTCTATCAAGCAAAATGAAACTAAAATCATCCATATATGCTATTTACAGAGTATTGCTTTTAATTATTTATAGTTATTTTCTAACGACTTAGACTTTTATTAATTAAAAGCTATCACATAGTTATGAAAAAAAAATAATTACAAGTAGATCGTTAAAATTGGGTTTGTATCCAATTACCCTAACTACCATTAGCTTAACTACTATTAGTATAGGGGCATGTTCGACATGCAATTTTTCGGAGCTTGTAGCCTTTATTAACAGTAACATAATCAAAAGCTATTGTAGGTTTGAAGGGTAATTTGAACGTATTTTGTAACATCTCAAAAATCATGACAAATTTTTTCATTTTTAAAAAACGATTTCATAAACCGTATGATACAAACATTGTTTTCAAAACAAATCCATATAAATCTGAGTATCAAAATAATCTCTTAAGACATAAATCAGTAGGAGGATGTGTATGCTCATGCCATTGCTTTGTCTCGATCATTAGAAGTATCTGAAAAATATTGAAATCCACAACTATAAGCCAAAACTTAATGAGTTTCCTAAATATGCTCCACGCAACAATACATATACAATGCATGTACACTAGGCCCACAACATAAGACTCGATTTCTTCCAGGCCCACAACATAAGGTTGGATTGCCCTCGGGCCCACAACATAAGACTGGATTGCCCCCGGGCGCACAGTATAAGACTAGATTGCCCTTGGGTTTGTTGGCTTATAACATAAAGAAGTATTGCCTCAACCTAACCGTACTATGTCGATATTTACACCAAAACAATAACAAGCAAGCACAGGTAATCATAACGGATCTACCAGTCTAACAGATCACTACAGCATAACAACATCCTACACACAATGACACATACTGTATTACAAAGTATAGTGAGAAAACTCACATCGCTAACTATCATATATATACACAGCTCACTAGAAGACAAGAACCAACACTACGAGTCACATATTCTTCAAATATAGACAAATCCTCAATCTAGGATCCTAAATCCCTCAAGTTGACTCAAA
This sequence comes from Lactuca sativa, assembly GCF_002870075.4. Taxonomy (NCBI): domain Eukaryota; kingdom Viridiplantae; phylum Streptophyta; class Magnoliopsida; order Asterales; family Asteraceae; genus Lactuca; species Lactuca sativa. Next base: position 193,230,165 of record NC_056628.2, read on the forward strand.
AGCCAACTTGGTCAAAAGTCAACAGTCAAAGTCAAAGTCAACAGTCAAAGGTTACTCAGTCAGTCACCACGACATGGGGACTACATGACAAAATAGTCACAAGACCACCTCTCGCCACGTCGTGGGGCTTAGTCTTCCACGTCGTGGGAGCTGCTTTGTCCATCTTAATTTATTAAGCTCTTAATCATTTGCCCCACTCATCCATACTTTCTTGAAGGCTTTTATATTTCTAAAGGATCATAAAAATCAGTGCTTTATAGACATGCATGTCCTATGTAAGTCTTGAGCTCAAGTTAGGGCACAAATGGTGAAAAAGAGGTCAAAACTTCATGCATTAGTTCAAAACTCTACTAAACTCCATATCTATCATTTCTAACTACAAAGGGACTCCGGGGATCCATAAAGTTGCTAACTTTATGGAATCCCAACACTCCAACTAGCCTAAACATGGAGAAATATACATTAAAGACTAGATCTAAGCACTTAGAATCATAAAGCATGGAGCTTGGATACTCACAAAGGTCCAGAGTATGTGCTAAAAGATGATGATGAGGCTTGCATGTTGGATCTATGCACCAAAAGCTCTTCCTTCTTCTTTAAAACACCAAAAACACACAGAAAGCTCACAAATGTAAAAAGGAGACTAGGGTTTTCTTGAGGGTGAAATGATGGTGATGGAGTCTGAGGGTGTGAAAACACTAGCCCTCACGTTCCTTAAATAGGGGCACAAACCCTGAAATTAAGGTTTAAAATAAAATGGTCTCCACGTCGTGGCGCACACTTATCTGTGCATTTCCATCGACTAATGCCACGTCGTGCGAGCAACATCACCATGTCATGGCCTTCAAAAATCCTTACATTTTGAACTTGAATTCCATAATAATAAAAGAAATGTATACTTGGAAATTGGTATTACATATTTGTAACATCCTTAATTTCACGGCTTTCTAAATTTTTTGTTTATGCTTATTTAAAACATTTGTTATTGCAGAATTGGTCCCAAAATATCCTTGACATGCTATAGTATCAAAATCAAGGCATTTAAGAAGATTTCATAATTTAAGAGTCTAAGATGTCATAACTGATACAAGAAACATAAGCATAAATAGAGACTTACAAAATCTTAATATACTAAAGATCTACATCTCTTTGAATCTCTCAGCAGATAATTACATTATCTATTAGTACCTTCATATCGCTACCTATGATACATAGAAACTGAGTGGGTTAGGTTGGGGAACCTGGTGAGTATATATGGTTTTCAATCCACAATAATATAATTTATCACTTTTATATATATAACTCACACCAAACATTTAACTCGATTACCCATTCTTGTTACTCTTTTTTCTCTCTGATCCTAAAGGAATATCTCAAGAATTCTTTCCTAAGGATTATTGTAAGCAACGAGTAGACAACATTACCTCGGTGATTCCTTATCAATATGACAACCATGAAGGGGATATAGTACTCGAATGAACACACAATCCATACTATTGGATAGTACGATTCATTAACACTTACATATTGAGAGTTTGCTAGTGTTCCACTGGACTGTATAGAATAGTCTGTGGTCGTCATCAATACTCTACTAGATGACTGCTCTCGGTAGTACAATGATACTGGTGGTCTTTTACCATTAATATCTCTTTCTCTTGTGGTCTCTCACCATTAATGTCTCAACTCTTATGAACTCTTACTCTTATTCTCATTTCTCTTATGGTCTCTCACTTTTATCTCATCTCTTGATGTAACATCCCAAAAACCATAAGTAAAAATTTCATTTTCAATTCAACTTAAACACCATCAAAATCTCATATCAGCCATTTAGAAGTATGTCATAGTAAAATAGTTATCAGAGTACAATTCCCAAAATCATATAAGTATGGAAAAACATAGGTGGATGCGTTGCGATCAAGCCGAACCCTTCCCCTTCAAACTGGAAGTACCTGAAACATAAACTTAAACCGTAAGCACAAAGCTTACTGAGTTCCCCATATACCACATACCATACATATCATACACACATCATACATACATATCATGCTAAAGCAAGTACGTGTCTATTCCACCCCTGAGTCCCTTCCGACTCATTGAGTCCTTTCCGACTCCTTCAGTATCTTTCAACCAATACGGGTCTATTTCAATGCTATTTAGCTAAGCATACAGTCATACTAGCAAGAGTCACAAAGACAACAAGCTCATACATACATACCTAGTAAGTGTCACACATATCACTACTATCCTACTAGATAATCTAGTAGGTCGACATTGGTGCCTTCGACCCACAAGTATAGTGAAGAGACTTACCTCAGTCTAAAGATAGATAAATCACACTCACAGGCTGCTGCTACCATAACTCCTCACATTAAACATTCCAAATTAACCCTAATAAATAATCAAAATAATAACCCATAAAAAATCAAGATTACCATACAATATGCTAAGCGGGTAAAAGACCATTTTGCACTTCCCTTAATGGGCCCCTAAACCCATGGCTCAAGCCAAAAATACCGAATCCCCAACAATTTCCCAAAAGACCTAAGCCCTAACAATGGCCCAAAAGACTTAAAGCCCAAAAAGGTTCCTAGTAAGTACGCTAATCCTACCACTACTATGCCTCGCGTACTAGCTTACACCGAAAGGGAAAACGGGGGCTCAGGCGCGTACGCTCTGATGGAAAATGCAGGTAACAGACCTACGCTCTAACTGGAAAAACATTTAACAGTTAAATGATTAGGGCACATGCAACCTAAGAAGGATCTATGTCTTTCATGTAAATACAACATACTATGAAGTATCAAACTACAAAAGATTCCTAATGAAATCTAAATTCATAAGGAGAATTACATACCTTGCCGATTGTTGTAACAAACAATCAAGAATCCTTTCTTCAATGCTTTTGGAAGCGAGCATCACAAGTGTCGTGCCTCTGATGGCTCAAACCCAACCTAGCAACTAAGATACTTGAAGAGAGAGGAGAAAGGTAAGTAATTTTCGACTAGCTCAAGAGAATTATGAGTGGCCAAAAATTGAATAATTGCACTGTAACCCTTGTACTTTTAATTAATACAATTAATCCCAACTAATTTATGATTAATTATTAATTAAATAATATGATTTTTAATTAATATATTATCTTCATAATATATTAATAAAGGGAAAATGACTTGATAGGGTAATATACTTTTTGAAATATACACATTTAGTCCTTATTCTTTTTTTCTTGTAAAATAAACCCTTCTACATTATTTTTTGTAACAATGCAATCCTTATAACCGGTTATTCCCGGTATACCGGTCATATATGAATTTTCTTTTAGGGAAAATGACTTGATAGGGTAAGATATTTTTTGAATTGTACACATTTAGTCATTATTTTTTTTTTTGGTAAAATAAACCCTTATACTTTATTAATATATACACATTAGGTCCTTGTCACCGGATTCTACAGGTTTTGTTGATGTTGAAGCACAAGTGACACTAAATAGCAATTAATTAGCTTAGTCACCGGAGGTGGGTGATCCTCCAGTAACAAGAAAAGGGCGGCAACCCTTCTCTTTCTCGTCTCTCTTCCTTCCGGTCGAACAGCAACAGCCAACCACCCTTTACCTGTTGTGTTTCTACGATCTGTCTCTCTTTGCCTCCATCTTTGAGATATGTTGCCAGAAAAAAGAAGAAATAATCGATGAGGGGGCTACCAGAGCAACTCCTCGCCGCCAACTACCGTCTCTACTTCCTCCTGCCTCCCCTTTGTTTTTGCCATCATTCCTCCTTGCTACCAGTGATGTGTAGGAACACATAAAGGAGTCGCCAGAGATCGGGGTCTCCCTCTTTTTCATGATGAATAAAAGTTTGAAAAATCTCGTTGTGGATATGTGGATGCCACCTGGGTATATTTCAACAAAATAAAAGAAATGGAAAATGACTGGATAGGGTACGATATTTTTTGAAATGTACACATTTAGTCCTTATTCTTTTTTTTTGTAGAATAAACCCTTCCACGTCAGCAAAACCTGTAGAATCCGGTGAAAAGGACCTAATGTGTACATATTAATAAAGTATAAGGGTTTATTTTACAAAAAAAAAATAAGGACTAAATGTGTACATTTCAAAAAAGTATCTTACCCTATCAAGTCATTATCCCTATTAATAAATTCATTTTTCTTTCTAAATAATTTATTAATCACATAATAAATTAATAACTCAGTATCTCTCTCTCTCTCTAAAATTCATACTATTCAATTACTAGGTTTGAGGGAAACCCAAAAGGACTTTGCTAATAATTCAAGATTATACTAATTTAGTTATTGGCTTATACACCTAATCCAACAGTCTCCCACTTGGATAAGTTTAAAACTAAATTACTGGTATAACTTCTAAATTAAACAACAAAGAGTGCTTCCATAGCAACTGTCGAACTCTGAACTAAACATACATTGGTCCTAACATAATTGCTCAAATATTCCTTCGTTCAAGATATCGTATGGACACAAGACATGGATCGAAATCTATCTTATTGTCCAAAATTTTGTTTCTCGGTTTTCCCGATTTATGACGATTGTATCCAGACTACTAATTGAAAACATGAATTTAGTCAGGGCTCGGCCAAGCACTTCAGACAACAAATCATCGAGGGGCCCAAAGATAGCGCTTTTCCCGTTAGGGAAAAGGGAATGAATAAAATTTGACTTATATATGTGTATCCTTTGCTTACCAAATCATGCATGTCACTATGTTTTATAACATCATGTTGCTGATGCATTTTCGCTATACCAATGCACAACCAATGTAACGCTCGATTCCCAAGGTATTTATTTTAAATTGTTGGTTGCTTGAATTTTCGTTTGGGATTTGAAGTCTATGGGCTTTATATTTCATTTTGGGCTTAGGGATGTCGTACGTGGGGTATACCACCCTATGTACGCTGGGCATACTAATGGAAATTGGATGTGGGTGCCATGCACATATGAGCTGCGTACAAAGGAGTACGCGTATCGTATGTGTCCAGACCCAAAACCCTACAGTTTAAGGTTTGAGCACTATATAAAGAACATTTTGCCTTAAGGACCTCTTTTATTAACCTCCTTATTGTCCCTTATTAGCCTCCCCGAAACCTTAACCCCATTGTTGTGTGTTCTTTAGCTTGGAAGGTCCCCTGAGTGCATTTTTGGTGTTTGTGTTTCATTTCCAAGGAAGAGAAGGTTGGCGCAAAGTGGTGGATCAAGGAGAAGCTTATAGTTCCGAGTTATTTGCTTTATTTCAAGCTTTTGCAAGGTATAAAGTCTTGAAATTGATACTTCATGCCTAGATCTCTTTTAGTTAAGTTGTGGACCCTTTTGATCCCATTAATGAGATCTTGTGAGCCCATGCCGTTTCTAAAGCTTAGAGTTGCCACTCTTGGTGATATTTGGGTCCTAGAGTCATAAAGTTGCCATCTTTGGGGCATTATATCATCCATGCATGAGTATTGGTCATTTTTATGGAAGTTGATTGTAATATTTCAAGTTTGGGTTCATTTGGAGGGGCATGCAAGCCATCAAGTTGTTGATTTTATGGTTTAAGACAATTCATATGGCTTAGATCTGTGATTGGAACCTTAGGTCTTAAGGATTTAAGTGATTTATGGGAACATGGATTAGTGGGTAAGTACATTGGGCGTACAAGCTCGTACACACAACGTACAATCCATGCAGTCTGTACGCTTAGCGTATAGTTGAGTACCCCCATGTACTCATTGAATTTGGGCTTTGCGTTGTTGGGCCTCAGATTGGGTCACTTTCATGGAGTTTGTGTTTGTGGGCCTTAGTGGGACATCTGGAATCGAACCTTTTGGGCTAAAGAAAGATTATTAGGCCTTAGGCTAAGGCCCATGCGAAGGGATTTGGCCCAATTGGAAATTGGGCCATATTTTGGACCTTGTTGGATTTTTTTTATCTCTTTTGGGCCATTGGTTTGTGGTTTAGGGTTTCATTCTTGTACCAAAGTTATGTTAGGGGTAAAATAGTCTTTTTTATTCCAAGTAGAGATTTGTGGTTAATGATGTAGATCCCAATGTTAATTAGCTTTTGTTTGGTAATTGATAGCTCGGGGAGCTATAGGACTAACAGTCGGGGATCATTCATTTCATTCAGCTTTTCGAGGTGAGTTTTCCTTATCGGGTTTAGTGGGTCTAAGGCACCAAGGTCGGCCCTTGTTGATTATGTTGATATTGAAGGGTTTTGAGCATTCTAACATTCCTATGGTGTACATGCAACCCTAGAAACCTTGGATCTATGTTTTATCTATGACACATGCAAAATTGATTTTCCAAGGTTCTTAACCTATCTAGCATACATGGGGAACTTTTAAACATAAAAGTTAGTAAGAAACACATACTTTTAGTTGCTTGGATTCCTTGAGAACCTTGTGAGCCTAGCACCTCAAGTGTGATGCCTCAAATGTCTCACACAACACCAAATACACTTGGAATAACCTTGAGAGAAATAAAACACTTCTAAAATTGGCTATGCCCTCTTATTCTCCCACTAGTGCCGATTTTGGTCTACAACATGTTGCTTATATAGTGTGTCATAATTAGGGTTACACCAAGTAAACCCTAATTGACACGATTCTTCATTTTCATGATCCATAGGTTCAAAGACACCATGGAGCTTCCTATGAGTTTTAGCCCAACTTGATAATCCATGGAGCATTAGCACACTATACAAGTATTGGGTGATTTACACAATCAACCCATATATTTAATTAGTCTTCTTTTGATCACTTAATTAATTCTTGATCAACACTAATTAAATAATACTATTAATATATTAGAACTTATAAATATATTAATAAACCTTAAGTGTTATTTCTCTCATTTTATTCTATCCAAATGCATGATGCCATGCAACCCAAATGGACCATGCTAATCGGGTCAAGTACATTCCAGAAATAGTTATGAACTTAGACACCTAACCCAACAGATATACCCGTTGTATTGTGATACTTGTATGTGCTTGTATTTGTATGCTCATTGGGCGGGGCCCATATTGCGAGTGTGGGTGAGGGCCATATCTCATTGGGCAGGGACCGTTATGCGAGTGCAGGCGGGGCCCGTATCTCTTTGGGCGAGGCTCGTTATGTGATATGTTGTTATGTGGTATCTTGGGAAATTCACTAAGCTTTGTTCTTATGGTTTTTAGTTTATGTTTTAGGTACTTCCAGTTCCAAGGGGAAGAGATCGGGTTGACTGTATCACACACACCATGGGGATTCCACATTTGATATTTATTCTGATTTTGATACATTTGATACATTGATTTTGTATCATAACCTCATCATCAAGCATCACCACATTGAGTTCACCAACTCATGCTTCGCAGCTCAACATAGATAGGTGGTTACACACCCATCTAAAAACAAGCATCATTACTCCTGACGACAATTGTCATGACTAAACTCCTTTTCTCGCTGCAATTCACATTCTTAAATAATCTATCTTGTTGTCTATTAGCCGAAGGGCTCCCACTGGGACCATAGATACTTGCTACACCACTTGTCATCTCTTAACTCAAAACTCAACATAATCCGAAATTTGGACATCATACCCGGATACCTTGGAGCACCATTACAGAACCTCACGATGTCTTGCCTTATCTGTTGATTTCGTACTCACGACATCATACTCAGATACCGCACTTCTCTTTCATAATCTCACAACCGATCTTCCTCTTGCCCCACTTGTAGCCTCGGAATATTCCATCTCCTAATTTGAAACACAGAGGCATCGTCAACGACTCAGAACACGTTGAAAAAGACCCGAAGCTCCATCCTCTACTAATCACTACCCATATGAAACTACTCCTACCGACTCTGAAATTGGTTGACAATTCAACTGTTGCCCCTCCTGGAGTATAGATCACATGCTATACATATACTCACAAATCCATGCTATTGCACCTTGAACTCGGTGACCCAACCGCCTCGAACTCAAGATTTGCAAACCCAAAAAATCCCTAGCCACAAAAAAATTCTCTGACCAACGGCCACCTGTCGCGGATTCACACATCCTTTCTTAAACACATACTCATAAATCTTCCCGTCTTGCACCTCGCCTCATCCACCAATAACCCAGGTCTCATATGTCTGCACCGTAGACCTCCATAACCAGTTCTCTATCCGCACTTGAACGGATCGCTGATCCTCTCAATAGAACACCTAGTTCTCCCCCACGCAGGGTTTGAACCATCACCAAATGGCATACCAACAGTCTACTCCACAGACTGTTTCTCCAGGTACATCACCCTGACTCTTGGAACGTACCACATAATCATTTAATGACCTTCCTGATGGAAGCTAAGCGACTCAAATTATCAAATAGCTCATACAAGAGTCTCAGAACCATCCTAACTTGACTGCCTTTGGTCGTCTCGAAATCTCAGGCTAACACACCGCCAGATATCTCAATTGTTTCGAAATAACCTTAACCATCAGTCCGGAAAAAATGCACTATTACACACCTCGTCTCTGACTCCTCTACCCGCTTCCCCACACGGGAATCATCATCAAAGCACAAGACCTCACTCTCACAACTGACACACATCAGAACAGCGAGGGCCACCGCTCCGATATATTCCTCTTTACTTCCTGAAACTACTGCTAAATGCATGCCATACTCAAAAGGCACCTTATTGGGTCTCTTCCATCTCAGCCCCCACCAATGATTCCATGGTGCAAGAGAATACCTCTCAACAAACAAACTGCTCAAATACTCTAATGAAAAGGTCGCCACCAATGCTACCCCACGGGGACTACCTCTAAACTCTGAAAACGAAAACTCGATAACTCCTTCACCTTTACCGGGAACGGGAACTATGCAACTCTTGCCACAAAAAATGATGACTCATCCATCAGCCGATGGCTCAACTCAACCCTGTTCCTCCAACAAGCATCATCTCTACTCATCCCTGAGCCTTGCGGCTCCATCTGGCATCTCACCAATAAAATCTCTTAGAAACAAACTCACTTTCTCTTTAAAGGTATACTCCATTAAGACTTGCTCGTCATGGCCCTCTGGCCCCACACTCTATCACCTCTGGTCTCAATCTAATCAATCACAACGGGATAACTGGAAAAACAAGAAGCACTAACCGCCACGAATCATGGTACTCGAACCACGCGATCACCTCTCAATCTTCTACGAATCATGGTACTCGAACCATGCGATCACCTCTCAGTTTGTGGCTTAGAACTTCCGGAATTTTCCCTGTATCAAGTATCGGTCCTCTGCTTTCAGTAGTATGGACCCATACTACCTGCCACATCTACCCATACTTTTCACACAGATCATCCCATATTTCCTAAGTAGCTGCTCAACCTCCTCAATCGCCAATCCCGTCATTCTGGTTGCTCTCCTGTGAATACTCTCCTCTATCGACATATCATCTGGAAAAGGTCACTCCCTAGGCTCTTCCTAGGTTCTTATACCTCACTGCCATCAACTGCTGAAGAACTCCTTATGATGCCAGCCATCTACCTCCTGAATAACTTCATATTCACTTAGTAGCTGACTCCCATCATCAAGAGTTCCACAAAGCATGAAGCAAGCAACATTCGGGCATCGAATAATCTCCACCATCTCATAAAACCATTCTAGGTTACAGCTCCACTTGCTCTACACACTCTCAAATGTGTCACCAAACTCAAGCAACTCTACCTCACGCGGGTATCTAACTACTCTCTTAGTAGGCTCCTCCAATGCTCGTCTAGGTATCTCTCCTAGATTGCTCCTCTACTCAAATCTCTCTCTAAAAGATTCCTGTTGGTTACTCTTACTCCACACATACTCAAGGCACATCACATATAACAACAACTCCTAGGCTAAGGAATCACAAATCAGGTAACCCTAGCCCTAATATATGAAATACCTAGCCTATCTTCTAGCATGCATCACTAATATCTCAATAATATCTCATAACACAAATAAGTAAGTGTATTTTGGGAAATCGCCGTTCGGGCTCTGGCTGATTGTACACACTGCTCCATCTCGATTTCTATTAAACTCTTTCTCTTTTAGAAAAACTCATTCCTTTTTTGAATTTTTTTCTCAAATCCCTAGTTTGAGTCTAGACATACACGAAGGTGTATCTGAATCCCTCAAACCAAGGCTCTGATACCAACTTGTAACACCGTAAATTTTCAAACAAAAATTTCATTGTGGACCAAAGTCCTTTCAAGAGCAGACTCTAGCTGGTGAATGCGGACTGTGTTAACGCCAGAGTTGGCATCAATCTCCACGACTCGGCCGATAGCCGCTCAACCCTGCTCTGTGTTCCGAGCAATCCTACGAACTATGATGGGTAGGACTCTGTCAGCGGAACCTCCCTCAGTAAGGTTGTAGAAACTTCTGTCTCTGTTTTAGGGAATGGGTTGACCTTGTTCCTGACTCCATCTATTTAAGTTTGTGGCCCACAGAGGTGTGGGTCCTTGAAATGCTGGATGAGGGTTTGGGTTTTGATCAGCTAGAGGTAGGTTGTTGACTTCTGGCTCTGAATCAGAACCATCATAAAAACCTTCAGCTTCATGATCATCCAAAGGGATTGGGAAATCATCTTCTGGTTCTTCTTCTAGCCATCCTGCATTGCCGTGGTTGGGGTAGTACGGGTCTCCGGGAAGGTGGAATCCAGCCATTAAATCTACGCGAGAAGAGAGGTATAAGAATCTAGTACATAAGTAGCTTATAGTAACACAAAATACTCCTATAGTATTTTAAGTTTATGTTTTATTGTTCTCATTGTGGTATTGTGGGTAAGTATTTAGACTTGTTGCAACCTCACAACCACACTTAGGCACATGCTAGTCAACCCCCGGATAATATAGTTGATCAGACTATATCTTCCCAGTTTTGACTATATGTCTCTAAGTCTACTTGTGCTGCCCAACAATCGTAATACTTTTGTACTGTCTTAGTGACACTGATTTTAGTATAAATGCAGACACGTATACTTAATTAAATATTTTAATATTAAAAGTATAAACTCTTGGTCAGAGTATTTTTAATCCCATTGTATTTATAGTTAGTATATCTTTTATGGGTTGATATACTCAATTCACTATAAACAATGCTCTGATACCAATCTGTCACACCCCAAAACCATGAACGACGGAAACGTTCTGGGGCGGAGGACGTCATATACAGTATCACAACAATAAATAGTAGTAAACAAGCAACAACATCATCCATTGCATTAATAATATAATTTCATACAAGTGTGTTCTGTCAAGTTATATAGACACCAAAAATACATATCAAAATAAAAGACGAGTCTTGAACGAACTCCATCTTCTCAAAACCTGACACCTGTACCTGTCTACTGGTGACCTGAGAGTGCAAGTTATTTTGAAAGCGAGTATCAGCTTTGAAGCTGGTGAGATCATAAGTATATTAGTGTTTGCATTTGTATGAAAGGATTTGTAAGATGTTTGAACTCTCCTAGAAAACCCTATGTTTCCTACAACTAGAATTTAGGCCTTTAACGACGCGCAAAACATGACACGCAGTGTTTTATGATACGTAAAGGTGCGTTCTCTAAAAATAATGTCATCTCCCACAAAATGTGAAGGATTTAGAACATGCATTTTTGCGTGACCTAAAAATAGTGTCAGAAAAAAAAACACGAAGGGCGCCCATTTAAAATAGCGTGTCGTGCCGGCATGTCGCTTTATAATTCTTAAAATGAATGCGCTGACTATTTATCTTATAACAAAATCGCTGGGATCTAGGGTTTTTTTTAAAAGGGTGCTCTCTACAGGTTTCGCTACATCTTCTCACTTCCGCTCATCCCCGCTCACCTCTTCCCACCGGCGACCTCCGCTCACATCTTCCCGCGGGCGACCTCGAGCTCACCTCACTGAGACTGCGATGACTGCTCGAGTTTACAAGGCTTCATTTAAGAGCCAATTTAGGGTTCGTTACATTGTGCCTGTGTCAGACTTGCAAAGAGATTAAGGGTTTTCTGACTTCTCCCTATCGCCATCTATGAACTAATGAAGCCCTAGATAGTTACGATTCAACCATCGTGTAGGGTAAAGGTGGCCTTGCCTCCTCCACAAATTAACTCGCTGGATATCTTTGTTGTTCCTCCCATCAGGTAAGTTGATGGTCCCTCATTCTCGCTCTCTCTTTTATTTTTCTTGATATTTCTTCACCATTCTTCCTTTTCTATTCTCCCTTTTCTGCTGAATGATGTTTCTCTGTTGAGAAAACATCAATTGATTCCATAAATTAGAGGTCCAGTTGTTCGAGTTTCTTTAGTTTTTGAATTTATTTGCTCGCAAATCAATAGAATGGATGAAGTGGAATTGAAAAGGTGCATTTCGTCTTTTATTGATGGAAAACTCGTCCATCCTTAGCTATATTGAGTTGTTTACATAAATTATGTTAGTAAGTTTTGCAGCGCAAATTCCCTTGAGATTTTTTATTGTAGAAATTTTTTGTTTGATTTTAGATTGATTGGTTTGACCTATTCATCCCTGACTTAGGGATAGCAAAGGGAGATTCTTAATAATTTAGGGCTTTAAATGCTTGCTTTTAGGAGTAATTTAGCTAGGTACTTTATGTGCAGAACTTTTATCTGTTTCATTGGGATTATATTTATCTTATGTATTCGCAGGAAAAAGAAGGCGAGGTTTCCAAAGGGAAAGAAGGTGAAACCTAGAGAAAAAGTGGTGATACCTGTAAATGTTCCCCAAGTTGCTGAAGATGAACCTACTGAGCTGAAAGATACCCATCTAGTTGTCAAAGCTCGGTCAAAAAGACAGAATCAAGATAAAATTGGACTCATTAATGAAGAAAATGGATATCTTCTGGATTTTGTAGCTGTTGCTGAAATGCATTGTAGGGTTTTTTTTAATCTCCATTTTTCTGTCTTCAAATTTTGATCATAATATGTATATGTTTATGTTTAGTTTTACTTTTGACAGGAGAATAAGACACTAGAAGATGATAAAACAAGAAACTATAATGGAATTCAGCTTGAAGGGAGCTTTAATAGAAAGGAAAAGATGTATATGATGAAAAGCAGGAGGTCTTTCAGAGGGAAGCACAAGTAATTAGTATTTCTCTTATCGTGTAAACAACCAAATTTGTAGTATGCTTCATTGGTTTATTTGTAAATGTTCATTCGAAGTTATAAAATTATTTCAATTTGATGTCGAACCTTCTGCTGCTTTTCTGAGATAGTTTAAAATAATGACATAAAAATGAAAATAAAAGTGAATTTTTGGTGGCTCGGTATGAACTTGATAAAGTTTGATTTTTTCAACCAGCATTCACATTACAGAGCTACAAGTTACTGGAAATTGAGCATTGTGTTATTGGAAGTCCTTTACTGAAACTTTGGAGGAAGCCATTGTTATAGTCCCATCTATCAAGGTACTTTTCATTTTGTTTTAAAATACCATTAGTCGAATATGATTTAACTTTGAATTAATTTTGAGTAATACATTGAACTATTGGATTATATATTAGATAGTCATTTGAATATTTGATTTAACAGTTGAGATTAGTTTGATACTTTTACTTTTTGTGCAATGATTAGTCTTGATGTTTGTGGTTTGCCATTTCTACAAGTTTCTGAAAAACAGAGGGGAACTAAAAAGGTTAAAAAAAACATAAACATATATATAGCTACAAATTAAACGGATTTAAACAAATACCGTATAATGTTTACAAATGTGTAAATCGTTTTGCTAGAATTTGGGACTATATTTTGTTGTAGTTTTTAAGTTATATCTTATGTATCAATTATTTACAAATAAAAAATGATAAAATTATTGTTGGATGAACCAAATTCAATCAAACTTAATTTATTTATAAAATATATATTAATATAAAACATAATAAAAAACTTTAATGGGTTAAGCTTATTATCAGATTCTCATGATTTTGTTATCTTATATCCAGGATAAAGAGGTTAAGTATTTGAGTGTGTTGAGAGCATCATTGGTGTCAAGGAAGGAAAATGGTAAACTACATTGGGCAAAACCATATCATCGAGTCTCATCTGATTCTTCTATCAATTTACACCTGTTTGTTGTTTTTTTTTTTTAAATTTAGGGCACGAAACCTCTTTTCTTCCAAGCTTCTTAAGGTTCAATACTTTCTATTTTATCTATTGCTATTTCGCATCGCGATTGAAACTGAAGGTAGTCACTTCTGTTCCTCTTTCTGACATGTAAAAATAATTATGAGAAGAACACCCTGTATTTTTTCATTCTTAAGTTACAACCTAAGTTCATAATATCTTTTATTTTAGTTTTTTTTTGGATTATTTATGAGTTCTTTGATCATCAGAGTCAAAATTATACTCAAAATTTGTTACTTTTCTGTTTTACTACCTAATTTCATGTTAATTTTGATTCTAATATGTGCTTTCTTGGATTATGTAGGTTATGTATGATAGTCACAACCATATATGCTAACAGATTCATCAAACTTGGCATCACCAGTATTGTAAGGAGGGTAAAATAGGAAGGAAATTTTGTCCTTAGTATGTGATCTTTAAAATTTTTGTATACTTTGAAAGTGATAACATTGAAGTTTCCACTAATCTCAGTTATTGGAAAGTTTCTGCTTTTTCAGAAGTTGAGAAACTAGGGCAGGCAAGTCCAGCTCCTGCTAGTCTTCCTATCAAGAAAGATGTTGCAAAGATCATGTATGCAAGTGGCAGCACATGTTTAACAAAGGTTGGATTTTTCTCTTATTGTCTAGGCTGCATTTGTATTATTATAAACATTAACATTTGAAAAAAATGTTTGTTACTATTCCTAAGGTCAAATCTTAGGAATAATTTATACACTATTCTTGCACATGTTCCTTTTCTGGTTAGTATTTTTTCTACTTCACTTTATTTATTTTTTATTTCACTTTACTTTAACCAATCAGGTGAATTTTTTACTAGTTTTATTGTCAAATCTAATTTCTTTAATCTGCTATAGGTCGAATTAACTGATAATTCAGAGAAATTGAAGCTTAGGTCTGAAATTAACTGATTAACTGATAATTCAGAGAAATTGAAGCTTCAAAATGTTGAATTAATGATAAGACTAAATATATACCTTTATTATGTTACAAAATAAGTGGAAGGAGGTATCGTCTCTGAGCACTACTAACCTGATATCAAGAGTGGATAACAGCTCAGGAGAATTATATGAAGCCAGCAAAAACACAATCATAAACACAAACAAAAACACGTGTCAACTTCTTGACTCAAGTCCAAGGGCTGATGTTGTGGTTGCTGGCTAGCTACTCAAGTTTTATAATCCATTAATCCTATGACAAACATACAAACAAACGATGAAGTAATGTTTTTAGTTGTTGGGTTTTTTTTCCAAGATTTTTGGAGTTATTTGATTATCTAACAGGATATAGTTGGTTAGGGTGATATAAGAAATGAGTCCAAGGGTTTTAAAGTTTGGTCTGAATCTGATTATATATGGTGGTTTTAGATTTCGAGGGGCAAATCTGGAATGTTTATTTAGTTCCATATTTTGCCTTGAAACTGATAGAGTTTAGTGTAATTATAGCATATGGTATGTCTCTCTGTTTGTCTGTGTGAGATTAATATAAAACAAGTCAACTTATGGTATTGGTATGTGTAATATGAATTCGGGTTGGCATTTGCATTAGTTGTAGGATTTTTATTTTTGGTAATAAACTTTTATCCTTTTTTTATATTTGTGATGATTATGTGATTTATGTTTATATTATTCCCTACAAACTGTTTACAATACTAATAATATTCATGTTAAAATTTAATGTTTTTGGGTTGTTATTACGAATCTTGAGGGCGGTTTAGTAACAGAACTTGAGGTAAAGAAATGGCCAGATGCACCAGGGGATAATCTTGTCAAACATTTTCCTTAAACTACAAGGTTGGCATTTTATTTTATTAATATTTCTATTTTTTACCGTGTTCATGTCTTCTTTTTTTGGTCCTATAATATTCTTTATTTTTAATTAATTAATTTTGGCTTTTACCCTTCACAAATTCTTTATCTGTTACAGCGACTTCAAGCATAGTGGCTTGAATCCTCTCTCTGGAGAAGGAAAACACTTGGTTCCATTCAGGGTTAGATTTCTTTTCAAAATGACGAGTTGTACCCTTGTAGTTTCCAAGATGAACTTCAGCATAAGGGTCACAACTACCAGTAACATCTTTTGCAGGTAAATCCCTAGCTTTCACCACATGGACATACATGTATTGCATTTGTCATTATTCAATTCAAAATCAGGTAAAAACCCTTTTAATCTGTGAAAGAATTGATAAAAAAACAGTTTAAAAAAGCTTACATCTTTGGATAAAAGTGCTTCCATGCTAACATCCATCTGAGGATTAACAGTTGCTAATTTCATTAACACGAACTACAACCAAAGAGAACCCAATTTAGTTGAAAGTGCTTCCATGCTAACATCCATCTGAGGATTAACAGTTGTTATAGGACAAATTGTTAGTGTTGTTGTTTCGATTAATGCCGGATTGAGGTGAAATCTCTCCGGAATTGCATATACTTCCTATCCTACCAACCAATTCCCTGAGAACAATGCTCTGACCACCATTACCTCAAAAATATCTCTCTGTACCAATGAATTCTCATAATTGAGGTTAAAGAAGCAATTAGGAAGCTGCTTTGAGCTACAATTCAGCTTACTTCCTTGAATTCCCATTCCAAAGATGGAATTCCAGCCTTGGGGGATTCCATTTCCTTCATTGGTGAAAAACTTCTCCTTTTCCATAATTAAACTGGACTTCCAAATGGGATTATACTTTCTTGGCAAATCTCCAAATGGGTGTCTGGTTTTGAAGAATTAAGTAAGAAAGATTGAAACTTGAGGGTGGAATTGATAATTTTTTCGGTTCTTGGAATTCACTCAAGTATGTGAAAGATAAAAGGGTAGTGTGTGTGTGTGTGTGTGTGAGAGAGAGAGAGAGAGAGAGAGTGAGAGAGAGATTGGTAATAGGGGAAAGGAAAGTGAAGAGGAAGCAATGAAAAAACAAACATTAAAAAGGAGAAGGAATATTTGACTTTGCATTTCTTAGATGTAACTTAATTTATATAATTTAGTTTTAAGTTATCATACAAATTTATTTACAATAATTGTATTGTACAAAGAAGTGATCAAAACTTATGGATTTCGTATTTACTGATTTATGTTATATCAATAATTTTTTTTGGTGAGACGTTTTTTTTGGAATCATCTAGCAAAATTTCTTTTATGATTTTTGATAGCAAAATTTCTTTATATGATTTTGCAGGTGAGCTTATCTCCTATGACCTTTCCTCCACCCAGGTGGGGATTTGGTCGGTTACAGAAAACATTGAGTCAATGAGAATGTTGAAGTGTGTTGGATGGGGTGTGATGGCCAGCCATATAAGTGGCGAAATAGAGGATACCTTTGTTGCAGATCTTTCAGTTAGCTTGTCAACGGTAATAATATTAATTAATATTTTTAGCAGAATTTGAGGTAGTGTTTTGTTATGTTATAACTTATAAATGATACTTATTATGGGAGTTTGTGTGTGAAACATGGTCAGATTAAAACGGGAGCTCCTTGTTGTTCAAAACGACTTGCAAAATACAACCAGGTAATCAAATTCATCTTTACTTGACTTGTATTTATGTAAATGAGTTACTTGAATATATTTATAATTTTAAATTGAAAACTGAAGCTTCTGAGGATAGAAGAAGAGTTGGAGTAGCAACTCGAGGTATCATATATTGAGTGAGATGGGCCAATGTACAATTGTTTATCCATATAATCAACTGTTTGGAGCATTAGTCTTAAAGAATTATGAAAGGCAAGATGCAACTTTACTTAGTTGGAATTTGATGTACATAGTAGATTAGATGTAAATTTATATATTCTAAGAAATAGAATTGTATGGCATTAAATTTATTCAATGGATTCTATTTTTTGTATATGATATTTTATTTTCTATTATGAAATATTAAATACAAATTTAATCTGAAAATAAGTAAATCTATAAATAATATTTTTTTTAAACATTTAAAATTATGATACACAAAAATGTGTGTCATCTTCATTTATGACATGGCCTTTCTTGACAGGGGCTTTCTTGATACGCATTGCGTGTCATTAACACGCACGTCGTAAGGTTACGACACGCGAATGCGTGTCGTCTTGCTTTATGACAGGGCCTTCCTTGATACGCATTGCGTGTCGTAAACGCGCGTCGTAATTGCACGTCGTAAATGAGCGTCGTAAATGCGTGTCGTCTATAGACGACACGCAAAAGCGCGTCGTCTCTCTTTATGACAGGGCCTTCCTTGACGCGCATTTGCGCGTCGTCTGAGCCTTTTACGACGCGCAATGAGCGTCGTAAAAGGCTGTTTTTCTAGTAGTGGCTACTAATTGTAGCCTTCTACCAAGGCATCTAGTATCTGTGTGTGTGTCTCTTATATGAGTGTGTATTTTCCCAAGTCCGACTATCATTAACCAAAAATATAGTTTTTACATTACCGTGCATCGTGTGAATATTCACGAAGTGAATGTAATGGGAAAATATCATGGTACCGTAGTATTGTAGTAAGTAACTACTGCTGTACTAATTACCTTAAGCCAATTGTAATTTAAAGTAACATGTGATCGGCCTGTATCCTGCTACCGACTCTAGTAAAATGACGATGTAAGACGCCGTAAGAAATGACATTTGGCACCCGTAGACTTGCAAGTCCCACTGTAGCGAGCAGCAAGGTGTAGGATAGTCAATCCAGTATAGATCTATACGCAAACTCATACGCTCCCCAATTAAGGAGATTCTGGATACAAAAACGTTCATGGAAGGTAGTGCCATGCCCCGTTTAATGGCTCACATAACTGCATGAATGTATATGTAATGAATGTGCTAGCTGTATTGTGTGTTCTTTCTCTGTCTAGCATGTATGTACTGTAATGTTCTGCGTGTGCTAGCTGTAATGTGTGTTCTCTCTCTATCTAGCATGTATAGTAATGTACTGTGTGTACTAGCTGTATTGACTCATGAATGAACCGACTCATTGTATGTTTCATTGTTCATGTAATAGTTTTAGTATCTTCCTAAACTACCCCTATGGTAGCTTACTAGTAATGTATAATCAAGTTTGTATACCCTTGCTACCCAAAGGTATGGAACTGATTGAAGGAAATTTTATGACTATGTATATATACATGATATACAACTAATATTTAAACGACCTTCGGACGGATAACCGATGCCCTAAAGCCACATCCAAACAAGGAAAAGGAATTAAAGTGAGCTGGCCTTCCTAAGTCTTTTAAACATTACTTATATAACCAAGGTTCTAAAAGGCGTGAGGCGTGGCGTGGCGGCAAGGCCAAGCCTCAAGCTTAACGAGTTATGGCGAGCCATGGCGTTTTTCAAGGCGTGATGTAAGGCGGCGATTTTGTATTAATTTATAATTATATTACCGTATAAATATAAATTATACTATATATTAAAATTGTTGCTCCTTAGCTACAGTATTCTGCCTCCTCTTTGTGCATATATGGCCCTTCCAATTTTTATGTTATCTATTTCATTCGTTCCTTATGAAACTGTTGTTTACCCCCTGTACATCTGTTTTGTTTGTCATTCGTGTATTTTATCTAGGGAAATTGTCACTGTGGCCCAACTATCTTTCGTATATTGGTTTAAATGGTCCCTCGTGACTATTTTTTTGCTTTTAAAGGGCTTATACTTGTCATTTTATGGTTTAAAAGGTCACATTTCTAGATTTGAAGGGTGCAACCGGTCACACCCATCTGACTAGGACGTTTTCTTATTCCACCTCAATGCCAAGTAGATTAAATATGCCAGGTCATTGCCACGTGTTATGCACTAAATGAAACTTATATCCGTTTAAACCCTCTCAACTGTCCCTTTCATTTATTCTACTACCATTTGCATTCGTATACTTTTTTCAAACCATGATTGACACGAATCCGTTTCTTAAACTCTTCCTCCCTGAAATCGGCCAACATAATCAATCCTATGGCTGTCTACATGAAGATAGATCTCCATTTTGCCGGAATTTTTTCGAGGTACCCCGCTATTTGTTACTCAGATGGTGCATAACAAATGTTCGATGATGTCGATTTTGCTGGAATGGACAAGAACGAGTTTGTGGGGTTTATTCAAAGATTCGCTAATGAGGTATGCATCAATGTTTACTTTTGCATGCCCGATGTGGTGTTCCCTGATGGATTGAGGTTAATAGCTACTGATATGGACTATATGGACTTCATCGAAGTAGGATATGCTTCTGGTAGTGTTATTAATGTATACATGGACCATCTTGGTGTTAATGTACATCAATGGATCCTTGAGGAGCAAGGCGAAATATGCAGTTCATTAGATGAATTGTCTGATAGAATTGAAGTTGGTGAAGAAGTGCAAGGTGGTAAAGATATGGATGATGGAATTGAAATTGAGGATCTGTTGGGTCATAGGCAAGGTGTTACGGAGGATTTGCAAGGCACTAGGGAAGAGTTGCAAGATGGGGAAGGTGATGACATTAACATTGAAGTTGAGAATGATCAAGGTGATATGGAGGATCTGCAAGGTAGTACAGAGGACTGGCAAGGTAAGGAAGATGATGGCATTGACTTGGAAGTTGACAATGAACCTGATGAATGTATTCCTATGAATAGGACAAAAGATGATGAGTTTTTGAGCAAACTGTGCCCAAATGACCAAGTTACCCCTAACAGTCCTCCTCATGAAGAGCTATATGAGCATATAGTCGATGATGAAGTAATATCTAATGAGCAAGCTATTTATAATGACAATGTTCATTGGAAAAAACAGAAGCATGTATTAGGTATGAGATTTGTGAATCCTAAAAAACTGAAACACGTGTTGTGTAACTATGTTGTTGCAAATGGTTACCAGTTATGCAACAAGACAAATGATAGCAGGAGACTTTTAGTGAAGTGTTGTTCCGGTGCTTGCAAGTTTAGACTGTGGGCATTTTGGATGAGTGAGGAAAAATCTTTCCAAATTAAGAGTCTCATAAATGAGCATAACTGTGCAAGAAACTTCAAATTAGGTTCAATTATCAACTATGCTTGGATAGGTACCCATTACACCACCCAATTCTTACAGAAACAAAAAGTTAGTGTTAGGCTCCTTAGGGATGAGGTTAAAGAGAAATTTGGGATAGATGTAAGTATGGGACAGTGTAGATGAGCTAAGAAGTATGCAATTGAGTTGATTGAGATAACATTAGTGGATCACTATGCAAAGCTATGGTCATATGGTGAGGAGATAAGAAGATCAAATCCTGGATCAACAGTCAAAATAGATGTCAATGCTATGCCAGATGGTAAGACTTATTTTAGCAAGTTTTACATTTGTTTTGATGCCCTCAAGAAAGGGTGGAGAGGGAGCTGCAGAAGAATTATAAATTTGGATGGGTGTTTCTTAAAGGGTTTATGTTCAGGAGAGCTAATTGTTGCTATAGGAAGGGATGCTAATAATCACATATTCCCAATTGCATGGGCAGTTGTATGTGTAGAAAACAAAGAAAATTAGAAATGGTTCTTGGAAAATCTAAAAGATGACCTTCATCTAGAGGATGGTTTTGGTTTATCATTGATGTCAGATCAACACAAGGTATGTCATATACTTACAACTTTTATATATTTTACAATTAAGTTACATGATGTTTAAAATATGACTATTATTATGTAGGGGTTGTTAGAGGCTGTTAAGGAAGTGCTTCCTATTGCTGAACATAGGCAATGTGCAAGGCATATTGTAGCCAACTTTAGGAAAAGATTTAGTGGTGTACACTATGAGAACATGTTTTGGAAGGTAAGCAAAGCATCCACTGAGCCTTTATTCAATGCTGCCATGAAGGAAATTCAAGTACTTAATCCTGCAGCCTATGATTACCTTATGGAAACAAACCCAAAATCTTGGAGTGGAGCATTCTTTCAAGAAGGAAAGATGTGTGATGTAGTGGAAAATGGATTGTCTGAGAGCTTTAATAGTGTCATCAGGGATGCAAGGAAAAAGCCAATCATCACCATGTTAGAGGAGATTAGACTATATGTTATGGAGAGGCTGTACAATTTGAAGATGAAAGGTTGTTCATGGCCTGATTACAAACCCTGCCATCAATAACACTCCTACTAAATAAATTGAAAAGAGCTCAAAGGTACTTTCTAGTCTTTACACTTTTAATATAAGTGACATACTAACTAATAAGGTGGGTTTAATAGGTATTGGCAGGTTTTACCAAGTGGTCTTAACCAATTTGAAACCAGAAACCTGGTAGAATCATATGCTGTTGACCTTGACAAGAAGACTTGTACTTGTAGAGTATGGCAACTTAATGGGTATGGTTGTGTGCACTCAGTAGCTACTATATCATATTTGAATAGAGATGTAGCCACTTATGTTGATCCAATGTTGTATGATGCCTTCTACAAGAACACTTACAAATACCATATACATGGGATGAATGGCAGCAACATGTGGCCAGTTACTGATTTCATACCACCCTTACCACCATTGAAAAGAAGAATGCCAGGTAGACCAAAGGTTAATAGAAGAAGAGATGCATCAGAAAAGCTTCCAAGGCACACTGTGTCTAGGGCATGTAAAATAATCTTGTGTAGTGTGTGTAGACAATCAGGGCATAACAAGGTTACTTGTCCCAAAGTTGAAAGGCCGCATGTAGAAAGGTCAAGGGTGAAAAGGAGCATGAAACTAAAGGTCAAGAAAAGGAAAACAGTTGACAAGGGTAAAGATGGTGAAGGAAGTAGTGGACCAACTAGAGATGGTGAAGGAAGGAGTGGACCAACTACAGGTTATGAAGGAAGGAATGGACCAAAAATTGGTGGTAAAAGGAAAAAATCTGAGAGGATCATAAAAAAGAAATTTGCAAAGAAGGTTAAGACCAAGGATGGGAAAGGTGAAACTAGTGCAAACCCGGTAGACCTTAATGAGTAGGTATAATTTGATGGTTTCCTATGGGTATGTTTGACAATGGTTTTATGTTGTACTTGTTTGTTTGGTTTGACATTTACTTGTTTGTGTGAAGTTAGTATGTTTACATTGACAATGGTTTGTAATATTATCATGCTTTGCTTCTTTAAGACTTTTGGATTCCTGTTACTTTTCACCTAGCATGCAGTCAATTCCCATTATTTTCATGTGCTATTTGTGTGCTTAATGGACAAAAATGTGGTTGTGTTTGGTTGGATTTAAGTGTTATGTTTGGTATTGGGATGTAGTAGGTTATTAAGTTTGGAATTGGACAAGTTGTTATGTTTTAAATTTGTTGTGTTTGGTTGGATTTAAGTGTTAACTTTGTTTAATTTGATGTTCATATTTTGTACATACAAAACACATCACACTCCAAATATAACCACTTCAATTAAATAAAGTACATTACAGATTACATAACAACTTAAAGGAAATAAAGTACATTATAAGTTTCAAAAGACATCAAAGTGCATTACAAGATGCATAACAAGACAATGGTTCCAACTGACCTTCATTACAACTTGTACATGATTAAACAGAAAAAAACCCAACTACATACTAGGTAAACCTTCAACTTAAAGACCTCAGCCTGAAGCTTTTTGTTGGACTTATACAACCCATTTATGATCAAACCTTCATTGTTGCACTCCATTTCATCAACCCAAGCTATAAAACCTGAACGAGCATCCTGATTCCAAGTAGTTGCTTCAATTAACACATCTTAAAAAAGTAGGGTTAACATCAAAATGTGAATAACTGGTAAATTACCTTTTTCGGGCATGCATAAAAGGGCCTTCCTGGGTTATTCGTAGTACGAGATGTTCTTATTATCGCCTCAGCTCCACATCCACATTCAATGTTCTTCATTATGTACCTTCACAGTGAAGAGTATTTGAAGAAGAAAACAATGTGCTAGAATGAATGCAAGAAGGTATATATGAAGGAGCAGTGCATAAAAAAGACTATATTACCCCCACTATGTAAAAGACTATATTACCCCCACTATTGCACTTTCAACGGATCCGTTTATCAAACTTAAGAACTAATTTAGATCAAAAACAATCGGCAAAGAACATCAGACATCTTTACAAAACGACTATCATTTTGATAGTTCTTTCATTAATAATTCGATTTCACTTACAAAATGCCTGTCATTAAGACATGACTTTTACATAGGGATATTTCGCCAAAATAAACAGAAATAAAAGAAATAAAATTAAGACACACGAACACTACATACTAATAACCTTCTTAACCATTAACCACCTTAGCTGCAGATCAACCCATCACCAAACCTTAACAAGGAAATGGAGCACAACAACCAGCAACAAGAGCATCCCCAACATCATGCCACCCAGAGCAACACCAACGACTTTAAACTTTTGATCATGATCATCCAGCTTGTGCTGGAGACTGATGTGGTCGATCCTGAAAACGATATAATCTTGTCCTAGCTGCTCCTTCAACCTTTTCATTTCAGTTTGGTTTTCTGCAATCTTCGGACCACAATCACAGAAGATTGAGCGGAGCACATTGTAGTTGATGTCTTCACCAGAATTTATAGAGTTGGGTGAAGGTGGTGGAGCCGACATTGTTGCTTTTTAAGGGTTCTTCCACAAGATTGTTTGCCCGAAAATGGTAAACAAGTTTCAGATTTGTTTTACTTCAAACCCCACATGCGTATGTCCCCTTATAATTCGATACTTGTGCCTGGGACTCAATCGAATCGACGGTGAAAGGTTGTTGGGGTGTTGATGGACATTAAAGGCGATAATTACTAATCTGCATGTGCCAGCTTATGTGTCATCGAGTCAACTCGGTATTGACTCAGTGAGTTACCTCATACGTATACATGGCAAGTGACGAGGCAGGTTTACCTGCTAAAATGGGTAAGGTGACTTTCTAAATCGGTCATCAACAAGTTTAACCCCTTAAAACGCAAAAAATAATCACGAGGGACCATTTAAACTATTATACGTAACTTTGTTGGGCCGCAGTGACAATTTTCCTTTTATCTATTAAGCCTTTTTGTTAATGTAGAATGCTGACTTGCATCTACGTGTCTTTTTTCCCTACGTTTATTGTCCACGTGTTCTTCTTCTCTCTTTCTTTTGGGTTCGTTGTCCACCGCTGTTTCTTTTTGGTTCTTCGTTGTTACTGCCTCAGCCATGGTCACCGCCCACCATCCCAAACGGCTTGCTTCGTTCTTTATTACACCACCAGTTCCTTCCACCGCTTTCATTTTTGTTCCTCATGCTTCCCCCACCGCCTCTCTTATCAGATGTCTTCTCCACCACCTACACATACGTCTTCGACCGTACCTCCGGCCTCTGTGGCCTTCTTTCTAATCGAATCGGAGGAGAGGTCCTGTAGATCACCGTCGTCTCCGATTGAATCAGGGATATTAAGACGTGTCGATGGGCCACGGAGGTTGAAAACGGCGGTGTCGTACGCACGACCGGCGTCGACGTTTGTGGAAAATATTCTATTCTCTGTCCACGTGTTGTTCATTGTGCCTGGTTTTGCTTCCATCTTTATCTGTTATCTGAACTTAGGGCTTTTATCCCATCCTCTCCTCTCCCTACCGGTCGCCGAATATAACTCTTTCTTCGTGGCTGATTCGGAACGACTTGAAGGTAATTTTTCTTTTACTTTGAGGGTATCGGCTATGGTGGTGGGGTTTCTTGGCCTTTGCGTACGTGAACAGGGCTGAATATTGGACATTTATGGAGGTGGTCACCGGTGCTTGATATCGAGTGCTAGGGGTGGTATTGGGTATGGTCGAAGACATTCACTTGTGAGAATCGGTAAACCCTAATTTCAACTCCTGTTGTTTTTTACTTAGATTGATGCAATTACCTATTTTTTACTTCAAATTCGTGGGATCTGATATGGTTATTTGTCTAAGTTGGGGATAATTCGTCTCGCATATTTTGATTTTGATATGCTACTTTTCATTAGATGAATTTTTCCAGAGTACATCGATTGCAGAATACCCATCAGCTGCTTGAAAATTTAGTTCATGTTTATGACTATTTGAATCAAACTTGCTAAATTTCCAGGCTCCCATGTTATCAAATTCTTTACAATTTTAGCATAATTTCTTTCAAGTTGGTTCATTTCTTTCTTGATCCTTTTGTGTCACAGTAGATCTTTATCTTGAACACTTGAAATTCTAAATCCCACTTTTCTTTTGCTAAATAACATCAAGATTTGTTACAGTATCATGAAATTTAAGGTCCATGAAATAAAACCAAAGATTTTTTTGACGTTGCAGGAGAAAGCATTCGAATGGGTTTCATCTAAAGCACATGATGGAAAATCAGTTACTTCATCAGAATTTATAGCCTATTTGCAGGTTGCTGCTTAGTCTTGGATCATTTAATGTTTATAATTGTACCAGGATGTACATAACCTGTTACTGTATGGTATCCAAGGCAGGGGCAAATCACCAAATTACCCTTGAATACAATTTGTGGAGAAATCTTCATGCATAAATCCACAATGTGACTGGAATCCTACGCTTTGAACGCAAAAACAAAGCTGAAATAATGTCATAAGAAAATCTATGAACCTTTTATATGTTAACAGTTAAATTGTTGATATTAAGGTTATATATATATATACACCCAACTTAATGGATCTCCCAGTTTGAGGAAGTGTTCTATAGCGTCTTTCTGCTCCATCCATTGCTTCCCAACGGTCGAATGATCGAAAGCTCCATCATTTCCCGTCGTCGGCGTCAGGTCTCCATAGACAGTGAAGAATATAAGGGTATATGGTCAGAATACGTATGTGTGTTGCTTCGATTAGGCTTGCGTTCTCAGTCTGAGTCTCTAGGCATGATCTACCCTTTCATTGTAAGGTTTTCTATATTCAGTTATTGCAGATCACAAATTAAGTATCCACGCCTTTGATTCAATCTTTTTAGCAAATGTATAAATGGTTCTTGATATTCCGCTTTCAATTGTGTTTAGGTTTTGTTAGTATTTAGTATTTATTGATATTAATTGTGTCTTTACCTTTTCTTGGTTTCTGTTTAAGATGGCATTTTGTTTCTGGAGGTGAACAGGATGCTAAGGACAGGAGGCTACTTTGTGTGGGCAGCACAACCCGTTTATAAACATGAAAATAAGCTTCATACACAATGGAAAGGTAACAAATGGTGGATTTTACTGGACATAAATTTTTTAGATTAAGTTTAATTTGTATTTGGATGACATTTGCATAATTGGATAAGATTTTTCAAAGTAAAATCTTGCTTTTGTTTTTGTTATCAATCTATTGGAACTGATAACTGAATTACTTTTTTTTACTTGTGGTTTGTTTTAGGTTTAGGAAATCGCAGCAGCTCAGTTGATATGAACCTGTTTCCTTTTGCTATTTGAAGGTACGAAGTCTTTAACATCCAAAGTTTCTTTGTTTGTGGTGTCTTCCCATAAAAGAAAAAATAAAAAAAGAAATCTCTAAAATTGATATTATTAGATATGTACCTTTTTCTGAATATGTAACTATGAGTGCAGGAGGAAAGTAAAAAAAATGCATCTTTTACACAAAGCAGATAATCTGGTGGAGGCGTCAAGCGGCTTCAAGGCCAGATCATGGTCGTCATCTCGCGAAGGGAACGGAGTGCTTCCATAGATATAACACTCTTCGTTAGTTGCTTCCCCTGCAGGTTTATCTTATTTTTTTTAATTGAGCGTTGGAAATATTAATTTTGATCAATAGGGTTTATTGTTGCTTTGCCTTATCTGATTTAACTACTCTTGCTCCTAACTTTGTCTTACTTTTGTTATTTTTGCATGTTATTAAATTAAGTTTTCATTCCTTAGGTACTTAAAGTTTAATCGTTAAAGTCTGTGCCTGCACAAAACTGTGATGTCTATGACGAACAGATGCCTTTCGTTTACAAAGGCCGGATTCTGAAAGATGATAATTCTCTTAAGAATTCTGGTGTCTACTTCCATCGAATCTTTTTTCATTAAATGTTCTCTATTACACATTGATTGATTGATGTTCTAAATTTCTCAACACATTAAAGGGGCATAACCGTCATTTTAATTTGTCAAATCTGCTGTTTTTTTTTTCTGTTTATCAATTTGAAAGTTTGTTATCTTATTTATCCAACTTTCAACTTGAATTAACAAAACTGCTTGCCATTTTGCCTGATTTCAGTTTAGTTACCATTATATTTGTTATCAATATTTAATTCATAAAATTGCTTATTGATGCCAATGATTTTTATTCAAAACATTTCAGGGGCATAACCGTCATTTTTAATTTCTCGGATCGTTCTGAAGATGATCTTGTGGGAGAGGTTAAGTATATACAATTTAATCAAAACTTTGTTATCATTATGTATTATTTTTAGCAAAGGACATTTTGGTCGGTCCTAAAAAATTATAAGTATTTGAAACCCATTTATAATTTTTCTATTTGTAAATTTTACAAAATCATCACTTAAGGGATCTCAAAGCCGCAAGAGCTTATTCGAGAGGAAGCAGTTGGACTGGTGTTGCCTTTGACTAAATTTGGTTTAAGTAGTTTTGTACCCAACATATGTGTTTTAAAAAGAGAATATATCTCAGTTTGCTTCTACTTTACTACATTTTTTAAGCATCAATATACTTTCATAGTCAACCAATTATAGCATTCTACTTCCATGACAAACGTTTAACATAATGTCTTCCATCGGTTTTCTTTAATATTAGCGTGGAATCCAACCCCCGCGAAGCGGGGCTTCTTATCTAGTTTATATCAAATATACCTAGTTTTTAGAAGTGTTATATCAACAACTAATAACAGAAAGTTAATAAAAAACACAATACTTGTATGTCCGATTAGAAAAGGTATAAAAAAGAGAAAAAAAACGTGTCTCAAATGAAAAAATACGCGCCATAACACGCCATATCGCGCGTTGCCACGCGCCACGCTTAACAGCAACGTTATGAAGCTTTTCGTAACGGCGACGCCGCGCCTCACGCCATGGCACGCCTTGACGCCCGCCATGACGTGCCTTTTAGAACACTGTATATAACTATACATACATAAGCATGCATTTGACAATATATAAGTATGAAAGAGTTTAAGTAAAAGTATTTGACAAGTAAAAGAGTTTGTAAAACAGTTTGAAGTAAAACAGTTTGTTCTTGAAAAGGTGGAAAAATGATATAAATGACTAAGTGTCACTTATATACCCCCCTCCTTGGGGTTTACGGCCGTAAACACCATTGTTTAGGCCGTAAACTCCTATATTTTGATGTGTCGGGACTTTATTGTTGCACAATAAACCCTAGGGCATCCTCTCTCCTGATATCTCCTAAAGTGTTAAACCTAAAATACTCAAACTTATTCTAAAAAGTCTGAAAATTAACAGTAACTGTTCTGACTTCTATTGACTTGATATGTTGTACATAATAGAAATTTCGGGTTCTCATAGATAGCCCTCCCTCTCACTCTACACATTCAAATACTCTTTATGGTTGCTCTCAGGAAGATATGGCCGCAAATGGGAGGTCATAAGGTCCTTATATAGGGCACAGGCCCGAAACTTAGGGTTTTCTCTGCCCGAGATCTACTCGGCGAGTCAGTCCTCTGACTCGTCGAGTCCACTCATTAAATCCACGTGGTAACCCGACACCACTTGGCGAGTCAGGCCTTCGACTCGTCGAGTCTCTCCTTAAACTTCAAAATTGAATCACAAAATAAAGTACCTGAAAATCCGGATGTTACAGTGATGCAATCTGAAGACGATGAGAGTACCATATGTGCTGTGGGGAGAAGCTGCCAGTCACGCTATGTATACTCTGTACAGAGTAAACACAAAACAACTCGAGGAGGCTACACCTACGTGAAAATTGCCAAAAGACACCTAAAGAAGTTAGAAGATAGAAATAAGAAGATGGTTCATTTTGGAGTGGAGAAAGGAACAAAGGCGTACTGACTACTAGACCCAGATACGGGGTCAATTTGTGTAAGTAGAGATGTGGTGTTCGAAGAAGATAAGGAATGGGAGTGGGAAAATGCGGTCAAGATAAAGTAAATACTAGGTATGAGCTTTACAATGGAAGGTTACGACCTAAATGATTTAGATGAGGTTGGATCAATAATAACTCCAGAAGAAGGTGAAGACGGGCTGCCACAATCCAATGATATGTGGACTGAAAGTGGGTCGGAGCCCAATACATCCCAGATGGACTCACACACAAACCCACATGATAACCTAGGTACCGACTCCTTTAGTCCGACTAGGAGTCCATCGCAGCAACAATCGACGTCGCCAACAACCCCAATTTCTTCCGTCAGTTCTTCAAGTACGACGTCAAGCTCCACTGGTGGTGGCGCTCCCAAGCGATTCCGAATACTATCTGGCCTATTTGAAAACACCGAGCGATTTTTGTTGGTTCACAATGAGGATGAACCCACCTCATATGCAGAGGCAAGAAAGCGATCAGAGCGGATTAAAGCAATGAAGACAGAGCTCGCGTCAATTGAGAAAAATCGGACATGGAACCCAGTTGAACTCCCAAAAGGACAAAAAGCTATTGGATTGAAGTGGGTATTTAAGGTGAAAAGAGACCCAAATGGAAGAATATTGAAGCACAAAGCGAGATTGGTGGCACGTGGTTACGTTCAGAAACTCGGAATCGATTATGAAGATGTTTTTGCACTGGTTGCCAGACTTGAGATGGTACGTGTTCTACTTTCCCTTGCAGGAACTCATGGATGGCTTGTACATCATTTAGATGTTAAGTTAACTTTCTTGAATGGAAACCTGGAGGAAGAAGTGTATGTATGACAACCGGAAGGCTTTGAGAAACCAAACCAAAAGCACAAAGTTTACAAGCTCTCAAAAGCTCTTTATGGGCTTAAGCAAGCGCCTAGAGCTTGGAACTCTTGTTTAGACAGGTACCTGAAGGATTTGGAGTTCAAAAGGTGCTCTTGTTTAGATAGGTACCTTATGATACTCTTGTTTAGAAATAATGATCTTCAAGACTCAGATGAAAAACGGTTTGAGTGAGTGACTTAGGTCTACTATCTCACTACCTGGGAATAGAGGTTAATCAATTTGAAGGTCGGATCACATTAAAGCAGGAGGCATATGCAAGAAATATTCTAGCAAAAACAACAATGGAGGACTGCAACCCCACCAAGTGCCCAATTGATCAGAAAGTACAGCTGAGAAAAGATGAAGACGGTGAGCTAGTCAACCCAACTGAGTATAGAAGCATTGTGGGAAATTTGCGATATTTAACACATACCTGAACAAATCTTTCATTTGTAGTTGGTGTTGTAATCTGATTTATAGAAAAACCAATTGAAAAATACCTCCAGTTAGTAAAGGGTATCATAAGGTATGTTAAGGGCACCTTAGACTATGGTCTCGTCTATTCAAAAGGTGAGAAAGAAATCAAGATTGATGGCTATTCAGACAGTGATTTGGCGATGGATGTAGATGATACGAAAAGCACATATGGTGTGGCATTCTACATCAATGATAATCTAGTTACATGGGTATCTCAAGAACAGCGAAGTGTTGCTCTATCCTTGTGTGAAGCGGAGTTTATGGCAGCCACAATGGGAACATGTCAAGATATTTGGATAAGATGCCTACTCACTGAGATAACCAGACAAACAATAGCACCTGCAACTCTGCACATTGATAACAAGTCAACCTTAGACCTCATGAAAAGCCCGGTCTTTCACAGGAGAAGCAAGCACATTGACACAAGATTCCATTTTATTAGAGAATGTGTGGAAAATGATGAAGTAAAGGTGACTCATGTTTGCAACAAGGAGTAAAGGGAAAACATTCTTACAAAAGTAATGGGAAACGTGAAGCATAAAGAGATGAGGGAGCTGATTGGAGTCAAGCAGGTGACCAATTCTGGATTAGGGGGAGATTGTTGACTTAATCTAGAAATTTTGGATATGTGTTATTTTAATTATTTTTGCTGAAAGTAGTGGTCAAAAGTAGAGTTTGAATAAGCTTGCAGCCATGTTGGATTTAGTACCGAGTCTAGAGGGTAGTATGAGTTAGTTTCTTTATTTTTCTGCATTTGATTAGTTTAAAAGGTGAAAGTGTCGTTGGTAGTATGTGACTTCTTTTGTTTACCGTGAAAGTGAATAAAACAGTGCAGCTTTTGCCCATTTTGCTCCCTGTCCTCTGTTTTGGAGTAAATTGCACGAATGGTCCCTATGGTTTACGGTAATTTGCGTGTTTGGTCCCTAACTTATTTTTTTAACATGAAAGGTCCCTACTGTTTGTTTTTTTACGTACTTGGTCCCTGTATTACCTAAAAAGAATATTTTACCCTTGATTTTTTAATTTATTTAAATAAACACACCCTCAGTCTCACACCCCTCACCTTATCTTACCTACCCCAATATTTTTCTCTATTTAAATAATAGTCTTTTTAGGTAAGACAAAGACCAAACACATAACAAAAACAAACATTAGGACCAAACGCGTAACAAAAACAAATAATAGGGACCTCCCGAGTTAAAAAAAAAGTTAGGGACCGAACACGTAAATTACCTCAAACCATAGGGACCATTCGTGTAATTTACTCTCTGTTTTGTTTTATCTCATAAAATCCTTCATACCACTTTAAGCTTTCCCTGCAATACCAACAAGAAGTATAAGCAATTTAGTCATTTTTGTTTTTTAGAATTTTATTGATTTTAAATGTATGAAATTATTATAAAGTATTAAAAAGAAATGATTTGATTTAGGCAAATGTGATATTAATTGTAAAAGCTTACGAAATGTATATATGATATTTAGAAATTGTATGATATTTTGATGTTTAAGAAGGGCATAAGTGAAATTCTTACTTTGTAAAAAGTTTGAATTTATCAATTTAATGACAAAATTTTCATTTCCATGACTTTCTTCATAAGAAGAAGGCAAGGTGCAGGAAATAAAAATGCATTTTACTCCTATAAATAATAAACTACGTTTTCATATTGGTAATTAGTAAAGAAGGTTACTATTCAACAACAATAGTTGTTAAGAAAGAAAGTGTTAAATGTAGGTTTCTCAGAACACAGAAGATGCTTTAGGAAAAATTGTGTACGAATCCATTGCTTGCATCACAATTATTTTATCTCAAGTAGCACAAGGTTTCAAAGCATCCCCAGCAACCAAGCGTGCTGATGTGGTAGCAACAAACGAAGGTCTTAAAGAGATACTTAATCCAGGGCCAGTCCATATATATTTTGGGCCCGAGGAAAGAAAGAAAAAAAGTCCCCCCAAAGCCATTATATAATAAAGATTTGAAATAGACACCATTTACAAAACATCATTAATAATATTTTTTTTTACGAAACAGTTGAATTAATAATATAACCACAACCTTTACAAAAACAACTAATAAAAATGCTTATCTTTAAGATTTGAAGATGCAAAATCATTAGTAATATTATCAAAATCAATTTTGTTTAACCTATATTTCTCTAAACATAATATTGCCACAACATTTAATTTTTCTTACATTGATTCCCTTAGGTAATTATTAGGTGAGACATCAACACATTTTAAACCACAACCATTATTAGCAAGCTGCAAAATAAAATCAATAACAAAAAATTAGTAGAGACAAAACAAAAAAGTTGGAACATAAAAATGTTGATTATACAACTACATACAAAAATCTGCAAACATATTACATGATTGAGTGAAAAATCTTAAATGTTTGAGGCTGAAAGAATAGAGATCAGACGATTAGAAATAAGATATACTAACAGAAACAAAAATTAGAATGTTTGATACTTTGTTTGATTCTTTGATGGTAGAAAATGAGAAACAAAAAAATCAGAAAAACAAATTTAATCAAACCATACCTCAATTCGCACCTAATGGTTGTACAATACCTGAAATTGAAGATCAAAAGCTCTGATAAGCAGCCTGTACAGTACCAGAAATCTAAAATAATTTAGGCTCTAAAAGAATGGAGTTCAGATTTCAGAAACCATAAACAAAAACAAAAAATTAGAAGGATTACACTTTTTTTTGAGTCTTTGATTAGAACAAATAATGAAAAACAAAAATACAAATCATAAAAAAAAAAAAGATTTGATCAGGCCATACCTCAAATGTGCGCATGATGCTTGTACATACCCTAAATCAAAAATCAGAAGCTTTGATAAGAAGCTTGTACAGTACCAGAAATCGAAAATCAATTCAGAAATATATGCCTAGTGTGTGGAATAAAAATCAAATGAAGGGGAAGGCCATAGATCGAGGGTGGAGAGTGATGTGGTGATGATGAAGGCATCTCCTGATGTCTATTCAGAGGCGGCAAGGCTTGATATGGAATAACTGATTCACACGACTAACGAGATGTCTACTCGTGTCTGATGTTTGTGCAAGTGTCGATTCGGTACCCTAATTTACGTTGTCTATTGTGCTTAATTCCCATATGCAGTGTTTCCAACAGCCTTCCAATTAGTTTCTTGGGCTGATTTGAGATTGATTTAATTTGGCCTGGGCCTTAACAAATATACACATAAGCTAATTTTTCTACATACATATATTGTATATAACCCATAAATTTTGGGCCCCTTAGGGGCATGGGCCCTGGGCGCTCGCCCGGGTTGCCAATCGTCAGGACTGGCCCTGACTTCATGCCAAAACATCAGGAGTTTTAGAGACTTTGGTTTCATGCTTGGTAACTTGTGGCACAAGTCTCATGTCCTGCTCATCCAATCTTATACGTGTTGCATGTGAATCATGCAGGGCGACTTGGTCATTAATCGATGCATCTGAGATTCATTAAACTAAAGAGAAAAAAATCCATTTCCATTGAGATCCATCCGTTCGCACTCATTGGATTGGATTAATATTAATGACGATGAATCTAAACCGTTGATCGGTGGGGATTCTGAAAAGATTGTGAATGCAATCACACGAGCATTTCTTGGATCAAAAGCTGTACAAGTTGCTTTTTATTATTGTCTCCGCCAACGCACAGAGGCTACTGTATTGTCTTCTGGTATTCAGGTAATTATTTATTTTGTTTTTAATCTTTTTGTCTGTTAAAACGAGTTATTACATAATAATCCAACTTTTTTTTCTTATCAGATCATCTTAAGGTGTTGTTTACATAATACCTCATTCACCAGTGTTTTATGCGGTTTGCCTAGCTCTTTACCTGTTACCACAGTCGTGAGTGGAGGTGGCGATAACACAATTATTTCAGAAATCCTTTCCATATTATCACTTTGTGCTTCTTTCGAAAGAGATCAACAAACAGGAGATCAAAATAATCTGAAAACAAATTACCAAATCCACATACCCTAATCTGCCATTCATGTGTAGGTGCAGGCCCCTGTTTTGATCAAAAGAGTATACCCAAATAAAGCAAAACACAGAGCTGCAGGGAAAAGATTCCCAGATTTTCTTCTTATTTCTGATAATAAAACAAGAAACTTACAAGGCTTTAAATAATAAGCAAAGGAAAAACTGCTAAGCTAAAAAACTGAAAAACATGGGCTCCTAACTAGGTGGCAACTAAGCCACTTATTCCTATTGACAAGGTCAATAAAAGACCAGGTCAGAATTACTTTTTCCTCCACATACTTCCCCTTAATTCTGAACTTTGTCCTCAAGTCTTACGACTCCCAAAAGGTTTCTCATCTATAAGAACTTGAGTCTTGGCAAAGCTTTTGTCAAGGGATCTGCTCTTTGTTCTTCACCACTTATGTGTTTCACATCAATTTGTTTCCTTTCAATACAACCCTGTATGAAATGGAACTTAGTGTCAATGTGCTTACTCCTCCCATGGAAAACAGGATTCTGCATAAGAGCTATGTCTGACTTGTTGTCTACATACATCCTGACACATTCTTCCTTCCAACCGGTCAATTCTTTGAGGAGACTCCTTAGCCAAAGTGCTTGGCATGCTGTTGCAGTTGCTGCCATAAACTCTGCTTCACAGGAAGATAGGGCCACAGTGTGTTGTTTCTGGGACGACCATGTGATTTGATTACCTGATAGATAGAAAATCATTCCTGTTGTACCCTTTCTACCATCGATATCCATTCCATGGCTACTATCACTGAATCCAATAAGCCTTTTATCACCACCTTTCTTGTACATTAGACCAAAGTTAGTTGTCCCCTTTATGTACCTCAAAATGTGTTTGACTGCTTTGAGATGGCTCTGCTTTGGTGATACCATGTATCTACTCACTACTCCAACTGAGTAGCTCAAATCAGGTCTTGAGTGGATGAGATAGCGAAGACTTCCGATGAGGCATCGATACTCGGTAGCATTGACTGGTATTCCATCTTCATCTTTTGTTAAACCCAGTCGGGGTTCCATTGGGTATTGAGATGGGTTGCACTCTCCCATGCCTGCTATTTGCAAAATCTTCTTAGCATACCCTGCTTGACCGATTGTGATGCCATCCTTGTCTTGGTGAACTTCTATCCCTAGGTAGTAGGATAAGGTTCCCTAGTCACTCATATCAAAAAACTTCAACATCCTTCTTTTAAACTCAACAACTAATTCTTCACTTGAACCTGTCACAATCAGGTCGTCCACATAGACCCTGACAATCAACGACCTGTTTGACTTTTGGAGTTTATACACAACATATTCCTATGGACATCTCTGGAATCCCATTTCTTTCAATGTTTTATCAAGCCTATCGTTCCATGCCCTTGGAGCCTGACGAAGGCCATAAAGAGCCTTGTTCAACCTTTACACCATGTTCTCCTTTCTTGCGACAACAAAACCGGTTGATTGTGTGACATATACTTCTTCTTGCAGAATCCCATTTAAGAAGGCTGATTTTACATCCAAATGATGAACCTTCCATCCTTCACTTGCAGCCAAAGCCAACATCATGTACTTTTCGCAGTCGCACAATCCTTAAAATCTTCGGGAAGAAATTCAGCTCTATTCATGCTGACATCATCACCCAAAAAACAACGTTCTCGCCTTTCCGACCTCGCACACCATTACTCTTTATGTGATCGAATTCAAAATTCATTTCAATCTCATTCCATGTTTGCCATGCTGGCACTCGCATCCATTTTGTCCCTCGAAAATTCTCCTTCTGTTGAAACATCAATTTCCAAAATCGCCGTGCCTTTAATTCCACGGAGTGCTACTCTTTGTGATTACCTCAGGATTTCAACACTAGATGGGAATGGAATGAGAGGGAAGCTCTCGTATTGGAACGGAATCAGAGATGGTTGTGTCGGTTTGTTGGAATCTAGACTACGTTGGGGTGGGCCTTTAGCGATTCAACATCTATGCGCGAGTGGAATCCCCCAAACTCTTGTTGATTTATTAGGAAACGATCAATTAGACGATCAGATCGGGTTATCTCTAGTGGGGGTTGTATGGACGATATCCTCATTATGCCAGTGTCTGCCAGGTGGCGAAATGTAAGTACCTTGCTATTATGTAAAAAATATAAGCATGTTGCTATTATGGGTAAACAAAAGTACATTGCCCATATTTCTAGCAAAAGCATAAACGTGTTGCTGGTACTCACGGTTTTCCCTTAAAAAAGTTATTGTGATGAAAAAACATGAGTAAAATTTGTGGAAGCTAATATTTATAAGGGTGTTAATGGAAATGGTCTAATCATCATCATCATCGTCATGCAATGATTGTTTATAAATTTATATTACAGGTAGGAATTCCAGGTCAAATAACTCAGTGTTTGGAACACATGGAGTTAAAAGACACTGCAAGAGCTGTTGCATTTCTAGCCAAAATGACTCTTCATAGATCACTTGTTGTTCAACTTCTTGAAAGAGGTCTCTTGGATCCAAACAAAATGAGAAGGCTACTTGACTCCTCATCACCACGAGAAGTCACTCTAGATATTCTCATGATCATTTCAGACTTGGCTCGTATGGATAAGGTAAATATTACATATCATATATTTAGTATCTTATATATATATATATATATATATATATATATATATATATATATATATATATATATATATATATATATATATATTCCAAAACATATGATGAAATGAAATGCAGGTTTTTTATGAGCACATACATGGAGCAAATATTTTACATCTCTTAAAAGACTTTCTAACACACCAAGATCCAAATGTTCATGCCAAAGCTTGCAATGTTATTGGCAATATGTGTCGGCATAGTTCCTACTTTTATGATTTATTGGCAAGTATCAACTCAAGTACCAAATGTCTATTAATTATTTTCTTTTCTTTTTTGAAAAAAAAACATATAGTATAACTAAAACTACTTTCTGTCTGATAAATGATATGTGTCATACATATTACAGGCAAAGCACAAAATCATCAGTCTCTTGGTTGATAGGTGCTCTGATGGGACAAACGCACTCGTAAATTTGCTTGTTTTGCAGTAAGTTGTATGCTAAAAAAATAAAATATATTTAAATTTTTATATATAAATAATAAACTTAGGTTTTGTTATTTGATTTTAATTATAGATTGGTAATGCAGCAAACCACTGTGACATGTTTTATGAAGAGCTGAGAAAATGCATACCTCTGTTGTCAGCAGAGGAGGATGACAAAAGTAAAGCAAATTCATGTGGTGCTCTCAGTAATCTTGTGCGCAACTCCAACAAACTTTCTCAACATATTGTCTCTAAAGGAGCAATGCAGGTATGTCTATGGTATCATTATAAACTCTAAATATTATTATATTAAGTTACATTTTTGGTCCCTAAGTATACTTGATTCTTGCAATTTTGGTCCTTATTTGAAGTTCTTTTAAACAAGTGATGTTGCATATATACTTTGCATGCTGGCATTAATTGCTGAAGTTGGTGTCAGACTGTTGTCTTAACCCCCCAACCAGGAGAGATGCGATTGATGAGTCACCTCTAAAAATAGCTTTGTTTTCATTAGCAAAGATGTGTGCTCATTCACCATGTACACAATTCCTACGTTCTTCGGAATTGTACCCTGTCATTGGACAACTCCGTCAATCATCGGAATCAACAATTGCCAGCTGTGCTTCTATCATTTTCAACAGAACCTCCTCTCAACCTTAAAAACTTGTTACGTATTATGCCAACCCAACCTGTGTTAATAGCTTCATTATAAATCCATCAATATTTTCATCCTCTTTAATTCTTACCTTTTAGTGTATATATATATATATATATATATATATATATATATATATATATATATATATATATAGAGAGAGAGAGAGAGAGAGAGAGAGAGTTAGGTTCAAATGTTTTCACTATCTATTGTGTGCATGTATGTTTGATTTTGGACCAATCATTTTAGTTATTTTAAGAAAGTAATTAATGCATATTAAATGTTGAAGATGTAATTAATATCCATTATATCTTCAACATGTAATATGCATTAATTACTTTCTTAAAATAACTAAAATGATTGGTCCATAATCAATCATACATGCACACAATAGATAGTGAAAACAAAATAACCTAACCCTATATATATATATATATATATAGGTAAAGGTTCAAATGAGAACCAAAAAATAATAAGAACCATAAGAACCATTATAACTTATTTTTGTAAATTTAACTTAATGTTATAAAACATACATATTTTTCATTGTTACGATCAGATCTAAGTTATAACATTTCAAAATCTTTCAAAAAACTTTCCCAACATTTTTTAAAGAACACAGACCCAAAGATCTCCACCACCACCAACTACCGCCGACGACGCCACCACCACCAACTATCGTCGGCAGCAACACCACCGCCGACACCACCGCAGAAGGCCGAACACCTCCACCAGTAGATCGACGTGTCTATTTACATCAGATCTAACCAGATCTGATGTGTTTGTGCAATTTCATGTTAGGTTTGGCTAACAACCACTTCTAACGAGATTGAAGGAGCTCCAACGATATCTGGTTTTGTGTTCTTCAGGTTATACATTTGATTTTGTGTTATTTATATCAGATCTCTTAAAAATGTTTGTTGTTTTTCATCTCAAGATCCGGTAAACCATTTTTTTCTCCAGATCTACGACTGCCTCCATTTTTTCTCTGTTTTGCTCCGGTGAACCATCAACCTCCACTCTCAAACCTTACCGGAGAGCCAAACAACATCACTTGACGTCAAAGATGATGAGGCTATTATTGTTCTGTCAAGATATGATGTTTTTTGTTGATTATGGATCTGATGTATGTGGTGCATATAAAGTGTTTGATGAAATGCCTCAACGAAATTCAGTAAGTGAATATGTATTTTTATGTGTTAATTTGTGAATATGTAAATTATTAAGTTATGAATACACTTTTTATTCACTAAGCTATGAACTAGTATCTGAAATGTTGAATTAAGCTATGAATTCTGATTTTTTTTATCTAGATATGATTTATGAAGGAACGATGTTGGCAAAATACGGTAGTTAGCGGTGTTGTTGTTGGTGGTGATGGTAGAGTAAGGATATAGTCTATTTCTCTCATCTTCTTCATTGATTTCAGATAAGTTATCATCTCTTATGATTCATATATATGTTTTTTTTAATGTTTGCTTCTAAAATATGCCATAATTATGTGTGTATTAAACTGTGAATTGGTTGTTTAATACGATGAAATATGAAATTATACTTATAAATGAGTTGTGAATGTATTGTATTAAACTGTGAATTTTGTGTATTAAGCTGTAAAGTTTATTCACAGCTTAGTATAATAAATTCACAATTTAATACACAAAAACGAAGCTAAATATATACGTATAAATGTAAGTTTTAAGTTGATAATATATAAGTTTTGTTTATTAAACTGTGAACTTATTGTATTAAGCTGTGAATTTTTTATATTAAATTATGAAGTGACTGTATTAAGCTGTGAATTGTTTGTATTAAGCTGTGAACTTTTTATGAATTTTGTGGTTTCTTCAAAAATATGAAAATAAATAAACATTGTACATATATTCGATTTTCTCTAATTTTGAATAAAATATGTAAAATTTAAATTGTGAATATTGTATAATTTAAAATTTGAAAGAAGCACTATCTTCCAGATATTTAAGGTATAAATGTAATTTTTACATTGACAATATGGCTGTAAATGTATAATTTTGTATTAAATTGTGAATTTATTATATTAAATTGTGAATTTTGTGTATTAAACTGTGAATCAACTGTATTAAAATATGAATAGTTATAAATTTTGTGTTAAAATATGATATATTTATATATAAATGTTTGTATTAATTTTCTTGTGAATATATTTATTCTTTGTGTTGTATAAATATATAAGAATATAGTAGTTTTAATATTTGTTTTCCATTAAACTTTAAATGAGTGAATTAATAAGTTTATTAAACTGTGAATGTATTATTTAAGTTGTCAATGTATGATTTTATATACAGATCTAATTTGGAATGAAAGATTGTGGCAACGTTGGCACAAGTGGTTGTTGGCGGCGTGTGGTAGTTGGTGGTGGTAGTAGAGTTTGATATTGTCTTTTCTAAATCTTTGAATTAATGTAGAATGTATTGTATTAAGTTTTGAATTTGTTTATATTAAACTGCAAATGAACTGTATTATATACATATTGTGTTAAAATATCAATGAAAATATTAGACTATAAAAATTACGATTTTACCCATTTTTTAACAAAAAGACAAAAAAAATTAAGGTTTTTACATATTTAATAAGTATTCACATGTTTAATAACTATTAAACGAAGGTTTTTAGAGTTCTTAACCTTTTTTGGATTGTATATATGCCTACGTTTTTCGGCTTTTTGATTTTGATTGATTAAATTTGTTGTTATTGTTATTTTTGTTATGTGTAAAGAATTTACAAAGTGGATTATATGACGTTGGGTTTTTGGGTAAGGTGAAATGTGCTTTACTTTTAAGGTTGATTCCTTAGCTATTAAGCTCTTAATTTTTGGCATTGATTTCACCTTGCCAACTCACATCACACTCGCTTCTTTTTATAGTCCGCATGTATTTCTTAAAAAAGCATCTTTTTTTTTTTTAATTGAAGACAAAAAGGAACATAAACGTATTTTTACTAGTGATCAAAGATTATTTTCTTAGGCAGTTAAAAAAAAATAGTTGAATTATTAATCATATGATAAAAACATTTTAGCGATTAATCAAATAAATCAATCAAAGATGTCCAATATTTTTTTTTTGGAGAATAGTTAAAAAAGCATAGATAGATGTGTTGAAAATTGAAATACTTTTTTGGTGGAACCCACTTTCACATGGTGCATCGTCAATAAATACTTGGCTCCAACCCAACGCCTTCCATTCTTCCATTTCTTCCGCAAAAGCAAAACTCAAAACTCTTAAAAGTTAGAAATTAGCATGCGTTATGTCGTCAAGTGAGTTGGACCCAAGCGAATCACAACTCACCAATAACACAACCATGGCTGAAATCCATGGGATACCTTCCCACCCCCGGTTAGAGCCTGACATGTCGACCAACATTGGTTCTGATGTCAATGAAGAACGGCGTAATTTATGGATGGTCGCTAACCGTGAATTTGCCAGACGATCCAGGCAACGAAAGATGAGGCATTTAGAGGAACTAAGAGAAGAGCTGAACCGGTTAAGACTTGAAAACCAACACCTCAAAAACCGTCTCACTTGGCTTGTACATCAGTGTCGAATTCAGGGTCACTCCAAACATATTTGAGAGACACTCACAAGAAGCAAAATGATGAGGCTTTAAATTATGAAATCTGTAATCGATTTACTAAGCCATCTTATTGTCTTCTTCTTTTTTTTTTTTTTTTTTTTTTTTTTTTTTTTTTTTTTCATGTTTTTCGCTTTTATATGCATATGTTTAGGTTAGGCAATATCTTAATTATATAAATAATGTTAATGAGAAAAACTAGTAATTAAACCAAAACATATGGTTATTTGGACAGGAGTACAAGATGGGCTAACTCACTATGAGTCGTCTCTCTCTATATATATATACAAATAATGATTTACACCCACCAAGAATAATTTCCGTCAGTTTAATTATGATAAATGGTGGTATTTTTATTTATATTTTTTATTAATCCACTTAAAAAAACATGATTCGACTTTTATATCTTTCTATTTTGTTTCTATCAAATATAAGAATGTCACATTTTTTTAAATAATATTCAAAATAAAAATTCATAAAATAAAGTATTTTATTTTTAAATAATAAAAAGTTGTGTTAGATTGGTTAAAAGAATACCAAAAAGGGACTGAAAAGTTATTCAAATAATAATAAAAAAATTGTAACAGACAACAAGAATTAAAAATCAAGTAAAATTAATTGAATAATCCACATCATGTTTAAACCTTTTTCTCATTACTTAGCTTTGGGAGTTGAAAGTTTGTTTCGACTTTTGAGCCTTGTTTATAAATTATACATAAAAGTTTTAGTAAAATGCCAAAACGGATTGGATTCATGAGTCATCTTACCATTCCAATACCCTTTATCTTATCTTTTCAATTTTACAATCAATTAATATATTCAATTCAACGTTTATCCATATAAAGAATACAAGTAAATCTACCTATTTATTAGAATTATTTTTTCCTTCATCAACAAACTTCCTACTCGAGTTTTCCAACGATCAATTTAAGGTTTAAGGCTACAACTGTTGCAGCAGCTATCTGGTATATACTTTTAAGGAATATGAATACGAGAGAAGTGTCTGTTTGTGTTATAGAAGGCGTTTTTCACATGTCAAAAGCTTGACCCCAGCATTGGGACCCTCACCATTGTCAAACACATGTGTCATCCATCCCATCGCCTTTGCTATTTCTTCAAGTTTATAAATCACAGAATTAACATCCCGAATATACACATGTCCATTTGGCCTTAAGATTCGATTCATCTCAAGCATTATGCTAGACATACTACACCTGCTTTTCAATCAAAACAAAACAAAAACCCTTTTTAGTTACTTATTATCCATCAAGTCCTAACATTTTACAAATTTTACCTTTTTTGCTCTATGGAGAAGAGCCCAGCAGCATTCAATATGTCGTATGTTCTAGGGTATGTGTCAAAAGGCTCACACCTGACCAAAAAAAAAAAGATTTAATTAATAAAAAATAAATAAATAAATGAAAGTAGGTTGCTATTTCTTACATACCAGTCATGCACAACACCTACAAGCCCACGATCATAGATAACAGGCAAAGTATTTGTATCACTAACAGGAACAACATTCATAACCCAACAATCAACCCCATGATCATGCAATGCTGCTGCAAATCTGTCATCATATCATATCATACACAACATCAACATGCTATAACAACATATATAAGAAAAAGAAATTGATTGAATATTTAATAATTAATTAATACCCTCCATATCTTGCCCTCATATCCATCACATTTCGTACATTTAAAGTCCTCC
Organism: Lactuca sativa; assembly: GCF_002870075.4. Classification (NCBI taxonomy): domain Eukaryota; kingdom Viridiplantae; phylum Streptophyta; class Magnoliopsida; order Asterales; family Asteraceae; genus Lactuca; species Lactuca sativa. The sequence continues at coordinate 193,274,538 of NC_056628.2, forward strand.
AACGAAAAACATTAACATAACTTAATGTTATTTCTTTCCAATATTTATACTCTGCTTTGTATATATCATTCCTGGATACAAAAGCATCCATTTTTATACTTTGAAGCCTCTCTGGTGGATGATGAAGGCGTAGTGGCCACTCTGTAACATTAGCTCCATAACCATTTTCAGGTAATTTAGTTATACATGCCTTCAGTGGGACATACCTACATGATACAACATTGTAAAACACTTGAACATAATGTTAATGATGATGATAATAATAAAACAATGACTCACCAAACATTATCTGGATCATCTTTTTCTTCACATATTGGAGGTTGTGTGTTTTGATTACGTGTAAAGTAACAGGTGTTGTTGAGAGGCTTGCGCCATGTGGCGATATATCCTTCTTTTGCTATCAGTTCCCAACATATGCGTCCAGTAAGATCCTCCATTTCTGTATTTTATTTACTACATTATTCATATAACATATATATGTTATTGAATTTTGTAAATAGAAATGTCATATTGTCATGTCACCTTTCCATTGTTCTTGAAGCTTATCTTCATGTTTATAAACAGGTTGTGCTGCCCACACAAAGTATCCTCCTGCCCTTAGCATCCTGTTCACCTCCAGAAGCAAAATTCCATCTTAAACAGAAACCAACAAAAGGTAAAAAGATAATTAATATCAGTAAATACTAAATACTACTAAGAAAAATCTAAAAACAATTGAAAGGGGAATACCATCACGAGTCCAGTTTATTCTACATCTTGAGCAATGTATTAAATCAAATGCTTGGCTTGGATATAACAATCTGTGTGTTGCAAATACTGCCACCATGGCAGGAACACCACGCTCTAGGGCAAATTGAATCTGATTCTCATGAACATCTTTTGGTGCTATAGATAGAGTAGTCACATTTCGATCAAGTAAAAAAGCACCAAAACTTGCTACACCACAACCAACATCCAATGCAACTCGAACATGTTGACCAAATGCAATATCAGGAACCATCTGTACATTTGGTAGAAAGATGGAATCAAAGGGATGGATACTTGATTTATAATCTACAGTAATTGAAGACAGAAAACCTTAGAGATTTGATCCAAGTACAGATTTGCGCCATGTATGAACTGTGTTCCACCTCCTGGAAATATGAACTTGTCTTTGTTTCTTGATATCCAGTTTTGTCCTCCTTTATCTTCAACCAGACGTGTATGAGGTACATTATCATACCATACCTGTTGTGAGTTGAGCGTAAGAAACTAAAACAAGCAAAACAGAACAAGCATTAGGTAAAGAAAAGTAAATCAACATACCTCATCTCGACTTTTTGGCCATGGAATGTGGTCTTTGTACCCTTTGGGATTGGGCACCAGACAATCCAATTCGTTTCCTTTTGCTGGGCAATGTCTTTCATACTTCTCGCCCTTTTCAGTTGAATTTAACCTAGAAACCACATCTACATTATCCAAACAAGGTATATACTCTCTTTTACCCTGATCACAAACCCTAAATTTCTCAATTTTTTCCCAATTCTGATCGCTTTCTACAACACTCTCCCCCAAACTTTCGTTAACCTTACTCTCAAGTAAACTCGAGTCGTAATCCCCTATCACAAAGTCAACCGTCATCGCGCCGTTCTCGTCCACAATTCCCGTCCTCTCAATAACATCTTCGGGCTGCAGATGCGGCGGTTGCGGAGAGGCCGCTTTTGGTGGTGAGGCCAAATAAGTGGATGAACTGCTGGCAGTGGAATTGACATCGGCGTGGACGGCTGTGGTAGTGTTGGTGGTGGAGGAGAACGGTAGAGAGAATTCCTGAGAGTAGGTAGTGTCGGAGGAAAAGTGTTTGACGGCGAAGAAGAGGGATAAGGAGAAGAACGACAGGACTAGAATTTTTATGAATGTGTTGGGGTTTGTGATGTGATCCGGTGAAGGGACGCTCGTTGCGGCTCTCATGGCGGCGAGCGGTCAGCGGTGGTCCGTTGGAGTGACGGCCACTCTCTGTCAGTGAGAGATGTCGATTGTCCGTACCGGTTACTCTACGTAGTTAAATTTGGGAATATGAGTAAAAAGCAGCTGTCAGATGACAAATGATATCCTAATGATTAGATACTTTACATTTATAATCCATCTTATTCAGTAAGTTTCCATTTTAAGTCCCTGATATTCAGTAAAGTTCCATTTATGGTTCATAATGTTCCGAGTCTATCTTTTGCACATTATCTTGATGGATTTTCATGTATGGTCCTGTTTGGCTGTTTGCACATGATTTGTTTCGATAGATATTCATAAAAATGACGATGTTAGGTCATCACATTTAATAAATTGATCAATTATTTTAATAATAGTATAAAATAAGTATCAATTTATAATTGGCCAAATTATGAAGTTATTATATAGGTTTGAAATGTTTTCAGAGAAAAAACTATAAAAATTGATTAAGTTTTACAAGTTAGAGTTTCGAACTTCTAAATTGATTAAGTTTTACAAAGAATTGAATACTTGGAATACTTAAGTTAAAACAAAACTGAAGGGGGCAAAAAAAAATGGATAATTGTGGTATTAGATTGTTGGTAACATCTCCACGATTTCTAGCATATGGAACTTGATATTCAAATTAGATCTTAAAAAAACCACATCCTATAGATATCTAGAAAAAATCAAATGATAATAATTGTATAATACGCATGCGACAATCCATATTGGCGAGAATCAAATGTTGGTGATTTTAGTGTCACCATGTCATTTTAAGTAACTGGAACTAACATGTGAGCTAAGGGGCTTCATGATTTGTACTCTAGTACATGTACGGGGTTGTGCGGAGTGCACGCATGTATAAGATCGAGTTAGAAGCCGGTTCGACAACTAGTCGGGGGTTCGGGGACAGCACTCCCAGGTCCGGGGTTTCCAAAGGGGCAGCGCCCCTAGCGGGGTCCAAGGGGCAGAGCCCCTGGCTGGGGTCCTAACGTGTCAAGGTGTGCCATGGCAAGATACGTCCTTATCTGAAATCAAGTCATTTACTAAAATCATGGTTCTAAAAAACGCGCCATGGCGCGCCTCAAGGCGTGCCATGGCGCGAGGCGTGGTGTAGCCGTTACGAAAACGTCTAAGGCGGGTTTGTGAAACGTGACGCCCAAATAACGTGTTAAGGCGCCTTATTGCGTTATGGCGCGAGCTTTTTTCAAGGCGCGAGTTTTTTTGTTTTTTTTTTATCGGACCTAAAATAAATGAGTTTTGGTTAACTTTTTTATTAATATAACACTTCTAAAAACTTCATATATTTGAAAGAATTCAATAATTATATTATTTATATCTTTTAATGTATATAATATAGTCACGCCTTGAAAAACACTATGACTTAATTTTTATTTTGCCGTCAAACCACACCTTACGTTATTTAGAACATTGACTAAAATTAATAACTCCATAAACGTATTAAAGAAAAGCACAATAATATCCTAGAAAATCAACCTCGCAAAAAGTAAGCTTAAATGTCCATTTGGGATAGATTGCATACGTGTTTGCCCGCCCAATAATCTATTGACTCTTAACAATATCGGGAGATACACCTCCATTTCATAAAATTCGTTTTTTTTAATTATTATTTTGAAACGGCAAATATCATAGCAACCCACATCAAGGAGATGTGGAAGAAAATACAAACAGTACATAGAGAGAGTAAAAAAAAGAAAAGAAGAAGAAAAAAAGAACAGGAAAAACATGGAAAAATTACAAACAAAGGAAAGGACATAAATTCTAAACTCTCCGATCCATATTTTTGAATAATCCTCCTTGCTTGCACCATATGAATGTTGTTGCTTTTATTCTTTCCACCGTATTCTCTAGGACTATTGGGATTTTCGAATATCCTTTTGTTTCTATGAGTCCATATGCACTATAAAACTCCACTTAATATCACATTTAACATTTTTCTTTTAAATTTACACTTCGACCATCGTGAGATGAAAATGAACATATTTTCCACCGAAAGAAATCTGTCACATCTAATTTCACACCAAGCAAGGATCGAGTCCATGATTGCCATCGCTACAGGACATGTTAACAAAACATGATCACATGACTCCTCATCCATATTTGGAATTATGATTCCCCTGTTTCTTAATGCCACTGTAGATGGTATTCTTCCAAGTTTTGCTCTCGAAATGAAGTATAGGATCTTAAAGGGGTCCGACTTATCCCGGTCGAATGGTCCATCATTGACAACATGTCCCGCCAGTTCTAATCGTTCACGTAACAAACATACCATAAACATGTCGTCTCTCACAAAATCAGAAACCCAACAGCAGTCAGTTGAGTTCCACGACACAATTTCCTTGGGATCGATAATGATGTTATAGTGCATCAAACAATTATGTGATTTAATTATGTTTTCCACACAAGGGGACATCCGATAAAATTGGAACGATATAAAATTCGATCTTAACCTCTCAAAATTATCCAAAAATGTTCGACTATCGTATACGATAAGGATGTCTGGTGTGGGAGAGGAAAACGCACATGATATCCGATGTGTCACATTTATCCATGCATGAACACCGCCCCCAAAGAAGGTGGATGTGTTGTGACGTGACGCCCTCTACGTGCGAAGACAACCAATAAGCGAACACATTTCCAAACGGTTAAAAATTGCACCGTTGAATGTTGAATATGTATACGTTTGTGTTTAATAAAAAAAAATTTCAAATTTAAACTATATATCTTATAACTATGACTACCAACAATTTTATACACATTTCACACTACAAAAACACATTTCTTTCTAATTTTTTTCATCTTTTCTTCAAAATCTGGATCCAAATCAAAATATTCCATCCACTTCGAACACCTCAACCACCCCCAAACACTTCAAATGATCTATATACACATCTTAATTACATGCAATTGTTAACATCCCCAATCCAACAATTCACAAACCTTCCATACCACTCAAACTACTACTACAAACAACAACAACGACCACAATAATTCAATCAACCCCAATTCTAAACTTTTAAACTAGAGATGTCAAAAAGTCTTATAGGTTCCCAATCCCGTATGGGTGGGTGGGTTGGGGTATTTATTTAAAAAAAATCGGGACAAGGACATGGTTAAACCTCATTTTAATTTTAAGGGCCAAGATGAGGGTAGACAGTCTATTCCCGAATCCCCATGGGCGCTCGTTAATATATATATATATATATATATATATATATATATATATATATATATATATATATATATATATATATATATATAATGGGAAAATTTCATTTATATCCTTAGAAATTTATAATATTACTTATATATCCTTATAAAAATTAAAATTACATATATATCACATTTATATCCAATCTCATAATTTTATTAGGATCAAATCAATTTAATATTAAAAAAATTATTTAAAATTCAAAATTTTGTATCATATTACAAAAATACCCTCCTAAATAAAATTTTTGGATTAACCCTAATTTACTTTTAAAAAAAAACTTTACCCTAATTTTGTATCAATTTAAAATTCCATGATTCTCGTGGACGATGCTTTTTCTCATCTTCTTCTCCAGCTTGTTGTTTCTTTTCATCCCAATGTACATGCATGTTTTTCTCCCCTCTTCATCGCAAGTTACATAGATTATCATCTCTGATAATTCTGATTGGAGTAAAGAAATTAAAGGGGACAACATCTTCGGATGATTGTACCTCCATTCTTGACACATTTTCTTTAACCTTATTAGTTATGGCTTGAATCCAAGGATGAGGTCGACACGAACGCCATGTATCTGGCTCAAAAGTTGGATTAAATGCATCCATTGCAGTCAAAAATGCCCAAGATTCTGATTTAGGTTTCCCGACCAGGGGTTAGCATTCCAGTCCCAACTATAACCTGTTGGTGTTACATGATCCTGAACCAAACAACATTTATTACTTTCCAAGGCGAACAGTTCCGGGAATTTTGATTTTAATTTGTCATTTCCCCACCAAATGTCATGCCAAAATAAGGTGCAATTACCCAAACCGATTAATTTTTTTATAATACATTTGTAGTCCAAGTCAGCTCTCTTCATTGTGCCCCAGCGATGTTGTTCCACACACCACTAATTCCTTTCTTTGACAATTGATCTACAGCACGTCTAGTAAGATTGTGTATCCCGTGAATGACCTGACACCAAAGAGCAGATTGATCTTCTCTCAGTCTCCACCACCATTTGACAATAAGTTAAGTGTTTAGTGCACGCAATGATCCTACACCCAATCCGCCCTTATCAATAGGAGTTGTAACTTTGTCCCATGAGACCCAGTGGATTTTAGATTTAGTGTCATATCCACCCCATAGAAATCGGCGTCTAATCCTTTCGAGAGCATCCAACACCCCCAGCGGGGCTTTGAAAAGAGAGAGATAGTATGTCGGAAGGCTGCCAAGAACTACTTTTAATAATGTTAATCGACCACCAAAAGATAGCGTCTTTGCTTTTCAAACTGAAAGTTTGGAAATGAACCGATCGATTATGGGTTTCCAATTCTTCTTCAGATTTATGTTCGCTCCAACTGGTACTCGCAAATAGTTGAATGAGAATACCCCCACCTCGCACCCGAGAATATTTGCCCACCTGTTTGTTTCACTAGAGGAGGCTCCAATACCAAACACCCTTGATTTATTGAAATTGACTTTAAGCCCAAAGGAAGCATGAAAGCACTTTAGGATTCTACCTAGGTTGGTGATATTGGACTTGGACCATTCGTCAATGAAAACCGCATCATCGACATAAAATAAGTGTGAAATTAGAGGACCGCCGTTTGGGATTTTGATTCCTTTAAAGATTCCTTGATTACATGTTAATTTTAATGCTACATTTAGCCCCTCCATGGCTATGATGAATAGAAAAGGAGAGAGCGGGTCTCCCTGGCGCACACCTTTAGATAAGCTGAATTCTTTAGTTGAGGATCCATTTACGATGACAGACGCTCGGGAGGATGAGAGACAGCCACGAATCCATGTTCTCCACTTCTCTTTGAAGCCCATTTGTGAGAGAACGGAGTCCAAATACTCCCAATTGATCGAATCAAATGCTTTGTCAAAATCTACCTTGAATAGTAATACCTTATGTTTGACCTTTTTAGCCCATGAATGTATTTCATTGATGATATGTGGGCCATCAAGGATGTTTCGTTTCTCAACATATGTTGATTGTGCATCGCCAATGACGTGTCCAATTACTGATTTTAGATGACATGCGAGAATTTTTGCAATTATTTTGTACATGCATCCAATCAGGCTTGTAGGTTGGTAATCACTGAGCAAAGTTGGGTCTTTGATTTTAGGAACAAGGGTTATCATTGATGAAGTGCAGCCTCGAGCAAACGTGCCATATTTTTCGAAGTGACTAACAAAAGCTAGGATATCCGATTTCATAGTCTCCCAGAAGGTTTTATGAATTTGAATGTAAACCCATCTGGGATATAGATCGAAACAAAGGGCTGATAAGCTAAGGCCTTGAGACCCATTTCTCTTTAAATTTATCGTTGTAGAAACACAGGACCTCACATTTGATTTTTTTTAATGTCTGTGGTCCACAACCCGTTTATTGTGAGTCCGTTCAACCGAGTACATCTGTTTTTGTTGTTTATGAATCCATGAAAGAACTTGGTATTTTCATCCCCGTCTCTCATCCATTTTACCCTGCTTTTTTGTTTCAGATCAAGGGTAGCCAAACGTTCTGCTTCGACGATCTTGTGAAAATTAGTGTTTCGTTCCATAAGTTTTGATGCATTTAGTGGTCTTGATTCTGCTATTTTGTCAAGATTTTGATACGCCCCGGGATTTAGATCTCGTGACAAGTCCTGTGGTTGTGCTTCCTGCAGCCGTGAGTATTATTAAGACCTAATCTCCCTGGAGAGGAGACTAGGTTAAACTATTCTAAGAGATTAAAATGATTGATTTCAAGCCTATCTTATTTCACCCAAAAACACCCTTTAAATAGGGCTAGAAAATCTTTTAAACATGGGAACTAGAAACTCAATCCTGACAGAATCCTTAAACGATTCCAACACCAAAAAGTAAATAATTTTCTTAACTTATTTAAATTAAAAATTCTAAATCCCTGATGCTTCTTTCTTCTTCCTGTGATACACCTTACCATATTTAGGATTGACACCCTCATTATCCATAACATTACTCCCTCCCTCCAATTTGAGCTTGTCCTCAAGCTCATAATAGGGATAAGCTTCTAGAAATGTTTCCCGCCTTTCCCAGGTCGCACAATTTTCATCTCCTTCAGACCACTGAACCAGTAACTCAGGCACTCCTTCATACCAACGAGCACGCAACACCTTGTAAGGTTGAAGTAGGGTTTTACCATCAACTAAGGGTGGTAAAGCAGTAAAAACTTTTGGTGGCACTCCTTGGTGGGGTTTTAAGAGGGATATGTGAAACACATTGTGGATGCGGCGACCCTCTGGAAGAGCTAAACGATATGCGACGGATCCAATTCGTTGTAGCACTCAGAATGGCCCATAAAACTTTGGAGAAAGCTTCGTAAACTTCGACTTAGCCACTGTGAGCTGCCGATAGGGTTGGAGTTTTAACCAAACCCAATCGCCTTCTTGAAATTCCAACTGTCTGTGGTGACTATCATAAGTTAATTTCATGCGTTGTTGAGCTTCAGCAAGTCTTACTTTGGCCACAGCTAAAAATTCTGACCGATCAATAAGCATTTGATCCACTGCTTCGACTTTAGAATGACCTGCAACATAATTAAGTAATTTGAGAGGATCACGCCCATAAACCAATTTAAATGGTGTAGTCTTCAATGTTGTATGATAAGAATTGTTATAACAATACTCTGCCCATGGTAACCAGGCCAACCATGTACGGGGTTTATCTCCCACCAAGCATCGTAGATACATTTCAATAGTGCGGTTGACTGCCTCTGTTTGACCGTCACTTTGAGGGTGGTATGTTGTGGAAAAAGCTAACTGAGATCCAGATAGGCGAAACAACTCCTTCCAAAAAGCACTTTGAAATACTTTGTCCCTGTCTGAAACTATTGTTTCCGGTAGACCATGCAAGCGAAAAACCTCCGTGAAGAAGGCTTTAGCGACAGACTCGGTAGTGTAGGGATGGCCCAAGGGAATAAAGTGACCAGACTTAGAAAATCGATCTACTACCACCAGCAAGACTGATTTACCCGACACCTTGGGTAACGCCTCGACAAAATCCATTGAAATATCCGACCATACGGACTCCGGAATGGGTAAGGGCTGAAGAAGACCGACTGGTTGGAGGGTTTCCCACTTATTTCGTTGGCACACGACACACTCTCGAATAAAAACTTAGATGGTAGCCTTCCAACCCTTCCAATAAAAATCACTACGTATCCGCTCCATTGTCTTCTGTACCCCTTCATGAGTGGCATTATGAACTGTCGAGACCACTTCATCAACCAGCGGAGAGCTGGATTTTAAATACACCCATCCGTCACGAATGATCAGTCCGTCTTTAACAGTCCACCTGTTGTCCTCGATTCCGTCAATTATCCTTCTTCGCAATTCCCGAAGTTCATCATCAGTTTCAATTTCAACGCGTAGAGTGTCGAGTATTTTTGGTTGCAAATCTGACATCAAAAAGAGTTCTTCGGTATCGATTTGGTCCTCTCTCCTTGACAGCGCATCTGCTGCTCGGTTTAATGATCCCGCTCGATATTCTACCGTAAAATCGAACCCTAGTAATTTGTTAACCCAATGTTGTTGTGGGTATGTGGTTAGCCGTTGGTCAAGAAAGAATTTGAGGCTGTAGTGGTCAGTTTTGATCAAAAAGTGTCGACCCCATAGGTAGGGCCGCCAATGAGCCACGACTTTAGCCAACCCAATTAGCTCTCGTTCATATGCCGGAAGCTTGTGATGTCGATCAACCAATTTCCGACTAAAGAAAGCCACAGGGTGATTGTTTTGTTGCAAGATGGCCCCAATTCCACTACCTGATGCATCACACTCAACAATAAAAACTGCTGTGAAATCTGGTAATACAAGAACTGGGGAGTTGGAGAGCGCGTCTTTCAACTGAGTAAAGGCGAGTTCGGACTTAGGGGCCCACATAAAACTGTTACGACGTAACATACCTGTCAATGGACCCGCGATGATCCCGTAATCCCTGATAAACTTACGATAGTATCCCGTTAATCCAAGAAACCCACGCAAGGTTCGAATGTTGTGTGGTTTTGGCCAATCACGAATAGCTTCTATCTTCGTTTGATCGACTGCTACTCCGTTTCCGTGAACAATGTGCCCCAAATAAACTACTTCTCGGCTCCCAAACGTGCATTTAGTTCGTTTTAAAAATAATTTGTGTTTTCGCAACAGCTCAAAAATGATTCGAAGGTGAGCCACATGGTCAAATATAGAGGGGCTATAGACTAAAATATCATCAAAAAAACGAGGACACACTTTCGTAGATACGCATGAAAGACTTCGTTCACTAAGCTTTGGAATGTGGACAGGGCGTTGGACAACCCGAAAGGCATCACGAGAAATTTAAAGTGTCCATGGTGAGTGTGAAAAGCAGTTTTCTCGATATCAGGTTAGAACATGCGTACCTGATGATATCCCGATGTAAGATCTAACTTGGTGAAGACCGACGCACCATGCAGCTCATCGAGGAGCTCTTCAACCACGGGTATCGGAAATTTATCATTCACAATTTTTGCGTTGAGCTCCCCATAATCTACACAGAAACGCCACGTTTTATCTTGTTTTTTTTACTAGTAGTACAGGTGAGGAAACTGGTGATTGGCTAGGTCTGATAGTCCCGCTTCTCAACATCTCATTGCATTGCTTTTTGATTTCATCCTTAAGAAGATGATGGTAACGGTAAGGATGGACGGCCACTGGTTCGGTGTTGACTTTGAGGCAGATTCGGTGGTCACACGGCCAAGAGGGGGGTAACCCCTGTGGTGTTTTAAATATATCATCAAATTCCTCCAAAATATCATCTAGATTTGGTGCTAGGCTATCATTTTTGGTGAGCACGGCCAAGCTTGCTGTGTCAGGGGACTCACCAAACCACTTAATATTCTTCCCGTTAACTGTAAACTCCATCTCCCGAACCGTAAAATCCCATAATATCTTTCCTAGTTGTTGTAGCCATCGGATACCTAATACGATATCAAAACCTTCTAAAGGAATAACAAACATATGAGCCTGGAATTTATACCCTTGTACCTCTACTGGTAAGTTTTTGCTGGTCCCATTGCTGGCCATTCTATCCCCATCTGGAAGTGCGACCCGTAGTCCTAGTCGGTGCTAAATGGTTACCCCAAGTTGTTCAGCTGCCCTTGTTGCTATGAAATTGTGGGTACTTCCACTATCCAAAAGCACCCATGCAATTCCATTCCCAATCTTGGCCCGGACTTGAAAGGTTTGCTCCGTCTTCTCACCCTTGATTGCATTCAGCGGTATTGTGGGGGTGTCTTCCTCATAATCATCATTTTCTTCCTCGTCTGTCATCATGATGCAAAAAAGTTTAGCACATTTGTGACCAATAGATAACATCTCATCACAATTGAAGCAAAGGCCTTTAGCCCGTCTCTCCGCCATCTCCGCGGTGGTGAGGCGTTTAAAAGTTGGGTTGCGAGTTTCTGACTTTGTGGTTCCGGTCCCACCCGTGGTTGCTTCTCGGTTCCCGTTCCTGTTTGATAAGGGTGCCCCAAAACTTCTTGGGCGACCTTCTTCTTCTAGTTTGAGCTCAATTTGTCGGGCGAGATTCATGGCATAGTACAACGTAGTGGGTCTAGCAAATTCTACCTCGTAGCGGATAACATTGATCAAGCCCGCACAAAAATGCCATATGCTTTGGTCAGGAGTTACTCCTGTCGTCCTTCCCAGCAAGGACTCGAAGTTCTCGCAGTAGTCTTCCACTGAACTGGACTGCCTTAAACGGGTCAATTCACCCAATGGGTTCATACTCATTGGTGGTCCGAATCTAATTCTGCATTCTTTTGAAAACTCAAACCAGTTCAAGCATGTCTTCATCCGTCTCAGGTTGTGGTACCACGCACTAGCTTTTCCTTGTAGTGAAAAGGTGGCCTGTCTCACCCAAGACTCCATGGGAGTCTGTTGCTCTTCAAAAAAATCTTCACACCTTTGAAGCCATTCGATTGGATTACCCTTTCCATCGTAGGTCGGAAACTCCATCTTGGCAAATCTTGGAATCCTCCCCCCCGCGGTATCCTGTGTAACGTCCCAAAATACGAAACAAAAATTTCATTTTTAAAACATATACTTAGTAAAGCATTTAGAAATAAAAGCGTTCACCGATCATAACATTTCATAAAAGATATCACATGTCTGGAAAACATTTTCATAAACATAATAATGTCAGAGTACAAATCCCCAGGAAGATCTCATAGTGCAGAATACGAGGCATGTGTGTGATGGGCCGCTACCGCGCCAGCTCCTTCCCCTTTGAAGAAGAGGTACCTGAAACCAAAACTAAAAACTGTAAGCACGAAGCTTAGTGAGTTCCCCCACAATACCTCATATCATACAAACATACAATGAACAACTAGGAGATATGGACCTCGCCCACACTCATGAAGATACGGGCCTTGCCTACACTCCGCTAGATAGGAGATACGAGCCTCGCCCACACTCCCTTATCTGAGAGATACGGGCCTCGCTCACACTCCACTATCAGAGAGATACGGGCCTCCCCCACACTCAGCTGCTAATCCATAACATACAAGTATCACACAGACAACAAGTATAGACAAATCTATCATACTGGCATATATCATCATCAAACTCAACCATGAGATACGGGCTCTACCCACACTCCAACACTAGCACATCGTCTATACGGGCCGACCTTGGTGCCTTAGACCCGTTACTACTGGAAGGAAACTCACCTCGAAGAGTAGCTACCGAAAGTCTGACTACTCGACGTCTGGCTGCTGCACCGGTAATCCTCCGGCTGCCAACCCATAAACATAGATTAGCCACTCATAAATACCCTTAGGTCAATTGATTGACCCATCCCTGGTCCAAGGTCAATTCCTTGGTCAAAGTCAACTTCCAGTTGACTGGACTCACCGAGTCGTGGCACAGACTCGCCGAGTCCTCCTCCTACTAACCCGGTCCTACTCGCCAAGTCCCTCTTTCCACTCACTGAGTCGCCCTTGACTCACTACTCGGGACTATGGAACCGACTCGTGATCCGACTCGCTGAGTCCGAGAGCAACTCGCCGAGTTCCACGAGCAGATCTCCTACTCGCTTCCAATCCTCACCAGAACATCCCGCAAGAGGATTTGGGGTTTTAGGACTACGTTACACTGCTAATCCCGCGTGCAGATACGAAGGGTTGGACCTTCGACACTTAAACCCCTCTTACTTAGTGAAAGTTCATATGACTCGCCGAGTTTGAAGAACAACTCGGCGAGCTCCAGGAAATCTTCATAGGACTCGCCGAGTTGTTCATCCAACTCGCCGAGTCTAAGACCATCTTCATAGAACTCGCCGAGTTCCACTTTGGGACTCGCCGAGTCCCTTCGACCCACTTCCCATACAGACCAAAAATGAGACATGCAACACCTCTAACCCATAGATCTATGCTCCTAGGGCATGCTTATCACGTAAAGTTGCAAACTTTACGTGCATGCATGGCCCTATGAGCTTAAGAAGGCAAATCCAAGCTCTTTAAGGGGTCATACACCCAATAGGGACCTCAATAACCCCAACCACAGAGACTTTATACTTCTAGGATGTCCATAAGATCCCAATCTGAAGTCCTTTCAGAACTTAAAGCATAAATACATGAAATTTGAGGTTTTAGGGCTTGAAACCACCAATTTGGGACAAAAGGGGATCTAATGAACTAATGATCAAGGTAAGAACTTTTCTACCTGAATGGAAGCTTCTCACAATGTAGATTCCAGATCTACTTCTCCTCCTTGCACACTTCAACCTCCTTTTCCTTCCTCTAAGCTCCAAACCTTCTCCACAAAGCCAAAATCACTCTCAAGAACAATATGGGGGATAGGGTTTCTTTCTACAGTTCTCTGGAAGTGTTAGGGACTAAGGAGGCCAAGTTAGAGCATTTAAATAGGGTGCAAACGCCCGGATTAGGGTTTTTGTCCAAACAGGGTCTACTCACCGAGTCCGGGGACTGACTCGCCGAGTACAAGGTTCAAACCCCGCGCCTTATCCTGCTCCTACTCGGCGAGTTGGTCCTTCAACTCGCCGAGTCCAAGGCAAAAATGCATAAAATTAAAATATTAATCACAAGGAGTATATACCAGGAACCAGGTGCTACATCCTGTATCCCCACTATCGTTCCCTTCTTTTGGTGATTCTAGTCCTCGACGTTTGGATCCCTCGGGTTTAGCCGACTGCCAATTGGTTTTGATGGGTTGTTGTCCTCCGGTGCACCAGGACTCAAAATTCTTTCCTAATCCTCGTCCCATTCCTTCTTCAACCTGCCCTCTGCCCCTTCCGATCGATCCTGTAAAGTAAGTCCACTTGCTGTTTGGGTCAGTGCCAAAAGTCCACCCTCGGCCCCTTCCTCGACCTTCTTCTGGTGGATCCTCAAATTTCTCCCCCTCGAAACACTTATCTTCACTGTCTTCATCCTCCCTTTGTTTGTATGTCTTGTTTTGACTTTGTGCTTATAATCCATCTTCTATCGCAGCTTGCTTGGACTGCAGGGTTACCACAGCCACCTTCAGATCATTGGTGCTGGTCTTTAATGTTGGAATAGTGTCTAAGGCTGCAACTATATTTGGTAAGTATTTGATCCGATTGTGCATGGTCCTTTTGTGTCACACCCCCAAACCAGGCGGCGGAAACGTTCGGGGGCTGTCGTGACTCAATTGAATACCATAACATTGTATATATATGAAACGTAACAACATTCGTCACCATGCATTAATATAGTACAACCAGTAAAGTTTACATGAAGTACATTGTTTAAACATTACATTCCCAAAAATAAATTGTTCGATTCGTACATAAATAAACTGCAAGCCATCACTGAATATGATTTCCTTTGATTCACTGGTTCCCTGAGAATACAAGTATTTTGAAAAACGTCAACATGTGAAATGTTGGTGAGTTCATAAGCGGTATTTGAAAAACAATGTTTCGTATCGTTTGAAAACCACCAGAAAATCCGATATTTTCTGAAAAGAAAAGCTTTTGAAAACGTTTGTGAAGATCCATAGGTATGCTTGTTTGTTTCTATACTTGTAAAAAAAAATTGTTCATTAAAGTTGTATGTATTTCGAATCTGTATGTATTGAAAAACCCTAGGAAAACCCGATGTTTTCCTAATTCTTTGAATTCCATGAATTTACATTGAAACCATTGCAACGCGTGAAGTTATCAATACCAGGTGACGTTGGATTATTTTTGAGCATGATTAATTGCTACAAACACGCGTTACACAAACGACTAGTTTATAGCTATACTAACGATCCCGTAGGCGTCGTCCGTACTAATCACGTTATCCAACCGCCCTGACTACGTGTAGTCCCACATCCGAAGAGAAAGAGGACACGAAGACCTCGATGACTCCATTAACCGGTTGGGGATAAAAAAAAGGTACGAGGGGTCCCAAACCCGCCTCGCATGAAATGTAGACTTTACTAGCAATACCAAAGGACCCTTGGGGACCAGTAGTATACAAGCCATTGAAAGTCCTTTTACGTCGTGTTAGATCGGTAAAACCCAACACTTCGTAAGATAGAGGTCTTCGGGCCTTAAGATCAGGTCATTGGGCTAGCTAGGCCCAACAAACAAGATTCTACACTTTTGGGGCCCAAAGATGGTGCGTAGACGTCTGTGCACACTCGCGTGTATATTGAATTCCTAAACGTTACTTGTATGAATCGTAGTGTCGTAGTGTCATAGTGTCGTAGTGTCGTCGTGTTAGTAGTTTCTGATTTTTATTGGTTCGAGACCGAACCAATTCGTTTAACAACGACTTTTGGTATTGTAATGTATTGTATTTCGTCGATAGTCGCGGTGCCATCATTTGATCAAATTGCGTGTATTGAATTAGCCTTGAAAGTTTTCTGTTTTCAACCCCTCATTGTTTGAAAAATTTACTTTTTCAACCCTTTAATTAAATACTTTCCAGTTTGGTCCTTAAATCAATTTTCTTGACATTTTAACACCAAAAATTATTGAAATTAATATTTTTCAGCATATTTTTCATAGAAAACAGTTTAAGTCCCTGAAATTTCAGTTTTCTCGGTTATAACCCTTCTTTTTCGCAATTTTGACAATTTTGGCCCAAATTGTAAATTTTTTGCAACTTTGGTCCTTTTTAAATTTAAAAAGCATTTTAAACCTTTGAAAAGGACTTGGAACACTTATAGTCCACTGTTTTACAGAAAAACACAGTTTTGGCCCTCCAAAACAGAAAATCTCGCATAATGGGCCTCATTGGGCCGAAAATGTCATTTTTAGCCCATTAAGCTTGAAATTTATGTTTTTAATCCTCTAAATGAGTATATTTCCAGAAATTGTTTTATTGAAACTGTTTTGACACACCTCATCCATCAGAATTCGTGATATGTCAATTTGGGCCCTTAATTTTGTATTTTTCACATTTTAGGTCCAAAAATTGTGTTTTTAGCCCAAAGAAATTGTTACTAAGCCATTTAGCTATTTTTCTAGAAACACTTTGTATGTAGAAATATATTTGATGCTAAAATCATTTAACATAAGGTATATCTCGGTTTTGAGGGGTTTTATGGCTAGATCCAATATTATAACACACAAAAGCACACATATAAGCATGGAAATCATACAAAGCATACAAAACACATATAGATCTACACTTTCACTTGTATTCCCCCCCACAAAACTCATAAAAACAGAAAATAGGGGGTATGAAGCTCACCTTAGGATGTAGTTTCGGTTTTTGAAGAAAATATGGAGGAAAACTTGGTGATTTTTGGCCTTAGCACTCTTTCCTTGAAGATCTCGAGTTTGAGGTGTTTCTAGGATGTAAGATCACGATTTTTGCATGGATTAGGAAAAGATTTTGATAACAAAAAGAATCTAAGTCATAGATCCAAGCATAATCTTACCTTAGATGAAGAATTTGTGGAAATTTCCTCTTGAATGCTTCCTAAATTTCGAGATCTTTAAGTGGAGAGGGAGTAGTTTTCTTGAGTGTTCTTGAGAGAGTTTGTGAGATGTGTGTGTGTTTGAGATGGCCGAGAGTGAGGGAGAGAGGAAGAAGAAATGATATTTGAGGTGATGTTTGCATGGAAGAATGAGATATAATGCATGGATATCCAATGAATAAAAATGAGGTGGCAATGGTAAAGTCAACTCTCCTCTTGGGCTTGATTTGGGCCGAAAACATGGAAGAAAAAAAAGAAATTTGGGCCTTTTGCTCCTAAGCCCAATATTTGAGTTAGCCTTGGGTATGTTTTAAGTCTAAAAGAATGTGGTAGGACTTTTATATTTTTATTGGACTAGTTTAGGTTATTCATGTATCAAGGCTTCTAATTCATTTCATTCTAGGCCCAACATGGCCCAAAATGTTGAAATAAATTAGTGTGGGTCCAATTAGAGCCCAAATTAGGGTTCTAAGCCCATGATAGTCTAATTGGAAGCTTATTGGTCCATTTGGATCCAATAAGGAAGTCCTAGTCCAAAGTGGACTTAAACAAGGGCTTCTAAGGTCTCCAATTGTTTGATGACTATTTGTAGTACTTTGTATGATGTATTTGATTGAAGTTTTTGAAGTCATAATCATAGGTGTTACACATGTTCTTAAGCTTTTGGGTTCACATTAGCTTGAGTGTATAGATTACATGACACAAAATTTCCAGTTGTGACATTTTGGGTGGCCTTCACCATAGCAACTTGACAGGATGATTTATAATAAGAGAAGAAATATTATTTATATATTATGAGAATAATATAAGGAATTAATTTGGTGTTTGTAATATAACAATATTATTTATATATTATGAGAATAATATAACAATATTATGAGAATAATATTGTTATTTAATTAATATAAGTCATAAATTAATTAGGAATTAATTTGGTGACTTAATGTGATTAATTGAATAAAGGGGCATAAACTGTCAATTGTATGATAGTTGTACTTTGGGTTATGATTCCTTATGATTAAGGTGGTGGACGGTTTTAGGGTTTGGAAGGACCTAGAAATCGTCCAAGGCTTATCAATAAGGATATTGGATTGCTTAGGGCCTAAGTTATCCAATTAGGGTTTAAGGGTGAAACCCTAGGAGGCTCACTAGTATAAATAGACCCATGGGGTCAAGGAAATCGGCACTCTTGCTTTTGAAGAAACCCTGGCCAATTTCTAGCCCTTCTCTCTCTCTCTCTCTAATCATCCTCTTGCTAAGTTGGTGTTTGTAAGCCATTAGAGGCGTGACAATTGTGACTCTAAGCTCCAAGGACAAGAAGATTCAAGCAAGAAACTTAAGGTAATCCTTTAGATATGTTTTTCTTATGTTATTATACTAGATCTATTAATCAAAGTCTTGGATACATTGCATGTTCAATTAGAGAAACCTAGATCCAAGCATTAGGGTTTGTATGTGCATATAGGAATGTTCTTATGGCTCAAACCCATCAGTGGTATCAGAGCCTTGATTGGTTTCTATTGAATTGATGCATTGGTTGCTTGATTGTTGATTGCAAAATTCGTTTTTTTGTCCTTCTTCCTGATGAACTCGGCGAGTACCACTGTGTACTCGGCGAGTAGGCCTCAACTCGGCGAGTACATTGTGGTACTCGGCGAGTTCGAGCGTCAGAAGGAGCTAGTTTCGGGATTTCTTGTTGTTTATCTTATGGAAACTTGCCTTTATCTTAATGGGTCAATATAAATCCGATTTTAACATATATTTGAGTATATCCTTGACCTAATTGAAGATATTTACCAATAAATTGAATAATAATTTCCTTATGTGATAATTGATTGATTATTTTAATTAAATTGGTAAATTGTTTTGTAATAAACAATTAAATAAATCAAATATGGATAATTATGTGATTAAATGTTAATTTAAATTATTTGTTATTTGATCCCTTATGTTTTGAAAATTTTAAAACTTGTCCTCAAGTTTTGAAAATTATGTTTTGTGATTAAAAGTTTAATTTAGACAATTTAACAAGTTTAAAATTCAACCCTATACTAATATAATATTACAAGATTAATATATATATATATATATATATATATATATATATATATATATGTGTGTGTGTGTGTGTGTGTGTGTGTATGTATAATTAAAATGCTAGTCTTACCGTTAGTAGGCCTCATTCATGAAGCCGGTCTATAAGGTGGGTATAAGGTTGCTGCCTATAAAATGGCGCTTAATGGGTGTACACTCACACCCACCGCTTGCTTGATCGGTGGAGGGTCGTTAGCCGAACGGGTAGGATAAGGCAACTCTATCTCCTCGTTAAAAGTATAATATTAAAGTAACTACATGTTTTTCAAATTCCCAATCCTAGTTACTTTAGGAAAAGTGAATTGATGCAATCCCATGAAATTACACTTTACACCCTTGCTAAGAAGTTAGTGGAGTGTGTGTGGTTTACCGGCACACTAATTGGTTCTAAGCAAAGGTGGAAAATGGTGATTCATTGTTTATCATAGTTCGATGGAGCGTGTGTGGTTTACCGGCACATCGAATAGGTGATTGTTACAATGAAGGCACCGTGTAGATTTGCATGGTTATTCACACCCACTTTGTGATCCTCGGCATCCCAGTCACAAACGAGAGGGGCATATCGAGATTTAAACATGGCATTAAAAAGTTCAATGAATCTCATCGAAAACTAGGAATTCTCAATACATTTAGAACTTGAGGTTATGTTTTCATGGTGGAGAATTAGTGAATCGTCATTCACTTACCTTCAAATTGTTTGCATGTTGGATTACGGCATCCCTTTTCTAATATGTAAATAATGTTGTTGGATCCTAGCCCTAATTTTTCTTATTGGGTGATAATTAGGGATTTTAAATTCTAATCAATCTTTGTCCTTTCTATTTGTAGATGTCAAACGCGAACAACGTTGCTGCTAGTTCATTCACATTGATGAGCCTTTGCCAAAAGGTAACTTTCGATGGAACGAACTTTAGCGAATGGATAAGATACATTCGCACGATTTCTCGCTACGAGGACAAGGAGTATGTCCTTGACGAGAAGCTCGAGAAGATCAACCCAGAAATCGCTACTCCGGCTGAAATGACTGCTTTTGAAACTCATGAACATGATGCGAAGAAGGTTCATTACATCATGATAGCCACAATGAACGTTGAATTCCAAAAGTCCTATGAGGACATGTATCCATACGAAATGCATCAAGACTTATTGGAGAGATACCATCAAAACGCGAGGCAGGAACGTTACGAGATCTTTACTAACATGATCTCCACTAAAATGGGACATGGAGAATCTCTAACTGTACACTTGCAAAAGATGCAAAGGTATGTCGATCGTCTTTGCAAGTTGAATGTCGACTTTGGGGAAGATTTGGCTATCGACATGGTCCTTCACTCCTTGCCTCCGTGTTACAACCAATTTAGGATGACCTACCACATGAACAAGAAAGAGGTCACCCTAAGTAAGCTCCAAGGTCTCCTAAGGGTTGCTGAGAGCAACCTCAAGGACAAGTCTGTTGCACCAACTACCAATCCACCCGTTGCTCCTGTTTTGGCAATTGGGCAAGGAAGGGGCAAGAAGAGGAAGGCTCCGTCTAAGAGTCACCGCAGGGGAAAGTCCCGAGATGGTTCATCTTCTAGTGGGACCAAAGTTGATCCTGCTAAGCCTAACCCTAACCCGAAAGAGGCAGAGTGCCACCATTGCCACAAAATAGGGCATTGGAAGAGAAGCTGCCCAGAATACCTTCAATCCATCATGGAAGGAAAGATCAAGCCGTCTTTCGCATGTATTTACACAATTAATTCTAATGATTCATCTCATGCTATTTCTTGGGTCCTCGATACCGGGTGTGGTTACCACATTTGTTCTGTACTGCAGGGACTAAAAAGAAATAGGGATGTGGAGCGTGGAAGAATAAATCTAATCATGGGGAACAGAAGATCGTCGCCTATGACTAAGATTGGAGTGTATTCTCTAGTGCTTAGTAATGGATTATGTTTAGATTTGAATAATTGTTGCTACTCGCCAGAAATGGCAAGAAACATCATTTCGTTCCATGGTTTGTTTAGACAAGGATTTAGATTTTCTTTTAAATTATGAGAATGGTTCAATTTATGCTTATCTAAATGGTGTCTTATATTTTGAAGCAATACCATGTAATGGAATTTATGAAACTGTTATGATTGTAGATAACCTAGGAAATGATGTTTTGTGCATGGATTCTTCCAATAGTATGGATAGAGCATCCTTGTGACATTGTCGTCTTGGGCATGTCAACAAGAAGCGCATAGCCCAACTCCAAAAGGATGGAGTGTTGGAGTCATTCGACCTTAGGGAAGATGACACATGCGAATCTTGTTTACTTGGAAAGATGACCAAATCACCCTTCACTAGCACATGTGACAGGGGTGAGGGTTTATTGGACCTCATACATACCGATGTATGTGGACCCTTTAGATCAACCACAAAGGATGGGAACCGCTTCTATGTGACTTTTACCGATGACTATAGTAGATATGGGTATATTTACTTAATCAAGCAAAAGTCAGAAACGTTTGAAAAGTTCAAAGAATTCAAAAATGAAGTGGAGAATCAATTGGGCAGGAAAATCAAGATGCTTCGATCCGATCGAGGAGGAGAGTACCTAAGTCTTGAATTCCACGACTATCTCAAAGAATGTGGAATAGTTTCACAACTGACTCCACCTAGGACACCGCAGTTGAATGGTGTGGCAGAAAGGCGTAATCGAACCTTGTTGGACATGGTTCGTTCTATGATGAGTCGTGCTTTACTACCTATCTCATTCTGGGGGTATGCCTTAGAGACCGCCGCCCATATCCTTAACCGAGTCCCCTACTAAGAAGGTTGCCAAAACACCTCACGAGATGTGGACAGGGAAAGCTCCCTCGTTAGCACATATCAAGGTTTGGGATTGCGAGGCTTTCGTAAGACGAGATACTCACGACAAGCTCGAACCTCGTAGTGAGCGATGTATTTTCATCGGCTACCCGCATAAATCCTTTGGATATCTCTTCTATAGACCGAAGGACAATGTTATCTTCGTTGCGAGGAGAGGGGTTTTCCGAGAGCAAGAACTCATAAGCCAAGGAGACAGTGGGAGGCAAATCGAGCTTGAAGAGATTCAAGAATCGATTAATAAAGGAACCTCTACCGCTGGCGCTCAACCCGAGGAGGAAACTCCGGTTGAACCAATTGATGAGTCCTTACCTCTTAGGCGTTCCGAAAGAGTTAGAGTTCAACCCCAGTTTTATGGTTTTCATATTACTACCGAAGGGGACACGTATATTAGTAATGGTACACTAATAAATCTAGATGAACTTAATAGCTATAAGGAAGCCATGGCAGGCCCGAAGTCTGCAAAATGGAAAGAGGCGATGGACAGCGAGATCCAATCCATGTATGACAACCAAGTTTCGAATTTGGTTGAAAATGTGCCCGGACGTAAGACCATTGGGTGCAAATGGATCTTCAAGAAGAAGACCGACATGGATGGAAACGTACACACATATAAGGCGCGATTGGTTGCGAAGGGCTTTACTCAAACTCCCGGAGTTGACTATGATGAGACCTTCTCACCAGTTGCGAAGATAAAGTCTATTAGAGTGATGCTAGCTATTGCCGCATTTCATGATTATGAGATTTGGCAAATGGATGTCAAGACTGCTTTCCTTAATGGAAAGTTGGCTGAGGATGTTTACATGGCTCAGCCAGAGGGTTTCGTTGATCCAAAGCATCCAAATAGAGTGTGTAAGCTTGAGAAGTCCATTTATGGACTTAAGCAAGCGTCTTGCAGATGGAATCTTTGCTTTGATGAGAAAGTCAAAGAGTTTGGATTTGTACGAAGCGAAGATGAATCATGTGTATATGTCAAAGCCAGTGGGAGTATAGTCAGCTTCCTCGTTATGTATGTCGATGACATACTACTCATAGGAAACGACGTCCCGACACTGCAGGAGGTTAAGTCCTAACTCGGGAAGTGCTTCGCTCTGAAGGACCTCGGAGAGGCTTCCTATATTTTGGGAATAAGGATAGTGAGAGAACGAAGTAAGAGACTAATAGGACTTAGTCAGAACACTTACTTAGATAAAGTACTAAAACGTTTTAGTATGGAAAATTCGAAGAAGGGAGAATTACCGATACAAAGTAATGCCAAGTTGAGTAAGACTCAAAGTTCGAGTACCGAAGCTGAAATAGCAGAAATCAGCCGAGTACCATACGCTTCCGCAGTTGGCTCAATCATGTATGCTATGACTTGTACTCACCCTGATCTAGCCTTCGCCTTGATCATGGTTAGTAGATATCAAGGGAACCCTGGCAGAGCCCATTGGATTGCGGTCAAGAATATCCTTAAGTACCTTCGGAGGACCAAGGAATGGTTTTTAGTCCTCGGGGGGAGTGATGACTTGAAGGTGCGAGGGTATAGTGACGCCAGCTTTCAAACCGACAGGGACAACTACCGTTCGCAGTCGGGCTGGGTCTTTACCCTGAATGGAGGAGCAGTAATTTGGAAGAGTTCCAAGCAGGAAACCGTAGCTGATTCAACGTGTGAATCAGAGTACATTGCAGCGAGCGAAGCGTCGAAGGAGGCAATATGGTTGAAGAACTTCATTGGTGATCTTGGAGTTGTACCTACCATAAAGGAGCCTATGGAAATTTTCTGTGATAATGAAGGAGCGGTTGCCTTGACCAAGGAACCAAGGGATCATGGTAGATCTCGTCATATCGACAGAAAATATCATTTCATTAGACATCGAGTAGAAGAAGGACACCTCGTGGTTAAGAGGATATCATCAGAAGATAACCCAGCAGATCCGCTTACGAAGGGACTGAGTAGGGTTAAGCTTTTGTAGCATGCTAGGAGTATTGGACTGAAGGATGATATTAGTTTAGATTCGATAGTTTTAGAAACTTGTAATAGATAAATGTAATTAACATTTGATGATTAAATAAAGGAGTATTATTTATAAGTAAAGCTACTGTCTTATGTTAATTGTTTAACTATTGTTTCACTTTGCATGTTTTGACTTCCAGAATAATTGAGTTTATTTAGAATAATCGAATTATTCAAACAATCCACAATCGTTCATATGTTGGAAGTAGGTATGAATGAAGATTGTCATGAATTGGTGTGTAGATTGTCTAAATGGTATTAGACATAGCAAAAGTTTGCTGCAACGTTCATGAGTGCTTATGAACTAGTTTTGAGCATTGGAACAAACCCGCGCTTGCTGGAATCACCTTATGGAATGTGACGAAAAAAGGTTGATCGCAAGACGATAATATCATATGGTCTTAAAACCTAGACATATGGTTTGTTATTTGTTAATTGGTTGTACATTGATAATGCGAAACCGCATCAGTAAATTGATGTTATAAAACGCATTGTTGTGTATAATTGATTAATGAATAAGTAAATGCATATAAGTCGGAGTTTATCTGTTACTTTTATCCTAAGAGGGTAAAAGCGATATCTCGGCCGCTCGATGATTTGATTTGACTTAAGTGTCGGGCCCGGTCAGAACTAAATTGATGTGTTTGATTAAGTTCTATGTTAAATAAATCTGAGATCGAGAAACCAATTGCTGGACAATTGGTTCCATAGAATTGTCCGCATGATATCTAAACAGAGGACTGTACGATCCCTTATCTAAAGGACAAGATTGATAAGATCAGATTTTGACAGCTTCTTTGAGAGCTACGATTGCTAATCGGATTATGCTTGTGTATATAGTTACTAGACTTATCCAAGTGGGAGACTGTTGGAATAGTGTCTAAGGCTGCAACTATATTTGGTAAGTATTTGATCCGATTGTGCATGGTCCTTTTGGGTTGCCTTCACCATAGCAACTTGACAGGATGATTTATAATGAGAGAAGAAATATTATTTATCTATTATGAGAATAATATAAGGAATAATAATATTGTTATTTGATTAATATAAGTCATAAATTAATTAGGAATTAATTTGGTGACTTAAAGTGATTAATTGAATAAAGGGGCATAAACTGTCAATTGTATGATAGTTGTACTTTGGGCTATGATTCCTTATGATTAAGGTGGTGGATGGTTATAGGGTTTGGAAGGACTTAGAAATCGTCCAACGCTTATCAATAAGTAGATTGGATTGCTTAGGGCCTAAGTTATCCAATTAGGGTTTAAGGGTGAAACCCTAGGAGACTCACTAGTATAAATAGACCCATGGGGTCAAGGAAATCGACACTCTTGATTTTGAAGAAACCCTGGCCGATTCCTAGCCCTTCTCTCTCTCTCTCTCTCTCTCTCTCTCTATATATATATATATATATATAATCATCCTCTTGCTAAGTTGGTGTTTGTAAGCCATTAGAGGAGTGACAATTGTGACTCTAAGCTCCAAGGACAAGAAGATTCAAGCAAGAAACTTAAGGTAATCCTTTAGATCTGTTTTTCTTATGTTATTATACTAGATCTATTAATCAAATTCTTGGATACATTACATGTTTAATTAGAGAAACCTATATCCAAGCATTAGGGTTTGTATGTGCATATAGGAATGTTCTTATGGCTCAAACCCATCATTTAATTCATTGGTGTTTTGTGTTTGTTGGATCATAAACTCTTCCAATTTCTTCATCAATTCATCGTTTGAGACAGACATCACGAGATTTGGCTCTGATATCAAACTTGATACGCCCCGGGATTTAGATCTCGTGACAGGCCCTGTGGTTGTGCTTCTTGCAACCGTGAGTATTATTAAGACCTAATCTCCCTGGAGAGGAGACTAGGTTAAACTATTCTAAGAGATTAAAATAATTGATTTCAAGCCTATCTTATTTCTCCCAAAAACACCCTTTAAATAGGGCTAGAAAATCTTTTAAACATGGGAACTAGAAACTCAATCCTGATAGAATCCTTAAACGATTCCAACACCAAAAAGTAAATAATTTTCTTAACCTATTTAAATTAAAAATTCTAAATCCCTGATGCTTCTTTCTTCTTCCTGTGATACACCTTACCACATTTAGGATTGACACCCTCATTATCCATAACAGGTTTTCCATAGATAGTTTCAATTTTGTCACAACATCAAACTCCTTGATGTGTGCTAGGTTCTGCCAATTACGAATTGCATCCTTGAGGTGTCGCAATTTCGCCGCCAAATAAGAGTCAGGAGGTTCATAACCTTGAAACGTATTCCAAGCTTGGAGGACAGTATTTTCAATTCCTTCTATCAAAATCCAGGAGTTAAAGAATTTGAAGGGCGGAGGTCCAAAATCGATATGTTGTGATATTAGTGTGACTGGGCAATGGTCCGAGTGTTCGTGGAGTAGAGCCGTTGTAGCAACCGAGGGAAAAGAAGATAAGAAATTTTGACAAACTAGGGACCTGTCAAGTTTGCTCAGCTTGACCTCGTCATGAAAATAAGTAAACTGGTGGCCTCCCATATTTAGATCATGTAGACCAACATCTTGTATGAATATATTAAAATCAGTAGCGGTGCGTTTGCAGTAATGAGAATTGAGCCTTTCCGACGGACGCCTTACTGCATTAAAGTCTCCAAAAACTACCCATCTACCAGTCTTGGAGCGGATGATTTCAAGAAGATCAGCCCAGAGTTTGGCTTTATCATTTGGAGCTTGAGGGGCATACATGTTAGCAAATATTGTGTTTCCATTGTGGCCAGTCCAATGCCCAATAATTATTAAGTAGTATCTAGACTTAATGACCTCAGTTTTTTGAAATAAATGGGGGCTCCATATGCAAAGTAGACCAACAGGCCTACCGGTAGAGTCAACGCCCTCAAAGTCGAAATTAGAGGTATCGCAGCATCCCCCAGTGTCAATTTTGGTGAAGTCTCCCATCCATGTTTCATGAATTCCAATGAAATTTATTTTATTTATATTCTTGAGTTTCTTAACCCATCCCACCTTGGCATCTTCCACGATGCCCTTGATGTTTAGACTTAAGCAGTTCATTGATCATGGTTGTATTCACCTGAATCGCCCATGACTTCCGAGAGAATCGCATCTTTGGAATCAATCTGGAATCCGACAGCAAACCCCACTTTTGTAGTTGCTTCGATCTCCTGAGAGAAGGAGGGCACATTGTTACTTTCTGAAACAGCATCAGAGGCTGAGTGGGAAGCCGGGTTTTTGTTTAGGTCGAGAGGATTGGGCTGATTGGGATCGAGGTTTCTGTCAATGGGTGGGAGGAGAATACCAGGATCACCAGGAGTATCTGTAGAAGAGGAGAAGACTGAACGGAGAGGAGAATTGGATTTTTGCCCTGATTTGCTAAGCCACTTTCTTTTTCTCATGGACCCTAATTGCTCCGGATGGGCTTTATCTTCATAACTTGCTTGAGCCGAGAATCTTATTGGATTAATGGGGGTTGGGAAGGCCCAAAACAACCTAGTGGAAGTGTTACTGGGAAGTTTTCCCCCAACTGGGTCCCATTTCCACGTCCCCAGGACTTGCTCCTACCTACCACATCATTGTTGAAAATAGGGTAATTAATGTAGTTAATGTTGTCATTGCCTCCCGATGCCAATACCTTGAGAACTGGAATAGATGGGATTTTAAGAGTCGCACCCTCAACAGACAAATTTGGCACCGTCGAGTCTGTCAATGAAGCCTCTCTAGTCGATTATGATCCTTCCATCAGCTCTTCCGAAGTTTTATCCTTGTTACCCAATATACTATCAAGTCTATATTCCCCATCCTCTGGCACCACATCATTCTCTTGCATCCATGTTTCAGATATACCATCTTCATCATCTGTGTCTCCTGTGTCGTCTTCCCCATCTGACTCGATGGTCTTGTCAAATTGGAGGGGCGTAAAAGGCGACCAGTTGACGGTGTACTCGACGATGCCGACACAAATTATTTCTCCTCCTGCAGAGACCCTTACTTCTTCATTAATCCATCTCATTTCCGATGTGATGATACCCACTTTTCCCATCGAGTAATCTCTCCTGGTTCCAATGGTGTCAAATGGATGAGTCACCCATCCAAATCTTCCTACTATGGTAGAGAAGGTGGCCTCGTCCCATAATATTAGGGGAAGTCCAATGATTTTTAGCCAAGCCATTCTTTCATAGCGTAGATCTTTTTGGCCCCCATGTCAGCCACTTAAACCATTCACTCCAATTATTCTTGTTTTCAAGGAAGGCGTTTGTACTGACCGAGCATCCCATGGCAATGCCGATGTTTAAACCTCCCATATATTTGATGTGGTCCCCATTGATTAATGATTCTGGGATGTTTGCAATGTGGTCAAGACTATGTGCTTCCCCAATAAGTATTGATTTATGAATCCAACTATCCATTTATGTGTTGACCTTGATTGGAATAGGGGGCGGGGGAGGAGGAGGGGTAGGGGGAACCCAATTGCAGAGGCAACTTGGGCAAAGGATCTTCAGTCTCTGAACCCACCTGGGGTATTAGCATGTGTCTGGAATTGGGGTTGCATGGGCACTTTACGGGTTGCATTAGTTGAGGCTTTTGCAGAGTTTCTTGGGTGCTCGGCCAGGTTTACTTCGAGAACGTATCCACTACACTTGATACCTTGTAGAGTGTTTTCCAGTGTTAATTCATCTTTCACCTTTTTGAACCGGATGAAAGCAAAGTGTTTGCCATTGCGATTCTTCTTGGGAGGGATGAATACATCTACCACCTGACCAAACTTGGTGAATGGGGCTCTTATTTCAGCTAATCTGGATCCATTGGGTATGTTAGATACATAGAAGGTGGTCTCCATGCTGGTGTTAACCGGAGGTTTCTTCCTTCGGACTTCCGTCCATGCGCCGGTTTGTCTATGACCTTTCGTCATCCCCAGAGCTTTTTAGTTGAAAAGTTGAATTAGTATTTAAAAAATGCGTCGGTATGTGTTTTAATGATGCAGTTTTTGTCTATGGCATCAATAAATATGTTTATTATTTCTTTTTATACAGTTATATGAAAACCGCACGAACAAATACATTAAATGGTACAGTTCCTTAGTTTGTTAATGTGAATCTTATTTAATGATTGTATTTTGTAACTAAACCACACCAAAAAAAATAATAAGCAATCATACCATTAAATGAGTTTTGTACTAATGATTCCACAATACCAATATATTTTGCAATTTATGAATGTTTGTGCAAAAAAATATGCTTAAAAGTTTTTATATTAGAGACCATTCAAAACACAATTTTATATTTGACACAAAAAAATATGGTTGTTTTATTAAATGACTATCATTTTTATGTTTATGTTATATCTTAGTAAGTTCATATAAAAATAATAAGACAAAAGTGTATTAAAATGGTATAACAATGCATCATCCATTAGATTTAGGATATTCATACGTTTAACTTATTAGAGTTTAATGGATTTACATATCATTTTATTTTTTATATGACTTTTTATTAATTTTTCTACACATGCATTCAACTTTATAATGTTCAATGTAATATATCTTTAATAAGTAAAAGATTTTCTTTTCTTATTGAAGAGTTTATTAACCATTGAACATCGTCTCCTTTGAATGACAGCATAATATCAGAAAACAAAGCATCTAATTAATTGAATGCCAATTAATCATTCAACATTCGACTATTCTATTGAACTATATATTATGGATGCTCGTAGGTGGATTGCTTAGGTGGATTGTATCGGAAAAAGACATGACAAGTGAATGGTAAGATCACAAATTAAGTTTAAAGTTTACGTTATAGATAAAGAAATAAGTTTGGTCGTCATTTCGGGTTGACACATTTAATTAAATGTATTTGAAAATTTAACTTAATTTAACAATTTTTAAGTAACGAGTTAAGAATTTTCATATGAACTTATCCTATTTATTAAATTGGTTGTGGATTGATATGCTTATTTTTTCACAACCCAACATGTCCTATTTAAATTTCAAGAAAATAAATAAAAATTTACACCTAATTAAATATGGTACATATTCCAATAATTGTACAAATAAATCTTTTAGAAATTTTAAAAACTCTAATAATTGTTCAGATTTATAAAAAAAATACATCAATAAACATAAATATAATATAATTATTATATATTTGATATTCAAAAATATAAAATAATGATAAATGTAATTTGTAAAGGGGTTGATGAGTTAAATTATGTAGGAAATTTAGAGTATAACCTAACCCACTTAATCAGATAGGGTAAAAAGGTATAAATTTTCAACTTTACCAATTAATTATTGTTGACTTTTGGTTGAGTTGACATGTTGAATTGTTTGTCCGTTGACTTAACATTTCTTTAAAATCTAGAGCATAACCATGATTTAGGGGTGTTTGTGTAAGCTTATTTTTTTCGGTTTAAAGTTATGAGCTTAAAAGCTTAATAATTTAGGAGCTTATTAGTTTATAAGGTAAAAAAGTGTTTGAATTAGCTTATGACTTATAAACTAATAAATTCTTTTTAAAATAGTGTTTAAGTTAGTTTATTTTTTGTAAAATGACCAAAATGGTTATAATTACATTACACATTTAGGAAAGAGAGCTCTAGTGTTTTGGGAAAAGAAGAATAAGGGTAAATACACATAAATAAGCTTATATATTGGAAAAAAAAAACCTGAATTTAAATGGCTTATGAAAATTTGCATATTTTTAGATAAAATAAACTCATAAGTTTAAGCTAATAAGCTAACTCAACCATTAATTTTTTCGTAAGCTCATAAGCTAAAAACCTTGAAAAATAAGCTAAAACAAACACCCTGTGTTTTGTTTTATTTCTCAATTCACATTCTTGGTTTTTATACTTAATGATTAATCTAGTTACATGTGAATTGCTCTGGTTATGTTTTCTTTGTTCACCATTCTGTTTGATCTTGATCATAAATCCCTCATTATCTTAATATCATAATTATGTTTTCAATGTGATAATCATTAAAAAAAATCATTTCTAGGTCACTAATCTCTTTCCCAAGTTCCAATTGATTATTATAATGCAAGGAATTTCTTGATTTAAATGCTTATATAGTAGTGAACGAGGAAAAAGAAATACATAAATGCACAAGTTTAGAAGTAACCCTACACATAAAATACAAGTCATATATGACACTCGGCTAGTTACAAATCTTTTTCTGGATGTAGAAGCATATTAACTACCTGACTCATCGAGGGTCGCGCCTCCATATCTTCCTCCGCACATTGCAGTGCAACTTTAACCAGGTTTTCCATGGTGCTCCGATCATATTCCCCACCTATCGAAGGATCTACAATCAGCTCAACCCATGATTCCCTTCCACTTTCATCAAACTCTTGAATCCTATCTCTCACCCACTCAGTCACCGAAAGGCCTGTGTCGCCATTTTCATGGCTTCGCCGCCCTGGACTCCGGCCGGTTATCATCTCCAGTATCACAACCCCGTAGCTAAACACATCAACTTTCGAAGTGATCGGAAGATTAAACACCCATTCTGGAGCCATGTAGCCTCGAGTCCCTCGGATTGTTGGAAAGTTCGATATCTCAGTTCGATCTCTATCCAATAGCTTCGAAAGACCAAAATCCGCCACCTTTGGATTGCAATTAGCATCCAAGAGTATGTTATGAGGTTTCACGTCGCAATGAAGAACCCACTCCAAGCATTCTTCGTGTAAATAAGCTAACCCTTTGGCTGTTCCTTTCGCGATCTCGAATCTTGTCTCCCAATCCAGTTTTCCGATGAGTAAGTTTCCGGCCAACGATCCGTTCTCCATGTACTCGTAAACGATAAGCCTGTGCTTTCCCTCAGCACAATAACCCCATGTTTCGATCAGATTCATGTGATTTAATCTCCCGATTGTGTCGATCTCCGCTTGAAATTCGTCTTCATTGTGGTGGTTTGTGTTCTTGAGCTTCTTGATCGCTGCAATCCGGTTATCCGGTAATCTTCCTTTATAAACGACGCTTTCGCCACCTCTACCTATCTCTTCACTGAAATTACATGAAGCCTTTTTCAGCTCACTGTACGTGAACTTCCTGAACGCTGTGGCTGCCGGAAAATAAACTTGCTCCGACGCTGTAACTGAGCGTTTAGAGCTCTTATACCAGAAGTACAAGATGCCAATGATCTCGATAAACCCAATCACGCATCCCAACACAAGCACGAACTTAAGTATCTTACTTTCGTGTTTCTTCTCGTACGATCTTATTATCTGCGTCACCTTCCCGCCGGTGCACCGGAGGCTTGACTTCTCGATGGCTTTCGGAACAAAAGATGACACCAACGATTTAGGTAACTTGATATACATCGAATTGTAGAACCCCATTT